>NC_089042.1:615000-1222500 GCF_034140825.1 Oryza sativa Japonica Group | reverse complement strand
ACATTTCTCTCATGCCTTTCTTTCAGCCATTTGTTACTCATGGTCCTAATAGTGACACCAGAGGCAGATTAGAACCCCCCCCCCCCACCGCCCCCCCCCCCCCCCCCCCCTCTTTTCCCCTCACTAGCTGTCTTTATTCAGTAATCAGGAATCACCATCAATCCAGTAATCATCCTGAATCATCCATTATGTTAAGCACGCATGGAAATTCAGTTGAAATAAGAAATAATGTTCTTGTGGTTGAAAAATTCAGTGTATGATGGGTCTTACATTCTTGCTCGTGCTGAAGAACAGGGCATCTGGTTTGATATTTGACCATGTGATTTTCGACATAAAAAGGTGAGATTTGACCGTCCTAAATGGTGACCCAATAAAAGTATATGCGTTTGATTTGACTGCCTCTGGTCTTCTCCTCCTAGTGGCATGTTGGACCTGTTACAAGTCTATCGTTTTGGTCATGGTTGCATCATTAGTTTATTTTGTTTTATATGGCATGCTTATATATTCAATTAGTTCAAATCAGAAATTTCTTCTCATAAGTTCTCATTTGTCACGGACCTTTATTTAGCCCTTCTTTCTTAAGGGTACACGTAAAGCGTACTCAGAGGAAAGACAGTTCACCAAGAAGAGTTTCAGTTCTAAAAGCATACGGTTTATATTCTAAAGTGAAATAAGAATATTTCCTTTTGCATTATTGTGCCATCAACAAAACGACAGCTTCATAAATCATGATGTATGTATCTTTGATATAGGGGTAAGTAAAGTGTTAGCGTGAGAAAAAAAAAGGGTATGTTACCGAATCCTATGTTTTTCTTTTCTTGGGGGTAGTTATGTTCTTAGGTAATCTTTATCAATAGGAAAAAAGTTCAGATATCTGCTAAATAGTACAGAAACAGTTATTAGACCATCTTAACTAACATGAAATTGATTTTTGAGACAACCATCACATGCCCCTGATGACATGGCAATCTAGTTTCATTGAATCTAGGAGAATGTCGCTATGAATGGTAGAACAATCAATCTTCATAAATCTACTCTTCTGTTTCAAAATATAAAAACTAGTATCGAATTAGTCGCATCTTAATCAACGAATCTGGACAAGGGTATGTCCCGTTATACTAGGATATGTCCAATCCGATCATAAATTACTATATATTTTAGAATGGAGGGATTATCATACATAAGTACTAAAACACATGTAAAAACGGAAAAAAGAAAAAGAAAAGCATCCCCATGAAAAAATAAAAATGTTTTTGTGCTGCCACTGAAAGTTACAGTCCACACAAGACTGAAATTGCACTTCACTGGGTGCAACACAAAATGTGCACCAGAATATTTAGGACCAAAACGAAGCTATCCATTTTGGATTAGGTCCAAAAACAAAAAACAAAAAGATTATATTTTCCTCTCTCTCTCTCTCTCTCTATCCATCATCTCCTCCTCTGCTTTTTAGTTTTCTCTCCCATTTTGGCTTCGCCCCACCCACTGCCTCTCTCCCCACTGTGCTCGCATCGCAGGAAGAACCCGACCGGCGACGCCTCCTCCACGGCGAAATCCCCATAGTTTTCTCCACGAATCGATCCAATTCGCGGCCTTTCCCTTCCCCCTGGGGCCAATTCGCGTGGAAATTCGGGAAAAAAAAGGCGGGATTTTTCTGCCTTTTTCTTTACCCCCCTTTCCCTTTTTGACTCTCCGCACGGTTCTTCTTTTTATTGGTGTCACTGATTGTGTTTCTCGTGGAAAAGGCGCGGTTTTAGGGGTCGTCTCGATCGCGGATTTGGCTCCGGAGGCGTCGATTTGATCCTAGCAAGGTGCGGTTTTTTTTTTTTTGTTTTGTGCTATATATGAGGTGAATTCGTTTCCCTGCTTCTTACGGCGTTTTAATTAATTTGATGATCAGATTGAGGAATGATGGATTCGTGAATTTTGATCGAGTTGCTTGTTTGGACGATCCGTTATGATTAAGCAAATCCTGGGCCGGCTTCCCAAGAAGGAGAAGCCGGGCAAGTCCGGGGAGAAGGATTTGGCCGGAGTCGGCTCGTCGCTGCCTGATGCAAGAACCACCACGGATTTGACCATGTCTAGTAGGATCGCCAATCCTAACAATTATACAGCCGCGGTCACAAATCCCGGCCAGAATTACACCGTCAAGAACGCCCATCATGGTGGTGCTGGTGTCAGCAATGGTTTCTTGGCGCCGCCCGTGTTTGAGGCGCTTCCGAGCTTACGGGATGCGCCGGCGCCAGAGAAGCCCAGCTTGTTTCTCCGGAAGGTGGTCATGTGCTATGTGGTTTTCGACTTCACGGACCCGACCAAGGATGTCAAGGAGAAGGAGATCAAGAGGCAAACATTGCTGGAGCTCGTGGATTATGTCACCTCAGCTACGGGGAAATTCCCGGAGCCCGCTGTGCAGGAGGTCATCAAAATGGTGTCCACCAACTTGTTCAGGGTACCGAACCCCGCGCCAAGAGAGAACAAGCCGCTTGAGTCATTTGATATGGAGGAGGAAGAACCTGTCATGGACCCGGCTTGGCCGCACTTGCAGATTGTGTATGAACTATTCTTAAGGTTTGTCCAGTCTCCTGAGACCGATGCTAAGCTGGCCAAGAGATACGTCGATCATGGTTTCATTATCAAGCTGCTTGATCTCTTTGACTCGGAGGATCCTAGGGAAAGGGAGTATTTGAAGACAATACTTCATAGGATATATGGGAAGTTCATGGTGCACCGTCCATTCATTAGGAAGGCGATTAATAATATCTTCTACAGGTTCATATTTGAGACAGAAAAGCATAACGGGATTGCTGAGCTATTAGAGATTTTGGGGAGTATAATCAATGGTTTTGCTTTGCCACTCAAGGAAGAGCACAAATTGTTTCTTGTGCGAGCATTGATTCCACTCCACAAACCAAAATGTGTTAGCATGTATCATCAACAACTGTCATATTGTGTTACTCAGTTTGTTGAGAAGGACTGCAAGCTTGCGGATACTGTTATAAGGGGTTTACTTAAATACTGGCCCATCACGAATAGTGCTAAGGAGGTGATGTTTTTGGGCGAGTTAGAAGAGGTTTTGGAAGCCACTCAGCCAGCAGAATTTCAGAGATGTATGGTGTCACTTTTCTGTCAGATCGCCCGCTGTCTGAATAGTTCTCACTTTCAGGTAAAAATGAATTTTACTGAATGGCAGTTAAACCATAAGCATGTAATATTGTTTTTGCTAGTTGTTGTATGCTTGTGCATTCAGTTCTTGTCAATGTTGATATGGAAATAGGCATTTATCATTTTAAAACTATTTATTAGATTATCTATCAGATGGAATACCAATATTACAGATAGCATGGCCATTTCAGCGATCCACATTCCACGGTTGATTTCTTTCCAACAGCCAATACATGTATTTCAGCACACAAGTCGTACCAATTATGGTTATTCTTTATAGAGTTGGGCTGTTGATTATTACCATGTTTGCTATATGATAGCCAGATAGCCTGTTGGCACAATTTTGGACCAATACAAGATAGGGCTGTTAAATGCCCAAAGTATTTACTATATGAATCCTGGGCTCCTCACTAAAGTACATACCAATTTGTGAATCCATACTAAAATTCTATCACATTACCCTTCCATGTAACTGTAGCTGACAATTTTTATCCTTTGAATTGCTGTTTTGCACTAACACATGGATCTCATATTAAATGATCATTTACAATGTATACTTCAAGAAACGTGTCCATGCATGCTTCTGTGTTATGTTTATGCAGTTTCTTTTGTCTGCTGATAATACCATCCTTTTTTTGGATTTATGGTATGCTGTTCACTTTCTTCTGAGAAGTGGAGATGTATATCCTAAAGTTAGGATGTACCACCGGTTGAGACGGTTGGTTTTCACAAACAAAATCGGTGGAGGCTGAGATGATTAGGTCTAGGGAGAGATCATTTTTCTTGCCATAATGTTGCCAAAAAAACTGAAACCAAATTTAAATTTTTATGTGAAAAAGAGATGAAGCTGGCATCGACAGGACTCGAACCACAGAACTTACCCTGTATAGTAGTAAGAGCTACCGCTAGGCTTGTTTGTATATACAATTTAAATTAAAAAAAATTCCCCTGGTATGCAATTGTTTCGGACCCATCCAAGATGACAAGATATTGGTGAAATTTCACTGAGATCCTGATCCATGGATGTGTGATATTATATGTATTTTACTAGTTGGCGTTTGAGAATGACCATCAGCTACTTGATCATTTGCTTGATGATCAAATTGTGTTGTGTTTAAGTTTTTGTGATAAACGAAACTTAAGCTTTTTAATTTTCTAGTGACCCCATGCTACCTGTTTGTCATAGAAGGTAATGGCGTATTGATTCTTATTTTTTCTTGTTTTGCAGGTGGCAGAGCGAGCTCTGTTTCTGTGGAACAACGACCATATTGAGGTCTTGATCAAGCAGAACAGCAAGGTGATACTGCCCATAATCCTTCCTGCAATAGAACGAAATACAAAAGAACACTGGAACCAGGCAGTTCAAAGCTTGAGTCTTAATGTTCGCAAGATATTCATGGATCATGACCCTGTACTGTTTGAGGAGTGCCTCAAGAAGTTTGAGGAAGATGAAGCAAAAGAAACCGCGTTGAGATCAAAACGTGAGGCCACATGGAAGCGCCTAGAAGAGATTGCCTCGTCAAAAACTATCAGCAGTGAGCCAGCAGTTCCTCCAGAGGCTACAGTTCATTAGCAGCGCTCCTCAGCGTTGCTTGCTGAATGCTGACGTCGTATGAGCAGCTCGTTTGCCAGATCTAGTTAGATCACTGATGTGAATGCTCATGGATTCCTGCATGCCTCATGTTACTTGCTCCTGAACATTTTCGCAGGCTGACTTGTATATACAAGGTAGATGATGGACTTCGAATCTTCAACAGGGCTCAGAGCTGTGTCTGTTCCGAGATCGTAGCACCTGTTCTTCGCCGTGGGACAAAGGAAAGGAGGCAGATTATGTCCTTGCTTTTCTGAGATGTATGTGCTAGCCTGCTAGGGGTCAAGGTGCAGACTGGAGCTCAGTGCCCTGATGTTGAGGACGGTTAGCAGCACATGAGAGAGTAGCAAGTAGGAACAGAGTTTGCTTGTTGATCATGGTTTTGCAGAAATACAATGTTTTTATGTATGAATAACTTCGAGTCTTATCATGATAATATGTACCCCGGGTGTACATGTGTTTGCTTTTTCTAGATGTATACAGAAATTTGTAACGAGGAATGCTTCCTGCTTGCATCAATCGATGCAGAGTTGCTGACTGGTGGTCAATTTGGAATTATTGCATTTTTGTCTGCCTTGTTTAGGGGTTGTTTGGTTGGTGGCTAAACTTGCCACACCACACTTTGATTGATTTAGTTCGTGCTTCAGGCACAAAACACCCAGTTTTTTTTACTGGTTCTTTTTCACTGATTGGTTCAGTATATGTGTTTGCTTCAGAGGATGTATGAAAAAAAAATTAAATGAGCAATGCTCCTGTGCAGTGAGCAATTGTCTTGAATCGATGAGTATGATCTCAGTTTTTAATGGAAAAGAAAAGGTTTTTATCTGCAATTTTCATGGAATTAAGCTGCAAAAAAAACTAAATTAGCAAATGGCAACGGCAGTCTGCAGGTCTCAACAGAAAGAAACCTGTGTTTCAGCAAAATGTGACATTTGTGTGTGGCAGATGATCAAGAATCGGAGGAAAACGACTATTTCTTTTAAAATGGAAAGAGTAGAAATGTTGAATGCACCTGCAGACTGCTGATAATTTATCTGAATGCGGAGTATTGAATTGATTCCACTCTAATTCTAACCCGGCATTGTACTAGTTGCCAACTAGCTTCAAGATTTAACTAATTAATTTAAGAAGCTCGACAGAAAATTCTGTAAGTATCTGTGATGGTGTAACCCTCAGAACACATTTCATATTGCATCTGGGAAAGGTGAAGATGATATACTGGAGGAAACCAAATCTTTTGCAATAGCAGGATCTGAAGCTCAAGATTTGGTCCCATCCAGCTCTCACATTCAGCTTCCAAGGTTGTTCGTTCAGCTCACTAATTGCACCATTATTCACTGTCTGACAACTGAACATGAGATATTGGAGGAAACCAAATCTTGCGTTAATCTGCAAGTCTGCAGTAAGATTTGGTCCCATCCAAACCTCAAATTCAACTGCCAAAGATTATGGTTTGTGATGCCTAGCTAAGCTACCACTCCACACATTTACAGTCACTGCAGATTAAGGCGCCGAAGATAAGATGTTGGAGGAAACTGAACTCCTGAAACTGTTACTAACAAAGTGACAAAGAAAGAGTTCAGTTTCCTGCAACTCTTACCTTCAGTGCAAAAACATATGCTATCAGCTGCAGTATTTCATCCTCATGGGGCTGACATTTTATAGGCCAGTTCAAAATGAACTTCTGAAGTTTCTGCTCTATCTACTCGTCCAATGTTCTCTAGCATGAGTTGTGCATGTTCAGAAAGAAAGGCTCTTAAAGTAATTCCAATTTCTAACAAACTCTGACCAGACCAGAAAAACACTGTGGTATGCATTTGCATTTGACCACTTGTGCTTGTCACAAATCATTTTTTTTTTATTTGAAAGGGACCTACAAATCAGAAGTTTAATGAGTCATGAATAGGGTATACTGCATTTTGACTCACATGTCTTACGTTGCTACTTGCTAGTATTTGATTCTCTATTAAAACAAGTAGTAAGTACCTTTTATTGTTCTGAACTGTTTTTCATCTACTCAGAAATAGTCGGTACTGTAAAGTATGACATCTCATCAGAAATTCGGAACATCAGAGCAACAGCTAGCATGACCAGCACTGAATACTGGGGAAAGGAAAGGGCTTCTGAAATCTGAATCCACATCTCAATTCCAGGTTCCCTTCACCACATCGATAACCAATAGAATAAGAAGAAACGAAAATTTTGATGTAATACTCCTCGTTTTTTAATATAGAATGCCATTGAATTTCTGACAAACATTTTACCATTCATCATATTAAAAAAATTCAAACATATTTTTATATAAGTCGTGCTTAAACAACCTTTAATAATAAATCAAGCCAGAGCAAAATAAATAATAATTACATATTTTTTTGAGTAATACGAATGGTCAAAAATAACTAAAACATAACTACAAGAGTTAATGGCATCATATATTAAAAAAAAGGAAGTGGTAGATGACAGAAATCAAATTTATTCAGGAGGATCAGCTTGATGTGACTGACACTGTAGCTTTGTCTCCCTACTGATCTGACATCTGACCACGCATGGTGCGGAGGCCGGAGGCAACTTGACTATTAAGAAAATAGATGCACAATGAAGACACAAATTTTAAGTGGAAAACCCTTGTGGGAAAAAATCACGGATATCGACCGGCAATAATCACTATTGAGGAGTTGATTACAAACGTAGGGAGATAATAATGGGAACGTCACCCCTTCCCCTACAGTTTACAAGAGTATATATATAGGAGAGACACCTAATAGGAAAAGATATGGAGTCCTATTAGAAAACTAATCCGAATATATTGTAAGCCTAAAATTAATTCGGATCACATATTTAACATCGACCTCGTGGCTCTGCCGCTCTGGCGGACCCTCCTAGCCTTGCCGGTGAGGCGGCGCGCGTGCATTCCATCTTCCACGTCGCCGGCGACCTCAATCGACCATTCCAGCTAACTCTCCTGCAGCCAAGGTTCGTGCATCCCTTCCTTTAGTTCCATTTATTTTCTTCACGCGAAGAGAGCCTGAGGCATCCTTGGAGATTGACTGTGTATAGTCCACGACTCCACGGTGAGATTGCTGAAAGTCTGAAACTGTAAATAGAAAAAGCACCATGCTTTATCTCTGATTAGCTTCAGAAAATTTGGAAAAGAGTTATGCTTGTATGCGGTGAGAAATTGTCTCAAATTGATGGCTGCGAGCTAGTCTTTAACTAAAAGAAGGAAGTTTTATGTGCATCTTTCATGGAGCTAAGCTACCAAAAATTAGAGTTAAGCAAATGGCAACTGCTGTATGCTGCTGCCTGCACATTTCAGCAAAATGTGATACTTGTGTGGGCAGATGATCAAGAATTAGCATATGCTACTTGTTCAGTGGAAAAGGAGTATTTTTTTTCGAGAATACGCTAGGAGCGTATCTTTGTATTAAGAGGAATAAAAGTTATTTACATAGAAATACAAGATTGAAGAGTATGAAAGGTTTTTTTTTAAAAAAAAAAACTGGTATGAAATGTAATTGCTTCTACTGCTAATTTATCTGTTTAGCAACTTGATTACTGCAGAATGCTCAGCATTGGAAATAACAGGACAGCCATATTTCCCTACACTGCATCTGTTCCACTCTAATTCCAATCCCACTCTGTACCCATTTCTAAACAGAAAATGCTATAAACAAAACACATTTTATGTTGCATCTGGCCATCTTGGACAATTGAAGGTGAGATACTGGAGGAAACCAAATCTTGTGCCATGGCAAGATCTGAAGCTCAGGATTTGGCCCCATCCAACTCTCACATTCAGCTTCCAAGGTTGTTCCACCCATAAGTTAAAGCTCACTAATTGCACCACTATTCACTGTCTGACAACTGAACATGAGATATTGGAGGAAACCAAATCTTGTCTTGCTCTGCAAGTCTGCAGTAAGATTTGGTCCCATCCAAACCTCAAATTCAGCTGCCAAAGATTATGGTTGTGATACCTAACCAAGCTACCACTCCACATATTTATAGTCACTACAAAGATTAAGGCGCCGAAGATAAGATGTTGGAGAAAACTGAGCTCCTGAAACTGTCACTGACAAGAAAGAGTTCAGTTTCCTACAACTCTTACCTTCAGAGCTAAAACCATATGCTGTCTGTTGCAATGTTTCAGCCTTATGGAGCTGCCATTTTATAGACCATTTCAATCTGAAGTTCTTCCTCTACTCCATGCAATGTTCTCTAGCATGAGCTGTGCATGTTCAGAAAAAGAAGTGCAGAAAGTGGTTCCACTTTCTAACAAACTCTGACCAGACCAGAAACATACCATGGTATGCATTTGCATTTGATATACTTCTGCTTCCTATAAATCACACTTTTAATGGTTCATGAATAAGGTATGCTGCATTTCGACTTCTCACATGTCCTAAGCTGCTAGTATCTGCATCTATATTAAAACCAGTAGGTTCTTCCTTGAGATTTCAATGCCATTTAATTAATACGGACACCAACACACTGACAAACACCTAGTACTGGCATAGCATCAGATTATCCGGATCTGTAAAATTTATATGCTTCTTCAGAGTTCAGATTAGCTGAGAAGTAGTAGATTACTAAGTCGGTAAGTCCCACACCCCATGTGTGTTGTAAGAGTACAAAAGGTAAACTAGTTGCAGGAGCAACAGTACAGTTAATAAAGTATTACCAGGACAATTGCCTTTTTTTTATTAACCTTTTGGCAAGGGCTCCACATTGGAATTCTGCAGGGTTTTGAGGCATCATCACTCATACAAAGATAATACAATACAATGCAAGTTGTAATTACTTAATACTTACCCTTAACCAACCTCCAACAAGGGTTAATGCAGGGTTTAATGTGAGGACCCTTTAAAGGACCACATTTGACTTTGCTTTGAGGTAAGGGTTCTTTTAACTTTGGATTTCTTGATCAACCCTAAGGACAAATATTACTGCAAACCATCAAGTTAACTACTCTGTCAAGTGTGAAATACAGTAGTATGGTAAAATTTGTGCTGAAAGTTGGTTACATAAGCTACTGTTAGATGATCCATGACAACCCTGAAACCTATATCCCAGCTTCAACTAAGGTGACTGCAATTACTGGGTATAATTGCACCGTTGATCACTGAGGAATTGCAACAAGTCAATTTTCATTCCATCGATATGCAAAATATTTGTCTAAGAGGATATTTTCCAAGACAAAGAAAAGCTATTTTGAGATATGGTAAGTATAATTCTTCCAAGTGATTCAGATTCAACGAAGTTCACAGCCCACTATTTCCTTTTGACTTCTAAAGACAAAAGTGAACAGGGTATCACATGCTAATATGGATGTGCCAAAACATTTTGTCCAAGTAGGGCCTTGATGGTCCTAACCTAAGCAAACATTTTGGTGACCACCAACTTCAACGCGTGGAAGATTTCATCGTTCAAACGCTATTAGCCAACCAAATATTTGATTGATTATCGTTTTTCCTTTTAAGAAAAAAGACAATGAAAATGATAGGTAAAGTTGATGCAATAAGAAAGTAAAATAATTTCCAGAAAAAAAAATCATCACCAGTAATTTATGATCTATCTATGTCCAAGTTTGTAGGATTAGTGATGTGTTTAAAATATTTAAACAAGTAATATAACACAAAGGCTTTGAAACCCTCCTTTTCCAGTGAAACAATGTGTATTCATTTCCCATTGTTCTCCTCATTAGTCATTAATCTGTCATTTTCTATGAAAAGAAAAGAAAGAAAGATGGAAATGGAAAGAACACCTGTTACTTAAGAGAAATACCCCCTACATTATTCCCTAAATAAAATTCCCTAATCTTCAATAGGCAGAATTGGATACCTTGCCCCATGTGCACCCCAATAATTGCTGTTCCAAGCCCCAAAAAAAAACACTTTCCACCAACATCCCACCTCACCCCAACCAACTGACGCAACGGCCCCACCTCCCTGTCCCCACATGTCATTGTCACACACACGCGCGCCCCATTGGACATAGCCTAGTACTACCTTCGTCCTAAATTAATGGTCGCTTTGACTTTTTTTATGTAATGTTTGACCACTCATCTTATTAGAAAAAATAATGCAAATATAAAAAATTATAAGTCACGTTTAAAGTACTTTTGATAATAAAGCAAGTCACAAATAAAATAAGTAATAATTCTATTTTTTAATAAGATACAAACAGAAACTCAGAGCGACAAGTCTCACTGACAGGTTGTCCCCGTGGGACCCACCTGTCATTGGCACCCACCGCGCCGCGTGGAGCGCCTGCCATTTGGGTCACCGACATGTGGGGACAGGTGTGGACCGGCGTGCGCGCGGGTATAAACGGCAACCACCGCCGCTTCGGATTCGGAGCCTCCGCCTCCTCGCCATTTACGGCAGCAACCGCGGCGGAGAGAGACGACCGAGGAGAGAGAGAGAGAGAGAGAGAGAGAGAGGGAGAGCTCCAGTGGTCGCCGCCGGCGAGGAGGAGCAGTGAATGGTGCGGCGCGTGGGGTTAGCCGGCGCTCGTGGATCGATCTGAGCGAGAGGGGAGCTGCTGGAGACAGTGGTGCGTGCGTCCGCGGCATGGCGTTGGCGGCGAAGGAGAGGAAGCTGAGTAGGCTTGGGAGTAAGGGCAGTGGCGGAGGAGGGGGAGGTGGGAGTTTCGGGGCGAGGGGGCAGCGGGCGCCGGCGGGGACGCAGCGGCGGCTGTTCGCGGCGTTCTTCGCGTTCCTCTTCGCCGGCGCGGTGCTCTTCGGCGCCGCGCACGTCATTGGAGGTGAGACTCGTTTTTCCCCCTCGCCTCCGCCTTGGTCGCTTCTGGGGACGGCGGCGGAGTTGGTTGGCTGCCGCCGTGGCGTGGGGGGGAGTTGAATTGGATCTTGGTTGGGTTTAGGTAGGCCAGTGGAATCATGCTCCCATGACAATCTTGTGGTTGGAGGCGCGGTTTGGATCGATTCAATTGGACTCACGCGAATGATTTGAGGGAAAGTTTCTTTTGCATTTTTGTTTATTTAGATTTGTTTCTGGTATGCGTTTAGTGTTTGCTGTTGGGGAGTGGTGAAGAAAAAGTTCTCTCTTTCTTGTGGGGTTGCAAATCGCGTGGCAGATCTGAGGGGTCTCACTGTTCCAACAAAATTTGTAGTGTTTTTTTTTCTCATTCCATTCTTGCGTGGTTCGCGATTTCCGGAATGTTACGCTGGCTTGCGAGTTTACTAAATTGCAACTAGTGTTGCTGCTACTGCCGTTTGACTGAATTGATACTGTGAATTCTGGGAATAGAAAAGGCTTATCTTGGTCACATGAAGAACGTTTCTGTTGATGCAATCTGAATTCACCCATGCCGAATCCGTTTGGCTCTTTAATTTATGGACGGAATGTGCTGTGCTAACTAATCCCATGTTCGTGTTGTCCCCCTGATGCAGCATCCTTCCGGCCCGTGCTCAAGACCGCGTGGCCGTCGGCCACCCTGAACGCCGTGTCGTCGGAGCGCGGCGCGCAGCAAGCCGGCATGGTCAGCGTCGACGCCGTGTTGCCTTCTGTTCATATCCAGCACGCGGTTGCCTTGCCGGACCATGTTCTCCTGATGCTCAGAGATGGCTCATTGCTGCCGGCTTCGGGGCAATTTGAGTGCCTGTACTCCCCTGTCAACTCGTCGCAGCTGCGTCGCCAGCCCTTGTCCGTCGCTACCTTGCCGGATGGACCCAGCCTCGTCCATTGTCCCGCCGGACCATCCAGGGTCGCTGTGTCCCTCTCACTGGCGCAGTCGGTTCCGGTGGCGCCGTTGCAATGGGATCGGCTGGTGTACACTGCACTTATTGACAGCAAGGACAACTCCACCGTTGTGTTTGCAAAGGGGATGAACCTCCGTCCGGGTCGTCTAGGTGTGCCATCACGGTACGAGTGTGTCTTTGGCCGAGACTTTTCGAAGCCAAAGCTTGTTGTCACCTCCCCAGTGGTTTCTGCTGCTCAGGAGATATTCCGGTGTGTGACACCAGTTCGCATTCGCCGGTACCTCCGGATGACTACCGGTGGCAAAAACAGCGTAAACAATGATGACAAGCCTATGTTGGTCTCCATCAGGACTAAGGGCCGGGGAAGCTCTACACTCCCCTCAATCGCGCAACCGGAGCCGCTTCCTCGGTACAACAAGCATTGGAGACGAAAGGCACACTCAATGTGTGTCTGCACCATGCTTCGCAACCAAGCACGGTTCCTGCGGGAATGGATCATCTATCACTCACGTATTGGTGTGCAGCGGTGGTTCATCTATGACAACAACAGCGACGATGGCATTGAGGAGGTCCTCAACACCATGGATTCATCCAGGTACAATGTGACACGCTATTTATGGCCATGGATGAAATCTCAGGAGGCTGGATTTGCACATTGTGCACTCAGGGCTCGAGAGAGCTGTGAGTGGGTGGGGTTCATTGACATAGATGAGTTCCTGCACTTCCCTGGCAACCAAACACTACAAGATGTCCTCCGAAATTACTCTGTCAAGCCACGGATCGGTGAGCTCAGGACTGCATGCCATAGTTTTGGTCCATCAGGCCGGACTAAGATCCCAAAGAAAGGTGTTACAACAGGCTACACCTGCCGGCTGGCTGCACCTGAGCGCCATAAGTCAATTGTCAGGCCAGACGCATTGAACCCATCCCTCATCAATGTGGTGCACCACTTCCATCTGAAGGAAGGGATGAAATATGTGAACATTGGTCAGGGTATGATGCTGATCAACCACTACAAATACCAAGTCTGGGAGGTGTTCAAGGATAAGTTCTCCGGACGTGTCGCGACATATGTTGCTGATTGGCAGGACGAGGAGAATGTTGGATCAAGGGACAGGGCTCCTGGGCTTGGGACCAAACCGGTTGAACCAGAGGATTGGCCGAGACGTTTCTGTGAAGTATATGATAACGGTTTGAAAGATTTTGTTCAGAAAGTTTTCACAGACCCACACACTGGAAATCTTCCATGGTAGATTGGTAAACACTGTATTTGGTCTTGCACAGCACGGCACCACAATACATGACATGGAGACACAGACAGGGAAAGAAGAACCAAAAAGAAATTAGATAGAAGAGCGATTTGCTCTTTGGTATATTTTTTGAATTTTAAGGTCTTTTGATCTTTTCTTAGTTCATTAGAATCATCATTTTTTGTTACATATCTAAGAAGGAAATGATTCTTTTGTAGATAAAGATAGGTAGCACAATTCATTGTAAGTTTGGTTGGGGGGAGACAATCAATACAATCAATTTCTTGATTTCATTTTTTTTTCTCAAGTTGCTATATTTGGCTTTATTTTCTGTTACCATATGGATAACACAAAACTGAAATCACAGTGCCTGTTCAGTTGTTCACCTATCTGACAATGCAAACAAAATCGTTGTGAAGAAGGCTACAACCGAGTTCAGTAACCACGAGCTGGTTAACTGGCCGTTTGTGATGCAGACAAGGATGGTACACCTTCCTTTGATGTGGTCCTGGAAGCATATTTGGCTTTTCCAGGGAAAAATCATACCCGGGTAATCTATGCTGCCTGCTTTCTTTTGATTTTTTTACTTTATATTTACATCATGACTACTTTATCTCTAGCATCTTTATATGTAGTAGCTTTGGGAATGTATTCTTCTTATGTCATACAGGCTATTTTCACTAAAGCTGGTGGAAACGTATCTGAAGAGACTGCATCAACATCCAGGTCACTCTCTCAACCATCTTTCATTACTGAACTTTCATGGTTAGGTTAACTTAATCTGGCACATACAAGCACTCACTGGATAAATCCTAGGTCTCTTTCCCTCTTTAACTTATTGTACTCCCTTCTTGTTAATTATCTAAAGTTCCTTGACAGGATGTCCTTGTCTTCCTCGAAGGTCCCAGATCTTTATTTTACTAGTATCCATAAATTTATCAGGATAGGCTTGCACATAGTTTAGTCAGAGCAAATGAAGCAAACAGACATGGCCTTTTTAATTTCCTATCCTCTAACCCACAAATTAATGTTAGTTTTGCTGTACTAATCAAGAAAAAAAGCTATGGACAACAATACTTAAAGCTGGCAAGTGTGGATTGGTTTGGTGCCTTCTGGTGATGTTGCTATCTGAAGATAACTCATAGTAGAACTGAGAAAGACTGAAAGAATAAAGTACACACATTTGGCCAGTGATTTGGCAGTTTGGTACCCCATCAGTATAAATGTATAATAGTATAATAGTAATAGTATAATGCCCATATGTATACTATCATGACAATGAATGTATGGAGACATGTGAGCTGCTATGATAATGCTGTTGCTAAGTCGGACCTTGAAATCTTCATGCAGTGGACAACAGTGCCTGAATTTCTGGCAGGTAATAAGCTGGCACACCTTTGCTTGTCTCTCTGGCATGCAGAGCAAAATCCTCCACTTTGCACCCTGAATTGGTTGGCTCATTTCATTCCAGTGTGTAGTAGCTCTGGAAATTCTGTTGCATTGTGCCTCACTGCATATTGGATGATGATGGGGCTTCAGATTTAGATGCAGGGCAGCTGGATCCATACCGCGTACTGTACTATTGTACAGGCCCGTTCCTGTACAATTGGTTCTTGTCTCCCTGAAAAATTTGATCCATTAGGTTACCGTCTATGCAATGCAAGTTCTTGGCAAATGCATTGATCATCTAAAAGTTTCTCGTTTATCAGCTGGCGCTATGATTTTATAATTTTTTATGCTATATCAATATAAAAGGTCGTACTATCTTGTTCGGATCATTTAAAAAAATTGTCAGCTGTCTGAAAACGTTGACTGGAAATGGTTGGGCAATCAAAGGATACAACGGCTTCTTATTTATATTATATATATTGAGTTTCTTCAGCTGCTGTCGGTTATGAACTCAACATCCAAGGCCAACTGATCAAGAACGTCATGGGTCGCACTCATGCAAGGGGCACATTTAAATCGTTCCACCATTCTGCAGGCACCTTCCTAGGATTACCTAATGATCTGGTAATCTTAATCTCGCAGTAATTCTGAAGAAACAGTAAACATATCCATTCTCACTGACCTGATAAAAGAATCCTTTCTTTCTTACCAACAGAGAATCACAGAACAAAAGCAACAAACAAAAAAAAAAGATGATGAGAATTGACATCAAAAAAGGAAGGAAAAAAAAGAGAGAGGAAGAAGAAATACAGGTAGAGTGGTGGGTCCACAGTTAGGCATTCGGATGCAGCGTTGCTGACATTAATTCCAGAAGCAATCTGAGCTTTCTGTTGATGTGCTGGAGCATTCGAGCTTTCTGCAAGTAAACTATTGAGCAACTGTATATTTGCCAGCTCAACCCAAAAAGACAACGAAAAAAGAACAGGAGAAATAACAAGAATAATCGAAGTCCCAATCATTTGCCTAATAATGCCGGAATATGCGTGGCAATATGGTATGCATATGGGGATAGGCCACGAGACTTCCTGTTCGTTCTCCTTTCCTCTTCTTTATCGTTTTCTCCATGTCGTTCTGTCCATCACAAGCGTGCACTTCACAATTAGTACAACAAGATGATGATCAAATCTCAATTATTTGCAGTACTTGTCCACACAATTTCGCAATGTAGACTTTTCGAGCCCCAAATCCTACCAACTTTGGGGTCACTGAATTTGGCCCATTAGCTATGTGTTATAATCCAAGAAAATAATAAGAGCTGTACTTCATGTAATAGTATAAACCAACATCACTTCACTGCAATTTGTAAGTCACCAGCAGCACTAGCAGGATCAGAAGTTAAGCAGAGAAAAAGGCAAAGGCACATGAAGCAAATTGGCAATTAACACACAACAGAGGAATCGGTTCAGACTAGGTATTTTGCCACATAACAACTATACCTTACACCTAGAAATGCAAGTTCACTAAATATTGGTCACAGATCAACTAGGGTTGTGTTGGGTAAGTTCACTCTACTGCTGAAGAAGAAAGAGGAACTGAAGTTGAAGAATCGAAATCCTTCGTCAGACAGAAAACATCAGTGCCATTTTTAAGTTCATCTGTAAGAAGCGAGCTCCAAAAGAACATCAATGTCATTTATCGGTTCATCTGTAAGAAGGGAGCTCTCCTCCAGGAAGCTCCCAATTGTCATGCTTATCATCCTCCATGATCCCCTCCTTTGGTTCCTGCTCGTCACCAAATGGGTACGGACCCTTGAAATGCCTGCAGTAGAAATGATAGGACCAATTATAGAAAAGGCATGTGACATTGTGACAAACAAAATGAACTCAAGAGGAAAGTACAAAGCATAATCATGGATGACTCCTCATGCTACACATTCTAAATGTCAAAAGTATGCTACTGTAATGTACAATCGATGGTCAATTTGTCAGCTCCTAGTTATCTCTACATGGGAATACACGTTTGCCATGATGAATTCATGGCTGAGAATTGGATCAATATGTCCAAGGCTAGGATAGAAGCAATGCGATCATCGCATAAAAAGAAACTACTGGTGGATATCCTAACAAAAACACAGGACCATCTTTCTTGCTAAGAAAAGGGGATCATCTCATAAGCTCAATTGCTTTCATTCAGGACTGAAATGCTAATGACAATGAATTTGCAAGATGGTCGTACAGTCCAATGACCACATTCAGAGGAGCATGACAATCAGTAGCATCAGAGTGCTGAAATGCTAATAATATTCACATATGCTCGATGTATTATAGCAATATAAGACAAAAATTCACCGCTAAAGAGGCAGCATTGCATTCTTGTAACAAGTGAAATCAGTCACTGAAATATCAAATGGGCCTAAAATGGAGCTCAAACAGGCTATGATTAATTGATTATAGTTTTCCGATGCAGGTGCCCAATATTAGAACAGATCAAGGAGATTTCATGACGCTGGCAGAAATCGCACGATTAATTAGGGCCTAAAATAGTGAGCACATGAAATGAATCACCAACATTCAACAACAGTAGAAGGCAGCAGCTAATCTGCAGCCGACGAAATGGGGAGAGAAAATAATAGGATCAACTTTGATCGGGCGTAAGGCGGGATCACGGAAGCAATCGACCGATGGAACGACGAGGGCCTCACCTCCGGCGAAACCTCCGGGCGGCGGAGCGGGCCTTGCGCTTGCGCTTGTCCCGGGCGTCCTCGTGCCTCCGCCGCCACCTGATCTCCTCCATGACTCCCGCACGGGCCACCTCCCGCCTGAACCGCTGAAGCAGCTCCTCCCCGTCCACCTCCTCGTCGCCCGCGTTCACCTTCGCGTTGTGGTACTTGGGGTTGGCCGACGGCGGGGCGGGGGCCGGGGCGGAGGAGGCCGAGAGGAGGGAGGTCGTGGGAGGCGATCGCCGCGGGAAGGAGACGAAGGTGGCCCTGGTGTTCGCCCAGAGGAGACTAGGTGTAGGCGGTGAGATGATCCCCGCGGTGGCGGCTGCGGCGGCGGCGGCGCACATGGTGGTGGTCGCCGGCGACGGGGACGCAGAGGTTGGTGGGCTTTTTGGGTTTGAGCCTTTCAGGTGGAGATGGAGAGGCCGTGGATAATAGGGATTTGGACTGGAAGTTACGTTGCTTGATGGGCCTTATAAATTGGGCCTAAATAAAACATGGGTCTATTTGTGCAGCGCGTTTCAATTTGGGAAAAAGTACATCGAAGGTCTCTCAACTTATCATCGAGTTACAAAATCGTCCTTAATCGCAAAACTAGATACAACGCATCCTCCAACTTACAGAACCAGTGTAAACTCAGCGTAGACCTACGCGGGTCCCACATGTCAGCCTCTTTTTTCCCTCCCCTCTCCACCTTTCTTCCTCTCTCCTCTCTCATCCCCTCTCTTCTGTGTATCTACCAGAACCCGCTCGCGTGCCGCCCAAGGAGGTGGTGGCTGGCGGCGTCAGCGCCGTCAAGGAGTACATGGCCAGGCAGTGGCGCGACGCCCGCGCCGAGGAGGCGCGCCGGGGCAGCGTCGTCGCCAAGAGCCCCAAGGTGTCGATGCCTAAGAGGTGGCTTGTGCGCAGCATGTCATTGATGGGTAGATGGGTGTCCGACGTCATGAGGTACAACACCGGGTAGGCGGCGAGAGAGGAGCTGTGCGCGAGCCTCTGCCGGTGAAGGAGCGGCACGCAAGTGGTGGGGGAGTAGCTGCGCGCGGGGGTGGGTCGCACTTCTTCTGCCCATGGCGAGGGGATAGCGTGGAGAGCCGCCGCCCATGGCAAGGACGCCATCAAGGTCGAAGGGCGGCGCAAAGATGGAGGAGACGCGGAAGAGCAAGATGTGGCGCGCGTCCTCCTCCTTCTCCTCGAACCCGTCGCCATCATCGTCGTTGTCCACCACTGCCCCGCTCCGCGCCGCCAGCTTCGCGTGCCACCGCCTTGCAGGCCTATCTACTCCGCCCACCACCGCCTCGCTCCACGTCGTCGGCTTCGAGCGCTGCCGCTCTGCCCACCGTCGCCCCTCTTCACCTACCTGGTCCGCCCACCGTCGGCTTCGCGCGCCGTCGTCCCACTCCGCTTGGCTGCTCCGCTCACCGCTACTCCGCTCCGCCCTACCTGCCGTCACCCCATTCCACCTGCCTTCCCCAGCCCACCACCGCCTCGCCGGCTTCGTGCGCCACTGCTACGCCTCGCCGTCGCCCCACTCCGCCCGCCGCCGCCGCCCCGCTCCATCCCGCCGGCTTTGTGACGCGGATAGATACAGAGAAGAGGGGAGGAGAGCGAAGAGGAGCGAGGAAGAAACATGGAGAGGGGAGGGAAAGAAGAGGCTGACGTGTGGGGTCACGTGGGTACCATGCTGAGCTGCCACATTAGGCAAAACCAGAGTCAAAACCGCCAAGGGACTTAGTTTGTCCTGGTTTCGTAAGTTGGGTTATCCGCTGTATTTGGTTTTGCGGTTCAAGAACGATTTTGTAACTTGATGACAAGTTGAGAGATCTTCGGTGTACGTTTTCCTTTAACTTTGTTGCTTTACTCTTGCAGAACCTTTTCTTTTATTTTCTTTTTTTCCTTTTTTGAAAGAAAGAACACTATACAGCCTGTTTAAATTTGCTGAAGACGCTTTTGTTTCGTTGATGCTAACTTTTGTGGATTTCACGCCGGAATTGTAAAAAGAAGACTACTGGTAGCAAATACTCCCTCCGTTTGATATTATAAGTTGTTTGGATTTTTTTTCTAGTCAAACTTCAATAGATTCGACTAAATTTATAGAAAAATTTAGCAATTTCTACAACACTAAATTTCATTAAATGTAATATTAAATATATTTTATAATATGTTTGGACGAAAAGTATTTATGTATTTTTTCTATAAAATTATAGAGTTTGACAAGAAAAAAAAATCCAAACAACTTATAATATATAACATATAACGGAGGTAATAGAAGTGATGGAGCAAAACATATGAAGAGACTTTCGGGAAGGTATAATGCTGCAGTCTGCTTGAAGATCTGGATTGAGCTCCAAGCAAATAGCAATCCCCTCTTTTATCCTTCGCAAAAGGAAAAAAAATAACCTCCTCCTTTTCTCTTTTCGAGAATACACACGAGGACCACTAAAGTATGGATCGATCGATCACAAAAATTTAAGGAGGGGGAAAGCCCTGAAACAAACACTCGAGTAAGAAAATGCTGAATATGTAGTGCATGTTGGGGAAACTGTTCGGATGGTGTCCCTTATTTATTTAAAAAATCATCGAAATAGTTATCAAAAATATTAAAAAAATAACAGCATTCATATGTTGAAGTTTAGGCCGGGAATTGTTAAAGAAGACTACTATCAAAGAGGGGCACGGTGATGGCTACAAGATGAAGCTAAGGTAGAACAAAACATATGGAAAGACTTTTAGGGAAGGAATTAATGCTGGATAAAGATCCGGAATTGTGCTCGAAGCAATTAACAATCACTTCTTTTTCAAGAAAAACACATGAGGACCACTATAATACGATACGGGTCGATGACAAATTGAGGCTGGTAAATAACCCCCATTTTAAATGGAGGTTTACCGAGACGCCAGTAGTACGGTCTGAGAAAATAAGCTATTTATATTATAGACAGGTGGGAGAACAAAATTTCCGAAGATTTCAGGAATTGTCATACTTTTTTTTGCACGGAATTATTTGAAATTTTAGCAAATTTTATTTTGACTAAATTTGAATAAACTTTGACCAAATTCAAAAAAGTTGGAAAAAAACCGAAAACTTTTGGCTGAGATATTTGCTTGCCTAGGGCCGGGGAGAGGGGGGTGGGGGGTTATTTTCGAAACAAAATTGTAATCACCGTGAAGAAACCATTTGCCAAAATGCATTGTTGTGATAGGCCTCCCTCCAGAACTGTGCAGCCCAGCTCAACCGACGAGCGAGCCAACTTACACATACCAATCCACTTTTCGTTCTCGCTTCGTATAAAAGGGTTAACCCGGAAGTAATATGGTTGAAGGGAAGATGCCTTATAAATTGGTTCCACTCGTGCTAAACTTGCAAGGTGATGCTAAACATGCGCACACAGCTCTCATGGGCTATACATGCCTCATCCTAATTGTGCCAGGATGTCACAATTTTTCAGGCCTGGCTAATGGGCGATCGATCGCTTATCCCCATCCACCCCTATACACTCCTCTCCCCCTTCCTCCTCCCCTTCTCTTCCTTCTACACCGTAAATTTAAAAAAAAAAAAACAGAGTTGGGAAAATTTATGTACAAACATACTATATATATATATATATATATAATATTTGAATTCAAATTCAAATTTGAATCGAGTATATAAACTTTTGACTTATAAAATTTGGGTCTATAAAATTTAGGTGTATAAACTTTAGATGTATAGAAATACTATATATATAAAATATTTGAATTCAAATTCAAATTTGAATCGGATATATAAGCTTTTGATTTATAAACTTTGGGTCTCTAAACTTTAGATATGTAAACTTGAGGTGTACAAACTTTAGGTGCATAAATTTACTAAAATAGAAAAGTAATACATGCGGTATCAAAAAAGCAAACCAGGTGGAGGAAATCTGATCGCCCCTGACGATCGATCGCCAGGTAGCAATCTCGCAATTTTTCATAGACAGTTCTTTAAGACCACCATCGACTATATATATATATATATATATATATATATATATATATATATATATATATATATATATATATATATATATATATATATATATATATATATATATATATATATATATATATATATATATATATTTGTCCTAGTACTCAAGCAAATGAGACCACACATCTGTACATTTCCGAGTTGGGGGCAATGGTCAGTATATATATGGGCGTGTGCAGCGAGTGAATCAATTAGCCAAACAAATTAAAACCTAGCCATTCCCTTGCAACAATCCTGCATCGCGCGCGCATTTACGTGTATTGGCGCCACCATGAACATTACTAGGAGTTATATTAATAACAAGCATGGTGGTCCGCGCATATTGCACGGCTAGCATCATTATATTTTCTCTCATATAATAGCATATATGTTTTCTCATTATATTATTCAAATATATTAAAATGACAACATAATTTTAAATTTTGCACTAACTTTATAAAACTACTAATGTGTAATATTCATATTATATTTTATATATGTGCTAGTTATTAATTATTTTTAATATCAAATTTTAGTTATTCGTAAATTATATATATTCCTATCTGGACTCTAGACTCGTCTTTTAATATTTATTTTTTTAATTCCGAATTTTCTGTAAATTGTAGTTCTATATAGACTCTATGCTCTTCTTCCAATATTATTTATTTTTATTTCTGAATTTTTATTATTTCTAATTGTATTTCTATGTGGACTTTAAACTCATCTTTCAATATTCTTTAATTTTTTAATTTCGAATTTCAGTTACTTCTAAATTGTATTCCTATATGGACTATATACTCTACTTCTAATATTCCTTATTTTTAATTACGAATTTCAGTTATTTCCTAATTGTATTTCTATATGGACTCTAGTCTCCTCTTCTAATATTCTTTATTTTTTAATTCCGAATTTCAATTATTTCTAAATTGTATTTCTATATGTACTCTAGTCTCCTATTCTAATATTCCTTATTTTTTAATTCCGAATTTCAGCTATTTCTAAATTGTATTTGTATATGGACTCTGCTTTTTATTTTTCTCCGATTAATATGAGAATTTCTAGGCCATGAGAGCGGCCGTGAAGGCTCTATTTTCTATTCCTTTAATAATAACTAGCATAGTGGCCCTCGCAGATTGCGCGGCTAGCATCATTATATTTTCTCTCATGTAATAGCATATATGTTTTCTCATTATATTATTCAAATATATTAAAATGACAACATAATTTTAAATTTTGCAATAACTTTACAAAACTACTAATGTGTAATATTCATATTATATTTTATATACATGTTAGTTATTAATTATTTTTAATATCAAATTTTAGTTATTTGTAAATTATATATATTCCTATATGGACTTTAGACTCGTCTTTTAAAAAAATTTAATTCCGATTTTTTTGTAAATTGTATTTCTATATAGACTTTATGCTCTTCTTCCAATATTATTTATTTTTATTTCTGAATTTTTATATTATATTTATATATGTGTTAGTTATTAATTATTTTTAATATCAAATTTTAGTTATTTGTAAATTATATATATTCCTATATGGACTCTAGCCTTGTCTTTTAATATTTCATATTTTTAACTCCGAATTTTCTGTAAATTGTATTTCTATATAGAATCTATGCTCTTCTTCCAATATTATTTATTTTTATTTCTGAATTTTTATTATTTCTAATTGTATTTCTATGTGGACTCTAAACTCATCTTTCAATATTCTTTAATTTTTAATTTCGAATTTCAGTTACTTCTAAATTGTATTCCTATATTTGTATTCCTATATTGACCTTAAACTCTTCTTCCCATGTTTTTCTTAATTTCAAATTTTAGTTATTTGTAAATTGTACTTTTATACGGACTCTAAATTCTACTTTTAATTTTATTATGTTTATTCCAAATTTTAGTTAGTTTTAAATTCCTATATGGACTCTATACACTACTTCTAATATTCCTTATTTTTTAATTCCGAATTTCTATTTTTTTTTCTTAATTGTATTTCTATATGGACTCTATACTCTACTTCTAATATTCCTTATTTTTAATTCCAAATTTATATTATTTCCTAATTGTATTTCTATATAGACTCTATACTCTATTTCTAATATTTCTTATTTTTAATTCCGAATTTCAGTTATTTCCTAACTATATTTTTATATGGACTCTGTTTTTTCTTTTTCTCCGATTAATGTGAGAATTTCTAGGCCATAAGAGCGAACATGCAGGCTTCTTTTTCTATTCCTTTAATTAATAATATAATAGATATAATAGATAGATAGATCCCACGGTAGAGGGGACAATAATACCGCCTATCCAAGAGAGGGTGACATTTGAGAGGCTTGAGGCTGATTTCTGCAAGAATGAGAGAAAGATCCATAGGTTTCCACAAGGCCTAAGAAGATGGATCGGGGGTGAAGGCGACCGCTACATCGTCCCAACCTTCGTTGCCCTGGGTCCGTACCACCATGGCGAGCCTCACCTGCAAAAGACGGAGGAGCTGAAGTACGCAACGGCACACTACTTGTGCATGAAGTGGGGCCGCTCGGTTGAGGAAGTCTACGGCAAGGTCCTCGCCGTCGCCGGCGAGGCCCACGGCTGCTACGACAACGACGACGACGCCGTCGCTCAGTTCAGCGACGACGAGTTCGCGGAGATGATGTTCCTGGATGGCTGCTTCCTTCTGAAGTATATGGTCCTCGATAATGATTGTTCTCTGTTGGAAAACCGGATGGTTTTGTCGACGGGGCCATGCATCCAGAGAGACATTGTGCTGTTGGAGAACCAGATTCCATGGCTAGTGCTGGATGCCCTCATGAGTATCATCAGTCCTATAGATGTACACATGTTTCTTACAGCCGTGATATCTGATCCGATCTATGTTGCCAGAGAGCGTCGTCTTCTTATTACTGACAGAGATGTTATCGTGAAGAGCTCCGTCCCGCATTTGCTAGGCCTCGCCAGATCACACCTAATCGATGGCATGCCAACTGATCATCTAGAGCTTGGGTTTAGTGACGATGACGACGACGACCACGACACAAGACTGTCCATTAGCGCAGCTGACCCCAAGCAGGAACGCATGGTTCGATCGCCGACATGAACCTCAGCAGCAGAAAAGTGCTCCCCCTCTTCGGTGAGCTTTCCCTGACGCCCTTGTTCCTAAATGATTCCATCGCTTGCTGGCTGGTCAACATGGTGGCGCTCGAGGCTTGTTGCAGTAAGGAGTATCCTCGCGATGGCTTCGTCGTCAGCTCCTACCTCTCGCTCCTGGCGATGCTGATGGACAAGGAAGAGGACGTGCACGAGCTGCGAGCCAGGCACATCGTCGACAGCTTTTTTAGTGATCAGGAAATGCTCGCCTTCTTCAAGGGCCTCGCAAGGCACCTCCGCCTCGGCTCCCGCTACTTCGCGGCGATACAAAAGATAGAAGCCTACAAGCACGATAAAAGGGTGTTCATCGCCGTGCACAAGTTCTTCTACCACAATCTCAAGATCATCGTCAGGCTCATCTGGAGTTTTTTTACCGTCCAGCAGAGGGCCTCGGTACCAACTCGTGACCGTTCAGTATGTGTAATCCGACGGTCCAAAACAATAGGTACATGGTGGTACCACCACTCCGTCCGTGAGGTACCGAGCATCCAAAGCGCCCTGAAAGGGTACAATGGTCTTATCGCGTCAAAAAGCTTCGGCTTTTCCTCTTCCTTCCCCCAGCGCCGTCACACCTCACTCGAAGCGCCGCCGCCGACGGCGAGCACACGTCTCCGACCTCCAACCTACCCCCTGCGACGGAAGGAGCTTTACCTGCAGGCTGTCGATGAAATCCTCGCCGACCACTGCCTTCCCTGCAGGTGCTCCGCGCCATCTCCACCGGGCCAAGTTCCTCTTTCCCAGCGTGGTTGCGTCGTCCCGAAGTCTCTCTTCCTCTGGCCAGAGGGTGGTGCCACTCGTTTGGAGACTTAGGTGGGAGGGCCTTGGCTTCTTTGCCCCGGACAGCGATGACCTCGGCCACGACGAGTAACGAGCATATGGCTGGAGATGCAGTCCTGCAACGGCACATCCCCTTCTTCACCGGCGACAGGAAAACCCTCGGCGACTGCTCATGTCCATGGGTTCACCAGCAACAGTTCCAAGTCCAACGTTGTCACTGTCCTCAAGATCGGAGGTCATTAAACTACTTGCAATGTGTTTCTATTGTACATATCCATAATTTGAGCCTTTGATAAAACAACAAATTCCCTTTCAACAATATTCGTTCAGATAAATAAATTGGCTTTGTAATTAGGTCACTTCATTACGGGATGGTCTATTGGCTACAAGCTAGGGTTAGGCTTGCAGATTATGCGTTCGAAACCCCAACCATTATTTCCTCAATGGAGAACTGGTGGCTGCCTTTTGAAGATTTTGGTTATATTTCATCGCTATCTTGAACATGAGGCAGAACTGGAGGCAGCGCCAGGTAGATGAACTCTTGGGCTTTTGCGGTAGGTGGTGGCGGCGGTTTCTACGCTTGGCGCCGGTGGCGGCGGGGATGGGGGCGGCGGCGGCGACGGTCAGAGTTTCAAAGACTGCGACGCTGCTGACGCATGAGGAGTTGGCGAGTGAGGGGGGCTAGGAGATAGCAGCGTCGGCGCGTGAGGGCGAGTAAATCGCCGCTCCGTTGTTTCCAATCATGCCCATGGTAATTGAACGGCTAGATTTCATTTGGTACCTGAAGGTACCAGTACCTGGAGATACCATATGCTGGACCGTAACAAACATCATATATCTGATTGTTAATTGAGGAATTTAACAATCCTTAAAAAAGTACCTTGAGGTACCAAAATTTTACACTAAAATTTTTAGTACCTTGATGTACTTAGTACCTAGAGGTACTAAATTTTACTAATTTTAGTACCTTGATGTACTTAGTACCTAGAGGTACTAAATTTTACACTAGAAAATATAGTACCTCTAGACATCTTCTCAATGATGGTAAAATTGCCCATTTTTTAGCTCCTTCATCTCAATTCCACCACCAACTTGTACTGTGAACTTCATTGTTTGAATTTGGCGAATTAGATTCCTAACAACTTGTATCATTACATGTTCTTGTGACACCAGATTTGGAACACTACTTCTAGCTAATGTACTCTCTAATATAATCAAAAGCAAATTGATTGGCAAATGTACTTCTATATTTAGCCACATGCATCATCTACCAACCTATTCTATATTTGTTGGTTGAGATGGGATCTTTCATCTCCTTAAACTTCATTGTTTCACCACCAATTGCTCGCATGTTTTGAGTTGAGTATAGGCTGTAGCAGGAATACATAGCATGACAGCAAATCCACAAATGGAAGAACTCTCAGCTACTCCTAGCAGCGATTAGGTCCAACCACTGGAAACTGCCGAGCAGCCAACGGCGATGGCCACGGCCGCTGCAGAAGCCGTAGCGATTCCGGTCGAAGAGGAGCTGAAAAGAGCAGCCGAAAAGATGGAGAATAACTTCTCCAAGATCAAAACCAAGATCCACAGGTACCCTTCAATTTTTCGAAGCTTAATTAGCACAGATGACCGCTACTTCGTCCCAAGAGCTGTAGCCATCGGTCCTTACCACCATGGCGCACCCCACCTCAAGGAGGCAGAGGAGGTCAAGCGTGCGGCCGCCTACTACTTCTGCGGGGAGTCAGGCCACTCGGTTGAGGAGGTCTACCAGAGAATCCTCTTGGTTGTAGCCGAAGCCCGAAGCTGCTATGTGGATGATGACACGGTGGCAAGCATAGGCGAAGGTGACTTTGCGGCTATTATGTTCCATGATGGTTGCTTCTTTCTCCAGTATATCATTTGCTCAACTGACGACATTGCTCCATCATTAGAAAGTTGGTTCAACTCCAACGATGCTAGCATGGAGAGGGACATCTTTCTGCTAGAGAACCAGCTCCCATGGGTGGTGCTGGATGCCCTCATGACCTTTAGGTCTGTTCCCGTGGGAGAGTTCATCTCTCAAGAAAGCACCAGTTTTGATGCCTACACAGATTTAGAAAAGTGATCATTCGTCTTGGATGAAAGCTACACACCATCACATCTCCTTGGCTTCCTTCGGTACTACCAATCAGGGCTGAGCATGCCTAATGGAAGCATGGCCCTCGAACCCCCTGAAGGAATTACTTCAATATCACAGACTAGCAGCGCCATCGAGCTTGCAGAAATGGGCATCAACCTGGTAGCCAACAAGAAAACATGGTTTAATGACATGAGCATCAGCAAAGGTGCCTTGTTCGGCAAGCTCTTCATGGCACCTCTCGTCATGGACGACCAAAATGCATGCTGGCTCATCAATATGATGGCACTCGAGATTTTCTCGGCCTCTACTGGCATGGCCTCTACTGGCATGGATGGTGAAGACACTGTCTGCTCTTACGTATCCCTCCTCGCGATGCTGATGAGCCGGGAGGAAGACGTGCACGAGCTGCGAGTGAAGCGTATCCTACATGGTGATTTCAGCAACCAGCACACACTCGTATTCTTCAAGAACCTTGTCGATCTAATTCCCATTCCTTTTCAGCACTGCTATTTATTGGACAATCTTGAAGCATACAGGCGTAAGAGGTGGATATGGATCCCTATACACAAGTTCATCTACAACAACTTGAAGACCATCGTCACGGTGTTCTCCATAATCGGCGTTCTCGTCGGCATCTTCAAAACACTCATGTCTATCAAGCAACACCAGCAGTAGTGATAAACATCCCAAGAGTAGCAGATCAGAGCTTGCTAGCTGTACGTTGCAACAATTATTTCTTGCTAGCTGTACGTTGCAACAATTATTTCTATCTATATGAATTTGTCCTTTTTTTTTTTGAGGAAAAACCTCAGAAGAGGACAGGAAGAGCCTGCTTTCATTTAAGAAGAAGAGACTTGGCCCAATTTTTGAGGGAAACCGGGCACAGAAACCTCACATAAGCACGGTTTGAAGGGGAAAGCCGGGCAAAACCCACACGGAGAACAAAAAAAAAAGAACTTGCGACGGCACAACTAGAGGATAAAACATAGGCCATCGTTGCCAAGCTCCCAAGAGCAGCTCCGACTTCCTATGAACAGACCACAGACAAGCGTAGGGCAGGGTCTTCAAGACGAAGCCTCCAAGGAGGAAGATAGCGTCGAAACGCAAACAACGTCCGTCCGAAAATCGGAGCAAGGTTTTCACCCGAAGAAATGAGTAGAGCACAGAAACGATGCCTTCAAGAAGGAAAACGGCGCCCACAGGCGTCGCCATCATTGGCTCTAGCCCAAGATCGAGCAGGACATTCGCCCCGGCTCGCTCTCCCTGCCAAATACGACAACCCTGGCTACCACAGCGCTACCATAGAAAGCAGGGGAGGGTTATCGTTGCCGAGCTTATCACCGACAAGCAGCTCCGATTTCCCCCAACACACCTACCCAAAGACACTAGGAAGCCAACTGCATAGTAACCCCAACGAAACTACCAAAAGGAAGGAGCAAGGGGGTTATCGTTGACCAGCTTGCCACACCCGGCCAAGCATGCAGCTCCGACTCCACCCCAAACACCATCAACAGGTTGCGTCGCAGAGGTCTCATGCACCAACTCCACCGAACCAGGCACCTCACCGACGCAAGAAAAACAAAGCGCTGGTAGTGTTGAGGCTCTCGAACTCCAAGCAAATCTACCAACCAAAGCTAGCTCCCCGCCCCTCGCCATGGAACTCCCCACGACCGGAATCTGAAAGCAGAACGGTCAACAGGAGGGGAGGAGCTCTAGGAAACGGGAGGAGCCCTAGATAAACTTGGAGGTACACTTGTTGGTGATCAAGCCACCGACAACACTGTTGTTCACCGTGTCCTGCAGCTTTCCAAACGAACGAACCACGTCAGCAACCAACCGACCAACCCAACGACGACCTCTCCAAGTGGCAATACCACCGGCCATAACCATCACCACTAAAACCCCGCCGGCCAACAGCTTCTCCAGCCACCTCAATAGCCAACTCCACCTCGATAGCACCTTCGCCAGCCATCGCCTTGCTCGCCTCCACTGGCCACCTGCACCTCAATTCGCCGCCCAAATACCTTTGCTGGCCACAACCACCTCCGCTGGCTACCGTCTTACTCGCCGACCGCCTCCGCCGGCCTCCTGCGCCTCCAACTCCCTTCTCCCACACCGAATCCAAGAAGGAGATGGCCAGAGTGGCCACCCCTCACCCTCCAGTCTTCTTCCTCGCGCCGCTGCCGCTTCTCACCTTCACCTCGCCGCGTGATTGTGGGGATCTTCAAGGCAATCCTCTCTCTCAAGCGCCCCTAGCTAGGGCACCCTAGCCAGCTAACCGAACAACATGCCATGGCCACATCAACCACCGTATATGTATGCTTATTGTTTTATTTAATTTGTTCTATTATTTGTCTGTCTGTTTACTTTGATCCAGTATATATATCTTCGAATGATGAGTTGTTTGATTTCCAATAAGGTCACCATGACCACTCACTGTGCGCAAGCACGCTAGATGCACCAGCACCTTAATGTTGCTGATTTCACGTACGTGAGCTCTTAATCCATATAAAATGTTGTCGATTGTCCCAGTGCATGCATGTGTGTGGTGTGTGGAGACCGAAGAGAAAACACACAACCGAATAAATTGGCTATGATTATCATCAGGATTTTTTTATGGCAAACCAAAAGTATATAGTTTACACCCTCCATTGCACATTGATCCAAGGGCTAGTGTTACTCTTTTATATACTCCCCTCTGTTCTTTTTCTAGATGACGTAATACGTCATATAGAGGTAGTATACCTCAATTGTTGCACTAAAATTGATTTTCACACGGGACTAAGTTTACACCGTCCGACTGCACTTTTTTAGCGCTAAAAAAAATTCACAGCTGACGCCGCTCCTCAACCAGCGACAGCTTCCCATCGGCCCTGATCGATCCCTCCAATCAGATTCAATCCACAAAAAATCAAATGTTCCCAAATCCACAACTTTACATCATTCACAATTTTTCATTGAATCAATCCATCACCAGCATAACTAATGTACAATCGATGATGAATATGGCAGCTCCTTATCTCGACATGGTAATGAACGTGGCCATGATGAATTCATGGTGCTCAGAATAGGATCAATGTATTGAAAGCTAGGACAGAAGCAATGCAATCATCAAAAAGAAAAGAACTACTAGTGGTATTGGAACAAAAACATAAGAGCTCATCTCTCTTGATAAGAAAAGAGGATTATCTCATAATTTCAATTTGCTTCCAATCAGAACTAAAATGCTAATGACAATGAATTTACAAGATGACCAGTACAGTCCAATGACCACATTCAGAAGAACATGGCAGTCAGTACCATCAGAGAGCTGAAATGCTAATGATATTCACATAAGCCCAATGTATTATAGCGATCTAATGTGAGATAAAAATTCGCCGCTGAAGAGGCAGTATTGGTACGAAGCTTTCATGTAATAAGTGAATTGGTCGCTGAAATATCAAAGCGGCCTAAAATGGAGCACAAACAACGTATGCTTGTAGTTTTCCGATGCAGCATGCCCAATATTAGAACAGATCGAAGGTGGCTTCACGAAGCTGACGGAAATTGCATGATTAATTAGCACCTAAAACGGTAAGCAAATGAAATGGATCACCAAGATAGTAGAAGGCTGCAGATTAACGAAAGGGGGAAGAGCAAAAGGAAAAGGAAGGATCATCTTTGATCGGCACAATCTAGGCAGGATCATGGAAGCAATCGACCGATGGATCGACGAGGGCCTCACCTCCGGCGAAACCTCCGGCCGGCGGAGCGGGCCTTGCGCTTGCGCTTGTCCCGGGCGTCCTCGTGCCTCCGCCGCCACCTGATCTCCTCCATGACGCCGGCGCGCGCCACCTCCCGCCTGAACCTCTGCAACAGCTCCTCCCCGTCCACCTCCTCGTCGCCCTCGTCCACCTTCGCGTTGTGGTACTTGGGGTTGGCCGACGGCGGGGCGGGGGCCAGGGCGGACGAGGCCGAGAGGAGGGAGGTCGTGGGAGGCGATCGCCGCGGGAAGGAGACGAAGGTGGCCCTGGTGTTCGCGCGGAGGAGACGAGGTGTAGGCGGCGAGATGATCCCCGCGGTGGCGGCTGCGGCGGCGGCGTGCATGGTGGTGGTCGCCGGCGACGGGGACGCAGAGGTTGGTGGGCTTTTTGGGTTTAAGGCTCTCCTTCAGCTGTTGATGGAGGGGCAGCGAGGCCATGGATCTTCCAAATTGCTAATTAGCGCGTCCGTGCTGTCAACTTTACTCGCGCGTGTTTCTGGCCATGCTCGCACGCGGCCCACTTACCCCCATCGCTTCGTTCTCTTTTCTTTTTTTTTTTCGTTTTTTTTCTAGCGAGCGCGCACATGCGGCTGTTTCTTTTTTTTTCCGGAAAATCTTTCTTTTTTTCTCCACACCCGTAATTTTTTTTGCTATATTTTATAAATTAGCTGGGTGGCCCGCGCAATTGCGCGGCTAGCGTCCAAACAAAATCATATAATTTTCAGTATGATTTTACTTAAAATTTATTAAATAGCTATCTTGTTGTCTCAAGACTTTGAAAGAACAAACCTTATCATCTCTGTATTTCTAATTAAATAGTTTTTAAAAGTCATACTGGTTACTACCACTTACTTTTTCATATCCTTCTTTATTTGCTTGCTCGATCTACCACTATTAGTCATTCTCCTTGGTATCTTCAAAAATTGGATCTTATAGTTTTTACAGTTTATTATCTCGTTGGGTTTCGTTTTTATAATTTCTAGAAGTCTCGTCAAACGCTGCCATTATACTCCTCTATGGACCGTCCACTGTTTTTTCTCTTTATTGTTATTGGGATTTTAAAAATCGAACACAATTATTGTTCGGGTTCATTTTTTACTTTCTAAAAGTCCTGATGAGGACATCAACACCATCGATACATCCACGTCCCCCCATATACAGCATGATGGTCCTATTACCCGCGCTCGTGCACGTCAACTAAATTATCAGGTGAGTTCTTTCTTGAGTTCATATTCCTCGTCTTTATACCTCGGAGACGCGTGCACTCGTGTTTTACTCAGGAACGATGGAGAGGATCCAAAGGGAAGAGGATTCGCGCGGGGTGGATTCGGACTGCAGGGCAGCGCTAACTTCTGACGGCCGCCACGACTTCATGCGAACTCCGATTTGGGCGTGCAAGTACTTCATGGAAAGCTTATCAAGTCTACTTTCGAATGGATCCAGCTACATGTCCATATCTGTTCTGGAGCGGCCGCAATTATCATTTTACTCCCGACTATTTTCTGTCCATGGTGCTGCGTCACCTCTTTTGGCCCAATGGGCTGTGTATCCATGTTGGGCCCATTAGGGGCGCGTCCTAGGGTTGGAGCACGACCCTATGGTCGTTCTTCCCCTCTTTTTATACCTCTAGTCGCCGCTAAGAACAGGCGGGTTTTGATGATAGAGGTAGCTTCTTGCTACCGGCTCGCAGCGCGCGTGTTGGCTAAACCGCCCGTCTGCCTGTAATCGGAACCCCACCATATTGTGTTTGATAGTGAAACTTTCATCTTTATCTAGCAATTTCAGTGCTTGTCCTACTTGTTCTTGCTTGTTCTTCGATTGCTTGCAGGACGAGTGCCCTCGTGGCCGGGTTGACGCGCACCACAAGTTCGTGGCGACCATTGGAGACAGTGTATCGGTTGCTAAGGCGCAGCGTCTTTGGACAGTTGTAGTCGGGCCGTGAACGTCGACTTCATCTAATCGAGTTATCCCTTACCTCTCATCGAAAGATCGGGCCACAAACCCTAGCGGGTTTGCATCAGGTGGTATCAGAGCGTGGTTCATCGGTGAGAGAATTTACCCTTCCCTTCGTCATTAATTTTTTTTCCTATAGTCCAGAAAAGACCAACAAAAAAAAATAGTAGATTAGTTTTTCCGTGATCCTATAGACCATTGTGCCTTTTTACTAGTACTGCTTAGTTAAGGCTTGTTGAGTTTTCGATTGCATCGGTTGTGTTAATTTGCTGGTCTTAGTGTTAGGCGATTAGAGTTTCGAGTTCTTGCCACCACCGCACATCGCCACCTTCATCAATTTTGCCGTCATCACCACCGTCACCACTGTCGCAGTCACCCACCAAATCACTTTCTATTTGTGTTTGATCTGTTGCCGATAGCTTTTGTGAGTTGCCTTGTATCCTGCCGCCACTAGAAAGGAAATAGAACCCTGATTCGAGTGACCTTCCTTAAAACAGTCATATCTTTTTCATACGGACTCGAAATTAGGCTTATAATATATCCACGGACATCTACAAAAAAAGTTACATCCGGGTTCAGCAAATTTAAAATCGCCAAATTCCTCTTGCAAAATTCTGTTTTTGTGGCGAGAAGCTTCGGGACCTATTCGCATAGAACTTTGAAAAAATTCTACAAGCTTCATACTTTGTCCGTTTGAGATAAGATTTTCTGTGGTTGGTTCTAGTGTGCTCCTAGTTGTGAAAAAAATATCAAAAAAATAATAAAAAAAATAAAAAAAAAGTTGTGCCTCTCTCCTCAGCACTAGAGAGAGCAAGCAAAAAAAAAAAAGAGGATCCAGCGAGCACACCACACCATTCCCCCTTTGTCACCACCTTCCACCACCGGTTCTTGTTTTCGTTGCTGTTTGGGTTTGTGTTTTGTGGCGTCCTTTGTGGTTAGGCTCGCGTCTCTACTTCGACTAGCCTAGGACCAGCACTGTACACTATACCCTTGAGCGATTATTCAATTTGCTTTGGCTAACGTGGTTTCTAGTTTTCTCTTGAGCATTGCTTTCAGCCCACCAACAGCTCCACCACAAACCCGACTACAGCTTGACAGGTCTTGTTGCTACAGCACCGATACACCTCGTTCCACGGTTGCTAACTTGTGGTGTTGCTGTCCCCCTCCTGTGGGCAAGGTAAGAACTGGTAAGAGCTTGTGAGACAAGCTGCGAGTGAAGTGAGAGTGAGCGTCTTGCAAAAGCTACATCCCAATAGTTGTGTAGGGCTTACATTACATCCTCCATTGTTTTGTTGTCCTTCATTTCTAAACCATGGCAGGTCCAAAGGATAAAGATGAGGAGGGTGCATCTCATTCCCCACGCACCAAAGGCATCATCCAATACTTTACAAGGCAAGTGAAGCAGCACACGGAAGGACTTGATACAGATTTGTAGGTGACAAATGAGAAGATTGGACAATTGGAGTCCACGCAGATCTCCACCATCACTAAGCTTACAGGGCTGGAGACAGCGGTCGCCCGCATTGACACTAGCCTTGCTGCTCTTGTGCGGCATTTTGATGCTCTCAATGCTGGAGGCAATGGTGGGGGTAATGACGATGACATTGACGGAGAGTACGTCGAGGATAATTTGGAGGATGAATATATTGCTGACACTGAACAAGATGATCGAGATGCTCGAGATCGTCGACGGCTACACAACAATCGACGAGGTATGGGTGGTCGCCGCCGACGCGAGGTACGCAACAATGATGATGCTTTTTCTAAAATTAAATTTAAGATTCCTCCTTTTGATGGAAAATATGATCCTGATGCGTACCTCTCTTGGGAGATTGCTGTTGACCAAAAATTTGCATGCCATGAGTTTCCTGAGAGCACTAGAGTTAGAGCTGCTACGAGTGAGTTCACCGATTTTGCTTCGGTTTGGTGGATAGAACATGGCAAGAAAAATCCTAATAACATGCCACAAACTTGGGATGCTTTGAAACGGGTCATGCGGGCTAGATTTGTTCCTTCTTACTATGCACGTGACTTGCTGAATAGGTTGCAACAATTGAGACAGGGTGCGAAAAGTGTAGAGGAATATTATCAGGAGTTACAAATGGGCTTGCTTCGTTGTAATTTAGAGGAAACTGAGGACGCTGCCATGGCTAGATTTTTGGGTAGGTTAAACCGCGAGATTTATGACATCATAGACTATAAAGATTACACTAATATGACCCGATTGTTTCATCTTGCTTGTAAGGCTGAAAGGGAAGTGCAGGGACGACGTGCTAGTGCCAAGGCTAATTTTTCTGCAAGTAAAACTTCATCATGGCAGACACGCACCACTCCTCCGGCCGGCCGTACTGCTTCTCCATCTTCCACACCCACAACTAGTCGAGCAGCACCTCCTCCATCTAGTGACAAGTCAGCGACAAAGGCTGCTCAGCCAGCACCGAGTGCTTCTTCAATGGCATCCACAGGCCGAATGAGAGATGTTCAGTGCCACCGTTGCAAGGGCTTTGGGCATGTGCAGCGTGACTGCCCTAGCAAGCGAGTTTTGGTAGTCAAAAACGATGGTGAGTACTCCTCTGCTAGTGATTTTGATGATGATACACTTGCTTTGCTTGCGGCTGACCATGCAGATAATGAGCCACCTGAAGAGCACATTGGGGCTGCATTTGCGGATCACTATGAGAGCCTCATTGTGCAGCGTGTCCTTAGCGCACAAATGGAGAAGGCGGAGCAAAATCAGCGACACACGTTGTTCCAAACAAAGTGTGTCGTCAAAGAGCGTTGTTGCCGCATGATCATTGATGGAGGTAGCTGCAACAACTTGGCTAGCAGCGAGATGGTGGAGAAGCTTGCACTTAGCACCAAACCGCACCCACATCCATACTACATCCAATGGCTGAACAACAGTGGTAAGGCGAAGGTAACAAAACTGGTGCACATAATTTTGCAATTGGAAATTACCATGATGTTGTCGAATGTGATGTTGTGCCCATGCAAGCATGTAATATTCTGCTAGGTAGACCATGGCAATTTGATAGGGATTCTATGCATCATGGTAGGTCCAACCAGTACTCTTTTCTGTACCATGATAAGAAAATTGTGTTGCATCCCATGTCTCCTGAAGATATTTTGCGTGATGATGTTGCTAAGGCTGCCAAATCCAAATGTGAGAGTGATAAAAAAGCCCAATCTGATGGCAAGAAACCTGAGACAATCAATTTGAAACCCAAATGCTTACTTGCTACTAAATCTGATATTAATGAGTTGATTGCATCACCTTCAGTTGCCTATGCTTTGGTATGCAAAGATGCTTTGATTTCACTTCACGATATGCACCATTCTTTGCCCCCTACTGTTGCTAACATTTTGCAGGAGTACTCTGATGTGTTTCCCAAGGAAGTGCCACCGGGGCTGCCACCGGTGCGCGGCATTGAGCATCAAATCGACTTGATCCCAGGTGCTTCCCTACCGAACCGTGCGCCATACCGAACCAACCCTGAGGAAACCAAGGAGATTCAGCGTCAAGTTCATGAGTTGCTTGATAAAGGGTATGTTCGCGAGTCTCTTAGTCCATGTGCGGTTCCGGTAATTTTGGTACCAAAGAAAGATGGTTCATGGCGTATGTGTGTTGATTGTAGAGCTATTAATAACATTACCATTCGATATCGTCATCCTATTCCTAGGTTAGATGATATGCTTGATGAATTGAGTGGCTCTATTGTGTTCTCCAAAGTTGATTTGCGTAGTGGTTACCACCAGATTCGTATGAAGTTGGGTGATGAATGGAAAACAGCATTTAAAACGAAGTTTGGGTTGTATGAGTGGTTAGTGATGCCTTTTGGTTTAACTAATGCACCCAGCACTTTCATGAGGTTGATGAATGAGGTTTTGCGTCCTTTCATTGGAAAATTTGTGGTGGTCTACTTTGATGATATCTTGATTTACAGCAAGTCTATGGGTGAACATTTTAATCATTTACGTGCTGTTTTTAATGTTCTTCGTGATGCACGTTTATTTGGTAACCTTGAGAAGTGCACCTTTTGCACAGATCGAGTTTCTTTTCTTGGCTATGTTGTAACTCCGCAGGGGATTGAGGTTGATCAAGCCAAGGTTGAGGCAATTCAGAGTTGGCCGACTCCTAAAACGGTCTCACAAGTGCGGAGCTTTCTAGGACTCGCGGGGTTCTATCGCCGCTTTGTGCAGGATTTCAGCACCATTGCTGCACCATTGAATGCGCTTACAAAGAAGGGAGTGCCTTTCACTTGGGGCACATCACAAGAGAACGCCTTCCACATGTTGAAAGATAAGTTGACCCATGCACCTCTCCTCCAACTTCCCGATTTTAATAAGACTTTTGAACTTGAATGTGATGCTAGTGGGATTGGATTGGGTGGTGTTTTGCTACAAGAAGGAAAACCTGTTGCATATTTTAGTGAAAAGTTGAGTGGGCCTGTTCTGAATTATTCTACTTATGATAAGGAATTGTATGCTCTTGTGCGAACTTTAGAAACATGGCAGCATTATTTGTGGCCCAAGGAATTTGTCATACATTCTGATCATGAGTCTTTGAAGCATATTCGTAGTCAAGGGAAGCTGAACCGTAGACATGCTAAATGGGTTGAATTTATTGAATCTTTTCCTTATGTTATCAAACACAAGAAAGGGAAGGAGAACATCATTGCTGATGCTTTGTCTAGGAGATACACTTTGTTGACACAACTTGACTACAAGATTTTTGGCCTGGAAACAATCAAAGACCAATATGCGCATGATGCTGATTTTAATGATGTGTTGCTGCATTGTAAGGATGGAAGAACATGGAACAAATTCGTCATCAATGATGGGTTTGTTTTCAGAGCTAACAAGCTATGCATTCCAGCTAGCTCCGTTCGCTTGTTGTTGTTGCAGGAAGCGCATGGAGGCGGTTTGATGGGACATTTTGGTGCCAAGAAGACACATGATGACGGAGCGTGAGGCTCCTCACCGGGAGACCGCGCAGGCCCCCCTTTGCCGGTTCGGCCGGGGGCCCTGGGTGAGATTCTAAGCTCTTGGTCTGTGGAAGGTTCGCGAGAGTGGAAACACACAAGACACGGGCGATGTATACAGGTTCGGGCCGCTGAGAAGCGTAATACCCTACTCCTGTGTTTTGGTGAATCTGTGTATGAAGAAGCTACAAAGAGCTGGAGAACCAGAGAACTCTAACTCTCTCCCTCTCTGGTCCCGAATCCCAGCCTCTCTCCTGCTGAATCTCCCATCAATCCCCCTTCTAAGTGGGCAAGGTCCTCCTTTTATACCAAGGGGATACCACATGCACCATCTCTCTCTTTTGTGTGGGGACTTATCCTCCCTTTTCTCAAACTTGACTTGCTTTCTCTTCATAAATGGACGGAGCTTTGTATGGTTGCCGTCCGAATGACCTTCTGATGGGACGGCCCATACCTACCTCCACTTCCGCCGGAAGCAGGCGCGACGTGGGAACATGGCTGTCTGCTGACGACATGACCAGTGTCAGACCGGTCACAAATCGGTCATTCTTGTCCACCACGTGTCAGTTTAGCAATCTGCATGTTCGCCCTTCTTCATACAATATTTTGCTTGTAATGGTTAGGATGAAGCCTGGCATACATCTGACCGGGACCAACGTGCCATCTCCAGGAGCTAACACGCCGGCTCCGGCTAGGGACGAGTGCTTAGAGGCTCTCATCCTGACGGGATGGGGCGAGGCGTGCGTCAGACCGCCTGTCGCCACCTAACCCACGATCTGTTCGGTCTGTGACTGGTCACAGACCGGATAAACGAGCGTGCTGCACTGCGTTACATGCGGCATGACGCGCTCGTCCAAACCGCAATAAATGCGGTTAGGTGAGCCCCGCTGCGCTCACCTAACCCATACACGCGGCACAAAACTCCCAAGGGGTCGGGGCGCCTCAACCCTCGGGGCCGAAACGGGAGCGGTCCGACCCCTCGGGGAGACTAAGAGGGGGGCGGCCACATCACCCTCGGGCCCGACCCTCCAGAGGGGGTCAGGCCTCATGGGTGATTGCTCCTGCCCAAGCCTCTAGTCATGATACTCCCGGTCCCATGTCACCGACAGTAGCCCCCGGCGTTATGCTAGGGCGATCGCCCTCCTCGAGGGAAGCGGTCGGGCGTGACGCCACTCCCTAAGGCCTGGTGACAGGTGGGACCGGTCTCCATAGTTGGGCAGAAACCCAACGGTCGCCAATCACGCACATCGGCAATGGTAACTCGACTGTCAATAATGAGCGGTCTCTTCAAGACTGCCACATTACTCGAGTAGCACGCGAATCGGGACGAGCCGGTTCGTTTTGCCTGGAGATATGGTGATGGCGCTTCGATTGGCGAGCGTAATTAACGCGCGCACGATATGTTCCATCTCGACTGCCACAGCCGCATATCCACCTCATGCGCCGCAAGCGGGCGAATGGGATTAGTGGAAGCGTGGGCGCGAGAAACGAGGGAGCGATATAGTGGGCGCGAGAAGCGAGGAGCCGGGCACAACGTTGGCAAGGGTATAAAGACTCCGAGGAAGAGATTTGCTTCCTTCCTCTCACCATTATTCCCCTTGTCTTCGCCGCTTGCACCCTAACTCCTTGTTTCCTGTGCCCTACCTTCGCCACACGCGCTCGCTTTCAAACATCTCTTCCTCCGGCGTCATGGCACGGGGCTCCACTCTGCTTGATGGTAGCGTGCTGCCGCCTTCCCGCATCGTGAGCGAGAGGCAGGCCGGGCTGCCGCGCCGCTTCATGCCGGAATCTGCCACCGGCCGGGAGATAGTCACGCTGGGTGAGGGACGCCCGGCGCCATGCTACCCGGGGCGGTCCGTCTTCTTCCTCCCTTTTGCAATGGCAGGGCTGGTTCCGCCATTTTCTTCTTTCTTCATGGATGTTCTGGAGTTTTACGATCTCCAGATGGCGCACCTCACCCCCAACGCGGTAATGACATTGGCCATCTTCGCGCACCTGTGCGAGATGTTCATCGGGGTGCGCCCATCCCTTCGGCTGTTCCGGTGGTTCTTCACCGTACAGTCGGTGTCGCCGCCGTCGGTGGTTGGTGGCTGCTACTTCCAGCCGCGGGGGCCGGTGCTGAACCGCTACATCCCCTGCGTCCTCCGCAAGAAGTGGGATGACTGGAAGAGCGACTGGTTCTACACCCCCCTTGCCGACGAAGCGCGCCTCCAACTTCCGAGCCAGCCCCCGGCGCAGGCCTCCTACTGGCGGGCGCCGGTAGATCTGGGAGATGGCTATGACGCCGTCCTCGACCGCCTGGCGGGCCTGCGATCCCAGGGGCTCACAGGGGCCATGGTGTACGACGACTACCTTCGTCGCCGGATTGCGCCGCTCCAGCGGCGCGCCCGGGGCGCCTGGGAGTACACCGGGTCTGAAGACTACATGAGGACCCATCAGGGAGTCAGATGGGACTGGGCTCCTGAGGACTTCAAGATAGTGGTCCAAAGGGTGCTGAATCTCAGCTCCGTGGAGGCATCCCTTATTCCCCAAGGAGTCCTCCCCCTCTGCAGCGATCCAGACCGCGCCTCCATCCTGACCATCATGCAGGCGGTCGGGGCGTCGGAGGAGCGGGCTCCTCGAGGCCACAATGGCACGGGCGGGAGCCACAGGGGGGAACAATCTACCCCAGGAGGGGGTCGTGCTTCTGGGCCCCGCGACGGGGGCCCGGGGAGCAGCCGCCCTGCCGACGCCCGGGGGAAGAGGAAGCAGGAAGGAACCCCTCCCCCATCTCCTCCCCGAGGGGGCGGGGCGGCGCGTGCCAGCAGCAGGCACCTGGAGGGGGCCACGCCGACGTCGCAGCCCGAGGGGGAGCGGAAGAAGAAACGGCTCCGCAAGATGGGGGGGACAGAACCATCCCGGGGAAACCTTATTTCCCCTCCAAGGTGGTCGTTTAACCGACCCCCTCGCAGGTTCGTCCCACACCCATCGTGGCTGTATTCATTCTCTCAACGCGAGTTTCCACTCACCCATTTTGTTTGTCTTCTGGTCTTTCTTCTGTTTCAGCGAGATCCCATCGCGTTCCTCCCGCCATTCCAAGTCCGGCCAGTCTGAGGCCGAGGATTCGGCGGCCGCAGAGGCCCGGAGGCGGGAATCTGACCGGCGAGAAGCCGCGGATCGCCTTCGGGAAGCCGAGGAGGCCGCTCGGGAGACCGCCCGGGCTCGCCAGACCGAGGAAGCCGCTCGGGAGGAGGCCGGACTCCACCAGGCCGAGGCGACGACATCTTCCGAGGCGACCCGTGAAACTGACCGGCAAGAGGCTGCGGATCGCCTTCGGGAAACCGAGGAAGCTGCCCAGGTGGCCGTCCAAGCTCGCCAAGCTGAAGAAGCCGCTCGGGAGGAGGCCAGACTTCGGTCGGCCGAGGCGACGACGACTTCCGAGGCAGCTCGCGACGAGGCCGCGGGCGCATCGCTTGGGCCCACTCCCTCGTGCGACGCTCAGGACCAACCAGGTCCGGGTGACATCCCCGAGTCCGGCACGTCCATCGGCGGGCTGAGCCGCGCGGCATCCTCTCCAAGGCGGCTCTTCCCCACACCTTCCGTTGCCCCACTGAGCGCAGAACCCCTTCTGCAGGCCTTGGCCGTCGCAAACACCACGGTGTTGGACGGGTTAAGTGCCCAGGTGGAGGCCCTGAAAGCAGAGCGGGCGGAGCTCGATGCCGCATGGGCGCGTGTCGAAGAGGGGCGACGCTCGGTGGAGGCCATGGTGGAGGTGGGCCGCAAGGCACACCGCCGGCACGTCTCAGAGCTCGAAGCCCGTCGGAAGGTGCTAGGGGAGATCGCCAAGGAGGTGGAGGAGGAGCGGGGGGCTGCCCTCATCGCCACTACCGTGATGAACGAGGCGCAGGACACCCTCCGCCTTCAATACGGGAGCTGGGAGGCGGAGCTAGGGAAGAAGCTCGACGCCGCCCGGGGGGTCCTTGACGCTGCCGCTGCCCGAGAACGGCGGGCGACGGAGACCGAGGTGGCATCCCGGCGGCGCGAAGAAGCCCTTGAGGCCCGTGCCATGGCGCTGGAAGAGCGTGCCTGCGTCGTGGAGAGGGACCTTGCGGACCGCGAGGCCGCCGTCTCCATCCGGGAGGCAACGCTGGCGGCGCACGAGGCCGCCTGCGCCGAAGAGGAGTCCACACTCCGCCTCCGCGAGGACGCGCTCACCGAGCGGGAGCGAGCTCTCGAGGAGGCCGAGGCCGCGGCGCAACGGCTGGCGGACAGTCTGTCCCTCCGCGAGGCAGCGCGGGAGGAGTAGGCGCGCCGTAATCTGGAAGGCGTCCGCGCCGAGAGGGCCGCACTGAACCAGCGGGTCACTGAACTCGAGGCGCAGGCAAAGGAGCTGGACGCGAGGGCGCGCAGCGGCGGGGCGGCCGCGGGCGAAAGCGACTTAGCCGCCCGCCTCGCAGCTGCCGAACACACCATCGCCGATCTGCAGGGCGCGCTAGACTCGTCCGCCGGGGAGGTCGAGGCCCTCCGCTTGGCAGGCGAGGTAGGGCCCGGCATGCTTCGGGACGCCGTCTCCCGTCTAGACCGCGCCGGCCGGCAGGCGGGCCTCTGGGGTGGGCGGATCGCGAAGTACGCCGCCAACCAGGGGGGCCTCGCCCAGCGCCTCTCGGAGATAGCCGAGACTCTTCAACGGCTCCTCGAGGAGCTCGAGAGGACGATTAAGTCATCCTCTAGAGACCTCGCCCGGGGGGCAGTGGAGCTTGTACTGGCGAGCTACCAGGCCAGAGACCCGGACTTCTCCCCATGGGCGGCGCTAGACGAGTTCCCTCCCGGAACCGAGGACGATGCGCGCGCGCAGGTCCGGGACGCCGCCGACCACATCGTCCACAGCTTCGAGGGTTCGGCCCCTCGGCTCGCGTTCGCCCTCAACTCCGACGAGGAGGACGATGACGGCGGAGTGGGCGACAGTGGCGACGAGGCTGGCAACCCGGGTGCATCGGAGTGAGCCCCCAGGCCCCCGCCAATCTCTAAATAGTTTCTTCTTTCTTCTTCCGAGGCCTTCGGGCCCCCTTCTTGTATAGACTAATTTAATCTGCAATCAAATAAAGAGGAAATTTTTTGTGTCAATTCTATTTGTTGTGTGTATGAGACGAGGATGGTCTGTGCCACAGTCCTTTTGTGTCTTGGCTTGATCAAGGACTCGTGCCCAGGTCCCAGTCCTCAAACGGCTCGGGTCGGGGCTAGTGCCTGGGGAGATCCACATGTCGAGACTGGCCAGGCCGGGAGCGTGGTGACCGAGGGTTATGGGTGACCCGATTGTGGGTTTTTGCCGATTCCCCCCCGGAGTTCACCACGCCCCGGGGCACGGCTCGGTTCTGGGCCCCGTTTGGCGATTTTAGCCGGCCCGAGCCCCCGAGGGCAGGATTGAGCACAAGCGACCTATTTCAAGTCAAGATTCTTCAAAAGGAAATAACAGCACAGATACAACTTTTAGGAAATTGAAAATGCTTTTATTGAAATACAGATATAAAAGAAATAAAAATATGCATATGTGGTAGCCCCCGGCCAACCCTGCACGCCCGAGGGGGGTGCGGGGTTGGCCCGAGCCCGAAACCTGACACCCGATCCCCCTTAGGGGTAGAAGCGACGAAGGTGTTCGATGTTCCACGGGTTAGGCAGCTCTGTGCCGTCGCCCGTGGCCAGTCGAACGGAGCCCAGCCGGGGGACGCCGATCACTCGATACGGACCCTCCCACATCGGTGAGAGCTTGCTCAATCCAGCACGCGTTTGGACGCGGCGTAGGACGAGGTCGTCGACGCAGAGTGATCGGGCCCGGACGTGGCGCTGATGGTAGCGCCGCAGGCTCTGCTGGTAGCGCGCGGCTCGGAGGGCCGCGCGCCGCCTTCGCTCCTCCAAGTAGTCGAGGTCATCTCTGCGACGCTGATCTTGATCAGCCTCGCAGTACATGGTGGCCCGAGGGGACCTCAGGGTGAGCTCGGATGGGAGAACCGCTTCCGCGCCGTAGACGAGGAAGAAAGGCGTTTCCCCGGTTGCTCGGCTTGGTGTGGTTCGGTTCGCCCAGAGCACCGCTGGCAACTCCTCGACCCACGAATCGCCGTGCTTCTTGAGGATGTTGAAGGTCTTGGTTTTAAGGCCTCTAAGGATTTCCGCATTGGCGCGCTCCACTTGGCCATTGCTTCTGGGGTGGGCAGGTGAGGCGAAGCAGAGCTTGATGCCCATGTCTTCGCAGTAATCGCCGAAAAGTTCACTAGTGAATTGGGTGCCGTTATCCGTAATAATACGGTTAGGCACTCCAAACCGGGCTGTGATGCCCTTAATGAATTTAAGTGCGGAGTGCTTATCGATCTTGACGACCGGATAAGCCTCGGGCCACTTAGTGAACTTGTCGATCGCGACATACAGATACTCAAATCCGCCCGGGGCCCGCCTAAACGGTCCCAGGATATCGAGCCCCCAGACAGCAAATGGCCATGAAAGTGGTATGATCTGCAGGGCCTGGGCCGGCTGATGGATTTGCTTGGCGTGGAATTGACACGCTCTGCATCGCCGGACCAGGTCGACCGCATCATTGAGAGCTGTCGGCCAATAGAAACCTTGACGAAAGGCTTTGCCAACCAAGGTGCGCGAGGCGGAGTGGGCTCCGCATTCGCCTTCATGGATATCGGCAAGAAGCTCGACGCCTTGTTCCCGAGGAATGCACTTCAGGAGGATTCCGTTAGCCGCGCGTCGATAGAGGGTCCCTTCTACCAGCACGTAGCGTTTGGAGATGCGCTGGACGCGTTCACTCCCTTCGCGGTCCTCGGGTAGAGTCTTATCTGTGAGGTATGCTTGGATCTCAGCGATCCAAGCAATCAATCTAAGGGAGCTGGGAGCGCTCCCCTCGGGTCCCGAGGCCTGGACTCCGACGGGCCTCGGGGGCCGGTCAGGCGCGTCCGTCTCCCCTATGGGGTCGGGTCGCGCCGACGGCTGGGCAAGCCTTTCTTCAAAGGCGCCCGGTGGGGACTGGGCTCGCGAGGAAGCGAGCCGTGAGAGTTCGTCGGCAATCGTGTTATCCCGTCTGGGCACGTGCCGAAGCTCTATCCCGTCAAAATGGCGCTCCATACGCCGTACCTGGCGCACGTAAGCGTCCATCTGCGGGTCAGAGCACCGGTATTCCTTACAGACCTGGTTAACGACCAGCTGGGAGTCGCCTAACACCAAGAGGCGGCGGATCCCCAGTCCAGCTGCCACCCTGAGTCCCGCAAGGAGTCCCTCGTACTCTGCCATATTATTGGTCGCCCGAAAGTCAAGGCGTACCAGGTATCTGAGGACGTCTCCGCTTGGCGAGGTCAACGTGACCCCCGCACCGGCGCCCTGAAGAGACAGGGAGCCGTCGAACTGCATTACCCAGTAGGCGGTGTGCGGCGGCTGCGAGGGGCCCGAGCTGGCCTCGGGAATGGAGACGGGCTCGGGAGCTGGGGTCCACTCTGCCACAAAGTCGGCGAGGGCCTGGCTCTTGATAGCGTGGCGTGGTTCAAAGTGCAAATCGAACTCAGAAAGTTCAATTGCCCATTTCACCACCCGTCCTGTACCCTCTCGATTATGCAAGATTTGGCCGAGGGGGTAAGACGTAACCACCGTGACCCGATGCGCCTGGAAATAATGGCGCAGTTTCCTCAAGGTATCGGGTCTTGGCGTCCCGGAGGGCCTCACTAACAAAGTAGACGGGCCGCTGCACCTTCCGGTGGGGCTGATCCTCTTCGCTAGGGGTCGCATCCCAGCCTCTCTCCTGCTGAATCTCCCATCAATCCCCCTTCTAAGTGGGCAAGGTCCTCCTTTTATACCAAGGGGATACCACATGCACCATCTCTCTCTTTTGTGTGGGGACTTATCCTCCCTTTTCTCAAACTTGACTTGCCTTCTCTTCATAAATGGACGGAGCTTTGTATGGTTGCCGTCCGAATGACCTTCTGATGGGATGGCCCATACCTACCTCCACTTCCGCCGGAAGCAGGCGCGACGTGGGAACATGGCTGTCTGCTGACGACATGACCAGTGTCAGACCGGTCACAAATCGGTCATTCTTGTCCACCACGTGTCAGTTTAGCAATCTGCATGTTCGCCCTTCTTCATACAATATTTTGCTTGTAATGGTTAGGATGAAGCCTGGCATACATCTGACCGGGACCAACGTGCCATCTCCAGGAGCTAACACGCCGGCACCGGCTAGGGACGAGTGCTTAGAGGCTCTCATCCTGACGGGATGGGGCGAGGCGTGCGTCAGACCGCCTGTTGCCACCTAACCCACGATCTGTTCGGTCTGTGACTGGTCACAGACCGGATAAACGAGCGTGCTGCACTGCGTTACATGCGGCATGACGCGCTCGTCCAAACCGCAATAAATGCGGTTAGGTGAGCCCCGCTGCGCTCACCTAACCCATACACGCGGCACAAAACCCCCAAGGGGTCGGGGCGCCTCAACCCTCGGGGCCGAAACGGGAGCGGTCCGACCCCTCGGGGAGACTAAGAGGGGGGCGGCCACATCACCCTCGGGCCCGACCCCCCCGAGGGGGTCAGGCCTCATGGGTGATTGCTCCTGCCCAAGCCTCTAGTCATGATACTCCCGGTCCCATGTCACCGACACATGACATCCTTGCTAGTCATTTCTTTTGGCCACAGATGCGAAGAGATGTTGGCAGGTTCGTTGCTCGTTGCGCTACATGTCAAAAGGCTAAGTCACGCTTACATCCACATGGTTTGTATATGCCTCTTCCTGTTCCTACTGTTCCTTGGGAAGATATTTCAATGGATTTTGTGTTAGGATTGCCTAGGACCAAGAGGGGGCGTGATAGCATTTTTGTGGTTGTGGATAGATTTTCTAAAATGGCACATTTCATACCATGTCATAAAACTGATGATGCTTCTCATATCGCTGATTTGTTCTTTCGAGAAATTGTTCGCTTGCATGGTGTGCCAAACACAATTGTTTCTGATCGTGACACAAACTTTCTTAGCCATTTTTGGAGAACTTTGTGGGCTAAATTGGGGACTAAACTTTTGTTTTCTACTACTTGTCATTCCCAAACTGATGGACAAACTGAAGTGGTGAATAGAACCTTGTCTACTATGCTTAGGGCTGTTTTGAAGAAAAATATCAAGATGTGGGAAGAATGCTTGCCTCATATTGAATTTGCTTATAATCGTTCCTTGCATTCTACTACAAAAATGTGCCCATTTCAGATTGTGTATGGTTTGTTGCCTCGTGCTCCAATTGATTTGATGCCTTTACCATCTTCTGAAAAACTGAATTTTGATGCTAAGCAACGTGCTGAGTTGATGTTAAAACTGCATGAGACAACTAAAGAAAACATAGAGCGCATGAATGCTAAGTATAAGTTTGCTGGTGACAAAGGTAGAAGGGAATTGAATTTTGAACCTGGAGATTTGGTTTGGTTGCATTTGCGAAAAGAACGATTTCCTGATTTGAGAAAGTCTAAATTGATGCCTAGAGCTGATGGACCATTTAAAGTGTTAGCAAAGATTAATGAGAATGCATATAAGATTGATTTGCCTGCAGATTTCAGGGTTAGTCCCACATTTAACGTTGCAGATTTGAAGCCGTATTTGGGAGAAGAAGATGAGCTTGAGTCGAGGACGACTCAAATGCAAGAAGGGGAGGATGATGAGGACATCAACACCATCGATACATCCACGTCCCCCCATATACAGCATGATGGTCCTATTACCCGCGCTCGTGCACGTCAACTAAATTATCAGGTGAGTTCTTTCTTGAGTTCATATTCCTCGTCTTTATACCTCGGAGACGCGTGCACTCGTGTTTTACTCAGGAACGATGGAGAGGATCCAAAGGGAAGAGGATTCGCGCGGGGTGGATTCGGACTGCAGGGCAGCGCCAACTTCTGACGGCCGCCACGACTTCATGCGAACTCCGATTTGGGCGTGCAAGTACTTCATGGAAAGCTTATCAAGTCTACTTTCGAATGGATCCAGCCACATGTCCATATCTGTTCTGGAGCGGCCGCAATTATCATTTTACTCCCGACTATTTTCTGTCCATGGTGCTGCGTCACCTCTTTTGGCCCAATGGGCTGTGTATCCATGTTGGGCCCATTAGGGGCGCGTCCTAGGGTTGGAGCACGACCCTATGGTCGTTCTTCCCCTCTTTTTATACCTCTAGTCGCCGCCAAGAACAGGCGGGTTTTGATGATAGAGATAGCTTCTTGCTACCGGCTCGCAGCGCGCGTGTTGGCTAAACCGCCCGTCTGCCTGTAATCGGAACCCCACCATATTGTGTTTGATAGTGAAACTTTCATCTTTATCTAGCAATTTCAGTGCTTGTCCTACTTGTTCTTGCTTGTTCTTCGATTGCTTGCAGGACGAGTGCCCTCGTGGCCGGGTTGACGCGCACCACAAGTTCGTGGCGACCATTGGAGACGGTGTATCGGTTGCTAAGGCGCAGCGTCTTTGGATAGTTGTAGTCGGGCCGTGAACGTCGACTTCATCTAATCGAGTTATCCCTTACCTCTCATCGAAAGATCAGGCCACAAACCCTAGCGGGTTTGCATCAAGTCCCGCCAAACCATCAGCAGCTTTGCTATGTACTCCTTTATGGCTCACCCGCTACCTCCCTTCTTTATCGTCATTAATATTTTAAAATCGAACATGATTATCATTGTTTTTTTTACTTTTTAGAAGTTTCGAACCTTTAAAAATTGGACCTTGTAGTTTTTAGAGTTTATTGTCTTGTTGGGTTTCATTTTTTATAATTTTTAGAAGTCCTGTCAAACGATGCCACTATACTCCTCTACGGCTCATCCGTCGCCTACTCTTTGTTGTTATCGGGATTCTAAAAATCGAACATAACTATCGTTGGAATTCATTTTTTATTTTCTAGAAGTCCCGCCAACCGTCGGCGGCTCTACAACTTACTCCTATACGCCCGCCCGCTGCTTTTCCTTTTTATTATCATTGAGATTTTAAAAATCGAATATGATTATCAATGAGGTTTTTTTTTACTTTCTAGAAGTCCCGGCAACCACCTTGTCCGTTTGCTTCATGGCCTGTGTGTCGTCCCTCCTTTTAATCGTCATTAGGATTATATTTGGTGTTTTATTAACAATTTTTATATGTCGTATCAACCGCCACCACTCTACTCCTTTATAGGCCTATTACTTAATTTATCTCGTCATGTGTTTCTTTCAATAGTTTTTATCACCAATTTTAGTTATTTATAAATTGTATTCCTAACTGAAATCTTTTTTCTTTTCTAATTTCAGATTTTTTCCCCCAAATTTTAATTAATACCTTATAATGTTCTTTAAATATTTTTTTATTTTTGAATTTCAAAATTGTATTCCTATCTAATAATTTTTGATATTATTTTATTTTTTATTCTGAATTTTAATAAATCTCGTAATGGGTTTTTATATGAATTCTTCTTTCAATATTGTTTATTTTTAATTCCAAATTTTAGTTAATTTTAAATTTTATTCCTACTTGAACTTTTCTTTTTTATTTTTGCTAATTTTGAATTTTATTTTTTATTTTATTCCGAATATTAATTAATCTCGTATTGGGTTCTTATATGGACTTTTCTCTCAATATTCCTTATTTTTAATTCCGAATTACAGTTATTTCTAAATTGTATTCCTACTTTAACTCTCTTTTCAATCATCCTAATTTCGGATTTTATTTATTATTTATTTTGAATTTTAATTATTCTACTATTGGGTTCTTATATGTACTTTTATTTTCAATACTGCTTATATTTAATTCAGAATTTAAATTAATTTTAAATTGTATTTCTACTTGAACTCTTATTTCCTTTTCTTTTTTCTAATTTTGATTTTTTAATTTTTTTTATTTCGAATTTTAATTAATCTCGTATTGGATTATTGTATGGACTCTGCTTTCAATATTCCTTATTTTTAATTCCGAATTTCAGTTATTTTTAAATTGTATTCATACTCGAACTCCTGTTTTTTCTTTTTATAATTTCGAAATTTATTTTATTTTTATTCTGAATTTTAATTAATCACGTATTGGGTTCCTATATGTACTCCTCTTTCAATATTGCTTACTTTTGATTCCGAATTTCAGCTATTTTTAATTGTACTTCTACTTGCACTCTTCTTTTCTTTTTCTCCGATTAATGTGGGAATTTCTAGCCCCCACAGCAAACGTGGTGCCTTCTTTCATGGATGTTTTAATAATATAATAAATTGAATCTTTCACCAATTTCACTTGAGAGTTTTGAATTTGAGTTAATTTTTTTTTAAAATTTAAGTTGAGTGTTTTGAATTTTGAGACGAAATTCAAATTTAAATTGAATATTTTGAATTTTGAGACAAAAGTTTACAAATTTAAGTTAAAAGTTTTCAAATATTGACTTGAATTTTTTTAGATTTTAGTTGAAAAGTTTCAAATTTTGATTTGAAAACTTTCAAATCCGAACTGAAACTTTTCAAGACTGAACAGAAAGTTTTCAAATCCGAGTTGAAAGTTTTCAAATCTGAATTAAAAGTTTTTAGGTCTTCACTTGAGAATTTTAAAATCTGAGATGAAAATTTTAAAAAATATTGAGTTGAAAGTTTCAAATCTTGGCTTACAAGTTTTCAAACATAAGTTGAAAGTTTTAAATCCTGAATTTAAAAGTTTGTTGTAGTTAAATTTCCGTACCAATCCTAATTTTCCGTGTCCTAAATAAAAGGAAGAAGATGTGCGGGCAGTTATTTTTCTAAAAAAAAATAAAAGCAAGAAGAAAACATAAAAGAAAAGCGAGAAACGCTACCCGTACTGCTGATCTCGCGCGCGAGTTAATCTCGCCTCGCGCACGCCGGGGGTACGAGGCCCTGTGGATCTTAGGGATTTGGATTGGAAGTTGTGTTGCTTGATAGGCCTTGTGAATCGAGAAAGCTAGATACCGGTATCCCGTTCTCCCAACGCCCGCGACGGTATCGTCCTCTTTCTCGTCCCAGAGCACTAAACGCGGTGCTCATGCTTAGCTAGTATCCCAGGCCGTCGCGGTGGCGAGGACGTCGTCAGGGCTAATCCTCAACACCTTCGATTCGCTCGAGCACGACGAACTCGCGGCACTGCGGCGAGGCCTCGACGTCCCGGTGTTCGACGTCGGCTTGCTCCACAAGCTCTCGCCGATGGCGCCGTCATCGAGCAGCCTGCTGCGCCAGGACCGCGGCTGCCTCAAGTGGCTAGACTCCCAGGTGCCGGCGTCCATATGTTGACGCGAAAAATATACACGGGCCAAAATAATAAAAAATGATCAATAATTACAAAGCTAAATAATTATGATTCTTATGTCATATCTGTTTTTTAGTTTATTTGAACTGTTATTTTGTTTATAATTAAATAAATAATTCAAGATGCATATTACTCATATTTCACTTCGTAAAAATGAAAATATACCATTTAAGCATACACACCTATCCTTTGCAGGTAACCAAATAGAAAAAAAAATAGAGCATTATAAAAAAAATGACAATAAGTATTACATCACCTCAATCATTGTTCATCCTCTGTAGCGCATTTACAGTGGTACGTAACTTACGTGCTACATCTTAATTAAAAGTAAGACCTTAGAAATTGTAAGAAAAGACATTTGACCATCAGTTTTCACTTAATAGGTGGATCCATTATTTTAACCAATAGATATAATATTAGAGAAAATCTTAAGCTGCCATGTGTTACGCCTTAAAATTTAGACGCAAAGGATATTAAAAATTTTGACAAAAAAAAGCGGATCATCGATTTTCACTTAAATCATTAGAAAAAAAAGGCCCCCCCACTTCGCCCTCCCCTCACATGTGCACAACACAACACTACCCATGTCCCCTCCTCCCCTCCTGTCTCAGCTTGAGTTCTCCACTCTCTCCTTTACCCCTCCTTTTTATAGTGAGAAATAATCAATAATATTAAAACATGCAATTTTTTTAGCTGTTCATCTGATTTCTAATCTAACTATTGCTCTATTCATAATTAAATCAACAATTTAAAGGTTCATATCCTCTATAGTTTTAACTGGTATAAAATAAAATTTAAAATATAAAATACCAATAGGGACTAAATTGAACTATTTGGAGAAAATCAAATAAGTTCGTACCTTTCACTAAAATTAGACAGCCCATTACATGTTCTATTTTTATAATATTTTTTAAATACTTACATGTTAATGGCCTTGCATCTATCCTATACCATAGTATTATGAGTTTGTCAGGCTATTAAGCCACGCTATGGTAGCAGTATAGATATTGTTAGTTGAAAAATTATATTTATTACTATTAAATTTAATTTTTCAAACTCATGTTAACTATATTTTCTTTTAAAAAAGATACTATAGGTCAAACGTATTACAAGGAAGCGATAATCTACGATATGTCTTTGTTAACTTATATGTAAATATGTAACAACTTGCATGAATATAAACCAACTAAGGCTATGTTCGGGAGTGAGGGTTGGGAACCTTCACTTCCCGGCACACAAAATGAAGCAGCGTTTAGCGCGTGATTAATTAAGTTTTAGCTATTTTTTTAAAAAATGGATTAATATGATTTTTTAAAGCAACTTTCGTATAGAAACTTTTGCAAAAAACTCACCGTTTAACAGTTTGAAAAGCGTGCGCGTGGAAAACGAGGAGGAGGAGTTGGGAAGATGTCCTACCGAACGCAGCCTCAAAACTGTTTACTAACAATAACAATAATAGTGCTTTAGGATTTGTTAAAAAAAGCCAATAAACATTCAATTAAACAAGACAAAATATTTTACTTTTAATTTACGTTTAATTCGTTAGATATGTTTTTTTCCAAACAAACTAAATAGATACTTTTGAAATATGAGAGATGTTTATATGGATCATAGATAATTGTTTGTACGAATGAATTAAATATTATATATTTTAAAAGCTAACAAATAGTTTGGAAAAATTATCTAAGCAATACCGATGAAGTAAAATTATGGAGAAATAGTACTTATGAAACATGGCAATGTCATTGAGTTGAAATTCGATCTATATAAGTTTTTCGAACGCAATCTAAAATACATGCCCGCGCAATGCACGGACTATCTTCCTAGTTTTTTTTAAAGTTTGATAATGGTGGTGGGCTGGTGGCGATGTTGGCGAGGGACGATAGGGCGCCCAAATACCTGTAGTTGTTGTAGACAAACTTATGAAAGGCGGCTATCACCGGGCGATTCCGGCGCCGGTTACTCCTCGATCCGCTCCAAGACGTACGAAGAGGTAGTGGCTGCCGAAGCGGAGGTGATGGCTGATGCTCTTGAGGAAGAACAGCGTCTTTCTGCAAGTTGCTGAAGGTGCTGAGCACCACGCGACGCACTCGCAGCTGCTGCACATCCTCCTCGCTGTCCATCAGATCATCAGCATCGCCAGCGCCGATGATTATCATAAACTGATTATTAACAGATAAACCTTCAAAAGGCTGAGAAGTCTAAACTTATTATTCAAAATCTTGTCCTCCATCAATATAAATCACTTCCTATCCTTGAAAGTCAACTAGCTGCCACTTTGACCATCGTTTCAAAAATATTGTCATAAACAATACATCTAGGACATTGAATGAAATAGAAATTGTCAAATAAAACAGTGCAAAGTCAAAATTTCAAGTATTAGAGCAAGTATAATAGTGAGCACCTGAGCTATAAGCCTAATATAAACTTACATGGAGAAGAGAGGTAATTAAAAATCAACGGTATTGGCTCTCATGCAAGAGCTAGTTTATCGCAAGCTCCAAGACAAATATATTAAATATATAAGTGAGAGATAGAGAGAGGAGAAGAAATTTGTAGCCAATCTTATAGCTAATCTATTGGGAAACTATTCTAATCCCTCGAGGGGATGTTCCCTCGTTTGCTTAAAAACTATCTAAGCAGTTATGAAAAATTCTAGAAAAATTTGACAACATTTATACAACACATATATACAACTCCACAAAATCTTAAGTCCAAACTCAACTCACACGTCGAGATATAAAAAAGACAAATTCAGCGTATGAATAGTAGCATACTGTTATATCTAAATTTGCCTTTTTTGTTTCTCGATGTGTATAGATCGAATTTGAACTTAAATTTTGGTGAACTAGTAGGTATCATTATACTTTACATTATTATTTGTTTCAGAATTTTTCACAACTATTTACATCGAATTTGAAAGAAAAAGGTATACGAGGACCCCTCGAGGGACTAGAATCCTCTCCCTAATCTATTATATATATGGGCTAATAGTAGGAAGTGAGCTCTACTATTATCTTTGCTCTTAACAAACGGAGGGAGTATTAAAGCCAAAATACTAATCAAAGTAGTTAATATAATTCGACTGCAGGATATGTTAATTGTTCTTGTCTATATATCCAGTACTACCAATTAATATCTACTACCAATCTGGGTGTAGAGAGGCTAGATTATTATTCCTTTATTTATTTTTCAAAAAAAAAAACTCGCCTGGTTGGCATTGGCTAGCGTCCCCTAAGTGCCTTGAAGATGCCGACGAACACGCTGACGATGGACAAGATGACGCTGATGGCCTTGATGTGCTTGTAGAGGAACTTGTAGACCATGGTCCTTGCCGGCCGGTTCCGCCGGTACGCCTCGATCTGCTCCAAGACGACGAAGTAGCGGCTGCCCAAGCTGAGATGCTGGCCGATGCGCTTGAACAAGTCCAGCGTCTGCGTGTTGCTGAAGGTGCTGAGCACCACGCGATGCCCCCGCAGCTGCTGCACGTCCTCCTCCCTGTCCATCAGCATCGCCAGCGCCGACAGGTACGAGCTCACCACAAAGTCGCCGTAGACGTACGACGCCGCTGCTCCGCTGCTCGTCGCCTCCAGCGCCGCCATGTTCACCAGCCAGCAGGCGGTCACGTCGTTCAGGAACACCGGCGACAGCAGGAACTCGCCGAAGATGCGCTTCTCCCTGACTAGTCTCATCTCATCATCTCATGTCCGCGAACCACACCGCCGTGCTGGCCGTCAGGTTGACGCCGATCTGGGCCAGCTCGACGGCGCTGCTGGACAGCAACGATGTGTTGGCCGCCACGTAGTTGATCTCTCGTTCGGGCATCCGCCATATCTGGCTGAACCGGAGGAGAACGAGGAGATGAGCTGGCCGGTAGCTTTCATAACTCTGCCCGCCATTGATGTCTCTTTTAAGCTTCGTGATGTTTCCACGCTGGCCTGTCGCCCAGACGACGGACCACCACCTGCCAGCTTTGTCTCCGTTCTTGGGGAAGAATTTGTCTCCCAATCCGGCGACGAAATTGCGCACGTCCACATTGAGGAACTCCATCTCCATGAGGGTGTCGAGCACCAGCCATGGGATCTGGTTCTCGAGCAGCATCACGTCCTTGAGGATGGTGTGGTCGGACGCGACCGCGCTGCCCCGGCTCAAGTAGTGCAGGAGGAAGCAGCCGTCGTGACGGCGAACTCGCCGTCGCTGAAGTGCCTGACCTTGTCGTCGTCGTCGTAGCAGTCACGCGCCTTGCCCACGACGGAGAGGAGCTTGCCGTAGACATCTTCCACAGAGGCCGCGAAGAAGTGGTTCGCCGCCGCGAGCTTGGCCTTCTCCATGTCCTGCAGGTGAGGCGGCTCGCCGTGGCGGTAGGGGCCAATGGCCACGACGGTCGGCGCGATGTACCGCTCGTCGGAGCCGCCGATCCCTCGCAGGCCTCGAGGGAACCGGTGGATCTTTCCCTGCGCAATGGCGGCGCCGTGGCTGGCTGCCCTCCAGCAACCGTGTATTCTTGGTCATCCTCTCTTTCATATCCTTCAAAGTGGCTTGTGTGCTTCACCTGGGACGTCGATATATATTGCCACTGCTTCACCGTCAGCCATGGCGGTGGCTAGCTAACTATATATTGCTCACTAAGAAATCAAGTTTGAGGATAACAAAGTTTCAGTTTCCGGCCGGGCTGTCGCGCGCGGCAGGTATTTATAGGGAGCACGCATGCAAGTGCAGTGAAATGTACGTATAAGGTACAGTCGAGCTGTCAGTCAGATACTTAGATTAATGGCTCAAGCATGTTGCTTTGCCTGAGCTTGATCCACGATACTACTAATCTTTATGTAAGCAAGCACTTCAAGTCATCTTCTAGGGGGTATCTGGTTCTTTTTAGGCACCATGTGACACTTTTTTTTTGGCGAAGCAACATGCAGCATTGCAAACTTTAGTTCTGTAGTCATTCAATTCGTTGCTTTTTTTTTTGTTTGGTGCATATATTGTGCTTTAATTTCAAACTACTGAATGCGATATCTGGAGATCGATCAACTAAGGCCATGTTTGGATCATTTAGTCCCTAGATTAAAAACTTTAGTCCCCTATTATTTGGATCTAGGGACTAAGATAGACTAAAGGCACGTGGATCAAAGGAGAGAGAAGAGAGAGGCTGCCATTTTAGGGAGAGAAAAGAGAGACCCTATAAGTACTTTCAAGAGGGACTAATGGATTCTAGTTCTAATATGTACTTGTATTCCTTTTTAGTCATCCATGTTTGAATTCTTAAGGTCTAAAAGGGACTTAAAATAGAGATTAGTCCTATGAACAAATAGAGCCTAAGAAACTTTTGTGATGATGGCTAAAGGCTAAAGCTATTATACGTTCCTTCATTCTGTCTGATTTTCTATCACATATGCCCTGCACTTTTGCCTACGCATGCCTGAGGTCTCTTACACGTTACAAGAAGTCTCATGTCAAGCAGAGCGAGAATTATTAGTGCAGGAAAACCTATACGGAGATGAGGCGGAGAAGTGTAGTATTAATTGATGATGGCGGCCACTACTCTGCAGACGTTGTGGCCGGCCGGTGCCCGTCGCCAGCATCCTTATGTGATGACGACGGTGGTATAATGGTATATAGCAGCTAGCGTACAAGAAGTGGAGGGCTCCGACACTATTCCCGGTCGAGCCCTCATATACGTCTGGGGCTCTAATTAAGATGCTTTGGCGTGCTTGGAGCTGCTTAGGAACAATGCTACATATCCCTATACAGGTTCGAGCCTCCTAGATGATAACAACACTGCTCCTGTGCAGATCAGGATGCCCCATACATGGATGTGTAGATCGGATGCCCTGTATGCGTGCACACCTCGCGAGATTATAGGCTAAAAATAATACATATTTCCCTCCATAGTAAATACTAACCACTTGTCATCCATGAAATTAAGTTAGCAAGATACCAATTTGATCACTATTAAAAATTGGTGTATCTATAAATCTAAAATGATCTATCATATTATTAAACAATCTTAAAAGGAGACATCACATTTCCTGTTGAGGCTATAAATACCATTAATTGGAGACAGAGAAAAAAGTTCAAGCAGAAATACAATTTTAAAGTAACTGAATTTCAGAATAAAAATAAGGAACGTCGAAAGAAAAATCCATATAAAACGCAATATAAGATTAATTAAAATTCAGAATAAAAAATAAAATTTGAAATCCTAAGACAATAAGATGATAATCAGGTGTAAACAAATTAGATAATTTTTGTAATGGTGCTAGCCATGGTATTGCGCGGGCCATAATTGTACTATAGTTATAATGCAACTAATATGTTTTTTTGCGCATGCATAAAAGTAGTGCACATCAATATATTAGAAGAAAAGAGTGTTTGTTTACACAACACAATCAGTCTGACCAGCTTATGCCAAGGGAAGGGAGAAAAGACAAAACAAGAAAAAAAACAAAGGAAAAAAGGAAGAGACTACTATGACGGCTAAACACAACTCCAATCAGCGGGAATGGGGCAGAGCCATACTACCCTCCAAGAAAACCCCAAAACAAGCAACGCTAGCTAACGACCATAGATGGCCCTTAGTGAGGATGGACTCTAGAACCATTGAGACAGAAAAGAGAGCATAGAGTCGAAAATCCTGGAGTTCTGTTCCTTCCAAAGTTGCCAAGATACTAGGAGGACCATGGAGTCGAAGCCGGCACAGAGATGCTCAGGTAAACATACCCTAGAAGAAGGCCACCAGTCCTGAAGCCAGCTGCCACGAGGAGGAGAGAGGGCAGCCCGATCAGAAGGCGACAGCACACAGAGCCATACCTATCGAGCAAACATGCAGTCAAGGAGAATGTGGTTCGCCAACTCAAAGCTCCTAAGTGCAAAAGGGACAGGCCGAGTGGCTATCAATACCACGCTTCTGGAGGAAATCGGCCATCTAGCAGTGCTGCTAAAATGCAAACTAGAGGAAGAACTTGCATTTAGCAGGATCATTCGCGTGCCAGTGAAGAACAACACAGGCAAAAGTGTGCTGGCCATAGAAAAACGCCTGGTATGCCGAACGTGTCGAGTAGCGCTGGTCACTCATCCAACGCCAAATAAGACGATTCCCGACACCCGGCGAGAGCTGAATGTGAAGCACCACATCCCAAACAAGAAGAAACTGGGAGATGACCAGGATAGTGAGGGCACCGCGGATATCAGAAACCCAGGAATTGTTTGCCAAGCCAGAAGCAACCGGGCACGAACCTCGGAGGCGCTGATCAGGCACAACGAAGAGGAGATCTGGAGCCAAGGAGGCCACCGAGCAGACGCCGATCCATTGGTCAGACCAGAAGAGCATCGACTCACTATCGCCCTATACGAAGTAGGTGGATGCCTCGAACATGTTAGAGACGGTCTGCTCGACTAGGGCCTTCAGGACATCGCAGTAAGGATGTCATGAGCGTTGAAGCCAAAGCCAACAAACACGCAGGGCAAACCGTGCCATCCTAAGGTCAGGAATTTCCAACCCTCCGAAAGCTTTGGGATGACAGACATTCGTCCAGGACACCTGGCACTACTCCTATGAGCCGAGTCTGAACCCTTCCATAAGAAGGTGCGACGCTTCTTGTCAATGGCCTTAATGACCTAGACTGGAAGACCGATCGTCATAGACACATGGACTGGAATAGAGGAGAGAACATACTAAACCAACATAGAGTGGCCAGCCAGAGTGGTGAGTCGTCCCTTCCAGGGTGGAAGACAATGGGATACTTTGGGCTTGTTTGGTTGGTGCCCTCAGCTACATGCCTGAAGAAAAGTGCTGCCTGAAATATCCCTGAAATCTTGATGCGTTCGGCTTGATCAGGCAAGCCTAAGATTACTCTGTTTGGTTGCAGGCCTGAGGTCAAGCGTGCCTGAGCTCAAAACACAACCATTGAATGACGTTTATTATGTGAACAAAGCGTAAAAATATAATACATATTCATTTTACAACAGTAATCTCTCATCTATATACACTAGCAGTCCATCCAATTGCACGATGATCACAAGTATCGCTTGCATCTAGTTGACATCGAAGCTTCGAGCAGCAACAGTTGAACGGAGGATTGGGCAAGGGGTTGGTGCGGCATCTGGGGTGTCGGCTACTCGGCTGCGCAGGGCAGCAGGACGGATTAGCAGCGCTAATTATCGGTGGCTGTTGCGGCCTGGAGTTCAGGCGACCAAAATGGGTCGCCTGGCTCAGGCTAACCGCAAGTCAGAAGGAATCAGGCTAGGCAAGGGGTAGTTGATCTCAGGATAGCAACCAAACAAGGTTCAAGCTAGCCTCAGGCTTGTCTTCACTAGGGCAAGTTCTTCTCAGGGCATCAACCAAATAGCCCCTTTATCCACAAGTGGTTGCAGGGCCGTCTTCGGCAACATGCAAACGAACAGCAGAATGCTGAGGTAGGTACAAGGAAAGTCAGAAATCGCGTAGGGAAAGCATGACTGAACCAACTCCAAGTCCTCAACCGAACAACGGATCAGAGTAATCGAGCATTTGACAAAGTTGGTGCATAGCCTGGACGCTGCACCAAAGACAAAGAGGATGCCCTAGATGAACTTAAGATCCTGTCGAACCGGGGAGAGGAAGAGAACCAAATCATCCGCATAGAGGGAGGCGCGCGGTGTCGCAAGGCACGATCGTTGAGCAAAAGGAACCCGCCTGAGTCGGAGGTTTTGCGGAGCATCGCATTGAGCACATCCATGACTAGAATGAAGAGTATGGGAAATAGAGGATCTTCTTGCCAAAGACCCTTCCGGTGAGGGAAGCGTGGACCCGGCACTCCATTGATTAGCAACTAATATATACTAATTTGCTTGTAACTTACCGAAATTGCTAATAGCTCAGCAGGTAAGGAGCACCGCGTATGAAAATCGAAAGTCACCCCAAAAAAATGTCGGATGTTCTTTAAGCAAAACCAATTAAAGATTTATTAACATAAATAGTAGTACTAAAAGAATATTCGTGGACAATTTACTCAAAAACGGCTTTGTATAAGTGTCCAAACGATTAAATCAAATTATATATTTTTTGTTTGTTGGAGAAAGTAACAACGCTTAACTAAGAAAGCTTAATTACTATAGCTCCCTGAGTGCTTTGAAGATGCCAACGAGCACGCTGGCGATGGACAAGATGATGCTGATGGCCCTTATGTGCTTGTACAGGAACTTGTGGACGGCGGACCTCACCGGCCTGCCTTGCTTGAACTTGTTGATCTGTTGCAAGATGTAGAAGTAGCGGTGGCCGAAGCCGAGGTGCTGGCTGATCCGCTTGAAGAAGTCCAGCGTCTGCGCGTTGCTCAGCGTGCTGTACAGCACCTGCTTCGCCCGCAGCTGATGCACGTCTTCTTCCCTGTCCATCAGCATCGCCACCACCGACAGGAACGAGCACATCACGGACGAGGACGAGGACGACTGATCCGCGGTGGTGGCGCCGCCGCTCGCCTCCAGGGCCGCCATGTTCACGAGCCAGCCGGCGCTCACGTCGTTGAGAAAGATCGGCGACAGGGAAAGCTCGCCGTAGACAGGGCCCTCCTTGACGCTCATATCCCCGAACCACTCCGCCGTGCTTGCCGTCAGGTTGACGCCGATCTGGGCCAGCTCGACGGCGCTGCTGGACAGCAGCGACGAGCCGACCAGCCGTACCGAGAGCTCTTCCGTTGGCATGCGAAATATTTGGCTGGACCGGAGGAGGTCGAGGAGGTTCGCCGGCTTGTAGTCCTTGAGGAAGCTGCTTTTATGTGGACTGACCTCGAACAATACGCTGAAACAGGAGGTTGTCAACGAGACTTCGTGTTCCTTATTATTGCGGAGGAACATGTCTCCCACGTCGGCCACAAAACAGCGGACATTTTGCTCCACCTCCATCTCCATGGGCAGGAACTCCATGAGGGTGTCGAGCACCAGCCATGGGACCTGGTTCTCGAGCAGCATCATGTCCTTGAGGATGCTGTACTCCGACGACAGCGCGCGGCCCTCGAACAGCGGCTTCCTTTTCTCCATCATGAACTGCAGGAGGAAGCAGCCGTCGACGAGCATCATGGCCGCGAAGTCATCGTCGCTGAAGCACTTCAACTTCTCGTCGTCGGCGTAGCAGCCGCGCACGTCGCCGACGACGGAGAGGAGCTTGCCGGAGACATCACCGGCAGAGGCGCCGTTCGCGGTTGCGATGAAGCGGTTCATCGCCGCGAGCTTGACCTCCTCCATCTTGTGCAGGTGAGGCTTGCCATGGTGGTAGGGGCCAATGGCCACGAAGGTCGGCACGATGTACCGCTGCTCGTTTGAGCCGCCGATCCCAATCAGGCCTCGAGGGAACCTGTGGATCTTGCCCTGCGCAATGGGGGTGATGTGGCTGCCATCCAGTTTCTGTATCTTGGTACTTGCTTGTGCTTCATCTGGGACGCCATGGCCGACGTCGACATGTATTGCCACCACTTCGCCGGCCATTGGGGCAGCTAAATGTTGCTCTCAAATTATTCAAGATTGACGGTAATAAGCTAATTAATGGAGTAGATATGTAGTTTCAGTTTCTAGGCTGTCGCGGCAGGTATTTATAGCTATCAAGCATGCATGGAACTCTCTGGGATCGAGTGAGATGTACGTATAAGGTACACTCTCGAGCTATCTGTCAGCAGCTGATACTAAGACTGATGGCTCAAGCATGTTGCTTTGCTTCAGCTTGATCGACAAAACTAATCTTTTTGTAAGGAAGCACTTCAAGCCATCTTATAGCTAGGGGGGTATTTGGTTCTTTCAGGCACCTCGCGTGTGACACTTTTTTCGCCAAGCATCGCAGCGGGAAACCGCCTCCGCCCCTCTGCACAGCCGTTTGTTCTAGAATCATTCGTTGCTTTGTTTGTTTGGTGGTGTATATATGCTGCTTTAACTTCACACTATACTGCATGCGATTTCTGGCGATCAATCAGCGAAGAAACTTTTCTGATGATGGCAGAAGCCGAAAGCCCTCGTACGTTCTAAATTTCATTCTCTATGATTTCTGGCAATGTCTTCGTGCAGTCGCGGTGACCGTTTGTGTAATTGTGTACGTGTCGTGGAGATGGACAGAGATCCATAGAACCGAAGGTCAATTGCATTCAAGTGTGCACTCGCTTATCTCTTCCACATCATCTGCTCCTTACGTTAACAAACAAAGCAAGTATGGTGTAGTTTTAAATTGAAATTAAGGTTGAGAAAAAAATAATTATACCGTTACTCATTGAATGAGGTGAAAGTATGGTGTAGTTTTAAATTGAAATTAAGGTTGAGAAAAAAATAATTATACCGTTACTCATTGAATGAGGTGATAGATGTGATTAGTACTTCAAAAATATTTATATTATGTACAAAACTAGCTGGTTGGTCCGCGCAATTGCGCAGCTAGCACCCAAACAAAATCATATATTCTTTTAGTATGATTTTACTTAAAATTTATTAAATAGCTATCTCATTGTCTTAAGACTTTGAAAGACCAAACCTTATCATCCTCGTGTTTCTAATTATATAGTTTTTAAAAGTCACACCAGTTACTATCCCTTATGTCATCTCCTTCTTTATTTGCTTACTCGATTTATTACTATTTCTATTCATTCTTATTAGAACCTTAAAAATTGGATTTTATAGTTTTTAGAGTTTATTGTCACGTTGGGTTTCGTTTTTATAATTTCTAGATGTCCCGTCGAACATTAACATTATACTACTCTACGGCCTGTCCACTGTCTCTTCTCTTTATTGTCATTGAGATTTTAAAAATCAAAGATAATTATCATTTGGGTTCATTTTTACTTTCTAAAAGTCCCGCCAAACCATCAGCAGCTTTGCCATTGTACTCCTCTACGGCTCGCTCACTGCCTCCCTTCTTTATTCTCATTGAGATTTTAAAATCGAACATGATTATCATTGTTTTTTTTACTTTTTAAAAGTTCTGAACCTTTAAAAATTGGACTTGTAGTTTTATTTTTTATAATTTTTAGAAGTCCCATCAAACGATGCCACTATGCCCCTCTACAGCCTGTCTGCTGCCTACTCTTATTGTCACTGTGATTCTAAAAATTGAACATAACTATCGTTGGTATTCATTTTTTTATTTTCTAGAAGTCCCATCAACCGTCGGCGACTCTGCAATTATACTCTTGTACACTCCGCCCGCTGTTTCTCCTTTTTATTGTCACTGAGATTTTAAAAATCGAATATGATTATCAATGGGGTTTTTTTTTACTTTCTAGAAGTCCCGGCAACCGCCTTACTTGTTTGCTTTACGGCATGCCTGACGTCCCTCCTTTTAATCGTCATTAGTATTCTATTTGGTTTTTTATTAACAATTTTTATATATCGTATCAACCGCCACCACTTTACTCCTTTATAGGCCTGTTACTTAATTTTATCTCATCATGTGTTTTAGATGGTATTTTCTTTCAATAGTCTTTATTTTTAGCACAAATTTTAATTATTTATAAATTGTATTCCTAATTGAAATCTTATTTTTCCTTTTCAAATTTCATAATTTATTTTTAAAAAAATTAGTTAATAACGTATTGTGTTCTTTTAATGTTTTTATTTTTTTTATTTTCAATTTCAGTTGTTTCAAAATTGTATTTCTACTTGAACTCTCTTTTAGTTTTTCTAATTTTGGATATTATTTTATTTTTTTTCAAAATTTTAATTAATCTTGTATTGGGTTCTTATATGGATTCTTCTTTCAATATTGCTTATTTTTAATTCCGAATTTCAGCTAATTTTAAATTGTATTCCTACTTGAACTCTTCTTTTATTTTCTTTTTTCTAATTTCGGATTTATTTTTATTTTTATTTTGAGTTTAATTAATCTCGTATTGGGTTCTTATATGGACTCTTCTTTTAATATTTCTTATTTTTAATTTCGAATTTCAGCTATTTTTAAATTGTATTCCTACTTAGACTCTCCTTTCCTTTTCTAATTTTGGATTTTATTTTATTTTTATTTCGAATTTTGATTAATCTTGTATTGGGTTCTTATATGGAACTTCTTTCAATATTGCTTATTTTTAATTCCGAATTTCAGCTATTTTTAAATCGTATTTCTACTTGGACTCTCCTTTTCTTTTTTTTCTTTTTCTCCGATTAATGTGGGAATTTCTAGCCCCACAGCGAACGTGGTGCCTCCTTTCAAAGCTGTTTTAATAATATAACTAGCTGGGTGGCCCACGCAATTGCGCGGCTAGCAACAAAATAATATTTTTCGGTATGATTTTACTTAAAATTTATTAAATATCTATCTCATTGTCTTAAGACTTTGAAAAACCAAACATTATCATCCACGTATTTCTAATTATATAATTTTTAAAAGTCACAACAGCTGCTACCCCTTACTTCTATCATATACTTCTTTATTTGCTTGCTCGATGTACCACTATTTTTATTCATTCTCTTTGAAACCTTTAAAAATTGAATCTTAGTTTTTAGAGGTTATTGTCTCGCTGAGTTTCATTTTTATAATTTCTAGAAGTCCTGTCAAAGGCTGCCATTATACTTCTCTACGGCCCGTCCACTGTCTTTTCTCTTTTATTATCGTTGGGATTTTAAAAATCGAACATAATTATCATTCAGGTTCATTTTTTACTTTCTAAAAGTCCCACCAAACCGTTAGCGGCTTTGCCATTGTACTCCTTTATGGCTCGCCCGTTGTCTCCATTCTTTATTGTCATTGAGATTTTAAAATTGAATATGATTATCATTAGGTTTTTTTTTACTTTTTAGAAGTTCTGGACCTTAATTGGACCTTGTAGTTTTTAGAGTTTATTTTCTTTTTGGGTTTCATTTTTTGTAACTTTTAGAAGTCCCGTCAAACGATGCCGGTATACTCCTCTACGGCCCATATGCCGCCCACTCTTTATTGTCATTGTGATTCTAAAAATCGAATATAACTATCGTTGGAATTTATTTTTTTTATTTTCTAGAGGTCCCGCCAACCATCGGCGGCTTCTCCTTTTTATTATTATTGAGATTTTAAAAATCAAATATGATTATAAATGGGGTTTATTTTTTTACTTTCTAGAAGTCCCGGCAATCACCTTGCTCGTTTGCTTCACGGCATGCCTGTTGTCCCTCCTTTTAATCGTCATTAAGATTCTATTTGGTGTTTTATTAACAATTTTTATATGTACTATCAACCGCTACCACTCTACTTCTTTATAGGCTTGTTACTTAATTTATCTCGTCATATGTTTTAGATGGTCTTTTCTTTCAATAGTCTTTATTTTTTATCACCAATTTTAGTTATTTATAAATTGTATTCCTAATTAAAATCTTTTTTCTTTTTATAATTTCAGAATTTATTTTTTAAAAACCTTTTTTATTTTAATATTTTAATATTTTTTATTTTTGAATTTCATGTGTTTCAAAATTGTATTCCTACTTGAACTCTCTTTTAATTTTCTAATTTTGGATATTATTTTATTTTTTATTCTGAATTTTAATTAATCTTGTATTGGGTTCTTATATGGACTCTTCTCTCAATATTGCTTATTTTTAATTCCGAATTTTAGTTAATTTTAAATTGTATTCCTACTTGAACTCTTCTTTTCTTTTTGCTAATTTCAGATTTTATTTTTATTTCGAATATTAATTAATCTTGTATTGGGTTCTTATATGGACTCTTCTCTCAATATTCCTTATTTTTAATTCCGAATTTCAGTTATTTTAAATTGTATTCCTACTTGTACTCTCCTTTTCTTTTCTAATTTCAGATTTTATTTTATTTTTATTCTATATTTTGATTAATCTCGTATTAGGTTCTTATACGGACTCTTCTTTCCATATTGCTTTTTTTTTTAATTTCGAATTTCAGCTGTTTTTAAACTGTATTTCTATTTGGACTCTCCTTTTCTTTTTCTCCGATTAATGTGAGAATTTCTAGCCCTCACAGCGAACGTGGTGCCTCCTTTCAAGGCTGTTTTAATAATATAATAGATAGATTTGAATTCTGTGATGGGCGCCAACTTGGGGCTCAATTAAGATATGTAATGTTATCTCAATTGGGTCTAAATTATGGCCCGTCACTGATAGGTGTCATCCGTGACGGGTCTGAGTTTTATGCCCGTCTAACATGTCTGTGCGGTCATATCTCAATCGGACGATATTTTGGCCCGTCACAGATGACTCATTCGTGACAGCCCACTAATTTCAGGCATGTTAGAGGCTGTCATAGATGGAATGTTCTTTACTAGTGTTTCAAATTGCTCAACAATGTGTTTTTTTAAAAAAAGTTTCTATGCGAAAGTTGCTTAAAAAAACATATATATCAATATGACTTTATCCTGCCTTATCCTATATCATCTCAATATTACTTGTAAAATTAATCATTGATAGTATGTTTAATGCGCTGCCGTAAGGTGAAAACCTTATTACTACGAGCAAAGATAGAAATTATACTATATATCTCATGCGAGCCAGTCGTGGAGATTGAATTTGTATGGTTTAAAACTCTTTGTATGTCAATATATATATTGTATCTAAGTGTGAATGTTGATGTGGATAATGTGTATGATTTTATTAAAACTATGTATGTTAATGTTTAGTAAACGTGAATGTGGTTGTAAATTTGTAATGTGATGATATGTATGTGTGCGGATAAGAAATCTACTAATTTTTGTGTATGGGGGTGCATTGTTGCATAGTAACTGAATTTTCTTTTCCAATATTCCAACAGCGCATGCAAAAATTATTTTCACATGTGGCTGCCTTAAGAAATAGCCTATAAAAACATTCTTTTTTGAAGGAAGCTCTAGATATTCGGTCGTGTAAAGTTTTTTTTTACGTGCCGTTTTCTTATACACCTGATTTTTGCAGGTGCTCGGGTAGAGGCAGGTCAAGAAATACCCATCTAAAAGGGTTGTCACCTGAAGAGATGTTTTCTCGACGGTACTGTATGGAACAGTGAAAGTAAATGACAAAATGCCTAAGTATGGGGGAAACTGTTTTAAACACTCGGGTGAATGTCCACCCGTTTCTTGCATGTCATCTAAATAGTTTATGAAAAATTTTCAAAAAAATTGACATGCATTATAGGTTAATATGTAATATATCATCTCACAAACATGCAAGTTTAAATTCGACTTCTACAAATTATAACAAAAATAACAAATTTGACTATGAATATACGGATAATTGGATACAAGCCACTGCAAATATGGGTGCTCCCTCCATTTGATATATATTATAAGCCGTTTTGATTTTTTTAAATCAAACATCTTTGACTAAATTTATAGAATAATTTAGCAATATCTACGACACTAAATTAGTCTCATTAAATATAACATTGAATATATATAGTTCGATAATATGTTTGTTTTGTATTAGAAATGCTGTTATATTTTTCAAGAAAACTTGTCAAACTTAAAAAAGTTTGATTAGAAAAAAAAGACTTAAAACATGAAACGGATCGATGGAGTATACTAAACTTATGTGAAAGAAAGAGATAAAGAAAAATGAGAAGTATTAGCTCTCATGTAAGAGCTAACTATAGTATTAAAAAATAGTGGGGAAATGCTTTTTACTCCCGGTTGGTAACCCCCTTTAGTCCCGGTTCAAATAACCGGGAATAAAGATCGATCTTTAGTTCCGGTTGGTAACCCCATATAGTCTCTATTTTCCAATCGGGAGTAAGAATATGAGACTAAATATCGCTATCTTTAGTCCCGGTTCAAATAACCGGGACTAAAGTTTTTTTCTTTTTTTTCTATTTTGTGTATCTCACGCCCATTATCTCAAATCATTCACAGCAATATAGTCATCCCAAATCACTCACAGCAACATAGTTCATTCACAACAACACAGATCGAATCACATATTCAACACATATCACACAACAACAACACAGATCGAATCACACATTCAACACAGATCGAATCATTCATTAAGGAAAAAAGAAAGAAAAGAAAAAATGCACGCCGCAGCGCCGGCCTCCACCGCCTGTCGTCGCACCGGCCACAGCCGGGCGTGGCCCTCCACACGAGGCCACCGCCGCCGCCGCCGCCAGGCCGCCTCCGCCGCCGTGCGAGGCCGCCGCCCAGTCGCCGCCAAATCGTCCCCTCCGCGAGGCCGCCTGAGAATGGGGAGGAGAGGGGAGGAGGAGATGAGGAAGAGGAAGAGATGGGGTGAATGAGGAGAGAAGAAGGAAGATGAGGAGATGGGGTGGAGAGGAGGAAGAGATAAAGGGAGGAGGAGATAGAACTTATTAATTACCATGCACCTCCTCCTCGATCTCACGCGCACGCCTCGTCCTCTCCGCCCATGCCGATCTTTTTTCCCGGTTGGTGTTACTAACCAGGACTAAAAATAATAAAGGGGTCTGACACCGCCTATCTTTTTTGAACCGGGACTGAAAATAATCTTTAATCTCGGTTGGTAACACCAATAGAGACTAAAGATCAAAAAGTAGCTCTAACCTTTTGAACCAAGACTAAAGATTATCTTTACTCCCAGTTTTTATTGCAACTGGGACTATTGTGGAATTTGGTCGACTGATCAAAGATAGTTTTTCCAGTAGTGAAACTTGCTCCAAAATATTTACATTCAATTCATGATGAGAGAAAGAGATAGAGGAGAAAATAAAACTAATATTTTATTTAACCTATTATACATGTTAGCTTTAATATAAACTAATAATCAATAGTTAGCTACTTTCTTTGTTTCATATGATAAGTCGTTTTTATTTTTTTTTCTAAGTAAAACTTTTTTAAGTTTGACTTTTATAGAACAATTTAGTAATATCTACGACACTAAATTAGTCTCATTAAATATATCATTGAATATAGTTCGATAATATGTTTATTTTGTATTAGAAATATTATATTTTTCAAGAAACCTTGTCAAACTTAAAAGAGTTTTACTAGAAAAAAAAAGTCTTGCAACATGAAACTGATGGAGTATATTATTAAAGTTGCTCTAACGTCTCTACGCTAAGACCAAGGAAACCAAATCGACTCGGCGTGCACATGCACCTGAACTGATTTAATCTCTCAATGAATTGATTGGTGCACAACATTTGTTGTTAAGGTCATTCCCAACCTAATGATTAGGATGGTGTCTATAGTATTAAATAAGCTGCCACCTAGAATGAAAAATAATATGGCAAGTGAATAAATAAGGAAAGAGAAGGAAACCATGTCTTGCATGAGACATGGTTTCTACACAATATCCAAGACATCATGTGAGATAAGTAGCATTTAATTTAAGTATGGAATAGTGATGTTTGCATTGAAAGAGTAGTGTCTAGTACTAGTTTTTTGATGATGTGGAGTTTATAGAAACTATGTTAGTGTCATGGATTGGGGATGGCCTAATACCCCCTCCATCCAATCAGCATGCACCTCAACGGATTTAATTCGTATGCATCTCAAGTTCTCAACGCATGGTACTCCAACAGACTCCGCATGGAGTAGCATGCGAGGCATTTACTTCAGTTTATACGCTGGTCAATTGGGAATTAATATTTGGAATTTGGTTAGGCGCTGTTCAAAACAGAATATATCGCGCTAGGGGCCGGGGAGCAAATTGATATGCTGTCATTCCGAGTGCATTTTGTGAACTTCATATTTAGCACACTTGCATATCGTATCATTTTAATACCTACAAGTTCTAGAAGAATGGTAATTTAGAATTGGTTTTTGAACTTTATATTTGCAACACTTGCAGCTTAGTTTATTCATGTGATATTCAAAAGCAGATTCATGTACTATTGAGCAAGACGATGCGTTGTTCAAATTATGCCTAGAAGTCTGCGGCGTAATATATATCTAAAACCAAAGGAAGTATCTGGTGTGGGAGTGTCTACGGTACTCCGAACTCCAAAGTCCACTACACTGAACAGCAAACAAATTTATGAACAAGCGAGACTATGGTTGTATTTGGAGAAGATTAGAGATATGGCCAATTTATAAGAATCTGGAAAAGTTAAGTTTTCCATCTTATGATTTCTTTTTTTTTCTTAATGAATTGGCGAGCCGCCAATTTCATTGAATAAAGGAGTAAAACTGTACAGGCACAAGGCACAAGAAAGAAAAAAGTACAGGCTCAAGGTCTTTGGCCCGAGATTGTTACAACGTACTCCCTCCGGTTTGAGATTAACTGATGTTTTGGACATCATGGCAAATACCAATGACAGTATTAATTAGATCCATATTTCCTGTTATACCCCTCATTAATACTCCAATCAGCAGTTACTTTTTTCTGTTTGCATGCATGCATGAGAGGTATTCTGGAGAAATAGAAGGGAGAGAGTAGTGGAGAAAGCTAAAACGTAAATTAAACTCAAACCTGAGGGAGTAACCCATAACATCAATTAATCTCAAACCGGAGGGAGTAAGCCAGCTGCGAGGTGTTTCACTCCCTCCAAGGCCCATTCTGGCCTCTTCCTTCATTTTGATTATTATACCGGTCGTCGGGAGCTCTTTTTGCTAGAAGACCTTGCGGTTCCTTTCGTTCCAAATCACCCAGGCGACTAGCAGCATTAGCGTCCGTAGGGCCTTTTTTGGTGCTTCACTGGTGTTGTAGTAGCCTCCCACCACTCGAGGAGCGTTGATGTTTATTGCCATTTGCGTTGGCTTTAGTAGTTTGCATGTCGCCCAGTCTGCTATTGCCGCCCAAATTCTCCTCACGTATATACATCCCACCAGGAGGTGGTGGGCCGTCTCTTGGCTCCTTTGCCAAGTAGTTATGCATTGTAGGCCGAAGCCGTCGTGTATTCGCCGTGGCTAGTTAGTTTCCATGTGATCTTGTCCTCTTCGTGTTCCGTCAATTATAGGTTGTGGACAACACCCCAGACATTGACGAGTTGGCTAATTAGCTCCGTCGTCCAACCTGAGCTTGTCAGTAGGTTGAGGTCAACCAACCATTGGTCGGATTGCGACGCTTGTTGTAGACTTGCGCTCTTTTTCTTAGTAGTCGCGTAGACCAGCGGTGTTATATCCTTTAGGCGTCGCCCCTGGTACCAAGCCAATCCCAGAAAACCTTATTTTGGCTCCTCTCCAATTGTTAAGGTCATCGCCGCTGCGAAGAGGAATTTATCGGTGTCGTCTTATGGTGTTCCTGATCCCACCCATGCTTTTTCTGGTGACCTCCACTCATGCCAGAACCATCTGAGATGTAATGCTCTTGCAAACTTTTTCAAGGTTTAGGATGCCCAGCCCTCCAGCATGTCTAGTTGATTTTATATTTCCCTCCTGTCAAAGCTTCTCTGCCGGCCCAGAGGAACTTCCTTCTCTGCTTGTCAAGGATCTCGACTTATTCTTTGGAAGCTTTCAGGCCCGTCAGGAGGAAGTCAGGTTGTGATGTGAGGATCGACTTTACCAAGGTAGATAGTCCCGCCAGTCCATTATGTTTCCCCCGCCACCCTGCTATGCAGTTCATCGATTTATCATAAAGCGGTTGGAGGTCTCTTCTTTGTAGCCGCCTAGCTGTCAGAGGAAGTCCTAGGTACTTCATTGGGAAGTTGGTTGTGGTAGCTGGCGTGCCCTATAGGACGTCATCTAAGTCCAAATTGTCACACCTGATCAGGACTACGTGGGACTAGCTTTTGCAGGTTTGTGCATAATCTAGTCGATTGTCCAAAGCGGTTGAGCAACTCAGCGAACGCGCATACATCCTCCTTGATCGTGTTTATGAAGACCGCCGCGTCGTCAGCACACATGGATGTGCGGAAATGCACTGCCCTACCTCACAACTTGCTTAAGATTCATGTTTTAGTGGTCTTGTCTAGCATACACTGGAGTGGATCTATTGCCAGGATGAAGAGGAAAGGGAATAGCGGGTCACCATGTCGTATACCCTTGACATGCCTGATTGTTTCGAATAGTTATAGTTTCTCCAAATATAGACTGTTTTGAGGAGTTAAAAATTCTGAAAAAAGAAAAACTACAACAGATAGAGACTCTCCAAACATATCTGTATGTCTGGCGCTTGGAGGCAGGTCACTCCAGCAGGATCCACCTACCAGATACGGCTCACAAGCCACGTATCTGTATCGGATACTTCATCGGATACGGATACGTATCAGATACGCTCCGATACGTATCCCTAATTACCACGATATAAAATAAAGAAAATTACTTGGATACTTCTCCGATACGTTCCCCATACTTCTGAACTAACGAACCCACGCTCGCAGCATAGAAGCGCAGATCCAATCCTCCTGCAGCGCCGCTTGCATCGCTACCAGGGGCACACTGCACAGGGCCTCCACGGGTTGGCCACCGGGTTCCGCCGCCGCTCGCCACCTGAGGAGTAGGGCCTCCACCGCCAGCCGTGCATCGCGTCGCCACCCCTGGTCCCCTGGGCGCAGGGCCTCCGCCGTCGGTAGTCGCGGCATCTCCGTCACCAGGCGTAGCTTCTCCGCCGGCTACCAAGCCCAACGCGTACAGTCCATCATCACCGGCTATTTGGTTCTTTCCTCTTTTCCTGGTTGTTTTGTTATGTGTTTTTCCTTGTCATTTAGATCCGGTGAATTTTAGAATTGGAATCTTAACCACTTATCTAGCACTAGTATGTACTGCTAGCGCGGCTACAGATTCATCAGGATCACTTGTGACCAGGCATGGGAGCATATTATTTACGAGGGGCAAGCTACATGATGAGCTTGATCTCCTGGGATAGTACTATTAAAAGATCTGGTGCATGGGACCTGTCTAGGATGTAGCTCTTTCAACCACATCGCTGGCTATGAATGCAAGCAGCTCTTGAACTTCTATTGAGTTGAACTTATATCCGGAACAAGTTTTATTCTAATTATCTCTAATGATGTCATGTAATTTGTATAACTCTATTTGCAGGCTTATAGTTATTTATGTGTTATGTTTTTCCTTTGTATTTTTTATTTTTTTAAATATATATAGACGTATCCCCGTATCGGTGTTTTTAAGAAAATGACGTGTCCTCGTATTCCCGTATCGTGTATCCGTATCCCCATATCAGGGTAACATAGGGATCCACTTCATGCTCAACTTCAGCTGCACATGTTGTAGTACTATTATTATCATTTGCTTTCTAAACCTTCCCTGGTAGTGTACTACTAGTAATGTGCAAATTGATTGCCGTTAAGTCATTTTAATGAGGCGCAATTGGGCAAGGCTGATCGATCGTACTAGAGCTATAGGTAGAGCTACTCTTTTCTAAACTTCTTTAAAAAAAACTCTAATGTTGATGGTGAGCAATGAATCTATCACCAGCCATCCCACTGCCACGTGGATCCATAAGTAGTGAGGTAGGTGAATTTCAGTCCTTTCCTCAACTCCAAACCACCAAACAAGGAAAATTTATCTCAATATGAGAGGCTATAAATGATGACCAATACTCCTTTTCCTTTCAAAATGTAAGACACAATAACCCTTAACTCAAACACTAAAAAATAATAATTATTATCTCCTAGTTTAGATGACAGACAGTTATAAGATAAATCAATAACGATATAACCCATACATTCCAAACCATCCTAGTTAAAAAAACACATGAAAATAATAACAAATGACCTCTACAAGTTCTAAGCAAAACTAATGCTAATCTAAAGCATAAACTAAAACTAAATTTCAATAGTGTGCAATAAAATGTGTAGTCCAAAAGTGCTACTCCTATCCCATACAAATCCATATCATTAAGTACCTAAAAGCCAAATTAAATATAAAAATGAGTAAAAATATACAGCAAGTACAGTACAGAACTAGTAAAACATACACAGGTTTAGTGGAATAAGGAACCAATATGCATTATAATTCATGCACTCAATAGAATTGGAGATCTTGAAGGTGAAGGTGAAGGATTTAAAACATAATTATTTAGTGGAGATAAGATACTAGTTAAGTGCATGCATGCATACATGCCTTATATTATGAAACATCTAAAAAATAGTTGTGCCTTTATATTATGAAATGGATGAAGTATGACCTAAGAATTTACGGTGGAAAAAATTTTCTTTTAATTTGTGAGGCTTTAAAATCTATGGTGGGGTTCTCTTTTTCAATTCTTGTTATAGTAAATTTCACTTAACCCTAAATATTATGATTTGAGTTGAATAAAACAGCATGAGTTTTAGCATGTGACACATAAGTTTAACAAAACACACTATTAATCATTTTAACTTTGATCTACCATACTTTTGAGTTCTACAATCACATCTCAAATTTATGGGTATTTTATCCATCAGATAAATCTTACATTCATGTAAGTAAAGTTTTTACAAAAATTTTAATATAGGAGCATGCCAAATTGATTATTGGAGTGGTTTTGTAAAACTTTAAAACCATAGTGCACGGGGTTATATGTCACGTAACAAAATCTTATGATCTTATATAACTTGGACTATAATAAGCTCCACGTGAGTATAATAAGGCTACAAATCACCCAAAATCACCGTTTCAGTACACCGTGTGAAGTCAAAGGGTTCCAAACTTCAATCCTGAGCTGGAGCTATATATGTCAACTAAAACTCAAGCTATCATTGATCTTTTCTATTATTTTTTTCCTTTTTTTGGGCACAGAATCTTTCAATTACTTTAATTTATGCTAGAATATAAAGTGAATTATCCCCTTTTTTTTCATCAGCAATATATATTTTTTTTGTTGTTGTTACCATCAACTACTCGTTTGTTTTGACTTTTGAGCTGAGCTGCCGCCTGCCGAAAGTACTATATATAGAACCGAGCAAGAAGCGTGCCATGCATCTACCCCGTAGCGAATTAGCAACTGATCGGAACTCTGTTAAGCTGCTAGCTCCGGGCAAGTTCGACCAATGGCTGCTAAGCCAAGCGCTGCCGAGGTAGCGGTGACCGTGACTCCGGTTACCCTTTCTGTTGCCGCTTGCTCCGGCAGGCATGTTGAATCAACTGAAACTGCTCTCGGCGCAGAGGTTCACCTCTGCATCAATAAAATCATGATTCATAGGTACTACTACCATGCAAATACTATTGCTAATGATTTCTTCATGCATCCACCATAAATGTCGAGCTAGCTATTAATGTTTAATTAACTTTTTTTTCCCTTTCTTGTATAAACAACACACGGAGTACATTCATGCTATATGTACTACTAGTACATTTCAACATTAGTACTAGTTTAGTAGCAGTAGTAGTGGTAGTAGTCAACAGCATACATTGCAAAAACACATGCATGCTACTAGAGAGAGAGTGTGTGTGTGTGACCATCGGTTTTTTATACATAATACATGTCCTAGGCTGTGTTCGGCATACCTGGTTCCCAACATGACTAGAGCGCACAGAAAACGGAGCGATCCATTGGCGCGTGATTAATTAAGTATTAGCTATTTTTTAAAAAAATAGATTAATTTGATTTTTTAAGCAACTTTCATATATAAACTTTTAAAAAAAACACAGTTTAGCAGTTTTAAAAACGTGCGTGTAGAAAACAAATGAGAGATGTTGGGAAGAAGGGATGCCGAACACAACCTTAGTCTTCCTGGTTTGGTGTGTTCACTTTAGTTCTTCACAATACGAACTAAAGCTTTTAGGTAACATAAATTACATCCCTAGATTTTTTTTTCGGGGCCATAAACAAATTACTATAACACTACGGCTTAAAAATTAATTTAACCCTTGATTTAACTTCCTTGCTAGTTCTACGACCACTCCAACCATCGTTGTACTTACTCTATAATTTAAGTGATTGTATGTTAAATATATAATATACTCCTATGTTCTTTCTCTTACAAAATTTACTATGTGCTTGTTGTCTTGAGGTACATGCATATGCATACATGCTTTATGACAAAAATAGTACTTTCCTTCTTGATAACTACATTGATATATAACTAATATACTTATTACTCCACCAAGACCACCACCCACATTGATTTTATATTTTAATTTTAAAAATTCAAACTTTGTAGATTTTTGATAAATATATAGTTAGTAAAATTAAATTTCATTTAATTAATGAAATTTAATTAGGGTACAAAACTATACCGATAAATTCATGTTTTAAGTATTTTATAAAAAATATTGGTTTTATGGCTGTCAAGAATATATATTACAAGAAATCAACGCTTTAAAGAATCTTAGGTACTATTCTTTTCTCATGAAGATAAAGATTTTACCTCGGTTTCTGTTAGCACGCTTTTCAAACTACAAAACGACGCGTTTTGTACGAAAACTTTCTATATGAAAGTTGCTTCAAAATATCAAATATATCCATTTTTCAAGTTTGTAATAATTAAAACTTAATTAATCACACGCTAATAGCTTTCTTGTTTTGCGTGCCCGCTTTTAATCTTCATCTTCAGAAGATTCAAACAAGACCTCAGATACTTTTAAAAATTAAAATGTGCATTATAAGAATCAACAGATTTATACGAAAGGGCCATATAAAAGAATGTACCTGTTGACGAGAAATCCGCGCTCGGCCGATAGTACCGGAACTGTGTTGGCACGGACTAAGTCGACGAAAACAACGGCCTGGGAGATCTGCTTAGCTCAAGTGTAGGTCCAAAGGTTGATGAGATACGTGCGTGCCAGACAGTTTGATCCTACAACTGACAAGAGATACAAATAGCAAATTAATAAGCCGATAGAGTAATTCTAACCGATGCCGATACCAGCCGATAGCGATAATATTTTGAGCTATCGGCTATATGGTTGATGTAGAATCTGACAATCAGTTGATGGTAATATAATGAAATAACAATATAATCCAGTAGAAACCAATCGGCTAACAATGAGTTGATCAAATAAGCACTGATCCAAAGGTTAAAGCATACATCGGCTGAAGATCCGATGCCATGAAATTCACAAGATTAGATAAACAGTAAAATCTTTGTTGTGATCGGCCAATCTAACTTGTATGTAATCCTTATAAGCCGTTGCAACATCCAGATAACTCATCGGCTGAAACCCCGATAAAACCTTTATTGGCAATCAAAAGCAGGCTAGGGACTATGGTTCTAAGCACGACTTAGTAGATCGAATGTATTGATGCAGCATTAAATGTGAAAAGAAACATAATATCTAGACAATCAAGCTGTTGACTGATTTTCAGGGTGGTAGTTGTCTAAGGTAATCTAATCTAGCAAGACGATTTAGCTGATACTGACAGAAACCCTAAAACGAGAGATAGCCGATAGAACTAAATTAAGATGCTAAAATTAGATTAACAGAGACTTCAGTGTAAGCTTAACAAGCCAGCTCGTGAGCTGCTCATTTAGCTCACTAGTATAAAATATCATCGTATCTTTATATACTTAATTACTCTTGTTAACTACTACTTAATTAGTCTTTTAGTTATAGTCAAACTATATATTTGTATTTAGTGATTTCTTTGCTAATTATTGTTTATTATTACGTTAATATATGATAAAATGGTAAATTTAAAATTGTACATGTAATACAAATGAGATATATATATATAGCTCGTTAATTAATGAGCATAACGAGCTTAACGAGCGAGCTGCGCTAGCTAGGATTTTTTTTAGAAGCACAATACAAACGCAGACACTCACAGCTTACACTTAGCTAGGATTTTAACTCGTTAAAGTTAACAACCCGAGCTGAACTGGGTTGTTATCCTTACCTATCTCCACTGCTTGACATTTTGTGTTCTTGTATGGGCTATAGGTTTCTAGGAGGACATCCAATTAATATAGGATAAACAAAGATTAATCACAAGAACTATGGTTGATGTGCACAAGCCCTGCATGTAGAAGCCAAAGGTGTAATTCATCTTCCATATCTGCAGGTATCCTGCGATTCTTCAAAATCTAAAAATGGATTACTACCGCTACTTCGTCCCGAGTGTTGTGGCAATTGGCCCCTACCACCATGGTGCACGCCACCTTCAGGAGGCGGAGAAGATCAAGTGGAGTGCCGTCTGCGATTTCTGCAAGAACACAGGGCACTCGGCAGATGAAGTATACTGGAAGATCCTCCCCATCGCAAGCGGTGCCCGAAGCTGCTACGAGGGCGATGCGGTAGTAGGCGTTCGAAAAGCCGAGTTTGCAGCTATGATGATACGCGATGGTTGTTTCTTGCTGCAATTTATGGCTCATATGTGCGATGTAGCCGTTGACCCATTGTTACAAACTTGGTTCGGCTCCAAGCAACCTAGCATCTTGAGGGACATGTTTATGCTGGAGAACCAGATCCCGTGGGTTGTGCTCGAGGCCCTGATGACCTTCATGCCCGTACCCGTGCCCGTGGATAACTTCATCTCTAATGCAGGGGCAAGTTTCAATGTCAGGTTGGATGATAACATTAATCCTTTCGACTTGAATGAAATTAGCTGCAAACCACATCTCCTTGGCCTCCTCCGATACTACCAATCAGGATTGAGCAAGCTTGGTGAAAGCAGCTGGGTCCTCAAGCGCCCTGAAGGGGTCACTACTGCACTGCGACAATCTAGCAGCGCCATCGAGCTTGCAGAAATCGGCATCGATGTTGTCGCCACCGAGGCGTCATGGTTCGCGGACATGAAAATAAGCAAAGGCCTCCTATTCGGCAAGCTCTCCATGCCACCGCTGGTCATGGACGACCTCAATGCATGCTGGCTCCTCAACATGGTGGCGCTCGAGTCTTACTTGGCATTTACTGGTAAGAATGACGTGCAAACGGTCAGCTCGTACATATCCCTCCTCGCGATGCTAATGAACCGGAAGGAAGAAGTACACGAGCTGCGGCTGAAGGGTATATTGCATGGCAAATTCAGTGACAAGTGCACGCTCAGTTTTCTGAAGAACCTTGCCGGGCTCATTAGCCTCCCCCCGCAACACGTATGCTTGCTGGCACATCTTGAGGCCTACCAGCGAAAAAGGTGGATGTGGATTCCCATACACAAGTTCCTCTACAACAACTACAGGATCATCGTCACCGTGTTCTCCGTCATCGGCGTTCTCGTCGGCATCTTCAAAACACTCGTCTCTATCGAGCAACAGATGCAGTTATAGTTAGCAAGCTAGCTGGCTTCATCGATCGGTACACACCGAGCTTTTACTTGAATTCTGAATTTCTGATAAATCTGCGCTTTTATAAGTACCATCATGCCATACTTCCATTCCATTACCTAATTCCTTTTTTTCCTTTTCAAGGCAAAATGCAGGAGTTTCTGCCTGTTTCATCTTAAGAAGAAGAGAGAAATCATTACACAAGCAATCCGCAGTCTCAGAAAGCTCCAAAAACAGGGAGTTATCCCAAACAGAACAATCAAAAACGCTGCTACAGCACAGGTAAAAAGGGGGATTAAGTCGGTTTAAATCCCTACTAAATATTTACCTTTTGCATTTATATGTACGCCCAAATGCTCACTGCTCCTGATCGGAGCAGTAGGCATAATCCATCCTTGTGTACCCTTTTATTTTTCTAACTAAATTCCTGCTTGTACCTTAATTCCGACTTTGTAATGAACACTATCTGAATTCCGTGTGTATGACTTTAACATTATTTGGTCAATTCAAATGCCACGAATCTGCTGGTGTTGTGCTGCAGATGCATGGGATCAGTCACTTGTGCCTGCACACAAATGGTCTCTTTGCAGCTATGTATCAGATCAGAGCATGATCCATGCATGTAATCATACAAATTGTATCCTCCTTTATGTTTTCTCATATTTACATGTGAGACCTCAAAACAACTATAGCTAGCTAAAAAAAAGGAAGGCACTCACATGCTATCCCCATTTGCTTTGATATTCAAGAGATTCTTTTGGAGGCCCTCCTTGATCTTTTTCTTTTCTATTTCTAAGTCAAATTTGGGCTTGGATTTTCTCGACTTGCCAAGAGAATCCTATATACATTACACTGTAATTTTTCTAATAAACAATGTACAAGAGAATCCTATATATTTATAAAGTTCATTCCCACTAAGTGTTGTTAATGTTATTTCTCTTTTCTATCATTAAGTTACATCACATTTATTATTTTTAGCTCTTGGATGGTTGATCTACGCTACAAATTATCTCTCTTTTTTCTTATTTTATGAAGTCATATCATTTTAGTTTTGTCTTCGGATGATTAATCTATATATCTTCCTTCCTTTTCTTCTCACCTTAATTTTGCTTTGGAATGATTAATCTATGTATAATTTGAATTATAAACCACATCATCTTAATTGTTCGAACATTTTTTTTCAATAGTCGGTCAAAGATGAAAATTATATAAAGTATTACAAAATTATATTGTCTAGCTATTTTACATGTTATTTCTACTATATATTATCATACAAAACATGGGTTTTATCCAGTTAGGATTAAAAGTAATTTATTATCTTAAATAGATAGAAGATATAAAAAGCATCCTTACATATAGGAACAAATAGGAGAGAGACAATCACATAGGGATAAAATGACTGAAATTAAGCGAAAAATGTGACGCTATAATTCTAGCAATTCCGGCATAGAAATTAGAAAAGTTGTTTGGTCTGCATCACATAAAAAGCACAGAAATTTGGGATACCCTGAATTGCTTGGTTTCAGCAAATCAAAATATTTCCATAAGGTATTTACGCAACATGTTTCTGAAGAAGAAGATCTCACGAGGGTCAACTTTCCTGTCAGGAGAAGAGAACAAGTTGGAACTTGGAAGCTTAGAAACAAGAGAGCCTATTTCTTTGGACGGAGAATTCAACTGGGAGAAGTCATGATCGATGAGCTCAAAGGGAGGAAAAATAACAACCAATCAATCTAGAATTCCACGCATATTCATTAGTTTCTCCTTCCGATTAGTTGGAGAAAGACTAATTTCCAACGCTAATAAAATACTGCAAGGACAAAAGCAACACAGTTTTCTCCATGGCCCCATGGCGCCAATAATTCTCAAGAGAAAAAAACGAAAAACAATGTGCAGAGAAAGCCAAAACCATGTCTGCTTCCTCTGACCACCCAACATTCCGACACCTCCAGCTTCAGAGCTCCGAGCTGTTTAAATAGGCCACAACGCCACAAGAATTTTCTCCATCCCATTCCCGCCATCTCTGCATCTTCTTCTTCTTCCTCTTCCTTCTGATCACCTCTCCTCCAAGAAGCTTTCGTTTCTCTCATCTGTCAATCATGTCGGCCTACTGCGGCAAGTACAAGGGTACAGTAAGCTTCGTTTATGATTTTGTGTTCGCTTTATGTTTGGAAAAGTTTTTTTTTAAGTTCTCTTTGAGTTGCACTCGTTTTGAGCGATTTGGTGTAATAATTGGTTGTAGCTCGTTTCAGCGAAGGCGGAGATGGATTTATATTCCATTATCCAAAAAAAACACTTGTGCAACACATGCATTTCTTGATTCGATGAGTAAGCCATGCGTTTCTGCTTCTTGATCAATGATTTATGGGTTTTTTTTTTGTTTTTTTTCAGATGAGTTGATCAGGAACGCGGCGTACATTGGGACGCCGGGGAAGGGCATCCTCGCCGCCGACGAGTCGACGGGCACGATCGGGAAGCGGCTGGCGAGCATCGGCGTGGAGAATGTCGAGGAGAACCGCCGCGCGCTCCGGGAGCTCCTGTTCACGGCGCCCGGCGCGCTGGACTGCCTCAGCGGCGTCATCCTGTTCGAGGAGACGCTCTACCAGAGCACCCGCGACGGGACGCCGTTCGTCGACGTGCTCGCCGCCGCCGGCGTTCTGGCCGGGATCAAGGTCGACAAGGGCACCGTCGAGCTCGCCGGCACCGACCGCGAGACGACGACACAGGGGCACGACGGCCTCGGCGAGCGCTGCAGGCGGTACTACGCCGCCGGCGCGCGGTTCGCCAAGTGGCGCGCCGTGCTCAGCATCGGCAGGGCGTCGTCCAGGCCGTCGCAGCTCGCCGTCGACGCCAACGCGCAGGGCCTCGCGCGGTACGCCATCATCTGCCAGGAGAACGGGCTGGTCCCCATCGTCGAGCCGGAGATCCTCGTCGACGGCGAGCACGGCATCGAGGCTTGCGCCGAGGTGACGGAGCGCGTCCTCGCCGCGTGCTACAAGGCGCTGAGCGACCACCACGTCCTCCTCGAGGGCACCCTCCTCAAGCCCAACATGGTGACGCCGGGCTCCGACGCCGCCAGGGCGCCGCCGGAGGTGGTCGCCGAGCACACCGTCCGCGCGCTCCTCCGCACCGTGCCGCCGGCGGTGCCGGCCATCGTGTTCCTGTCCGGCGGGCAGAGCGAGGAGGAGGCGACGAGGAACCTGAACGCCATGAACCAGGTGGCGAGCAGGGGCAAGAAGCCATGGTCGCTGACCTTCTCCTTCGGCCGCGCGCTGCAGCAGAGCACGCTCAAGGCGTGGGCCGGCAAGGCGGAGAACGTCGGCAAGGCGCAGGCGGCGCTGCTCGCCCGCTGCAGGGCCAACTCCCAGGCGACGCTCGGCGCGTACGCCGGCGACGCCGCCGCCGGCGAGGGCGTCTCCGAGAACCTCCACGTCAAGGACTACAAGTACTGAGGCTTTATGACGAATTGATATTTTTGTTTTATAATGTAGTGTAACAATAAGCTGCGATTGCTTCTATGCTCTCGCAATGTCGCGTATTTGATTTTGATTTTTGCTTGGTCTTGTTTAGCGAGTGTTTTGTTTTGGTTCTGAATTTTGAAATGAATTCAAAGTGATTTTGTCTGCTGTTTAACAGTGAATTAAAAAGTGGAGTACTACCTGATGATTCCAGGACAATGCGATTTTGGTTCTGTCACTTTGATCTGGGTTATACTTGTGGTTAATTTGATTAGAGTATCAGATAACAAAGATTAATTAGAATTAGTACCCTTTTTTTTCACTGAAGTTGATCTGATCTCGTCAGTTTTTAGGTGCACAGAGTTGCCTGTACAAATTTACAGTGATCTAAGTTGAACAAAGTTCTGAGCTGACTACTGGGCCATTAATCAGGCCGGCCTATAACACGGCCCAGATACGACAGGTGAGACAGCCCAAGTATGGTGTAGTTGATTGGGCTTGCAGTTGCAGAACAAGAACCAGTCGGCATCTGCCCTGCCGCCGTTACCTCCTCCATTAAAAGCTGGCGCTATCAATCAAACCTTTGCTTAACTAGCACTTCATTTGTGGATAAGCTCAAGAGACACCACTAGTAGAGCATACTAAGAGCACCCGCAATGGTAAAATAAGGTGCTATCTATAAAACATGTACATGTCAGCAATAGACTAAATTAATAGTAAACCACCTCAATAGTATGTCTACATGGGTATCTATAGCTCTCTAATACATTGTCTCGTTTTTCTCTATAAACTATCTCTAGGTTAGTAAGATAGCTTTGCTCCTCTCTTCATTTAATCTCTTCCAAGTAGGAAAATATGCTGACATAGATCTCTTGTAAAAAGCCTATAGATAACCATTGTGGGTGTCCTAATGGGCAAGCCTACAACACCTCAGATAGAGTCAATCATCACTGTAAATAAAAATTCCCAGCTGAAGAAACAAACAACTGGGAATTTCTCTCCCAATAAAGATGATAAAATTTTTAGGTGCACATACAGTTGTCTGTACCTTGAATAGACGGTACCACTAATGAGATCATGGATCAACAATCACGTGTGTATCAGGTGGTTGATCTCATCGTCAGATCAGGTCAGGTGCACACTGAATCTTGCTTGACTATTCCCGACGCGTCATTCTCATGAATCTCATCCCCTTATCCACTCCACCCAATCATTCATAACCACCGCCCACAGAAAAACACACACGCACCCACCATTAACCACCGCCGCAGAAGATCCTAATCCCCTTTCCTCCCCCACGGCCAAAACCCTAACTCCCACGGCCCGATCCACCTCCTCAAAAACACCCCCATCACTCACTGACATGTGGGTCCGCCGTATCATGTTCCCCACATGTCAGTGAAACGTGTGGTGAGACACGAGGTGAGGCTGGCAGTGCCACGTGGAAAGAGGATAGGGATGAGCGGCCGGCCAGCCGGCCCAAACCAAAAAACCAGCGGGCCGAGAAAAAGGATAAGCCCACAGGACACGCGCACCCCCATGACATGCGGGGCCCACGAGACGTGAGCCCCACGGCGTGTCGGGCGCGGGCGGGCGACGTGTCCCCCCGAATCCCAATCCGCCTCCGTATAAAATGCCACCCTCCCTATCCTTTCTCTCTCATCTCACTCACTCGCTCGGAGAGAAAAAAAAAGGGAAAAAAAAGGAGCGTAGAAAAAAAAATTTACCACTCGCCTCGCCTGCACAAATCTCGCGCACGGGTTGGCGGCGGCGGCGGCTCAGGCTCGATCCGCGGCCGAAACCCTAGGTACGGCAACCTCCGCCGCGGAGGCGGCGGCGGATTCGAGTCCCCATTTCGGCGGCGGCCGGTGCTGATGCGTGGTGTAATTTTTTGGGTGCAGGTGGTGGTGGTGGGATTAGGAGTTGAGGTGGGGATGGCGTCGCCGAGGAACGAGGGGTTCCTGACGCAGGACCAGCGGGAGAAGCTGCGGATCGCGGTGCAGAACGCCGAGACGCTGTCGCTCGCCTCCCCGCGCTCGCCGACCGGGGGCTCCACCTCCGCGCTCCTGCAGCAGTACGAGCAGCAGCGCGCCGCCGCCGCGGCGGCTGCGGCCAGGGGCGGCGGCGGCGGTGGGGGTGGGGGTGGGGTGAGGCACGTGCGGCGGTCGCATTCCGGGAAGACCATTAAGGTGAAGAAAGGTGAGGTGGCTCCGGCTTGATCTATTTATGCTCGGTTTATTGCCTTCCTTACTGTTGTTGTGGTGGTTCTAGAGATTTGGCATGCTTGATTAGGATATAGGATGTGACCACTGCTGCTATTGTTAATAATTATCATTGCTACCTGCTGATTATTATTTATCCATATATTGAGTGTTGTGGCGTCTTGTTTAGGATGATTGGAATGTGACTTTACCCATTAGGTTGATATAGTTGCCAATGTTTATTTGAGAAATATGTCAGTGCAGTTGTAGTGTGAGTTAGTGTTTCATGGTATTGGGTTTAGTTATATTTAGTAGGTATATATTGTGGTATTTGTCTATTATATATATTCATATATAGAATTGATTAAATCGATTAGGGGAAACATGAATGTGCTTGAATGTTTGCTTAGGGAATTTGTGGAATGTCATGGTTTAAGTAGGGAAGTATTGCATTTTGAGTTTTTGGTTAGTAATCAGATATTTGGTGTGTTGATGGTTACTCCTGCATGCAAATATGGGATTCCGTGTGCGTGTTGATTGGTGTTTCTCTCAGCTACCTATAGGAGGAGGATTTAGTTGGGTCACGACAATTATATGATTTGGGCATCTAGTAATTTCTGATTAGTTGGTTGGATTAGTTATTCTGTTACTCGTGAGATTCTTTTTGTCGCTAGTATGTTCTTTCCGCATCGCTAGTAGGATTGGAGGTGCCATATCATAAAGGCATCGATTGTACACATTTGATCTTGATAACAACTTTCAGTCAGTTCATATCTCTGATTTGTCATGTATGTGCGACAGGACGTCCATCTGCCACTATACATCTCTTATCACGTCAACACACTTGATTTTCCCCCCTCATTCTGCTTGTATCTTTTTGCTAGCTTAATGCAGTTTTAATTATTATGGAGGAGTTTCTAGTTTATCAAGTAATGGTTGCCTGGTGTTGTTTACAAAATTGTGTGCCATTTTGAGCTATCTGTGGGACTCTCATATCATATAGGGTGGGGATTGCCTTCTCTGTCTGGACTATGTTTATTAAGAATTATTCTTATAATTTCAGTTGACAATTCTAGTTGACGGCATTTAGTCCCCATCTATACATATGCATAAACTGAATCGCTTAGTAACATCAAATCTTGTATACTTCTGTATATTGTAGTTTTTGGCAAAAGGAGACTGCATAATGTTACATGTTAATTTCTCCAGTGTGATGGCTCAAGGCAATGATTATAAATGAGTTTTATGCTGATTAATTAGGGAAGGCATCTGAACTGTCCATTGATTAGGACGGTCAAAGGTTGTCATTATAGTATTTATGCTTAACTAACCTACCTTTTGCTGGTGGGTGTTCGCTGAATGCAGGAGTACATAAAAATATTTCTTATGTTCAGTTCATCCCCCTTATCAGTAGTTTGGTTTTATGATTTTTAGGACACTACAATACTCTCTAGTGTCCATTCTCTGCTAGTTCTAAATTTCCAATGAGTTAGTGTATTTGGGATTCTACACACAATTTCACCAGGAAAGTTATTGCACTCTCCAATATTGTTCTCATTACATCTATATCTCTACTTCTGCTGAGCCAAAGATTAGTCTCTCTCTCTCTCTCTCTCTCTCTCTCTCTCATATCTGACTTGCTGAGCTTCTATTTCAGATGGTGCTGGTGGCAAAGGTACCTGGGGAAAACTTATAGATACAGACACAGATGCATGCCTTGACCGCAATGACCCAAACTATGACAGTGATGAGGTAATATTTAATGGTCTTGACCATGTACTCTAGCCACTTGCACTTTTATGTATCGATGAACTCTAGCCACTTGCACATTTATGTACCGATGAATTGTTTGACACCTGCTATTTTGGAGAAACTGGTAAACATCTAGCTTGTATCCAGTATTGTCTAAATATATGTGGTTAGAGTCCAGCCAGACGTATGGACATTCATGTTCTTTTTCTGGTAATCAGGAACCATATGAACTAGTTGAAGCCCCTGTTTCAACCCCAGTAGAGGACTACAAGAAATCTGTTGCCCCAATTATTGAGGAATATTTCAGCACTGGTGATGTTAAATTGGCTGCTTCTGATCTGAAAGAGTTGGGTTATGATGATTTCCACCGTTACTTTGTCAAGAAGCTTGTTTCCATGGCAATGGATAGGCATGACAAGGAGAAAGAGATGGCGTCAGTGCTTTTATCATCTCTTTATGGTGATGTGATCAGTTCTACCCAAATCAGACTAGGCTTTGTGATGCTGCTAGAGGCTGTTGATGACTTGGCTGTTGACATACTTGACGCGGTTGATGTTCTTGCTCTTTTCATTGCACGAGCTGTTGTTGATGACATTCTGCCACCTGCTTTTCTCAGCAGGGAAAAAGCGAGTCTCTCCGAGTCTTCAAAGGGGATGCAAGTTGTACAGATTGCAGAAAAGAGCTATCTTTCAGCACCCCACCATGCAGAGTTGCTTGAACGGCGATGGGGTGGTTCAACTCGCACCACAGTAGACGCTGTAAAGTTGAGGATTACTGATCTTCTTAAGGAATATATTAAGAATGGTGACACAGCTGAGGCGTGTAGGTGCATCAGAGAATTGGCAGTGCCATTTTTTCACCATGAGGTTGTCAAGCGAGCTCTCACTCTTGGAATGGAGAGTCCAACTGCAGAAGCTCTTATTGTCAAGCTTCTGAAGGAAGCATCTGAGGAATTGCTGATAAGCTCTAGTCAGATGATGAAGGGATTTTCTCGTGTTGTAGATAGTCTTGATGACCTATCTCTTGATATACCATCTGCAAAATCTCAATTCCAGACATTGGTATCAAAAGCAGTTTCTGAAGGATGGCTCGACTCTTCGTTTGTACATGTAGGTGCCAATGGGGATGTCCAAGATGATGAACATGAGAAGCTGAGGAGGTACAAGAAAGAGGCTGTTTCTATGATTCATGAGTACTTTCTCTCTGATGATGTACCTGAGATTATTCGCAGCCTCAAAGAGCTTGGTTCTCCAGAGTACAACCCCGTCTTTATTAAGAAGCTTATAACAATTGCTATGGACCGCAAAAACAGGGAGAAAGAGATGGCTTCAATTCTTCTATCCTCATTAAGCATGGAATTGTTCTCAACAGAAGACATTGTCAAGGGTTTCATAATGCTTCTTGAATCTGCAGAAGATACCGCACTTGATATATTGGATGCCTCAGATGAGCTGGGACTGTTCCTAGCCAGAGCAGTGATTGATGATGTGCTTGCGCCTCTGAACTTAGATGAGATAAGCGGCAAGCTTCCACCAAACTGCAGCGGGGCTGAAACATTGAACATGGCGCGCTCCCTTGCCACTGCCCGCCATGCAGGAGAGAGGCTTCTGAGATGCTGGGGCGGTGGGACAGGATGGGTTGTGGAGGACACAAAGGACAAGATAGCAAAGCTTCTGGAGGAGTACGAGAGCGGAGGCGATGTAGGAGAAGCTTGCAACTGCATCCGCGAGCTGCACATGCCGTTCTTCAATCATGAGGTGGTCAAGAAGGCGCTTGTCATGGCAATGGAAAAGAAGAACGACAGGATCCTCGGTCTGCTGCAGGAGTGCTTTGGTGAAGGGATCATCACCATCAACCAGATGACCAAGGGGTTCTCAAGGGTGAGGGATGGGCTTGATGATCTGGCTCTCGATATTCCTGATGCCAGGGAGAAGTTCCTGTCCTATGTGGAGCATGCCAAGAAGAGCGGATGGCTTCTACCCTCATTCGGCGTCGCTACTTCAGCTTGAACCAATGTTATGAGTGAGCAGGAAGCATCAAGCTGGACCGGACCGATGAACAACGAAGCAAGAAGGCACATGCCGTGATATTTGCTGCATCCAAGATATTCCAAGTTGATGATTTTCATTTGCGTTTTCTGATGCTTGTCGTTGTGCTTGCGCGTGTAGGTAGCGGAGCGAGCCCCTCTTACTTGTGGTTGTTGTGGTGGCTTATGTGTCTAGATCTTTCACCTCTGACACACCCGTTGCTGTTGTTAGTTGCATTCCATTTTTAACTTCCCCCATAGACCCTTTTTTACTTCACAAGTAAAAACAGAGAAAAGAACCCCCGTCATGTAAAAGTTGCTCCCTGCCTCAGCATTTGCATCTGTTGCTTACCTCATTTACTGTACGTTCTCGCCTGCAGCGATAAGTAGCTTGATGTGTTCTTTTTTAAAAAAAAAATACTAGGAGTAGATGTTAATTGTCTTTCTGTGATGATCAAGGCGACAGAGCACAGTTGCGCTTTGTTTAGCTGGTTTTACAATGGGGATTGGATTGGCACCAACATTGTGTCAGTGAATCATATCTGTTGGGCTGTTGGGTCAGTGGTATATCAATCATCAGAAAGACGCAATCAACATGCCAGCTGTACTGTTTTGCATCTTGGCGCAATCAACATGCCAATGGTATATCACATCTTCATTTCCAAGGATTTTCCAAGCATCCTAGGCTTCTGCGAGCAGCTAGGTGACGACAAAGGCATCAAGGTTGTAGCGATGAACGAGCAGAAAGACCCTATTTCTTCCTCAGCATTGGTACTACCTCCGTTCAAAGGGAAAATTGGAACCATGCTATTATAATTTTGTAAAATTTGAGATATACCATCCTTACCCACATGTCATTGACTTATGTGGGTCCTATATGTCATTGAGATATCAATGGCATATCTCAAACTTTAAAAAATTATAATGGCATGGTTCCAATTTACCAAAAAGAATGTACTAGCTATCTACTATCCAATTGAATCTTTATAGAGATATCGACTGTTCAGATTTATATTATTAGGATGTGTTCAATTAAATACTAGGCAACTAGTTTATTTTAAAACAGAAGAAGTATGTGCTAGTTTGGTTTAGTACCCTACCAATATATTGGTAGTGCCAAACTCTAGACAAGTTTTGGCACTACCAATATTTTAGTAGGATAGATCTGTAAATGAGTGTGTTTAGTTTATGCCAATTGAGAGCCAAATTTTAAATTGTGGCGAAGAATATTTTAGAATTGTGTCAAATTAAGTATAGGTATTACCAAACATTTGGCTTCAAACCAAATCTTCACATTTACTATTTAAACTACCAAAAAAATTGGTATGGCAATATTTTGGTATTAAACCAAAACGCTCCTATATGTTGTTTGTCCTGAATGCTGAAGCCATCATGTGCTAGCGTATGCGTCATTCTGGTGTGAATCATCAATCAATAACTCCCCTAACCCCACTGTTTTTCTCATTTTTATGAATTTTTTTTTGGTTATCTGGATGGTTTACACGTCGCTCCTCATTCCGGCTCCTCGCGTACGCCTGCGTGACCGCTCGTAAGCGGTCACCGGTCCAACGATTTTTTTGGGCGCGGGTTGGAGCCGGTTTGACTAAAAGGATATTTTGCAAAAAAGTCCTTGTATTTCCACGAAATATCGTATACGTCCTTGGACTGGTTCACACCCGTTGTGTTTGTTGCGAAAAAGCCCTCCTATTTCACAAATATACAATGTGAAGAAGAGAAAATTCCGTTTTAGGGGTAGAGCTGTAAATATTAAAAACTAAGGGGTTTTTTCGAAAAACAACCACTTATACCCCAAACCCTAACCACGGGCTGTTCCCTACTCCCTCACCGCGCGGCCGCCGCCCCACCCACGCCCCGTGCTCGGCGCTGGCGCCGGCGCGGGACTCCCCTCGCCTCCGTCCGCCCTCCCCGAGTCACCTCCGTCGTCGTCCGCCCTCCACCCGCCGCCGCCGACGTCGTCCGTCCTCCCCCCGCTCTCCGTTGCCTCTCCTTGCAGGCCGTGCGACGGCGCGGCTCGTGGCCTCGTCTCCGGTGCCGCCGTAGCCAGATCCGGCCCTCCCACGGCTGGATCCAGCTCCGCCGCCGCTGTATCTGGCGGCCGGAGGAGACGGCGCGACGGAGGAGGATGGCCGCGATAGCTTCGGACGACGAAGCGGCGGAGGGCCTTCCCCGCGAGGGGTTCCGCTGCCGCCACCGTCACCCGTCGCCTCCGCATGCCCACACACACCACGATCTGCCGCCGGTGCCTCCTCCCTCCTTACCCCTCCCCTTGTGGTGACGTCGACGGGACGGAAGGCGGACGCGTCCATCAGGGCTTGAGGTGGCGGCGGAGCTGACCGCGCGACCGCCGCCCGTCGGAGCCGGTACTCCCTAGCCCCTTCTTCATGCGCCACCGCCGCCTCCTCGTTCTTCCCTAGCCGTCGTCACCGCCCGTACTCTTCATCTCCCCAATGCCGCCGCTTCCTCTCTCTCGCCCTCTCGCCCCGCTCGGTGGGGTGTCGGATTTGACGAGCAAGGTCAGCGGCGAGGAGCAGGGCCAGCGGATGTGGCAAGGTGGCGAAGGCCTCAGCAGCCGGCGGTGGGCGCTCAAAGCGGACGAAAGCGAGGCCGCCGGCGGCCCCATCAACCGCCCTACCCACCACCCCTAACCCCCCGCGCCATGTCGTCCTCCCGCTCAGGTGCCTATTTCCACCACCCCCCCCCCCCCCAACACCCGTGCCTCCTGCCGCCGTCGCTCCCACCCCACCACCGGCGGTCCTCTTCCTCCCGGTCGACGTTGCTAGCCGATGCCCCTTCTACCTATCAACCCTATGGCTGCAGTCTGTACCGTCCCATACTCCCGACGCTGAGCCGTCCTCGGGGAATGCCGGATCTGGCACCTTGTCGCCGGATTGGCCCCGGTCTAGGGCCGGACGATTGCAACTCGCTGTGGCTCAAGTTTTGTTGTCGGCTCTTCCTCCTTCCGAAATACGGACGCATTGGTTGGATGACAGCAGACATCAGCCCATGATTAAGCGTTGCGGGCGGCGACGACGACCTTGCCGTATCTGTGTAAGTGATGAGTTTTATGGAGTCTTTATTCTTCAGACTACTGGAAGTTTCTTTTTGTCCAACCAGGTTCTTGCGATGTACTGGAAGTTCCTAAACCTTTTTTTTTCCTGAACGTGTTCCTAAGAACACTTGAGGCTGTTATTTTGGTCGATTGCAAAGCAATTTGAATTAACAAATCCCAAAGCAAAGCGGTAGTGACGAGTTTTTTATGTGCATGTTTTACTGCCTCGGCGGTGATGCAATCATTCAGGTTTTTTGTTCGACTGCATCTTACCTATTCAAACTGCAGGAAAGTATTGAATTATTGTGGGTTCTGGTGGTTTTTATGCTGACTTGTTCAGTTGTTCTCGGTGGTGTTCTTTTTTTTATTATTGGACCACTGTATGTGCCTCGTGTTAGTCTGTTTCTTGTTAAAAAAAATTGCATGGCTCATTATAGTATCCTACTAGGCTTTTCATGCTCTAGGTTCATTGATATACAACTTTTCTGAATGTGAATGAGCTCCTTGAACCTGGATTTTGGTTAGGCAGATTATCTGCATTATCTTTTACACTATTGTATTTGGTTAATTGGGTTATCTATGTGAGGCCAGATGTAGTGATTGGTCTTACTTGTGATGCTAACAAGCATGCTTTCAAAAGGTAGACATACTTACAGAATTGTTCTTTTGGAAAAATGGAACATGAACTGTGATTTAACGCTCTTATCAGTCAATAGCCATCCTTTTAATTGTAATTTTCATATATAGAGCAGAACTACCTAGCATTTCCCTGATGCTATCATAACACATGAAACTGACAGCGAAAATTGAAGGGCCTAATATTTATTTTGTCCTACAATGTTGCACTTTGTAAAACTATAAATAAAATTATAACTCATTGAGCCGCATCCTTTCAGAACATGTTAAAGTCTATAAGGCTCTCATGCCTAGCTTGACAGTTAAAGCTCAATTGGAACTGAAGATCTATTACCATCTAACGTTCATTGCATACTGAAAATTGGATTAGGTTCTTTTAGAGCTTAATAGGGCCTGTTTTTTTATAGGTTATGGTGTTTTGCCACACTTGACTTTATTATTAACCAGATCTACAGTCCTTGACAATACTCCTACTTCAAAGCATTCATTGGATGATCGCAGACCCTTGATCAGTAAGCAACCGATTTATGGCTTGTGGTTGCTGCTTGATCTCCTCACCTCTCTTGCAGGGGTAAGAAAAAGCAATGTACGAAGCACCATAAAAGGTAATTAATTTTCTCATCATAATATCGCAGATAGAAGCTTAGAAAATACCTACTTTTGGTTGCTAGGGCGAATTACCAAAAGTGGTGTACAATCAAATGGTTTGCTGCAATCCTTTTGCTTACCTACATGCCCTAATATATTAGATCGATCCCAAATTGCTTTATGTATCGTGTATCTTATTATATGTGCATAGGTCCTAAAAGAGTTGTTGAAAAATACATCTCTGTTGTCCCACATAGAATACATGATCTCTGTTGTTCCATGGCTTGCATGGATTACCTAGCTAATATATTCTACTCCTATCCTCCTTTATTTATTTTTAATTATTTATCTTATTTACTTCTGCAAATTATTCCCATACCAAACTAATTCAGTTGTGCCTTCTTGCTTGCAGGTAAGGATGTGCTCCATGTAAGGACTTTGGAGTTGCTGGCATAGCAGAGAATTGAATGACTGCTTTTCTAAGTGCAAGCAATTGTGTTCTTTGGGTTTTATACTAATTCTCAAACTTGATGATATTGGGCTGGTCGCCTCTATATTAGCTAACTCAATAGAGCCCTTTTCCGTTATAGCATCTTTACTTTCCAAATTTTTTAATTTGTAATTTCTTTTTATATGAGCAATTGGTACTATGAATGTACGAGACATATGGTCCTACATCCTGTATGTCTGGGGAACGGGAATTGGTTGGGAAAAAAGGTTACCATGTGGACTTATTTTTGTTAGGCCCATGTTGTTCAACTAGCCCTGATAGTTTCCTAAAACTTTGTTTAATTTAAGAAGCTATGTAATGATTCTATTTTTGGTGTACAAGATATTGGCATTATGTTACACATAGATGTGTTTTGAAAGCTAAATAAAATTACATAGCAACATTTGGTCAACAATAGCTATATGTTTAACAGTAGCTTTGCTTAAGCTGTTAATCATATCCTTGTGTGCGCAGCTGCGCGCGGCGTGGCGCCGCGCTTATACTTCTAGTATATCTGGTGCTTCTTCCTCAACCTCTCTTGTCCTCCCTGCTGCTGCTCCGAGAACATGAATGGATTCATAAAGTTGATTCGTGTAATTAAATGCCACATTCTGCAACTATGGACGGTGGCACGGCGCGAGTGTGTGCGACATTGGCTGGTGACTGATAGTATTTGTGGCGTGTGCGCGGTTGATCATTTATTTGTCTCACTCTTCCGCAACTAGCCTGTACTTGTTCTTGCTGAGAATGCTAACAATTCCTTTACGTAAATTTGGCTTCCTTGCTGTATTTGCTTGCAGTATCTCAGTCGTCGTTGATTTCGACTAGCAGATCTTCTATCTCGAGCTTGATGGAGGTAAAAAAGAACCAAGGAAAAGACGCAATTTTGCTTTACAGTATATAAATCGTCGGTGCAATTTGTTCGGAAATAAATAGTGGACTGGCACGCGCAATCACAGGAAGAGTTTTCTTTAATTTTGTGGCTTAATGGAGAGTGACTAGATGATAAATTGAATCAAAGAAGAAAGAAGATTTCAGTTTGTTCTTTTTTGCAGGAAAAAAAAAGAATGCAGTTTTTGTAAGATCGGATTCAGACTTAAATGCGGCTCATACTAATTGGCCCAGAATGGGATTTCGATTCCGTGAGGCCTATATATATGTTGGGACGTGAGGCCCATAAATATTGGGCCAGAACGGGATTTCGATTTCAAGAGGCCCAATAACGGGAGTAGGAGTTACGTGCGGCCCATATTAGGCCTAACGGGATTCTGACTTGTGGGCCACAATGATTGGGCCGCAACTGGATTTCGATTACGTGCGGCCCAGTCAACGGGCTTGGAGCTTCGCATGGCTTTGGACTTACGTGAAGCCCATTTTCGCTGGGCCCGTTGATATATGGGGCCCAGGAAAGTTAATCCGACCGCCGCGAAAAAACAGCAGTCCAGATGAGTAACATGGACCATCTCTGCAACTGCAGTTGATTTACACCATGATTTGATGATTGATTTAACTCAGATAAAGAAAGGCATAGTTTATCAACGAGGCAAAATAGGATGTGAATATGTGATCCAACTGATGGTCAATCATTGAGCTACTACCAGAGATGTTCAAAACATTTCAGTCAGTGATGCGCATCTATTGTGTCAGAACTCACAAGAGAGATGCAGTTAACAGATTCACATACTTTCATCTAAACTGAGGTGATCTTAACCCAGAGCCCATCTAAAATAACAGTATACAAGAATGGACAACTTGTAGTCAGCTTCAACCAAATGAAATTCATCATCTTGATCATCAACCCTTGTTTCAGTTTTTACTGTGCCCTTGGAACCCATCAGTTTCTTCCACTTTCGTCTTGCAGTCTGGTCTGATCTTGCAGAAACAGCATTTGAACAGTCCCCTGCGAGGCAAAGCTCCATTTTGATAAGGAGCACCAGCACGGCGCTGTAGAAGCTTCGAGAAACAGCCTCGGCGAGCTCTGGCTTCGTCAACCTTTGGTGTGTGCCCTCCAGCTTTGAAGGAACCATTTCCTGGAGTGGATGCTTCAGGTATGACTGAAATCTTCTGATAGCTCAAGATCCTCGACTCGGTATCCACCGCGTCGCCATCTGTAGCATGGAGGCACCCCAGAATGTGCGACGGCTTCTCCTTTGGTTGCACCGCGAGTGGAGAAGGGCACTCTTTTCTTGATGAAGCTACTGTTCTGCAACCTGCGGCAACTGGATCTTCTGTCTCCTGATCTTCTCTGGATTGCATGACCAGGCTTACTGATGAATTCTTGGATACAACTCTGTTGCTGGTGGAGATTGGGGAAAGATTGATCCTGATATCCACATTGCACTTTAGCAAATTCTGCAGAGAAACCACAAATGGATTCCAAAAGCTCTCTGTTGTAGGTACATCCTCGGGGTGGCAGAACTGCAGCTCAGCAACTGCTACACCTGCAATCCAAAATTAAACAGAATGAGTTCGACTTGAAAATTCTGCAGTGCCGGCATGCAATGATGCTACTAACATGCAGTTTGGATTCATGGCCAGTGCTGAACGGCAATTACTACAGAACTATGGGAAGATATGTGTTAAAAGCATACTGACAATTATCTGCCACCTTATCAAGAACACTAGCTTATCCACAGATATACCTGTTTACTATACATGACACATCATACATCAGTTCAGACAAACATGTGCTTTCTGGAAAGCAACATTGATCAACTGGCTGAATAAGACGTATGATGGATCAGCAGGAAACATAGTAGGAAGTATGGAAATGTTCTTGTTATAGATAAGATGACAAATGAATCTGCCTCCCAAACAAAACAGAAGAAAAAGGATCCAACACACAGTTACATGGATTACCTTGAGTGGTGTACAGGGATGACAACTTCCCATCTTTTCTCAACAGACTATGAAGTGGTTTAGACGTGCAGTTCTCAAGAGCCTTAATCCATATGGTCTCGAGCACATCTGGATCTCCTAAGTTCATATCTAAACAACCGATTTTGTTCTGATAGCAAAGATGAGAACTGGTATCTAAGCTTTCGTCTTTCAAGATAGCAGCCCCATCATCTGCATAATAAATAGCTTTCAGTGAGCATGAGAAAGTGACTCAGTCATCAGAGTTTCGTTCCATAACGATATTATACAGGAAACAGATTAACCCCCATGGGTACAAAATAACTGACACTAATGTAATACCATATGAAGTAGAGAATGCCATTTACCTGTCTGACTCTCTGTGAACATGCTTGAAACTGCAGCATCATCTAGGCAGTACGGCTCTCTCATATTAAACTGTAACAGCGCTGCTGTAAGCCATGTAGACTGGTTCTTTGTGGTTTTCAGCTGCTTTTCAGTTTCAGAAAGTATTTCCAGTGCATTTCTAAGTTTGTGCACATCAATTTCAGCCGCTGTAAAGTTAAGATACAGGATTAGATGATATGTGTATGACACATTAATGTGAACTGTGAGCATAATAATTATCATATATAATAATGCTAAGCTAATATGTCATGTTTAAAGGTTGGAATTATCTTCAAGATAAGGACTCCATATTGCAGTGTTATGTTCGGCATTAACAATAACAGATCTGCAGGTAATCCGTGTGTAGATTGTACAATTTTAAAGTTTGTTTGGGAGGGAAGGAGCATACATGTATGTTTACCAGTAACCTTTCTAACTTCTTGGGAATCTGACTGGTGCCTCCCAGCTAAAATATCCATGATAAGATTTGCAAGCTGAGCTAATAACTGCAGGGGGTCAACCTTTGAGCTCAAAAGCTCCCTAGCCCTCCTGACAATGGTAGCAGCATCCGATGAAAAAGCCAGATTAAGAAGATCAAGCAACTCCTCATCTGAGACATCGCCTATCTGAAAAAAAAAAACAGCATAGCAAGTTGATGTATGTTCACTGAATATGAAACAAGGCAATTTATTTTATGGTGGTAAATATTTCAAGGCTAGAAAAGCTGATTGATTAACTTACTAGGTCATATGTTACTGATTTGCTGATCCTTTTTCCTAGCAGAGTAAGCTGGTCAAGCATTTGAACTGCATCTCGAATGGAACCGTTGGCCTTGCGAGCAATAAGCTCCAGTGCTTCGGCCTCGAACTCCATACCTTCATTTATGCAAATCCTACTCAATCGGAGGGCGATCTCTGCTTCGTCTACCTTGCAAAACCTGTAGCTCTGGCACCATCCAACTGAATTACTTGGCAGTTTATCAATGTCAGATGTGATCATCACAAAGATTGAGCTGTCAGGGATGCCTTCAAGGCTACTGTAGACAGAGTACCATCCCTCCTTATCCATGTGTTGGCAATCATCCACAATAAGAACCTTGAAGTGCGAAGAAGCAGGAACTTCACAGGCATTCCTCAGCAAGGCAGCAACTCTAGATTTGCAATCCAGTTTAGAAGCATCAATCTCTATCACACTGCTACTGTTTCCTGAGAATATGGCCATGCATTCCTCACAGTGCCCACAAGGCTGGTTCCCACCTGAAGAGTGGCAATTCAGTGATGCGGCAAATATTCTAGCTGCAGATGTCTTTCCTATGCCATGTGGACCATGGAAGAGATAGATTGGAGCAAGTTTTCCTTTCAAAACAGCACTTGAAAGAGACTGAGCAACAACATTTTGTCCAGCCAGCTCAGAGAAAGCCTTGGGCCGGTACTTTTGAAGCAAACTTCTCGCGCTTTCTTGAAATGTAGCTCCCTCCCTCCGACCCAATTGCTCTCCTTCAATCATCAAAGAGGATGCCCTGTCCTTTGTTGCCCTTGACATCCCCGAGATCACCGAGGAGCAGGTCTGGTTATGAAGCGCCGCCTTGACCCTCGCATTGGCCTTGATGATGTTGATCGGCGAGTTCACCAGCCGACCAGACCTCGCGCTGTCCCCAAACTCCTCCCTCCTCCTCTGGAGATGATCATACATGTTGTAACTAAAGCTGTGCCTACCATAATTGCTCCCCTCCAGGTCATCTTCCTCGAGAGAACAACCCTCCCAGATGGTCTTCTTCGCCGAGAACTTGGCCAGCGAGTTGGTCTCAGGGTCCCTCAGAGATCTGGACCTCATGACGGCCAGTAGAGCCCTCGAAATCGGGATGTCAACGGAGTGCCTCCTCCCCTCAATCATCTTGCAAGGCCCCAATGAACTATGCTGCAATGCAGATAAATAACGAGGAACAATTCAGTCTTCAGTAGAGAAAGGATGTGCAATTAGGCATTGCACAGTCAACACAATCTTCAAACATGGTGCACACTCCACAAAAAAACTAATCTTTTTTCGATCTTGTATGCAAGGAGCAGAGAAACCATCAACGCAAAATCTGCAGAAACAATCGCTACCTGCGGTTTTACCTAACCAGCATTGCCATGCAAACAACTTGCCGAGATAGGCGGAGCCAAGAAAAAAATTGCAGATTGTAGATGGAAGTCAATCGGGCGCCTGGATGCAAACATCCATAGAAAAACCTTGCAACTTGCAAAGGAGAGCATAATAAAACTCAAATGCAAAATGCATCCAAGAACATGAAAAAAAAAGAAACAAAAGAAATGGAGAATTTCAAGGCCTACATAGTACATACCGAACGATCTCGCAGGCGGTACAAAAACCTCGCAAAAGGGGGCAAAAGAAGAAGAGAGGAAACGACGCACAATTCCCCATAGAGGAATTAACCTCAAAGAACAGATAGAACCAAAAAAACAAAAAGAAAATTGGAAACATTTTCGCAGCTCCAGACGACGTGGCACGCAGGCCGAAGAATCCAGGAGAAAGGACAAACAAACAAACACCACCGACCGAGAGCAGCAAGAACGGAAGAGAAAGATGGGGATTCGGAACCGAAGCATTTACCTCCCCCCCAAACACGAACGACAACCACAACGACGACGACGCAAGACAACAACGCCGCGGCTTTTCCGCACCTCCACCTCCACCGCCACGGCCGCGCGCCGCTCCCTCCCTCCTCCGTTCACCACCACCACCACCACATTAATAGCGCGAGCACGGCATGGAGACTCGAGGAGAGAGAGAGCGAGAGGAGCAAGTGAGCGAAGCAGCAGGAGGGGGGACTAGGCGAGACTAGACTAGAGTGGCAGAGACGTAAATACGCGCCAAGGTGAGGGGTAGTTTTGCCCCGGGAGGCGCGGGGAGGAGGCGGGCTTAGGGGTGGATATCAAGCTGGCTCGGCTCGGTCTAGCTCGTTAGGATAACGAGCTAGATTACCGGCTCGGCTCGGCTCGTGTGTCAGCTCGAGCCAGCTCGTTTAGCTCGTGAGCCACAACAAGGAAAAAGAGTAGTGGCGTGTGCAGTGGGAGGAGGAAGAGGGCAAATGCTCACAAACCAACAGATTTCAAAGGAAAATGGATATGATGATATATCACTAGCTTGCACTGATCGATTACTGCAAAACAAATGCAATTCAGTGGCCGGATTAAACCGCTACTGCAACAGAAATCAAGGGGCATTCCAGAACTGAAAAATGCAAATGAGGAATCAATAAAAATACGCAAAGAGATAATCATCTTGAAAGAGATGCACAAATGATGGCTTGGGTGGTCTCGTTCACCCTCCTGACTCCTGCTCCCTCGGGGTGTAGTTGCACTGATGCCGACGAAGCCACGGAGGCGAGGGCTGGCAGCGGGGCCGATTGAGGCGAGGGTTGGCGTCACTATGGCCTACGAGCAATCTACACGCGACCTCGTCGGCGGGCGGCGCAAGGCGCCGTGAGACGCGGGGAGCGAGCGGCGCTCTCGTCGCGCGGCGGCGTGAGGAGCGGAGAGCAAGCGGCGCTAGAGTAGAAAGGGGATCTGGGATTCACAGAATCACAGTGCGTAGACAAGTCACGTGCGTGTGTTTCTCCATCTAGGGCTAGTGCTATTTTTTTTCTTGATGGGCCAGCTCGACCGCTTCATATTATCTCTTTGGACTATTGGGCAGCTGGGATCTTTGGCTGTTGGGCTTGGCTCGTTAGGCTCGTGAGCAGCTCACGAGCCAGCTCGAGCTGGCTCGTTATAACAAACGAGCTAAAACCCTAGCTCGGCTCGTTGACAAATTTAAACGAGCCGAGCCGAGCTAGGCACGAGTCGAACGAGTTATCGAGCCACGAGTTTTCTGTCCAGGCCGAGGGAGGAGGGAGAAGAAGAGGAGGCCACGATGGCACCCACCCGTAAATACGCGGGGGATTCGAGGGGCGTTTCCGTCATTTCGTGGCTCCGTCCGTGGCACAACCCCGAACCGTAAAACGGACGGGACAGCGTGGAGCGGCGGTGGCGCGGGTACAGGTTGATGACAGGTGGGCCCCGGGCCCACCTGTCAGTGAGAGGGCGACGTGGGTGGGGGGAGACGTTGCGAAGGGCGTGGCGGTGTCGTCAGATTTACTGTTGCGGCATGCGAGGCCCCGTGACCCCACCGCTGCTGCTTTTTTTTTTTACTGATTTTTTTCATCTCTTGCCACCTGTGCTGCAATAATTTGTTTTTTTTCTTTTTTTTATTTTGTTGTGATTCTCTTTTATCCTCTGTCATAGAATTTTGGCAACAGGATGACTAAAAAGATAGGACTATTGTCGTGTAGCCTGAGGTGTGATTTAACTTTTTTGACTCGGAAAATGTTTGTCATTAACCCATAGTACAAGTTTGTATCAGGGTGGTAGGAGTACTAGTACAAGTTATTAGTTGATCAAATTACACGTCATTTGATTATGTGTGAGCTTTGAAAATCTGTTTCATGCTTTTATATGTATACTAAACTCTAAAACTGGCCTTAATATGTTCAGTAATCAGTCGTGTACTAAAAATTTGTCAGGAGTATGGTTTAGAAGATTTGTGGCTTTTATTCAAAACATATAGCTAGAGGCAAATTACTTGTGTTTGTTGCCGCATGCCAACAATGCTTTCTTGCTATATTAGTTTATCAGTATGATAACAACATTGTCAGATATAATTAATTAATGTGTTCTGAATTTTCTTATATCCTTTCTCAGTTCTCACCGATATAAAAGCAGCTGGCAATCGATGTGGTTTTGAGCAGGGAAACTACTCCAACACCATAATCTGTTTCTCTCTTCTTTTAACAAGGATTCGGTAGAAATGATCCACAAGGGGGGGGGGACCAAGACTAGTTGGTTCCGGCGACTTGTTTGGTGATTTTCTAATCATTGTTTAGTGATTGATCAATGGTCCAACATGCATATGGCACAGTCTTCGAATCCAATCAACTCAAGCATGCATTTGTATTTGTCGCTTTATTAACTTGTAGGACAGAACGATAGCCTCTTGATCTTTGCATCATTCAAGAGTTGATCGATCGGGTTATCATCATCAGAAACATGGCCGGCCCTGCTCATCATGCATTTCTCCAACTTAATCTTTTCATTTGTAACTGAGGATTAATTATCCACTGTAAAAATGTTTGTGTGGCTAATAAACAGTCAAACAGCATTTCGAAGTTATTTTAAGTATTCATACTTTATAACTTTAACTATGTTATCTGCACTTGGAGTGGATGATACGTCTCTAATCATAATCAAATCAGTAGTAGTAGATAGTATCATAATGTGTAGAGAGGTATAGCCGTATAGGGGGTAAGACAAACAGTGTAGCTTGCGGTGACAGTAGGTCGTCTCGTCTGAAAAGATTCGACCTTAATTAGTTTGACTCTTGGTTTAGCAGTTTAGCTTACGCTGGAGCTAAGACAACAGGGGCAAACAGACACAGCTGACAACCGAGCCCAACGTTGAAAAGGCTATCATAAATTCATAATTATGCTAGACACATTAGAGATTTGTTTACTCACCTGGTTAGCTTATTCTAATCATCATTCGACACCCACATGGGCACAATAGTAAAAAAAATTATACTAAGCAAACTGGTACAGTTGTTCTAATTGCAAAACAATGTAAAAAAAAGTACAGTATAACCAACACTGTTCTCTCTTCTTCTTCCTCTTCATGTAAAAAGAGTTGCACACGCTGCAATCAGCCGTAGAGGAGCCTGTGCTGTCGCCAGTCGCCTGAATTTTCTGGAGGAGGCAGACAAGACGGGCTCATTTCCATGCTTGTGTTGCATTGCTGCACGATCTTCCTGTCCATGAGATTGTGACTTGTAATGGCGAAATCTTCAGAAAAATTCTCCATTGAATTGCCACCGAATGTCCATGAACCCTAGGTGAAGTACGAGCGGCAGTATCACAGCTCTGGCTGGCTAGCTAGATCTCGTTTAAGCTGGCAATGGAAGGTACTACTGTACTGTCAGTGAAGTGATATTAACGCAGATACAGTGACCCCATCGCTGGGACAGGATCTTCTTCATGGTGCAGGAGTAATTAAACGCCTCTTCAACGGGGTTCTTGATTTTACCTGTCTGGTGCAGGACACGGTACTACATGTACACCAACTTCTTCTGAACCGAGAGAGGTTTCAATGTAACGGATGGACCCCCACCACACGATCTCTTATTGCACAACCAGAATCCTTCTTTAGAGGACATGAACTGATAAAAGGGGAACTTGAATAGTAGTAATATGTTTTTTTCAGTACTAAAATTATGTCTTGAACATAGGCCTCACTCCCGCGAGGGCGGCACGGGTGGTGCTACCGTCGCCGCCCATCTCCCCCTCCCTCTGCCTTGCCATCGCTAGAGCGAGCGGGCGACAAGACGTGTAGCGTGCTAGGATAGCAACGGTGGGGCTCTCAACTATAGATATAGGGGCTTTGGATAATAGGGGGCGGTGCCGCGGCGTGCCATCCCAGCTCACAAATCACGATGGCGGTGTTAGGTGCAAGTGACAACTTGACGGTGAGAGCAATGCGTCGTCGAGGTTGTGCAGTGATTAGCAACCCATTGAACGAGGTGCAGGTGCAACCAGGGAAGCGAGGCGACAAGGTGTGGCCTTGAAGGTAAGGTGGCCGGTGCTTCGTGGGCCCTACTGGCAATTGATGGTTGCAGCCTCCTCCCTTCACGATGGTGGTGATGGTGGGCATCCATCATCCACAACGGGTGCACAACAAGGTACGAAGGAGGACAGGAGACAACAACGTGTCAGATCCCATGCCAGGGAAGGGTGAGTGCACCCAACCTTTGTGATGATCTAGGGTACAAAGGTTTGGGGCGGCGGCGATATGTCACGTCCAGAAATTTAGCCCAAATTTCCAGACTATTTTTGTGTATTAAATCCCTGTCCAGGACCAGCCAGGGTACACAAAACAACAAGTAATAAACAGTTCCAAACGTAAATAAAGCGTAAAATATTTACAGAAGAGGCACTTAGTCCTCACACCGAAAGAGAACGACAGCAGCGGAAAGAGGCGATCCTAGCGGGGCTTCAACTCCACTCCTCAGGCAAAACTCAACTGGGTCTGAGCCTTGGTCTTCTAACTTCGTCTTCAGCTCAGAAGCACTACACTTCTGAAAAGGGGGAATAATAGCAAGGCTGAGTACAACCACCGTACTCAGCAAGCCACACCAAAGATGCAGACGTGCAAGGGGATACAAGGATGGCTTGTGGCTATTTGCATAAAGGCGATTGTAAAGTATTTTATTAAGCAAAACGGTAAAACTGTTGAGTAATTAAAGTAATATTAAATCTCCACTGATCAACGCTACACCACGTTGAACAGGCCCAACCAACCCACCTGAACTACAGTGCATTGGGTCGATTTATTAAGTGTGAGACTAATCACGGTGATTCTGGTCGATCGCCCATAACCGCGGGCACGGCTATTCGAATAGTTTTACTCTGGCCAGAGGTGCACAACTGTACCCACAAGACACAATCCACCGGCATGTCACTGTGCCCGGCCGGACACGTCACCATGTCGAGTGATTATGACAAGACCCTTCATATACCCCACTCTGACCAAGCATACCACACCTCAGGTTTCACCCCCGCCCCTAGCAGGCAGCGGGCAGTCCCCTCTCGTGCCTAGGTGAATCCGGAAGCGACAGAGGCAGTCGCAGGGCCCGCCCCGCTCCATCACGCCCATCCTTGCCTGGATGCGTCAGCCAGAGAAAAGCTATACTTCAAGTCAGGCAGTTACCCTTTCCCGCTTGTGGCAAGCGTTGTATGTCTTCCAGTGCATCCCGCGAACCAGTCCTTAATTGCCATGGGTGCGACCAGCAAAACCATGCACCCACAGCCCACCATTCAGTCGCATTTTAGTTGGATAATTACGACCATGAAACATAGCCAAATGTCTCGAGCACGCAGCTTGTTCTGATACTAACAAGGTCTAATACTGCAATTATCCCATCGACTGAGCTAGTGGTAATTAAGCATGGCTAAGCATATAGTTCTAGCTAGATCAACATAAGTGACACAAGCTAGTCGAATTATCACCCACGGTTGACAAAGGACAGGTATCAAGTAAACATGGCACAAGCGAGCAGATAGGTAATTCCCAGATCCCATGTAACTAGCAAGACATGCATTATTTGCAAATGGTAAAACACTTGTAAATTAGGATCAAAATGCTCAAGGGGAATGTGTGATTTGCCTTGCTTCTTCAAACAATCTTCTGAACTCTTATCCTCGCGACCGCGATCTTCCGAAACGACGGAAACTACACGCTGGCATGCAAAACGAGGAAAAACCCTAATAAAAACCAAGTAAACAGTACAAAAAAAGTAAACAAACATGTAGAGCTACATTTTAGATGAATTTTGCAAGTTGAACGGCTCAATTCGGAGTTCATATGAATTAGATATGAATTTTAGAAGTTTTTAGCCGTTTAAATGAATTTCTAGAATTAAACTCGATTTATTGCGCAATTATTAATTATTTTCTCAAGGGAATGGTTGCTGCTGACGTCATCAAAAGGGGGAGGGCGGCGCTGGCAAGCGGGCCCCACCGGTCAGCGGCACAAGGGCACCAGTCCACCGTGGACCGGGACCACCGAGTCGGTCCACCGTCGGTCCATGGGATCCGACGGCCCGGATCGGCCCTAGCCGATCGGGCGGCCACGGGGCGGCGCAGCCGAGACACAGGCACTGCTCAGGCCGGCCCGACCGAGCGACGGCGCGCGGCAACGCGGCCACCGGCGACGGCGCGGGGGGCGGCGGCGCATGCGGGCGGCGGCGGCGCACGCTAGGGAGCGGCGGCGCGGCGCGATGCGGCAAGGTGAGGCGGCAGCCGTGTAAGTTCAAGTGCCTTAATTTGGTTTCGGTGATTAATGACAAATCTAATTATATAAGACTAACGTTTTTATGAGCCTTTCTTTGACTAGTCTCATTTAGATATGAAAGTAAAAATAATGAGAGGTATGTATTAAACTTCACATATTCTAACTTGGTCTCTCTTGTGGATCCAAAATATAATGTGAGCTTCCTATTTGATCTTTATTGATTATGTGCATATGTGTTCCTTCATATCCATATGTATGCACATCTTGAGGGGGAGCTTATTCTATATTTTGTTTATTATAATATTTCTATCTTGATTTGAAATCATTTTTCATCTCATCTCTCTATATTGTTTATATCGGGTTATTATCCATCACCAAAGAGAGAAAAGATTGAAAGATCTTGGATTAAACAATTTGTGTAATTGTTACTTTGGTGATAGATGATAAACCGATGTTTATGGGATTAACCTCTCTTTTGCATAAGTTGTCGGTTATTTCCCGATAATGAGATGTGGAAGACATGCATTCTTTTGTGATGGACCTTAATCATGACAAGGATGAAATGCATGGAGATAAAATGATATGTACCACTTCTTATCTCCTACTTTTTGATAGGTTCATATATATGATTTCCATGTTATTGATATATAAGTGTGAGACTAATGTTTACTCGAATGTTATCTTATTTAGTCTCATTTACATTGAGAACATACATATGCCTTCTCTATATGTATAAGATAAACCCCCATTGGTCATTCTCTAATTATACATACACTTGCATCTCTTGTATATTTATTTGTATGCATATATTTAGAGGGAGCAAATCCTATACATTTATTGTGCATGTTCTAGATCCATGTTGTTCACCTATTATTTATACTGGATCTTTGCACTTGAGCTTGCATACGAGTATATGACACTTGTGATGTTAATGAATACTCAACAAACATATACATATCTTTCATATGCAACCGGTTGGTCATCAAGTGAAGGATGACAACCGATTTGTTGAGACTAATGTTCTCCTTTGAGGTGTGAAAAGGAATAGGTCCCATTACGATGAGGCTAATGAATGACACCATGGTTTAGTGGTCACCAAGCCAAGGACATCGTCATGTTGGCAAGAATGAAGTCAAGCTTGTGATGAGAATAAAGTCTTGACAAAGGATGGACAAGACCTCGGCATAAACATGGTTCAACCGGATGGTCACAAGTGTTGATCTCGGCTCAAGCTTGACCCCAAGATGGATGGCGCAAGGCAAAGGTATAATGTAGCTAAGAATGTTTTCTTAGTATTTTCCCGGTCTTGGTGTTTGGTGTAGACCGGATTTGCTAGATAGGCGCCGTACTATCAAGAGTGGTCTATGAAGCGAGCTTGTGGATGATCTTGTGCCATATTAGTTCATATGCATGTAGGTGCATTTTGTGGGCTTGTCTAACCAAGTGTAGAAGTGGGCATGTCCAATAGGAGTGAGTGACATCTTGTGGGTATGTCCGGTGGATATCCTTTGGAGTGTGAGCCATTTATCCTTGACTTAAGTTGTGTTTCTTGGATGGATTTTTCATGGGTTGGATGGCCCTTTGAATAAGCTTTCCATAGAGTCCAAGAACGCCAAATTCTGAGACCCGAGTCAAGAGATATCGCCGTTTTACTAACGGTCGGTTGAGCTGAAAAGTGACCTGCGGTCTGACCGTGGGCCTTAGGCCGGTCTGACCGGCCGGCGTGGTAAGGCCAGTATGACCGGCCCCACTGGTCTGTTGCACTGGTCTAGTTTTTGGTGGCGATACAGAGCCGCCAGAGCCGCAACCGGTCAGACCGAGCCGACGGCGGTCTGACCGAGCCGTGGACGGTCTGACCAACCACTACACTGCGGTCAGACCGGCCAGGTTGAGTGGGCTCAATGATTGCCCTGTAACGGCTAGAAGTAGTCCGGTCTGACCGGCCTCACAACGGTGGTCTGACCGGCAGAGCACAAAGTTGGGGATTTCGGTTCCAACGGCTAGTTTTGGTGGTTGGGGGTATATATACCCACTCCCCAGCAGCAAGGGTAAGGTTTTGGCACTCCATTGCATTATCTTGAACCCTTGCAAGAGCTCTCACACCCTTGTACACTTAGTTTATCTAGTGAGGTGTTAGAGAGTGAGTTAAGCCAATCCAAGTGCATTGCTTGATTGTTATAGCTAGTGTGGCACTTGATCATCCTCGGCAAGCATCCTAGACTTGTTACTCTTGTAGGTTGCCGCCTCCTAGACGGCTTGTGGAGGTGTTGCCCGGTGACCTCTCCGAGGAGATTGTGGAGGAGGCCCGGCACCGTTTATGAGTGATTTGGAGTTCACCACCTTCGGAGTGAAGGAAGAACTACCCCGAGTGATCGAGGCTTGGGTAGTCCTCTCCGTGGGCCGGCTCCCGCCTTGCCCACCCCTTGACAAAGGGGGCGTGCGGTGGCTTCGTGGTTGAGCGGTGGAGTTGGGCTCGCCTGTCACGCCCGGAATTTCTATCCAAAATTCCAAACGCTTACATGTGTGTGAACCCTCGTCCAGGAATCAGCCGAGGCACACAATAACAAATTGATAATAGAGTACAATTATTACTCTAATTAATAGGCGAATAAAATGTCATTACAGAGGTAGATAGTTCCTCTCAATCAATAAAGATCTAAGCAACGGAAAATAAGATAAACGGCGCAGACGGCTCCACTCCACAGGCAGCTTGACCAAGGCTACACCTAATCCTCCACACCATCAGCATCATTGTAGAACTCTTCCTCTGATGAATGATTGCAAGGTGAGTATATGACATACTCAGCAAGCCACGCAGCAAATATGCAAGTGCACAAGGATACCAAAGGATGGCATAATAGGGTTCCATTTGCATAAACAGCATTTAGCAAACATTTCAGAATTTAATAAAACAGTTAAGTAAAAATTAAACAATATTAATCCAACGCTATACAACATACCCTGTTGTATAGGCCCAACCATTCTGGACAACCACACCCGGCTGTACAGATCTATCTCCAAACCAGGAATATACCATTCCAAACCAGGAGCTAAACAAATTATTACCAGTTATAGCATCTTTTATTATGATGAGAGGTTTGAGACTAATCACGAAAGACATTGTTAGACCCGCCCATAACCGCGGTCACGGCTATTCGAATAGTTTTACTCTGATCAGAGGTGTACCACTGTACCCACAAGACACAGCTCCACATCATGTCACCATGTGCCTTAATACCACCACGGTACCTCGGAAAGGAGCTGTGACAATACCCCTTACATAACACAATCCACCGCAGTGCACCATTCCTGGATCATAATCACCCCCTTATAAACAAGGCATGGACTCCCCAGCGACCCCTGTGGGCTTATCTCCGCCACTTCTCAGTCTGGTGCCCCGCAATGAACCATGCTATACAAAAGATAAAGCCGTTGCCCACGCTGGCTTGTGGTTGGCACGGTTAATGTTTCACAACCGAAACTCGTGAACCGGTCCTTAATTGCCATGAGCACGACTCTCAAAACCATGTGCTCACAACCCACCATTATCAGGTTTTAGTTAGCACATTAATTAATTAACCAATCATGATTGTCCGTCGTGAACTATCATTAAGCCATCTTTAAATAATAGTGAATCATAAGTTATCCCAATAGTGTGCTAATGTTTCTAAGCATGGCTAAGCAATCACATCTAATATCTAGCTGAACCAATATATAAAGCCCAACTAGTCAAGTTATAATAACCCAAGGTATCAAGGAATAAAGGAACCAATAACAAAAAGGGCTATAACAAACAATAGGTTAATTCCACCCAATGACATTCGAAAATAAATGCAATAGTTGAATAGAAACAGTAGCTTTAAACGGGATCAATACGCTCAAAGGGTTGTTTGGGATCTGGGTGACTTGCCTTGCTGGCCTTGAAACTCTTCAAATTCTTCTCCTGCGAAAACGGACTCTCTGGAAACGTCGGAATCTAAACAGAAAAAAGCAAAAACACCAAAACAGCACATAAACAAGCACGAACAGTAATGTGGATATTTTTAACATGTAGATCTCAATTTTAGAAAAATTTAGAGACTTGAACCAACTAAATCCGAGCTAAGATGAATTAGTTATGAATTTTTGAAGATTTAATCGGATTAAAACACTTATATGGATTTTAATTGAATTATGACGCAATAATGAATTATTTTTGAAAAGGAAAACGGGGTTTATTGTGTCAGCGGCTAGGGTTTGCGGTGGACCGGGTGCACGGCGGCGGTTCACGGGAACGGACGGCCGAGATCGATCCATCCAAAACGGACGGCCGAGATCGAGTGGTCCACGACCGGCTCACGGCAAACGGCCACGATGACGTCAGCGGTGACGTCACCACCGGCGGCGGCTCGGGCGGCGCAGGCGCACTTGCTCGCCGGCGAACGACGGCGCGGCGGCGCGAACGGAGGACACCCACGGGTAGCGGACGGCACGGCGAACTCACCGGCGACCAAAGCGACGGCGGAAGATCAACGGACGGCGACGGCGTCGAGGTTGAAACGGCGGAGAAGATCGGGTCGACGGCGGCGACGGGTCTTCAGCGACGGCGAAGGGGCAGACGAGGACGGCGACGCGACAGCGACCACGAAGGCGACCTCCCCGAGCGACGACGACGACCGGAACGGCGGCGGCGCATGGCTGGAGCGGCGGCGACGACGGCGGCTCGAGGTTACACGGCGCTAGGGCGCTTCCGACGGCGAGAGGCGAAAACAAGGGTGGCGGCGGGTAGAGGAGACACCGGGGATCCTTTTAAAGGGTCTAGGAGGCGGTGGCAAAGGCCCACGGCGGCCGGCGACGAGAAAGAAACTTCGGGGTTTGAAGGAAAGAGACCGATCCGATTCGACCTCGAATCCACAAATTTCCAAAGCGAGATAGACGATGATTCCAAAAGAGAAAAGGTAGAGGAGATCCCGAAGATTGTTTCCTCTCAATTGATTTCACCGGAAACGGAAAGGATCGGCCGAATTTGGAAGGAGACGGCGGCGGCTTGCGCTAGGGTTTCGGGCGGCGGCGGCCGGAGGTAGACGACGACCTGACAAGCGGGCCTCACCTGTCAGCGAGCGAGGGCGCGCGCGCGGCTGCGGCGGACTGGGCCGACTTGGGCCGGGGAGAGAGAAAGAGGGTTTTGGGCCGACTTTCGGCCCAAAGCCAAAAGAGACTTTTAAAAACATTTTTCTATTTAAATTATTCATGAAATGCAATTCCATTTATTAAAAATACTTCCTTAGCTCAAATAAATCCCAGAAAAATCTAGGAATTATAGAATTAAGCAAAGTATTTAATGAAATTTTATCTGGCCCCATTTTATATTGGAATTTATTAATTAAAATTAGATCTTCTCTTCTAGGCTTTTAAAATAAATTCTAATAATTCCAATTAAACAACAATTTATATATTTAGGATTTTTAGGGTGTGACATCGCCTCAACGGGGATTAGGAAACCGGCAAGTTTCCGAACCTTGGTGAAAAATTCCTTGTCTCTTGTCTCATTTATTTGTTGCATTTACATTTGTGCTATTTATATTCATAGAGACATATTTAAGCCCATATCACTTAGGTTTGCAAAACTTAACTTAGTTGCTTAGTTAACCTTGCACCTCACCTTCCCTAGCAACTTAGGTTAGTTTTGTTTAAGTGCCATTAAGTTTTAAAACCGCCTATTCACCCCCCCTCTAGTCGGCCTCCTTGATCCTACAAGCCGGCTGCCCGGCACAGCCAGCAGCGGCACGGCGCGGAGCACGGCGGCGGCGACCCGGTCGAACGGCCACCGGCGGCGACGGCGCGTCACGGGCAGGCCCGGGAGGCGGCCAGCGAAGGGGAGGAAGAGGGAGAGGGAGAGGAGTGCTCACCGAGAGGTCAAACAGCGGAAGGAGGCGGCCGACAGCGAGCAAGGTGACGGCGGACGCCTCGAGATGACGGTGGGATGGCGCTCCGGCGATTCCCGGCGAAGACCACAGCGTGGCCAAGAACCGGCAGGAGCTGGGGAAGGTATAGAAGGGAGCTGGAGTGAGGGAGATGACGCGGAACGACGGCAAAAAGGCGGCCGGAACCCGGCGGGAAAGGCCGAACTCACCTTGAGCAGAGGGGAGGTATTTTCGGCGGCGATTCGCGAAGACAGAGGGGTGGCCGACGTGCGGCTCGACACCACGGAGACGGAGGGGGCGTCGGCACGGCCGGACGTGGCTCCGAATGCCAGCGGCGAGCGGCTGGTGGCTGAGGAGTTGAAGCGGCTCGGGTGTGGTGGTGCAATGGCGGTTCCAGTGGTGGAGGGGGAAAATGGAGCGGAGGCCAGGGTGGAGCTCGGCGGGGCGATGCCGGCGGTGGCGGCGGTGGCTAGAGCGGCGAGGAGGGGCGGCCGGAGCTCGTCGGTGAGTGGTGGAGAGAGGGAGCGCGGTGGGGAGGTGGTTCCGGCGATGGAATGGGGAAACGGAGCGGGGGCCGAGGTGTGGCACCGTGCGGCGGAGCCTACGGCGGTGGCTACGCGGCGTGGCGACCACTAGGGCGAGCGGCGGCGATGGGGTGCGGCGGTGTCGCGGTGGTTTCCGGGCACGGGAGGGCTCGGGAGAGAGGGGAAAAGAGAGAAGGAGGTGCGGGGATCGTTTTATAGAGCTCGGGAGGTGGAAATCGTGGCCGGGAGAGGCGGGATCGGCTGACGGAAGCGGGACGCCGACGTGGGGTGGTGGCGGCTCGGCCGGCGCCGGTTTTTGTGGGACGAGTGGGGGGAAATGGTGGGGAAGAAGGTGGGCGACGACCACGTCGCACACGCGCGCGGGAGCGGCATGGGCGCGCGAGAAAACGCCGCTATGTGGGGCGGCAATGGCGGCATGGGCGGTTGCCGGCCAGGGAGGCCGAAGGTTGGGGATGACAGGTGGGGCCCATGGGTCCCACCTGTCGGGGAGGGGGAGAGAGACAGTTGGAAGGGGGAGGAAAAGAAGACTTGAGAGAGATGGGCCTACGACCCGAGAGAGGGAGAGAGGGGGCGCGGGCCGCGGGAGGGGGGAAAGGGACTTGGGCCGAAAATGGCCCAAGGGGGATGGAGGGAGATTTTATTTGTTTTCCTTTTATTTTATTTGATTATATGAACTTTGTATTATTATAATTATTTCTTGAGCTCCGAAAATTCACGGAAAAATCTGGAGAGTATTTGAAGGCACAAAGAATATTACAAAATATTCCCGGCCAATGATTTTTAAAAGGAAATTTCTAATTCCCTCAATAATTCACTTGATTAAATTGATTTAACTTTTATTAAATTTCTAGAAAATACATTATTTAAACGATTTTTAATCCCGAACGAAAATCGGGGCATCACACGATCTGTGATTGGTGATGGACCAGATCTAATGTGGGTAGGATGGGTATGCTCGGCCTTGTAATGATCTGGCCCATGACGAGAACAACATTGAGGGTTCGTGAGGTCGGTGGCAGTAGGACCAATCCACGACAGCGAGGGACATGTGTGCTCGCCCTTTTGTGACGGTTTTGGCTTGTGCGGCGATCCTACCATGCAAAGGTGAGATAAGGCTAGCCGGTGGAGGGGCGTTTGTGCAAGGGTTCTTCACACTAGTGGTAGTTGGATGCTGGTGGGGTAATGCAGTTGCGATTGCAGGGGTGTATAGGTTGCAGGTAAAAGCGTTGTCCAATAAATTGTAGGCTAGCAACGGTAACACTTTCAAGTGCTGTGATCCCTCTAGAATACGTTTGCCGAGGAGCCTCGCTCTCCCCTTGGTAGGACACTCCAAGTGAAAACCATGTCCAGATTTCTTAGGCGGGCGACAACGCATTATGGCGTCACATCCTCGTTGAAGGTGTCATCTAGAAGGTTCTGTTTTTGGCTTTCTACCTTAAACAGTTGGGGCAATGCTTATGGATGACGGTAGGTTTGTACGAGGAATGAGTACTGAGTAGATCTTTCTTGTTGCTTGCCCTATACCTCTGCAACCCCTCTCGGACCACTAATTTCAGTTGTTTGAAGGTGTTGTCGGGTGGTTAAAATGTGGATGTGGTGGTGGCATCCGTCGGTGTGGCACTAGACATTTGGTTTGTGTAGGAGCTACAGCATGTGGTGGTGGTTTTGTTTTTCTATTTTCGTTATTAACTCCCATAATTTTAGTCTTATAGTAGTAATTTTGTACTAGTACTATATTAATATGAAACATCACAGTGGATGGTGTTGTTTGTTTCAAAAATATCAAAATAAAATGTCTTGAACGCAAGGGACCTTTTGTTTTGAATTGTTGAACAACAACAATTTACTCCTAACTAGGAAGAAAGCCCGCGCAGATGCGCGGGCAGTTTTATGAAGACAATTTTTAAAAAAGGTAATATCTCACCATTTATAAGCCGAGAAATATATTGCATACTTTAATATATTTAAGTAATAAGGTTATCTCCTAGATTAAATAAAATCACTTTGCCTCTGGTTACATACAAATTTTCTTGTTGTCACTTCAACCTATTATCACTGTTTAAAAGCCAAGTATCTATTCATAGATGAACTATGTAATGTATCAATAAAATAAGCCTAATACATCATTAATACATTGAAATATCCACTACACGTAAGTGTTTCGTGCCTCACCAATTTTCAAAACTATATATAAATATTGTAAAAATACCACTTGTACAAATTAATAGAATAACATCAAGTTATACATAAATGCTTCTCTAATGCGTGAAGCCGATTGTAGTGGCGAGACTTTCTCTGTCTATTGCCTTGAAACATGGGTCCCATATCGATGTAGTTGTGCACCTCCAGACTAACCTGGAGTACAATTTTAATGCCTAATTTACTATCACATCCTTATCGAGTTGTGCATCGGTAAGTAGTAAGTTGAGCACTATTGGTGACTGTGGTCTCCACTGGGACCGCCTTAACTCCCATATGTACGTCCATGTTATACTTATAGCAACGTAGCAAACTATGTTATTCATGCTTATGCCCTTCATGAAAGGAAAAAGAGAAGATGGATGTGATCAAAAGAATGTTTTTTTTTTATGTTTTGAGAGTAGATTCATGGTATAGAGTAGACACCACGTGCTTATGGTGTTAAACATTATGCAATTTGAAAATGAGCGAAGTTGTAATTCGACGGTACTAAAAGAGAAGATGGAGATGATCAAAAGATTTTTTTTTTTAAGTTTTGAGTAGATTCCTGGTATAGAGTAGACACCATGTGTGTTTATGGTGTTAAACATTTATATTTTGACAAACATCTATAGTTTAGCGCTTGGTTTATTTTCAATACTTATTGTTGATAATCACATGAGACACCTTTACTAATTCGAAGAATATATTTATTTTTTTCAAATTTATTAATAATAACTAATATGTGGGAGTATATGGGAGTTTTTTATTTTTTTTGTATGATACTATATACGTATATTTTTTTTGGTTCTATCTTTTTTGACACGATGGCTTTATTCTTTTACCGTACGTATGTAGGTTTTATTGTTCCTTTTCATTCTTACGTACTTACTTTTTTTTTTGGCGAACCTATTCTCTCTCGTATGTATAGGTGGAAAGTATTAGTATTAGAGATATAAATATCTAATCTAATGATCTAAATAATGGATCCATCAATTTAAGTGAAAATCAACGGTATAGATATAGATATAATCTAATGGTCTAAAATAACGGGTCCACCAATTTAAATGAAAATCGACGGTGAGATTAAATAGTACCACGTGGCGGTTTAGGAGCGTTTATAAGAATGCCACGTATCGTCTTGAGAGTGTTTGTAGGTCGTTCAATAGACTTTTAGTATATGATAGATAGATAGATAGATGGCGTAAGGATATCAAGATCGAGAATGGCCTTGTAAAATACGGGCCTTTAGTGGGCTAGGAGCTTATGGTGGAGTATAGCAATATGGGCTTCTGATACAAGGCCCTGGAGCTCGCTTGGTGCTTAATCATCCGGCTATGCTATATAAGCAAGCTCTTTGATCTAAAAACCAGCTTGAGAAAGAATTATTTGCATTTTAGCCGGTCATGTTTTGGTACTATACTAGTATAATTTGAACAAAAATACACATTTATATTTGAACTCTCTAGGCTATTCCCCTATTACATGTAGCATGACATCAGAGTCAAAACAGATACGCACTATAAATTTAGTTTCATCATATGCAACAAATGACATTATACATAGCAATGACATCAGAGTTAAAATGAAGAGAACAAAAAGAAAAAAAATTCAAATAACCTCCCCAAAAATCAAATCCAAATCAACTGGCTCTCTAGAAAGCAACCCTGTTCCTTAAGCAACTTCCCTTTGTCTTCTTCCCAGCGGCCCATAAGTAGTCCACATCTCCACTCTCTTGACCACGAAACGGCCCAACACCCAAAACCCCCGGGCCCACATGTCATCCTCTCCCCCAACCCTAGCGCCACCGGCATTCCGATCCCTCCTACCCCTGGCCCCACATGTCAGTGACCCGAAAACGCCTCAGGGTATATATACCCAGCTGTGCCTAAGCCGGGCACACGCCCTCTGACCCCGATAGAAAGGGAGGAAAAAAAAAAGAGAAGGCGAAACCCCAAATCCGCCGCGATGGCCGCCGCCGCCCTCCTCCGCCGCTCGCCGGCGGCGCGCGCCCTCCTCTCCCCGGCGCTCTCCTCCCGCCTCGTCGCCTCCAAGCCCCACTCGTCGTCCCCCGCGCCGCCGCCGCCGCCGTCGAAGGCGGGGGCGAACACCAAGACGTTCTCGATCTACAGGTGGGATCCCGACTCGCCGTCGACGAAGCCCCACCTCAAGGACTACAAGGTGGACCTCTCCGACTGCGGGCCGATGGTGCTCGACGTGCTGCTCAAGATCAAGAACGAGCAGGACCCGTCGCTCACCTTCCGCCGCAGCTGCCGCGAGGGGATCTGCGGGAGCTGCGCGATGAACATCGACGGCGACAATGGCCTCGCCTGCCTCACCAAGATCTCGTCGGCGTCCTCGGCCTCCACGATCTCGCCGCTCCCCCACATGTTCGTCATCAAGGACCTCGTCGTCGACATGACCAACTTCTACAACCAGTACAAGAGCGTGGAGCCGTGGCTCAAGCGCAAGGACGCGCCGCCGCAGCCCGGGAAGGAGATCCCGCAGACCAAGGCCGACCGCGCCAAGCTCGACGGCATGTACGAGTGCATCCTCTGCGCCTGCTGCTCCACCTCCTGCCCCTCCTACTGGTGGAACCCCGAGGAGTACCTCGGCCCCGCCGCGCTCCTCCACGCCAACAGGTATACCACCACCTTCCCAAATGCTCTTGGTGTCGTGATGTTGTTCTTGTTTGTTGATTCGTTGGATCCGTTTGCTAGTTGACTTGTTTGTGATTCATCGGGTGATGAATTGTGCTCTGGTGATTGTGAAATGGTTTGCTTGTTGATTGATGCGTAGATTGATCTGACCTGGATGCTTGTTTAGGCGATGCTTGTGTGGAAATGATTTTCATTAGGACGATAGTTTATTTTTCCGATACTCTGATGTGGTCATGAATTACGTGATCCTCTTATGTGACGATCCAATATTTGTTTGGTAGCTAGTAGAAACTTGGTAAAGCGGTTTGGATGATCATAAGTGAATACAGTGTGGTGATGAAATGTGTTAAACACGTGTGTGGTTCTATAGTCATAACTGACTAGGCGCATTCAAGGCATTCGCTGCCCCACAAGTATTCTGCCTTTTGTGCCTGACCTACTGATCAGAAATTTGATATCCAACCAAGGAATAGTTTGCAAGCCTCACTGTGGTAAAACTCATACTTGGATAGTGGTAGTGTTTGATTGCTTTCCGTAGTTTCCACCTCTGCTAGCATACAGCGGCTGATGATTTAGCTGATCTACGACGTTAAATACTTTTGGTGTGCATTCCTTTGGCACTTATTTGCCTTAACTTGAATTATAGTTGTCTAATATGATTATTGTTTTTTTATGTAAGCTTTAGGATGTTGCTAAGTCCATGACACGTTCACCCTTTTTAGGCTTCCGCTGTTGGGGACGCTAATCAAACCAAAACCCAACATGTTCATGCACATCCAAGCTCGAGGATATCACGGGGTATCGGAGAAGAGAAACTTGCTGGATCACAAACGTAGATTGCTTGCAGCAAAATATGAACTGAAAGGAAAGCTTTATAAGGCTGTTTGTAGGGACCCTGATCTTCCAGCAGATATGCAGGACCAGTTTCGCTATAAGCTGTCCAAGTTGCCAAGAAATAGCTCCATGACACGCCTTAGAAACCGCTGTATCTTCACGGGCCGCTCGCGCGCTGTTTACAAGAAATTCCGCATGTCTCGTATTGTGTTCCGGTCATTGGCTAATAAGGGTGAATTGTTGGGTGTTAAGAAAGCGTCTTGGTAGATGCTAACAACCAGTAGATCAAAGCACTAGCTCTGCAGTAGTCCAGCACAATAAGTTTGCCTCCATGCAGTTTTTCAGTGTTTGCAACCTGAAACTATATTTCAATCTTATGACCAGCAGCCAATCTGGCACTCTTTCAATTATTTAGTTGAACCAATGTACTGTACTGTTTTTCTGCCTATTGAGCATTTATGAAGTTAAAAGTTTTGGACCATTCTTTTTCCCCTGCCCCTATATATATGGTATTTTTGAATTCGGAGATACTTTTTTTACCATCAAGGTGCGCTCAGTCATGATAAATACCTTTACTTTTGACAGTTTACTTGTAGAATTAGTTATACTTACTGATAACTGTTTCGCAGTATGTAGATTAATTTGCTTAGCTTTGGGTTACTTGAATTCTGTTCTATATGTTATTGCTGTGCCTATGTATTGTTGAAAGTTAATAATCACACATTCTAGCGAACTCTGGTGCATGCTACTGGTTGCTCTTGCAATCGCATTAAACATGGAATTTTGTTAATTAAGGCATTTGACCTGTTGTGCCATCAGTTCAAGATGTAGTGCTTCATAATTTCACCGTTCATGGGCTTAATGAGTGGATCCTCCCTTGTTTTCCCTAGATTTCAGCAACAAATTCCTTTCCTGTTCCTGCTGAGTTCCTGTTTGATGTAACTTGTTTGTTGATGTTCAAGTATTAAATCTTCTAGATGAATAACTCAGTTTTCACTGCCTGATTATATTTGTAAAGAGAACTAGTTAACATATCAATCTTTTAGTGTCTGATTTGGTTCAGGTCCCCTAATTTTGTTCATATTGTGCAATTTTGCCTGATTCTATGTGCAGTTGTGAACTGGGTTTTGTATTAGATCATCTTACGAATTGACCGGTTTGCAGCTTGGATAATCATTATAGCTGCTGTCTATATATAATGATATTATTGTATTTGATTCTATAGTGTAAATAAGCTAAGGCAGGTTTTTGTTTTGTCTGATCTAATTTTGTCATGAAGCAAAAATCTTAAACATGATCTGATATGACTGGTCTGTTGGTTTAGGCCGTTTGTCCTGCCCCAATTTTTGCAAATGCCCATACCCTTGTGATTGCTCTGTCCTATGAACATCCATTCCCTGTTTCAGGTGGATACAGGACAGCCGTGACCAGTTCACTAAGGAGCGCCTGGATTCCATCAACGACGAGTTCAAGCTGTACCGCTGCCACACCATCAAGAACTGCACACACGCCTGCCCCAAGGGCCTCAACCCAGCGAAGCACATCGACACAATCAAGAAGCTCCAGCTCGAGGCCTGAGTGAGCAGTATATCTCTCTTCATGAGATGAAACTCTGTCGAAAAATTGTAATCAGCCAGCCTCTTGTTTCTCTGCCTTTTTAGTCCATCGCCTGACGAATAATTGCTGGAACGCAGGATTCCCTTCTGGGCCTCCGATCTGATGACTTCCATTTCCATCAGATGGAGGGAGCATTGTAGGGAGTGAATAATTTGCTACCGTATTTTACGTTTTGTTCTGTATCTAATTCGGTTTGTTGTTCACCGTCCATTCCATTATGTCGTGCGGTTTATGCATGAAGTAATTCATGGATTTTACCTTTGTTTTTGTGATGTTGAACATGCCCTTCATATTTTTAACCCGGAAATCAACAAGCATTCTCCGTAATCTCTGGTTAGTGATCGGGTTTAGCCATATAGTGAATCTTAAATTGAAGCAAAACGAATCGGATTTGGTTCCTGTGCAGTTCTTGGTATTACTGCAACTTAGGCGGTCATATTGTGGCTGTAGGATGCAAATCCAAAGGCCCAAATTTAATAGGACACTGTTTATTCAGACAATCCAGCACAAAATTATTATAACAATCATAGTGGCAAATTAAAGCGTGTAATGATGCATCTACCAAATGCTAAATTGCTAATGGTGGGATATTCCAGATAACACTAGAATGATTCAGACAGGCCAAGCCTCCCAAGGTTTTCCATCTCACCAGCAGGTGGGACCCACCCCCGTTTTGCTCCCAGCCAATGGCGTCGCGAGGCGCGAGATAAGGCTGCAAACCTGGAGCACACACTCGCCTCCTTCCATCGCTGATGCAGATAAGCCGCGATCGCATCCACCGTTCTAGAAACGCAGCGACATTGCACTCACCATCTCAGAAATTGCATCCAACAGCAGCTGCCATAGTTGCAAGTGAGCTAGAGCTCAGAGAAGAGGAGGAAGAAGAAGGCGTCAATGGCGACCACCATAGCTGCGATGGCCATGCTTAAGCCGTCCAAGATCGTGGCGCGGTCATCGCCGGCGCCGTCGGGGAGCGGCAGGGTGCCTAGCATCTCGCTCAAGAGCCTGGCCAAGAAGGGCATGTCGGTGTCGTCGTCGTCGGCGGCGGCGGCGCCCGTGGCGGCGGCGGCGATGGCGGGCGCGTTCTTCTCGGCGCTGGCGTCGACGGACGCGGCGCTCGCGGCGCAGCAGATCGCGGACGTCGCCGCGGCGGCGGCGGGTGCCGACGACAACCGCGGGCTGGCGTTGCTGCTGCCGATCGCGCCGGCCATCGCGTGGGTGCTCTACAACATCCTCCAGCCGGCGCTGAACCAGCTGAACCGCATGCGGTCGGAGCAGGTGCTCGTCGCCGGGCTCGGCCTGGGCGCGGCGGCGGGTGCCGGGCTCGCGTTCCCGCCCGAGGCGTCGGCGGCGCAGGAGGTGGCGAGGCTGGCGGCGGAGGCGGCGGCGGCGGAGGGCGGCGACAACCGCGGCCTGCTGCTGCTGTTCGTGGTGGCGCCGGCGATCGCCTGGGTTCTCTACAACATCCTGCAGCCGGCGTTGAACCAGCTAAACCGCATGCGGTCAGACTGAGAGCTTGAGCTTGAAGATTGCATCCGTACATGTGTGTACGTGGTGTGTTTTGAGGGTGGTGGAGTGGAGTGGAGTGGTAGTGACGTGGAATGTGGTGTACTTATGCCTTAATTAATCCTGTTCCTAATCCTCTCTTCCCTTGAACAAAAATTCAGTACAGCTCTTCTTCTTATTTGAATTCATCTAGTTAATTTATTTGTCTTATTGATCAATGTTTGTTTTTGTTTCCCCAGTCCGGTAGATGAGCACACATGCACACCATAGTACACTTACTAGAAAAAAAATACTAGTGGATCGACACATCGACCTGTGAACCCACTTAAAGTACAAATAAGTGGATAATCTTAACATGTTAGTTTCCCATTTATATGTTTCCTATTTATATGTACTATAAGTGAATTCACGAGCCGACTCTCTTACATCCTTCTTACTTAGGTTTGAGTGGATTACTTATTTTTCATCCACTCGAACCTTTTGAAAAAAAATTCCTATTTCTATGAGAGCACATATATAGTTTTATCACAGTTATATAGTTTTTACACTTCTATAGTTTTGCCGCTGACAAGTATAATCGTTATATCCTGCCCTAGTAAAAGACGCGAATAGTAAGGAATAACCTAATATCAAATAATTAAAAGGAGTGATATTTTGAATCCAGGTCATCTAGCCCACCATTTTGTGGGGATAGCCGGAATACCTCTAGGTATTTCTCATATCCTGCCCTAGTAATCTTATCTCATATATTTATATAGTTCATCCCACTAAGTGTTGTTAATGCTATTTCTTTTTTCTCTCAGTAAGCCACATCACTCTAATTATTTCTAGCTATTGGATGATAGATCTATGGTTCAAATTGTCACGTCTTTCTTCTCTCATAACACCAAGTAATCTCAATTATTTTTAGGCCTTAAAATTCATAAGTATCTATTTGTTTTAGTTTTAATATTCATATTGCATCTTATTTGTATATATTATTGTCAGGGTTACAGATAAGGCATACCTTTTATCCTACGACTTATGGAATATACCGATATGGTATACCTTCACGTATACGGATTGTTTCCATATACGTTGTTGGAATCTGTTGCAAATTACATAAATATCTCTACAAGATAAGTGATTTCCAAAATCCTACTCGGAAGGAATAGATATTCTGTTATACCGTACCAGATCAAATATCTCCAGGCCTTACTTGGGGGTCAAGATGATCCACGGTATAAAAGGGACCTCCAGGGAGGGGTGCAAGGCATCGAATTTCATCGCCTACACACCCACCATAGTTCACGAGGCCGGAGTTCACGGCGCCAAGTCGTCGGATCTTGTCCAATTCATCAACTACGATCTCGCCGGTATCGTCTGTTTCGTTTACTTCCTTTGTAATCTGTGATTCCTCATCATCAATCTCATATAAACCAGACTAGGGCTATTACCTGACAAGGGGTCTGAACCATTATAATCCTTGCCTTTTGTGGGGTCTGAACCATTATAATCCTTGCCTTTTGTCTGCTTGATGTCGTACTACATAGATACTCGTTTCAACGTACCCAAATACTCAACTCATCCGGTCCATGAGTACCACTCGTCGATAATTATGCGACTTAATTTCCCGCAGCATCATGACGGGGTATTTATCTAGTTAAACTAAATTTCTTGTGAATTAAAAACTGCTACAGAGTAGGGGGAAAAGAAAAATAAATTACAGTACCTAGACGGTCAAGGTCAAAGCATCGCATGCCCTTGCGGCTTTGACTCTTGGCTTGGAGGAAGACGCCTGAAAGCCAGTGAGGCTGAGCAGCAAGGCTGCCTGGCTGCGTCGTCACACGCCACGATGCGTCCTCGTATTCCCCATCTCCCTCGTCCCGCGAGACTACGGCCACTACTCCTACGAGAGTACGAGTACGGAGGCCGCCCTTGAGTTTTCCTCTCACTGAGAGGGGTTGAACTGTAAAACATGTGTTGTACAGTGAAACATTTTGACTTTTACCTCCTTGTTTTGTTTGGGTGTATTTATGTCCTGTTTAGTTCAGACTAAACTTCCCTCAAACCTTTAACTTTTCATCACATCACATCACATCTAAAACTTTTCTACTCACATAAACTCCTAACTTTTTTTCCAAACTAACAACTTTCCCTAAACTTCTCCCCAATTTCAGAAACTAAACACAGCCTTAGTTCACGCCAAAATTAAAAGTTTGATTGAAATTGAAACGATGTGATGGAAAAGTTGGAAGTTTGTGTCTATAGAAAAGTTTTGATCTGATAAAAAAGTTGAAAGTTTAAAGAAAAAGTTTGGAAGTAAACTCGGCCTTTGTTTGACCCTTCTGGCCATCTATCGGATCGCCGTGCCCTTGCCTTGCCTGTATGGACGCATTGTCGTAGTACTGCCTTCGTGCAGTGCAGATCACATATATGCGCCGTGATGTGTCGGCCGGGATGGCCCACCACGTCAGCATCTGCACGTTTTGCTTCATCATACTGATAGTACAGGATTACAGGCACAGCTTAGCAGCTACTCCTACTAATAGAGAGAGAAAGAGAAAGAGAAAGAGGAACAAATTTTGGAGCTAGTAAAATTGAATAAATTTTGGAGCAAGGTGAAACAAACACTGGATAAAAAATATAGTAAATACATATATGTCAGAAAGAAAAAAATAGCTGAAGTCAAATTGTACTATCAGAACATATAATAGTTGTGTTCCATGTCAAGCTCGAAAATAATTTAGGATACTCACAAGAAAATAAACGATCGTCTACGAGTAAACATCATTTCCATGTGGATTCACTTAAAACGGCGTTCTTCTATATCTATACAAGTTCACCAAACTAAGGATCGACATTGAACACATAACAGTCAAAGACACAGACATGATCGACTATGCTAACTTCCATTCGAGATCTATAATTTCTTAAAAGATAATTTCATAACATAAAACAGAGTAATATTCTAGAGTAAAATAGGAGCTGATGACTGATAGTACAGATCCAACGGCGATGACGTGAACATCCACCCTAATCCATCACAAAACCCCCGTGATTCCCATAAAAATCCTCCTCTCCTTTTTTCTTCCTCCGACCACCCCACCACATCGAGTACGGCGGGGGAAAAGGCGACACCGCAATCCGGCCGCCCAATGGCGCGCCGCCACGTCACCCCGACTCGCCACGTCAGCAAGGGATCACGGAAAAGCGGAGAGATCCCCCTCACTTTCCCTCCAAATAGCTTGGCTCGCTGCTTCTCTTCTCCCGCGCTTTTTTTGCAGCGAGGTCCCTCAGGTTGCGTGGTATTTGCGTTGGTTGGGAGGGGGGCAATGGCGAGCGGCGGCGCGCGGCGGAGGAAGGGTCGCCGGGGAGGGAGGGGGAATGTGAAGAGGAGGACCAAGTATCTGAGTCTTAGTCGGTTCTTGATTAAGAAGGAGGAGGAGGAGGAGGTGGTGGTGGTGGCGGTGAGGTCGCCGGAGTTGGTGCCCAAGGATGAGGCGCCGTCGTCGCCGGAGGACGGTGGGGATGGAGGTGAGGATGAGGAGGAAAAGCCGCAGATGGAGCCGTTCGCGCTGCATCCTGAGCCGTCCACGCTGTTCGCGGCGGCGCCGTCGCTCACCGACATCCTCGGCGCCTCCGCTGGCGGCGGCGGCGGTGGCGGGGGCGAGTCGTCGTCCGCGGCCTCGCCGGGCGTTTCTGGCGGGAAGGAGCTCTCCGGCGAGGAGGATGACCTGGCGCGGCGCGCGCTACGGGGGCGGGAGCGGTGGGTGTACTGTAGCAGCTCGTCCCCGAGCGCGACGACCACCACCACCACCACGACGTCGTCCTCGTGCTCCTCCGCGGCGAGCACGGGCGCCTCAAGCGGCGGCGCCGCGGCGCGGTCGCTGCTGCTGAAGCTCGACTACGAGGAGATCCTCGCCGCCTGGGCGGGCCGCGGCTCGCTCTACATCGGCGGCGCCGCCGCCGCCACCGCCGGTGGCACGGACAACGCCGCGGCGGAGCTGGAGCTCGACTCCGTAAGCGCCCCACTCGCCCCACTCTTCTTGGACACGCCCCGTGGTGACACTGACACCGGCGGCGCATGCTCGTGCAGGTGTTCGTCGAGGTGTCGGCGTCGCCTGAGCCCGCGGCGGCGGCGGCGGCATGGAGCGTGGCGGAGCCGGCGGCGAGGGCGGAGAAGGTGAGGCGGTACAAGGAGAAGCGGCAGGGGCGGCTGTTCGCGAAGCGGATCCGGTACGAGGTTCGCCGGCTCAATGCCGTCAAGCGGCCGCGCCTGAAGGTGACCAACTTATCTCAACCTGAACTAGTTGCTGCATGCTTCATAAGTTCAGAAAAATTCTTACCTGAACTGAGCTGAACTGGATTTGCTCATTTATTGATTCTTCAGTAATTGTCTCCAGTCCCATAAACTGTAAAAGACTTGTACTTTGTAGTGTAAATGATTCATCTTGTCATCTTGGATTTGGCATGGACCAGCATTATCATTCCGAATCAGTTTAGTCTAACTGGTTGGATTCAGTTTATTATCTTCAGGAATTACTGAATACTGAATAAGGAATGTAAGCATGGAACTTTGGTAGGGACTAGGAATCGAACGATTAATTAACTTGGAGGCAACAGGATTAGATTCTACTTCTTAGTAGATGTAAGCTGCTGAAGTGTGGGTTTCAGACCTTATTGTATAGGCTAATTTATTTCTAATATCTGAAAAAAATAGGTTAGGCATTTCCACTATATCCTTTTTTAGTTAGCTCTCATGATATATTTCTGTTTTTTTGTCTGAAATTCCTTAATAAAGCTTCAGTTGTCTGCTAATTGCTTATCAGAAGATTAGTACACTTCAGGCACACTCTGAGCAAAGCCAATGGATCATACATAGTATTGAACTTCTAGTATTAGGTGATAACTGAACTGAAAAACATGATGAATTCACACATCCGTGGCTGGACATGTTGATCTTTCACTTTCTGAACTAGAAAGCATCAAAATGCACTTTATGGTTTCACTTTCTAGCTGATAGAAGAATCTCTTATGTAAAATTTATGTTCATTGATATAACTGTGTGTCCGCAAACCGACAAACTAAGAACTTAACAGTGTTGATTCATGAATTGAAACCTGCTAGACTTTGCATCCTGGAAGTGCAAGAACCATCTTCTACCCATAGTCCATACATTTCTTTTACTTGATGAAACTCTGTCCTGATGAAACCTTTTGGCATTTCTTGCATCGCTGCACTGCAGGGCCGTTTCATAAAGGAGAAGGAAGGCGCCGCAATCACATAGAGAAAGCCAGCTCCAGCTGCTTACATAGCCTTCCCTGCTCTCTCCAATGCCATGGTGGATGCATCATTATGCATCTCTCCATCGCTTCTTCGCGTGTACATGATCTGTTAGTTATTTTGTTTAGTTCTCCAGTCCTCATCATGTCCAAATCAGTTCTTCTGCCCTGGGGCTGCAAGTTGTGAGCCTTCAGGTGCAGAGATGCAGTGTGGATTATGTCTCATAGGATGAAAATAACAGCAATTCAGTTCAGTTCAGCCATGATGTGCCCAACTGTTCATCAACGATCAGTTCAACATTTTGTAATGTCTTCAGGTGCTGGTTGTCGTTGAGAGATTTAATATTGGCTTCTCCACAAAATAGGGCAAAATCATCTTCCATTATTTGTAAAGAACCAGTAATGCCTTATTTGGGGAATTCGAGATTTGGACAGGTAACTGTTGAGTACCAAATAATCGGTGAAAATCTAGAAAACTGGGATTGTTATCCCTTGACTTCTAGTTTATTTTTTAAAAAATTTTATAACTATATATTCTTAAAATTTAAATAGGAATCTATTTAGGGAGCTAGAGATTCTTTAAAAACCTAACAGAAACTCTTCAAACAGAACCAATAAACTGACAGAAACTCTTCAAACAGAACGCAATCGAAGGGAATTCATCAAGGGCAAGAGATGTCAGGATCAGAATCGTCTAACCAGTGCACAGTTCAACTGATCTGCTCCGTTTAATCATCCTGGAAATGGACTGTATTAGCGGAGTAATAGTATTAGTTGGTGTAATTTTTCTGAAGAAATTACTGATGATACTGTAGTATGCAGCTGGAGCAGATGCTTCCGGTGGCGGTGGAGCCGTTGCATGCACCGTTCTGCCGCCGCTGCAAGTCCAGTGTCAGCTCACGTGAGTGACTCATGGCCCCACCTGTCAGCGTGCATCGGTACTCAGTGTGTTGTCCTTTTGCTTGTGGCTGCCAGGTGGGCCCCACTGGCAGGCGGTTTGGCCGTGCGTGGGGAGCAGCATCCGTGGTCAAACTTATGCTGTTCCCAGTAAAACTGTAAAAAGGTGGTGTAACCAACAGCTTTCGACCTGTTCACTTTGACGTAAAAAAAACATTACCAATTTTTGGTATAGTTGTTAAAAATTGTCAAAATTTTGGCAGTATTTCTTATATAGTTATAAAAATTTGACAATAAACTAAATAGCCATTTTTTAAACAACTTTATCAAAATTTGGTAAGATTGAAAATGGCACCAAAGTGAACAGGTACTTCGTGTCGGGACTCGGGGTGGTAAAAGAAAAAAGCGTGAGATCAGACGGTGAATATCGAACGGTGGGGAGAGAGCCGAGGAGAAATGGACGGTTCTCGTTAGCGTTGTTGTACAGAGCCTCGCGAGATGGGCTGGGCCTCCGTGGAATAGTAGAAGGCCCAAATGGACTAAACAAGGCCGCTCATGTGAATACAAGCACACGGCCTTTTTTTTAATTTATGGGCTTTTCTGAGAGCCCATCACTTTTAGGACTTGGTTAGTTCGCGAATAGAAAATTTTTAGGTGTCACATCGAACGTTTGACCGGATGTTGGAAGGGGTTTTAGACACGAATGAAAATACTAATTCCATAACTCGTCTAAAAACTGCGAGACGGATTTTTAAGCCTAATTAATTGTAACACCCTGAAAATTCGACCGACAAAATCAAAACTCTAAAAATACGGATTTTCAAAAACTTTTTAAATTAATTGCATCATGCCGATCTTATTCGTCTATTTTACCTGGATTTGATCTCGAAGATTATTAATCGTGAGTAAAGAATAGTTAATTAGGAGTAAACCGTAAAAACAAAATTGGTAAAATACATACAAATTAAAATAAAGATTAGGTGGGGATAGAAATAAATAAAATATTATCGCGACTATATTTGGATCAATTAAATTTAAATACGATGGAATAAGAATTAACCCTAATTAAAACTCAAATAAATTATATAAAAATAAAATATGAGTAATATTAATCTAGGGTGAATTCATTAGTTAAGATAACACAAATATTGAGTAAAATGCATATATGCAAAATTAAGAATTGTGGAATCAAATTTATATGGAAAATACACTAAAATCGGGTTAATTAGAAAACGGTACTGTTCATTGCACCTAAGGTATTCGACGCGGTCCCCTAACCCAGCTCCTCCTCTTTCCCCCTCTCCCTCGTCGCCTGCCGCCGAGCCACCGTCGCCATCGCCATCTCATCGCCGCGGCCGCGCCGTCGCCGTCGCGTCCCGCCTCGCGCCGCGCGTGCGTCCCATCGTCGCCTCGCGCCGCGCGCCACCACTGCCGCGCCGTCGTTGTCGCCATCCCGTCGCCGCGTGCGCGTTCCATCGCCGCCTCGAGCCGTGCCGCTGCCGCGCCGCGCGCCGTCCCATCGCCTCGCGCCGTTGCCATGTGCCGCGCCGCCTTACGCCCCGAGCCGCGCCGCGCCGTCGTCATCTCCGCCCGCGCGCCGCGCGCCGTCACATTGCCGCCGTGCGCCGCCGTCCCATTGCCGCTGCCGCACCGCGTTGCCGTCGCGTCCTGTCGCCCTTGAGCCCCGCGCCGTCCCGTCATCGCCCCGCCTGTCACGCCGCTCCCACGCCACCCGTCGCGTCGCCCGTCTCGAGCCCCGCACCGCCGCCCGTCGCATCGCCGCTCCGAGCCCCGCGCCGCCATAGCGTCGCCGCCCGCGTGTCGCCATCGTCCCGTCCAGAGCGCCGCCGTCGCGTCACGCCGCCGCCCCTCCCCCTCTCCTTTCCCCCCTCTCTACAAATACCCCCCCCTCTCCATTTTCCCCCACCCCATCTCACCCTTCCTCCCCTCTTCCCTCTCCACTGCGCCGCCGCTCTCGTGCCACCGAGCCGCCGTTCCCGTGCCGCCGCGCCGTCGCTCTCGTGCCGCCGTGCCGCCGTTTCCGCGCCGCCGTTCCCGTGCCGCCGTGTCGCCGCTCCCGCGCCGCCGTGCGCCACCGTCGCCGCCGCCGTCGTCGCCGCTGCCGCCGCCGGTGAGCCGCCCTCCTTTCCCCTTGCGTCCACCGCCGCCGCTCGGGTGGGATAGAGCCGAGAAAGAGAGGGAGAGAAAAGAGAGAAAAAGAAAGAGAGGGAGAGAAAAAGAGGGAAAATAGAAAAGAAGAAAAGGAGAAAATAGAAGGGAAATTGGGGGAGAAATTAGGAGGATTTAGGAAATAAAAATGGTCGGGGTTAATCATAGATTATTTTTGGAAATTCCTCGAGCGTAATAGTATTTCGGTCGAAATTCCGAGTTAATTATAAAAATATGTTTCTTGATCAAATTAGATTAAAATTGGTAGTAATTTAGATATAATTAATAACTAAACAATTAGATGAATTCTTATAGATTATTATAGATTATTTTTGGTAATCTCTATAAGTCATCGGTTCACGGTAGAAATTCGGATTTAATTACTAGGAATTTTACCCGTGTATTATATTTAATTATTTAGTCATAGACTAAATTAAATCGTATAATAATTCTAGGATTCCGTCCGATATTTAGCTCGCGATAGAAATTTCTAACCTATTATATGGATATAATGCTCGGGTAGATTAAATTAAAAACTTGTGAGAACAAAACATTTATACCCGCAAAATAGTTTGAATCGAAATTGGGTTTGCCCTAGTACGCGAATAGTAAAGTTAATATAAAAGAATCGACTTTCGCGTTCGACTTCCATTTGGATTTATTTGGATTTTTATTTGAATTCTAATCGAATTCAAATCAATTTTTGCACGTAACTATAGAGCCCGAGGGAGTTGCGGATCCAAGCGAAGGCCAAGACCCGCAAGACTTTGAGCAAGGCAAGTCATCACTATTCCTTGAACATGTTGATCCCAATTGCGAAATTGTTTTGTTTACAAATAAAATTGCATGCAATGATGAACATCCTACTTGTGATTATGCCATGCCTTGATTATTGTTTACCCTTAAATCTTTGTAACCATATTTACGTATGAGTCCCTAGTCAACTATGACAATTGCTTAGAAATGCTATTCTAGAATCATGCATACTCATATTTATCAAATGCTATATGCTTGGGCAATTACCTTCGGGAAGGTAATTGAGATGCGGCATGTGGAGACATGAGCGCCACATTACCATGATGTTGATGACATGATTTGTGAAAGGAGAAATAAAATTAAAACAACTGTTTTCGACTGGGGCGGATGGAGGATTTGGGTGGTATCTGGAAAAGGCTAGTACCGTCCCCAGTTAATTAAGGACCGAGCCATGAAGTTAAGCATGAAACGACCCCCGTACAACCGTACTTCTCGAATGGGTATAGACCTAACAGATTAGATAGCCGAGCGGAGGCAGTATCCCTGCATAGATGGTTCACCCCTGAGTGAGGCAGGTGCGTTACGATGGGACAGCCGTTGAGGTAGGGCCGAGAGGCGTGCCCTACATCGGTGTTGCCATTGGTAGGACTGCCATGAGTGTGTGAGAGAGAGAACTTAACTTGAACCATAATTTAATATGCGTGTGAGACTTCTCTTTCCCCGGGAGCGCCAGAACTCCTCTCACTGCTAGAAACATGGACGCCTAGAGTGCATGAGGATTTAAGTTCATGGAGCGGGTACTGCCAATGCGAGGTTATCGAAAAGCTTTGCCGTGACGCGTCTCATGTGTTGGGATGAGGCTCATGTGTTGGGCAGTCGCGGAGTGCGGGTAAAGTGTACATCCACTGCAGTGTGAGTAAACCGAATCTATTCGAATAGCCGTGCTCGCGGTTATTGAGCACCGGGACATGTATTACACTTGGCTAGACTCTAAATTCTTTAACTTGTGTGGGATGGGATATTGCATGATGATTTTTATGCTGATGGAGCCACTTCCTGAGAGGCGGGAATGTGGACGTCCTCAGAAAACCATAACGACTCAATGACGGGAAGCTATCCTTGGGATCACAATGGATGGTGGACAGAACCGTCATTGTTTAATATGAACACTGGTATTAAAAACTTGATCAGTCTATGCTAGGTCTTAGGCTTGTGAAAAGAATTGCAAAACTTGCTTTGCGCGAAAGAACCATAGCCATCCTTTGAATTCCTCTGTCATGTGCATCATTGCTGTGATGGCTTGCTGAGTACGGTTGGTACTCACCCTTGCAAATATAAAATTAATCAGAAGCGGGAGATGAAGCCTCGGAGGATCCCTATGCCTACTACCAGGAGGGAGATGAAGACGATGGCACTCAGTAGGTCTTAGTATGGTCGTTGCCTGTGGCAATGGCATGCCGCTGCCTGAATTCCGCTGCCTTATCTATTTCTGCTTTTGGATGTATTCCGGACCGCTCGGTCCGATGATTTAAGACTATGCCTACGGGCTTATGATGTAATAATTCGTATTAGACACTCGTGTATGTGCACTTGGTATTTCAGCTATGAATTCGTGTGTACCAGACTACTTGATCCAGGGAAATGGTACTGTTTACACGATTGATTCCTGTTATAAAAACGGGGGTCTACATTAATCCATCATTAGCACATGTGGGTTACTGTAGTACTTATGGCTAATCATGGACAAAATAGGCTTAAAAGTTTCGTCTCGTGATTTACATATAAACTGTGTAATTAGTTTTTTATTTTATCTATATTTAATACTCAATGCATGTGTACAAAGATTCGATGTGACGTTTTTGAGAAAAAAATTTGGTAACTAAACAAGGCCTTACCCACTCTGTTCGATAATTTTTTAGGTAGTACTTTGTTTATATTTTTTTCTCGATTATACGATAAGGCCCCCTTTGAATCACAGGAATAAAAAAACGGGGGAATAGGAAAAACATAGGATTCTGATAGGAATACAAGTGTAAAACAGAGGATTGCAAAACACAGGAAAAACATAGGAATGACCGTTTGATTGAGCCGCAGGAAAAACACAGGAATTTGAGGAGAGAGAAAGACTCAAAGGATTCTTAACATGAGGTAGAACCTCATGTTAAATTTCCTTCAAAATTTGCATGGGAAGAGGCATTCCATAGGAATTTTATAGGATTCCATAGGATTTATTCCTTTGATTCAAAGCGCTATATAGAAAAAATTCCTATAGGAATTAAATCCTTTAAAATTCCTATGAATTTCCTTTGAATCAAAGGGGGCCTAAATGAATATGCGTACACACAACTACACACACAATACCACGTTTACACATACACGAATACGTCCCATAACACACACTTAAAGAGACGAAAATTAGCAGCACGATTTTAATCTCACTAAATTTTTGGTGAAAGTTAACTTGTGCGTGCATATTATTCATGAGCGCATGGTTTTTCTAACAAATTTGTGACCCGTAAATAAATTTATGATAGTAATATTCTGGCAGGAGTAACACTTTGTAAAAATCAACGTTCATTTTTCCCCCATTCCTTTTGCGCGTGAATTTGGAGCTCAAATTCAGTTTCACGAGCTAAGCTAGTGGAGTACTCTGTGGCAGGCATCCATCAGCTATACAAAAATTTACCGAAGTTTAGTACAAATTGTTGGTGTGTGTGAGAGGCCATGTGACACATTCTGTGTGGATCGTGTCTTGGTGTATGGGGGACAATTGTCTCATGCACTGAGCTGGCCTTGCTATTAATTAGGCCGCCTGATCAGGTGGTTAGTTAATCCCCACTCCCCATACAACTACTTTTTAGTTCTCCTAAAAAATTGTCACATGCATGTGCCTCCTTCCCTGCCTCTTGTACACTGTACAGTTCTGTGTGAACAGAAAAAAAAAACCGCAGTATTGGGATGAATGCATGTTTCTGAAATTTCGTTTAGAGCGGTACAATAGTAGACTATAAGCCAGCTATAGACATATTTTAAATAGAGAAAGGAAGAGAGATAAAAGCAGCGGGCTACAAATCTGTAGCCAGCTGCAGCACGGACTCCAAGACGTAATGTGTGTATGACAGGTGGGACCAGATATTAATAGTATAGTAAGCAACTATTGTATGAATTGGCTATTGTATTGGCTATAGATGATTTAGAGCCAGTAGTGAGCTATACTATTAAACTTATTAAACTTGCTCTTAGGCAAAGATGGTTTCTCATTTCAGGTCAAGAGAGCTGTCCCAAATAATTGACTTAATTTGCACTCCATGCACAGTACAGGAGTACTAGGCTACTATGCTCTTGCAAGTTTCTAGTACTCTTTTGTCAGTCTCTCACCCAAAAGAGCCAAAAGGGTTGCTCCAGCTGATGCCTTTACCTGAATACCCGCCGTAATTTCTGTGATAAATTTTGTCATTCCCATCACAGTAGGAAAGATTCAGAACACTGAAAAGATCCCTCTTCTCAGAGCAAGTTTAATATTATAGGCAACTACTTTCTCCAAATCATGTATAGTCAATTTAGTAGTTAACTCATACAATAGTTACGTATAACATATACTCCCTCCATTTTAAAATATTTGACACAGTTAACTTGTTAGCACATATTTGACTGTTCGTCCTATTAAAAAAATTTGTGAAATATGTAAAATTATATGTGTACATGAAAGTTTATTTAACAATGAATCAAATGATATGAAAAGAATAAATAATTACTTAATTTTTTTAATAAGACGAATGGTTAAACACGTACTAGAAAGTAAACGGTGTCAAACATTTTGAAACGGAGGGAATACTACACAATTCATACTTGGTCCCACCTGTCATACATATGTATCTTAGAGTCTGTACTGCAGCTGGCTACAAATCTGTAGTCCACTGATTTTCTCTCTCTTCTTTTATCTCATCGAAATGTGTTTATTGCTGACTTATAGTTTGCTATTGTATAGTTTGCTATTGTACCTGCTCTCAGTTGTCACTTTCATTGCAACTTCTGGCACTAAAACATTAGCATTTGAATAAATGCAGGTGATTTCTAGGGGTAATCCAAGCACTCACATTTATGTACTCCATGCAATGCAAGAACGTTTTCATGGCCCTGTTGTGCTCGTGACAATAATATCCTTGCAGAAAATGAACATAAGATGGGATTTTTTTCTCTCTCTCTTTATACATAAAACAAAGAGAATATACATGATCCATACATTCCTGCAAAATTCCAAGTTTCCAACGTACTATCCCCCACATTACAACTCAACAACAGCTACGGCATCCACATCAATGTCTCAGCTGCAAATGTCAATGACAGTATTATTCTAGCTGATGTGCAGTGCACGGACACAGTTATGCCGCCGATATACTCGATTAGTACAGCTACTGATCACACACCCCCACCCAAATCAATCAAAGAATCTTTCCGTAAAGTGGACAAGGATAAAAGAGAAAGGGAAGAACAATTGGTGAAAGTGATCAAGAAAAGAAGGGAAAGTGACAACCAAATCACTACTAATCTTTTTAACTTTCTTCTTTCACTTCTTTTAACCGGGAAATTTTCAGTTTTTTTAGTAACTTGTTGCCTACGATGCATGCATGTCCTAGTAGAAAATAATCGCCTACCTAATTAACTAACTACACTTGCAGCATTTGCAAAGAACAAATCGAACCCAAAAAAATCGGAGTGGAAATTGGAAGAAAATTTGTGTTCCTTTTTCTGTTTGGAGAGTTGAATTGTGTGTGGAGAATTGAGAGAGTTGCATGTGGATGTGGTGGTGGTTAGGGTGAAGACCTCTTCTTGCGGAGGATGACCTCGGTGTCGAGGCCGAAGGCGTCGACCTTGGAGATCCTGACCACGTCGGAGCGGCGGAAGAGGCCGACGAGGCCGTGGACGTCGAGCAGATCGTTGGCCGAGTACTTGTCGCCGCGGCGGTGCACCGCGACGTGCAGGACGGCGACGCCGCCGGGGCGGAGCGTGCGCTCGATCTCGGCGACGAAGCGGCCCGGGTAGAGCGCGTGGTCGAACACGTTGGAGAACTCGAAGTCGAAGGTGTCGTTGGCGAACGGCTGCGCGTGGAAGTCGCCCCTGACGACGAGCGGCGGGGCCGGGGCGAGGTCGATGCCGACGGCGTCGCGGACGCCGACGAGGCGGAGCGCCGCGACCTCCTGGCCGAGGCGCGCGCCGACGCAGAGCGCGCGGGAGGCGTTGGAGAGGAGCTTCCCCCCGCCGTCGTCGCGGAGGAGCGCGGCGAAGGCCCGGGCGAAGGCGTCCACCTTGCGGTGCCAGTCGCGGGTGGCCCAGACGCGGCGGAGGCGCGGGTCGAGCGTCTTGTTGAGCTGGTGGCGGAGGTAGTCCTCGTAGGAGCGGAACCCCGCGCGGCGCATGCGGATGTGCGGCGAGGGCGGGGTCGGGGAGAGCGGGACGGCGAACGCGACGGGAGGAGGAGGAGGGGAGGAGGAGTAGGAGTAGAGGAGGAGGAGGGAGAGGAAGGGGATGAGGAGGAGGAGGAGGGAGCGGGGGAGGTGGAGGTGGAGGCGGGGCTTGGCGTCGGCGGCGGGCATGGCGGAGGCGGCGCGGCGCGGCGCGTCCGGTGCGCGGCGTGATGGCGTCCGTTCGGTGGCGGTGGATTTGTTTCGTTTCGTTTCGTTTCATTTTTGTTGTGCGGCGTGAGCTGTTGGGGATTAAGGGGTGGGTCCCACACTCCCACTCCCACGCGGTCGCGCTCATGCTTGGCACGCGGCATCCCTCTCTCCTCTCTGTCATCTTATTTGGCGTGTCCAAATGTAAGAGCATTTATATAGCTAGCTTTCCAATTGATTTGTCAAGCTAAACTCATTACCCACTTCAACAGCCTCTCTAACTACACTCTCCGACACTGGGACCCACACGTCAGCCTCTGCTATACCTTCTTCCTCTTTCTCTCCCTTTTTCTCTTTTCTTGGCACTTTTCGGATGCAGCGGCGTGGCAAGACAGAGAGGAGCGACGCCGACGATGGGAGGGCTGCGGGCGGCCGCGTCGGATGTGGCCGAGCGTGGGGGCATGGCCAGGCGTGGAGGCGGCCGCGGCGGATGCGGCCGGGCGCGGGGGCGGCGGCGCTGGATGCGGCCGGGCTGCAGCTTTTTCTTTTAGGCTTTTGGCTCCTTGAATCCGTGCAGGCGCGCAAGAATTCAATGGCGGTTCTTGGAGCTTCTTGGGCTGGTCACTGAAGGTACACTGATTAGTGATTACTGAGTACTCATGACTGTGCAAGAATATACGGCGAAGTTCTTTGTTTGTTTGTTTGCAATTTTTGATGTTTTTCTTCTTGGCAATCGGCTAAAACCCAAAACCTTCTGAAGAAAGGCAGACTTTACCATGTTCTTGGCTTTGATCTGGTTGGAATCAATCCCTTCGAAGACCCGCATACTTTCGCCTTCGAATCTGCGCATGTTTTACTTCCTGTCTCAACCATCTTGAATCGTTCTTGGAGCCTGATGCTGCTCTGCCTCACCTTTGTAGTAGTACGCAGTCTTGCGATGCAGTCGGCGACGGAGAAGGTGAGGAGGACGCCCTCCTCCTGCCTGCTGCTGTGCATCTCCGACATCTGCAAGGATGCGGCTGGGCATGGGGGCGGCGGCGCCGGATGCGGCCGCGGCAGCGGCGGGGGCGGCGGTGGCCGGCTGGATGGAAGGGGAGGGGGCATGGGGCCCACCGTTTGGCCAGCGGTTGTGGCTGGCTAGATTTGGCCAGCTGCTAGCAGGATTTGGCCAGTGGGATGGCTTGGCCAGAGAGTTAAGGTCTTTTTTTTTTCATATGTTGGCTATAATTTAGCTTGGAGTGGCATTTGGCCATACTCTTGGAGATGCTCTAATGTGACCGTTTTTCTCTTTTCTTTTTTTTTTCCCTGAAGAAGATTTGTCCGTTTAAGGCTTGTTTAATTGGTGAAATGAAAATTTTTGGATGTCACATCGAACGTTTGACCGGATGTCGGAAGGGGTTTTCGGACACGAATGAAAAACTGTCGGTGATATGGTCCCGGGGGTATCATGTTTAGAGGGAGGAGGCTGCCCCCCAATGCCACGTGGCCCTCTCCCAAGGGAAGTCAGGCCCGAGGTGGGGTGGCGGCCACTCCTTCCCAAAGACTAGTCGGAGGAGGCTGCCTCCCAATGCCACGTGGCCCTCCCTAAGGGGAGTCGTGCCCGAGGTAGGGCGGCGGCCACTCCCTGGTCGAGACTAGAGGGAGAAGGCTGCCCCAAACGCCACGTGGCCCTCCCCCGAGGGGGGATTGGGCCCGAGGTCGGGCGGCGACCGCCCCCTCCCGTGACTAGGGGTCGGGCTCCCCCGACCCCCTCTCTAGGTCACCACGTACTGTGGGTTAGGTGTCCGCCTACAGGTGCTCACCTACCCGCATTTATAGCGACCTGAGCGGTCGCGCCACTCCGCATTTAATACGGCGTGCAGTGTACTCAACCGGTCGAATGACCGATGTGACTGGCTAGTGCACTTATGCGCTGCTCGTGTGTCAGGCGGCGTGCAGCCTGACATGTCCCATCAAATAATGATGGTCAGAGGTTCTCATCCTCTTATCCCAGCCAGAGTCGGTCTCACGCTCTGGTCAAAGATAGGTTCCTGTTTCCCGGTGTAATAGGAGCCTAAAAGTCTTCACCCATTAAATGATGAATGACATGGGCGCCCCTTGTGTCAGGCAGCATTGTTTGGTAGGCCCCACGACCGAGGCGACGTGTATGCGGCTTCCAAGTTAAGGAACAAGACATGCATATGCAAAGATGGTAATAATTTTTGACGAAGTTAGGTTGTTGGGTCTATGTGATAACCCCTTGAGGTATAAAAGGAGGTCCAGGCCTAGTGAGAAGAGGGGGGGAGGACTTTCGAGCGAACTGGCGCTTGAGTCTCGCAACCCCAAGCACTTGTGTTGTACACTCAATCAATCAAGCACAGGAGTAGGGTATTACGCTTCTTAGCGGCCCGAACCTGTATAAACCCATTTTGTCTCATTGTCTTTGGGGGATTGAACCCCCTCAAGATGACACAGCTTCGCTCACCAAGCCCTCGAATCTCACCCGCTGCCCCCGGCCGAACTCACAAAGGGGGGGCCTCACGGTTCCCTGGTGAAGGAGTTCATTCTCCGACAAAAACTAATTTCATAACTCGTCTGGAAACCGTGAGACGAATCTTTTGAGCCTAATTAATTCGTCATTAGCACTTGTTGGTTACTATAGCACTTATGCCTAATCATGGACTAATTAGGCTCAAAAGATTCATCTTGCGATTTACATGTAAATTGTACAATTAGTTTCTTTTTATCTATATTTATGCTTTATACATGTGTCCAAAGATTTGATGTGATGTTTTTAGAAAAAGTTTTTGGGGAACTAAACAGCCCCTTAATCTACATGTAATCTGTATTTATATTATAAAAAAAAAATTGTATTATCAGACCCATTTTGTATTCTAATTTTTATAATGGTGTAAAGTAAATTTACTCAGAATATTTAAGTATATCAATGTTATCCGTCATTATTAAAGAAGGAGGAAGTATTAAAAGTGTCATGTTAATCTGGGAGTATAGCAAGGGAAGAGTGCTGTATCTCATAAAACATCACTCTAGCTCCTAGAGTGTCATATGGAAGCTTGGAACGTTTTCCTCCATGTTAAGAATTTTTCATGAAAATATGACAATTATAATGGTAACGGTCTAGGCGAACACGGGGAGCTGGCCAACCACAGCTGTAGCAACGTCGGCGGCGAGCACGGGAGTTCTCCTCCGGCGATGGGTCGGGGAACGCCAAATATTCAGACCGGAAGGAGTATATGTAAATATTTAAAAAATAGCATATTAAATTTCTCAAATCAACATCACTATAGCTGCTGGAGTAACATACTCACTCTGTCCTTAAAACTCCTAACTATGCATCTAGACATGACGCATGTCCAAATACATAGCTAGTTGGTTTTTTTTAGGACGGAGGGAGTATGGAGTCTAAGATTATTTTCCTCCATTTTGAGATTATTTTATATGAAAATATGGTAATAAATACAATAATAGTTCCATGGAATTATAAAATCAACCTTGATCATGTTAATCAGCTGAAAATTCTTGTGTACCACTGTGCTCTATTACAAGTTCATCACCATTTACAGAGCATTTCCTGAGGCTTAGAAAGGTGCCCTGATTCCTGACTGGCAACCAAAACAATGAGCTGATCTCAATTACCAGTATATAGGAGTATATAGACTATAGACCTATAATAGTGTAATTGCCTAATGATCTGTATGTGTTCTTCTAAGTTCTAACTACAAAATAACTGGGACTATGATAATGCTCTTCTTCACTTCTTGTATGGGTTTCCTCCAAGGACACGAAGAGAAGGCCGCCCTAATCAGACACTCAAGGGCTTCAGATATGGATAATCCTTTTGCATCCTCTCCTTCGAAAGAATATCATCCTTGTCTTGAGGTGCCCATAAAACGTGAATACCCTGAACAAAATTAGTTTGTCCAATTCATTAGGCACTCAACAAACAGATAATAATACTTATCAGAAAAGTGGTAAAAGTGATATGAGTAACTAGTAAATTCAAGCTGCGTTTTCCCTAGCTTGTTCAATAATATACCAAGAAGCAGTTGTGCTAGCTTACGATTTACGAAATACAAATGGAAATATTCCCCATACCTCAAGACCTGTTTCGGGTGTAGAGTAGAGCTTTGTCAAAGCAACTTTCAGATCTGCAGCGTTTGTGATCAATTTGGGGAAATCCATTGTTCCATCCGTAGCAACAAGAATGGTTAACTGGATGATTTGGAGATCAGAACAAATCAGTCATTAGACATCAAACAAATAAGAACGCCATTTTTTTTGTCAAGAAAGTGTCCTTTTATCATCATAATCAGCAGATCGATGGCAAATATTTCAAGAAGCATTTCACAAAGTAACAAGTCTAACATACCACTATATACTCGTTTTTGCTCCCATCCATCTTTGTAGAGTATTCTTTATTTCTCTTAACGCCTTCCAAATTAGAAAGCGTTTCTTCATCAAATTTGCCCCTTTCTTCCAACGAAATTTTCTTAAAATGACCATTCCAAGAGTCGCTGTCTTTTATATCAACCTAAAATAAATGGTTCAGCAAAATTATACGATTCAGTACGTAATTGCAGTGGGCGGAACATACAAAGGCTGTCAAATCGAGGGAGAGAAACTAGAAGCGAACACAAACTATGTCTGTCAGTCTACCAAAAGAATGTTAAAACTGTTTTTATTTCTTACTGATAAGCTTGTAGAGATGCAGTAATCCTTGTGGCGGTGCAATGAAGATATGGTATCTGAAATAAGATGAGTCACCAGAACATAAAAAATAAGCTACCATGATACATTGGACAATTGATAGTGGTCATAAGTATCTAAGTTATATGAAGTGTTAACAGTAACATTATTTTATAACCTTATTATAGGTACATTTTACCATCTCCTTCGGTCATCCCGACAAAAAAGAATATTTTACCATCACTTTAATACTAAATTGAGTCCTATGCACAAATAGATTAATTTCTGCAAAAAATGCTATTACTTGATAGTAGTACTTCTTGAACAGATCTACATCCATAAGCACACATGGAAAAACATGCTCAATATATATATCTCTGAACTTTCTGCAAGGTGCGTGCCGTGTGTGGCCTAAGCACAAATATATATTTCCCCTTCCTACTCCTAATGATCCATAAAAGTTGCCAACTAATCCTATATGTGGAGCTGATTGCACACTTGAAACCCTCATTAGAGGGCAACCTAGATAAGAGACTGACGTTGTGACTTTGTTTATCTTCAGATTCAGAAGCCAGGATATTATTCCGGTTTAAAACAGTAAAACTAACATACTACTCCCTCCGATAATAAATATTTGGCGTGAATGACTTTGGCTACAAAGTTTGACCATTTGTCTTGGTTCAATAAATTTATGTAAATATTATTAATTTTGTTGCTACTTGTCTTATTATTAAAGACATTTTAAGTGCGATTTATATTTAAAGCTACTAGCTAGTGTCAAATATAATCCATCTGCAATTAAGTAATTAGCATGGAACCACCAAAGCAGAATTCGATGTGCAAGAATTCAGAATAAATAGATTCTTTTTTTTTTGCGAGGAGAATAAATAGATTTGATGTGCAAGAAATTCAGAATAGGCATTACCGCTCAGTATGAACTTGTACCAACGTCGGCTAGAGCCTTGCACCCTCTCAGCAATCCGGTTCAGATCCTTCTGGAACGACTTCGCCGCAGCCACACCACCCAATGCAATCTAAATTGCGAGTAACAGAGACGAAGATAGATCATCCAATCAGTATATATACAATTTTGAATCAGTGATCGATCACTGATCATATCAAGAAACCCAGTCTGAAACTCTGAATTGCTCATGGACACTCTAAGATCAGATTCAGAGAAATTAACCTGAAGCTTGACCACACTGATGGTCCTCGGCGGGGGGATGCTTCTCTTGATGAGGAAGATGAGGCCGAACACTAGCCCACCGACGCCGAGCACCACCGCGACGCTGATCCAGAACTTCTCCCACGGGGTCAGGGCCACCGGAGGCGGCGGCGGCGGAGAAGCCGCCGTGCCGACCGATTCGTGAGTCTCCAGATCTGCGCTCTCCACCACCACCACCTTCTTCTTCTTCGGCGGAGAGGAGGAGGAAGAAGACGATGACCTCCATGAGTCGCTGCTCGAGGACCACGAAGAAAAGGAATCGGAGGACGACGAGGAGGAGAAGGAGGAGGAATAGGAGGATGAGGTGTCCGAGCACCCGCCCATGGATCCACCGGACAAGGCGAGCGCGGCGTGCGGGCTGGCCACCGCGGCAGCGGCGGCGGCGGCGGCGGCGAGCAGCGGAGCGGGATGGTCAGGTGGGTTCCGGTTGCGCGGCTCGTCCGAGTCGGGGAGCGCGTGCCGATCATCACACGCGACGGCGAGGGGAGTTACCGGCGGAGGACTCAGATGGATCACCGAGGCGGCGGCGGGTGACCGGAGGAGGAGGAGGAGCGGCGCGGAGGGGAAGCGGAGGTAGGGTTTGGACGGCGGCAGCGGCCACGACGAGGGCGAGCGGCATGGCGCTGTGGAGAGGAGGCGCGCGGCGATCGCCATTGCCGTGGTCGAGAAGGAGAGAGAGACAGAGCGTTTAGGGTTTAGGGCTTAACGAGTGAAGGCTGAATACATACTGGATTAAACGAAGCCTAATCCATTCAAATGTATTAAAGAAACTTATCCTCGTAGGATCATCTGTTATATATTCTTCTATGACTTAATAGAAATAATATGTTTTTTTTTTACAAATCATCATCAAAATCTTATATGCATTGGTTCTGGTTTGGGCTCAGATCAAGCTAATAAATAATGCACATCGCAAATTTGAGTCAACGATCATGCATATTTTCGTCAACTTTGGGTGGAGATTTACAACTAGGATTCAATAATTGTGTTTTCTTTATCTTGTGTTGGTGTCTATTTTGTGCTCCGAGTATTGTTAATTTCGGAGTGTGTATTGTGAACTCTATGGTGTGTGTTGGTTGTTGAATAAGTTTGTGTAATAAGTGGTTGTAGCTCTTTTTAAGTGAAGCATGATTTATTTCCATTATCTAAAAAATTAACATAAAGTTAAGTGAATATGCATTTGATTAAATTATTGTTGACGAAAAAATCGAACACCCCGACCTAGGAGATATGCTTAGCTCCAGTGCAGGTCCAAATATGATGAGATGTGGGCGTGTCAGTCAGTTTGATCCTGCAACTGACAAGATATGCAAATAGTAGATCAAAACAGCCGATCGGCTGACAAGCCGATGGAGTAGTTCTAGCCGGTAGCCAATAATAGTCGATGCTGATACCAGCCGATAGCGATAGGGTTTAAGCAATCGGCTATATGTCCAATGTAGATAATGATATAAAGGCAATCGACTGATGATGATGTAATAAAATAACAATATAATCCAGTATAAACCAATCAGCTAGCAATGATATGATAAATAAGCATCGATCCGAAGGTTAAAGCACACATTGTCTAGAGGTCCGATGTCATGAAATCCACAAGATTAGATTAAACAGTGAAACCTTTGTTGTCATCGGCGAAATCCAACTTATATGTATGTGCAATCCTTATGAGCCGATGCAACGTCCAGATAACTCACCGGCTGAAACCCCGATGAAACCCTTATTGGCATCAAGAAGTAGGCTAGAGATTATGGTTCTAAGCATGACTTAGTAGATCAAATTTAACTGATGCAGCACTAAGTATGAAAAGAAACATAATATCTAGACAATCAAGCAGTTGACTGATTTTTAGGGTGGTAGATGTATGAGCTAATCTAATCTAGCAACGCGATTTAGCCGATATCGGCAGAAACCCTAAAATGAGAAGCAGCCGATAGAGCTAAATTGATATGCTAAGACTAGATTAATAGAGACATATGATAAATATGTAGGCAAATATATCATCCAAACTAGAGCAATCCAAGAGGTCGAATGTACTGATGCAGCCTTAAATAACGCCGATGTAGATGAGACAATTGCTTGGGCCGACGGAACATTGGACTTATCCCTTCGCCGGAGATTGAAGATGATGCAGCCCCGCGTCGGGTGCCAAGTTCCGCCAGAACGTAAAAAACAAAAATAGAAGTAAAAAGGGTGGCGATGCGTCGAATTGTATTGATCATAGAGATAGATTACATAGACCCCGGGTGTACATATTTATACCCATGGGTTGATACAAGTCCTTGTCGGACAAGAAAGAAACTAACCTAAAGATAAAAGGAAAATATAAAGTCCTTATTGGACACTAAACACACTTTCCTAAAGATAAAAAGAAACTAACAAATTATTCCTAATTAATAGATAAATTGCCATGCCGTATTCTCTTTAAACTCGGTCACTTAGAGATAAGCTTCCTTTAGTAGATTGATTTCCTTAACCGAATATAGCAGGAATCCGACTATTGGCGACTTGATAACTCCCATCGGCTGATTCCGAGATGCTACAGCCGATAATGATTCTAAGCCGATGATGTCTTTGCCGATTACCAAATTTCACTGTTAATAATTATTGAATAATTAAAGTTTCGGAAAGACGCAATTTACCATTATTGTCACTGCTCCAAATTATTTAGTGTGTCTTAAATAAGATATTCTTGCCGTGATCCAGAAAATTCAATTGTAAATTCAGTATGATGTGTCAGAAGTGTAAGAAGCAGACAAGTAGCAGCAGTCAATCTGTTTGTTCGTTTATGTTTCTAAAGAACAAATGTCACGAAACCCATGTTTTATGGTTGAAATTACACAAAACTAACTACTGTGATTAGTAACACAAAACCCACCGCTATACATGTTGAGCACACACTAATTTAAAATTTGAGCAAATTTCACAAAACTACGGGTATTTTGACCAAATTATCACAAAACTACAGATTTAAGGCGTTGTATCACAAAACTAAAGATTTAGCACCAAATTTATCACAAAACTACACATTTATGCTTAAGTATCACAAAAATGCATATTTAATATTGAAGTTATCACAAAACTACAGCTTTTGAAGTTTAAATTTATAGCACAATTGTTATGTTGGAGCTATAAACATTATTGCTTTGTGACTAAATTGGTTCTAAACATGTAGTTTTGTGATAATTTAGTTACTAAACATGTAGTTTTGTGACACTTCATCTTAAATTTGTAGTTTTGTGATAAATTTGGTGTTAAATGTGTAGTTTTGTGATACACTGAGTTAAATCTGTAGTTTTGTGATAATTTGGTCATAGTATCTGTAGTTTTGTGAAATTTACTCTTAAAATTTTAAAATATAGACCGTATATGAAAATTTTAAGTTGATTTTGTATTAAGGTTGTTTGGTTTAAGTACTCCCTGCTACTTTTAAAAATGTTATTTTAGGTATGATGAAATTAATTGAGATTTGAATATGAGTGGGTACATAGATCGAACTGACATCCACCTCTAATAAACTCCATATAATTCACATTTTTTTGCATGCAAGTAAAACAGCAAGAACAAAGTTCCTATCCCTTAGTATTATTAGGATCTTCTTGTACTGACGGTTCTTTTGGCTCTCCAAGCAAAAGTTGCTTCTCTTCTGACTCTCCAAACAAAATTTGTTTGAATTTTGACTCTCCAAGTAAAAGTTGTTTTGACTCTCCAATTAAAACTTGTTTTAGGGGCCTCAGATATGGATAGTCCTTTAGTAGCCTCTCTTCTGAAAGAGCATCATCCTCTTCTTGTGGAGTCCATAGAATTTGAACACCCTGAAACAATAGGTCCAATATAGTTAGGATTAGGATATGATTAATTTGAGAGTGAATGATTACTCACAAGAATTAATGAGGTTGCATTGCAGGAGATGCAGTATCCTTAATTTTAAATATTGGTTGTGTGTTTGTGTGCCGATTGTCAGAAATCAGATATGTAAACCATTTTCATTTATTTAAAAAATTGGTGCATATATATAAGATAAGAGGACGTGTAAATGAAATGAATAACATGCATGCTAATATACCTTAATTTCACTTGCATGTATACCGTTGAGCATTCCCAGTACTAATCGCAGATCATCGGCGCTTCTGATTTGGGGAAACTTCAGTTTTCCCTCAGCAGCAAGAATAATGGTTAACTGCATGATTTGACAATAATCCCCAAACAAATATCTTAGTAAAAAAGCATGCCTCAATCGATCATTAATTAGATATAGAGTTCCAAGGCAACCACTGACGAGAAAAAAAAAATCCTGTAAGCATATATGCAAGCTTAGGAAAATTTTGCATACCACTATGTACTCTTTTCTGCAGCTTTCAGGATTTTTGGAGTATTTTTTACTTATCTTGATTCCCTCCACGTTAAATAGAGTTTCTTCATCAGTTTTGCTCCTCTCCTCAATAGAAATCTTATCAAAATGCTCCTCCCAAGAATCGATTTCGTCGACTGTTTTTTTCACATCAGCCTAAAATTAAATGTACACCCAAATAACAAAACACGGTGAGTTAATTCACAGGGTCATAAATTAGTGGAACACAAAAACGTTGCGTTTGTCTCGAAATTAAAGGTTCTGAAAATTGTATATTTTTCTTACCGATAAGGCTGAAGAGAACCAGTAATCTTTCTGACGGTTCAAGGAACATATCGTCTCTGCACAAATGGGGCATGAACATATATAAATTTCTCTTCTACTCTAAGTATCAAATTGTGCAGTGTAGAATCAATAATGTATAACAGCCGACTGCAAGAATGAATTTAGGGTTTAGAGAAATCAACAAATCGCATTATATTACCCGTTAACATGAATTTGTAGCGACGCTGTTTTAGTAGTGTCCACCTTGGCAGCAATCGTATTGAGATCCTTTTGCATTGTCTTTGCCAGAGCCTGCAACGCTACCTGAATATTGTGACAATTTACAAACCCCCAATGATATTAGTGATACACAATAATTGGGACAAATTAAATGCAATTAGATCACTGATCAAAATGGTCTAAATTAATACGCTCTACGTTCTTCACAGTTGACCGGCATTATTCAACTTTGAACATTAATAATTTTTCAATTGGTTAGACTACGATAAACGGAACTTTACGCTAGCTTGTGCTTACGATGCAACATAATATCATGACATCATTTTTAAGTATTTACTCCCTCCATTCAAAAAGTCTAATACCTATTTCTTTTGGCACCAAGACCAAGGAATATAATACTCATCCACCATGTGACAAAATTAATGAACATGCAACCAATAAATACAAAAATAGCTTTTTAGGTTTCGATCAACCATTTAATTTAACACATAGTGATAACAAATAGAACTTAAGACTTTTGGAAAAGCCATAGAATGGAATAGATATTAGACTTTTGAATAGAGGGAGTATAAAATAGTAAATTTCACAAAATTATATATAATTTAATCAAAATATCAAAGTATACTTTAGATTTAATAAAGTATCGTATAATAAAATTACAGATTTAGTAACGAAGTTATCCAAGTATACTTTAGAGTTTATATCCATATATAACACTATTGAGTTTATAAAAGTTATAGTTATATGATAAAACTGATATTAAATCTGTAGTTTACTAATTAATATGATATATTAATAAATCTATAGTTTTGTGAAAAAATATTGTTTAATATGTAGTTTTCTAATATACTTTTTTAAATATGTAATTTTGTGATAGATTGATCAAAGCAGTGGCGGATGCAGGATTAAAATAAAAATGGGGCGAAGATGCTCATCTCAATAAGAACAACTAAACGCAAAAATATCATATTTATGTTGTAATCATATAAACATATAGTATAATCAATAAATTAAGGCAAACAAAAAAACAAAAATGATATTAAAATAAAGTAATAAATTTTGCGCCATACATAAAAAGATAGATATTAAAATCGTAGACGCGTGACAAAGTCAGTGGCATATAATAGATTCTCTCAAAAAGATACTAGTAAACATATCAATTTGTAAATATGAATCAATTCATAAAGAATGGTTGATAGATATCTTTTAAAAAATAAATATATGAGAAGATATCGCATACCCAGAATAAGATGATTATTATTTTGCTTAGAAGGGAGAGAGAGAAAAACATTAGGCACCTAACTATAGAAGGGGACGGGGGTGAGCAGTGTCGAGAAATTGACTCAGAAAAGCATCACATACGCAGGATTAAAATTAGACACTTTGGCTGCTTATTTATGGGCCAATTATGAATTGGATGTGGTGGTAGGCGGCCCAAGAAGAATATGGAGGGTTGGGGCGGCACGGGTCGTAGCTGGGCCGGCCGCCCAACCCCGCCTAATGGGTGGTACCGCCCCTGGATCAAAGTATTTGTAGTTTTGTGAAATTTACTTATAAAACAATTTACAAAAAAGGTGACCAGTTCAAAATTTAAATATGAATATTGAGGGATTAAGGTTATAAACCAATTGAATTTAAACTTTAAAGCTAGGTTGGGTATTTTTGTATGGTCGATAAACTCACCTGGAGCTTGACGACGGTAGTCTTCTGGTTGCTGGCCAAGGTGCAGAGAAAGATGATAGTGATACCGACGGCGGCGGCCAACAGCACGTACGGACATATAGGGCAGCTGGTGGTATGGGCCGCCGGAGTCGGCGGCGATGATGACCTCGTCGGTGATGGCGGGTAGTAGTGGTAGTGTCTCACCGACGGAGATGACGACGACGACGACGACGATGACGACGAGTAGGAGGAGGGGGATGGGGAGGTGTCGCGGCCGCCCATGACGCCCCCGGACGCCGCGTGCGCGGTGCGCGGTGTGGCCGCCGCAACGACGGCGGCGGCGGCGCCGAGCAGTAGTAGAGAGAGATCAGTGGGCCCCTGCTTCGGGAGGAGGCGCCCTCGCTCGCCGCGAACGCGAGGGTAGGCGGCGGCGGTGGCGGCGCCATGGCCGCACGACTGGGCCAGAAGAGATGGCGGCGGAATACAGTCGACGGTGACGGCGACGGCGAGGCCGGCGGCGCGCGGCATGGCGTTCTCGCGAGGGGGAGCGGCGAAGGGCGGCGCAGACCGGCGGCGATCGCCGTCGCGAAGCGGCTGGGAAGCCGAGGCCACTGCATGGTTTGGTTTAGATAGCAAGGGTTTGTTCAAGAGCGATCTGTCGTACGTAATCACCAGTAAATTGTTCCGACAAATTAGCCCAAAAAATAGCTAATCTCGCGAAAATTAATTACTTGTGTGTCAAGCAAATAATTTGCTTCAAGATTCGTGATGATGACTACAAGTCTATTTGGTTCTCTATCCTACCAATTCAATAGTAGTACCAATATCTAGATTAATTTTGGCACTACCAACTCTTTCGATATTGGTAATTCGCGCGTACGCGCGAGATCAGCAAGTCGCGAGCGTTTCGCGACGGCAACGCCTCAGCTTCATGTCTGACATGAGCCTGCTGGGCCTAGTGACTTTTCAACAATGATTAACGATGATTCAATAGTGACACACTCAATTAGTAGTAGTATATGCTAATTGTAATTGGAAAACCCACTGCATACATACATACATTGATTAGAACATTTAACTAAACTTTTTAACATAAGATTTAATTTTAAAATTGAAAATTTTAAAAACTTTCAACTCAGAATTTGAAAACTTTCCACTCAGCATGTGAAAACTTTTGATTCAAATTTGAAATTTTTCAATTCAGAATTTGAAAACTTTCCACTCAGTATTTGAAAACTTTCGATTCAAATTTGAAAGTTTTCAACTCACAATTTTAGAATTTTCATCTCAAAATTTTAAAACTTTCGATTCAAATTTGAAAGTTTTCAACTCACATTTTTAGAATTTTCATCTCAAAATTTTAAAACTTTCAACTCAAAATTCGAAACTTTCAAATCAAATTACAAACTTTCAAGTCAAATTTCAAAAACTTTCAACTTAATTGTTGAAACTTTCGACTTAATTTTGAAAACTTTCAACTTCAATTTCAAAAACTTTCAACTCAACTTGAAAATTTCTATGTCAAAATTTTAAAAAGTTGAAATCAAAATTTAAAACTTTCAACTCAAATTTCAAAATCTTTTGACTACAAATTTAAAACTTTCAATTACTTTTCTAAAATGATTGGTAACTGAATTATTTATGTTTGTTACGGTTTTAAAAATAATACTAATAACAGTAATTAACACTAATTATCATAATTAGCGGCGGCAGCGCGCGGACTAGTCGTCAGGGGGACGGCGCGGCTGCGCAAGTTAAGCAGCGGACGCGCACGCGCCTCCTAGGAACCCCCAATTCTTTGGTAGGATAGAGTTCATATAATATGTGTTTGGTTTGCTACCAATATGCTTTTTATAGTGAAGAAAGTTCTAGAGTACTACCAAATTAGGTATGGGTATTGCCAATGCATTGGCTCTAATCCAAACCAATCAAACTACTATTTAAATTACCAAACAATTGGTATGGCACATTTTGAAATCAATCCAAAATGGCCCTAACATGTGCAGCCGGAAACAAACACGAGATTCAATCGTAAATTCTACTTTATTTTGGCACTCGTTAGTTGTGCGTTTAGATAAAAGATAAAGTTAGGCCATGAACTACAGGAAAACTATTGGCACATGACTAATGAAATTTTAATTATTATTATAAACTTGAAAACTCGATTTATATTAAAATGACTTATATATAGAAAGATTACATATGAATGCACCGTTTATTAGTTTGAAAAACATGCTAACGAAAACCGAGATAAAATTTATACCTTAATCAGAAAAATAATGAAACTTCAAAACACAATTTAAAATGCATCGTTGAGCGATTTGAGTCAGTTTCTCTCTTATACCGTCAGACCACTGTTCCGTCCACCTCCCATTTCTTTTCTTTTATCCCATGGATTTGTTTCGGTCCAACAAACTATTTCTTTTCTTTTATTCCATGATTTCTTTTATTCCATGAGATTTGTTTCGGTCCAACAAAAAGTACCTCAAGTTACCGGTATCTCATGGTACCAAATCGTTTCCGATCGTTGTTTCTAACAATGCCCATCCTACCGAGTTAAATCCAAATATATATGCTTCATATATGTGTCCAAATTATATAAATGTTATTTAATTTAGATGATGAATAGATATCAAAACGTCCTTTATATATAGTATGAAACAGAGGAATATGCTTTTATAATGCCATTACCAAACTATCGGACATGCATGGTATATCTGTGGCTGTTGTAAATTTACAAATTACAACTCACATATTAGACTTAGTGGCGAATTTCCATATGCTTGTGAACTATTTAAAAATCATTCTCATTCACAAAGAGGAATGAGTTCGTAAAATGCTTCTATAAGTGAATGCATTCAAATCATTACACCTGTCATTTTTTTTTCAGTATTTCATTTCTTTAAGAATTGAGATCTTGCTACCGTGACTACACCATACTCCCTCCGTCAAAAAAAAGTCTACTTATGGCTATATATGTGGACATAAGCTATATCCAGATACATAGCCAGAAGTTGACTCTTTTTTTTTTACTGAGAGTAGCACCTATGACATAACTTTTCAAATCCCCGATGATTCTTCAAGTAGTTGCTGAATCTTGGCATTCTTTTGTAGATTCTTAGTTGGACTGCTTAGAATCTTGGTCTTCCTTTGTAGATTCTTGGTTAGACTGCTTAACATCAGTCACATTAGCAACTTCAATAAAATATTGGTCTTGCATTACAGATCCTTGGTTAGACTGCATAGTTTCGGTCACACTAGAAACTGCAAAGGAATCTTGGCCTTCCGTTATAGATCTTTGGTTAGATTGCTCGATTTCAGTTACACTGGCAACTCCAAGGGAATCGGATTCTTTCAATAAGGGCTTAAGATATGGATAGTCCTTTAGTAGCCTCTCTTCTGGAAGGATATCACCTATCTTTTGTGGAGTCCATAAAACTTGAATACCCTGAAACAATATGTCCAATGCAAATCCAATTAGGAATGATTGAGTAAGCAAGCATTTGACAAACTATTACTGTTCCCTAATCTCATCTGTAGAAGCATCTGCTCAAACTTAAGAAAATTATACCTCAATTTTGTTTGCATGTATAGAGTTGAGAATTCCCAGTACTGTGGTCAGATCAGAAGCGCTTCTGACTATGGGGAACTCCAATTTTCCCTCAGCAGCAAGAAGAATGGTTAACTGCATGATTTGTCCAATCATCCCAAGATCATATATATGTTAAAGAATGTAACCAACATGCCTCGATCAAAAGAAATTCATGTGTAAATGCATTTGATAAGCCATGGAGAGTTTATATATACATACCACCAGATACTCGTTTTCTTTTCCGAGGCCGGGTTTCAAATATTTTTTCTTCATCTTGATTCCTTGCACGTTGTATAGAGTTTCTTCATCAAACTTGCTCCTCTCCTCGATAGAAATTTTATCAAAATGTTTCTCCCAGCAATCACCCCAGAAAAGCAGTCTCTTTTGCAAGTCAGCCTAAGTTAAAATGGCACGCCCAAATTACATGAGGTTTGTCATCTCAAAGGGAAGAATTAATTAGGTAGGAATAAGAATGTTATATATCGCCAAAAGAGTAATAAAATTGTGTAAATTTCTTACCGATAAGCTTGAAGAGATGCAGATATCTTTGTGACGGTTCAAGGAGCATATGGTCTCTGTACAAATGGTGAGCAAGGAACATACATAAACAAAACTACCAAGGAATGATAAACAAGCTAAGCTAGCAGTTTTTTTAAGATAATGGATAAAATCCAGCCTCTATATCCAAAGTGGATATACACAGCCAAAGCTAAGCTAGCAGTTGATGTATTAGTGATACAAATTGTACATATCTACTAGAGACATATATGCAGATTACAGAGATACCATTGTTGGATGATTGTTGAAATGTTCTGCACACACATGCGCATGAAAGGTCAAATATAAATGACCTATCTAGCTATGATTGAAGAAAGAAGAACAAAAATCGAGTTCAGTTCAAGATATCGCCACTTCACAGCTGCGGTCTGGCTCTTGAGATACCTATATGCTACCCCAAGCTAACTTCTGTTGAAGTTGAATTGGGTATATACCATTTGATCAGAATTGCAGATCAAATGTATATCTAATCGCAAATTGCAGTATATATAGAATCAAATGTATAACTGAAAAAGAAAAGAAAGACTGAAGCTGATGACTTTAAAGCTAAACAAAAGACAGACTTCAATTCAAAGCTAAAGAAAAGACTGGTTACGAACGTAGGATGCATTAACCATATATAGGTGCAAACAAGAATTTAGAAACCGCATTACCGGTCAACATGAACTTGTCCCAACTCCGGTTGGAAGTGTCCACCTTCCTAGCAATCCCGTTGAGATCCCTCTGTATTATTTTTGTCAGCCCACGAAATGCAACCTGAAAAAAAATTCAGACAATTTAATCGCAAACCCCCAACGAGATTAGTGTAGCGATAGATGCATACATACCAATTGTGTGACAAATGCAAATTAGACTATTGAAATTGTGACAATTACAATATAAGATTAGTGAAATTGTAACAGATGAAATTATATTTTTGCTAGTCTCTATAACATCAAATTAGTTCAAATGAATCCATTTTAAATATATCCTTATGGTATATTTATTTTTAGATCAGTAAAATTGTGACAAATACAATTATTTTTAGCTCTACTACCGGAAAATAACTAATTTTTGTTAGCTTAGTACTACAGGGAACTTGAAACGGCGAAATATGCAATATTTTGTGCTAGATTTGGGGAGAATATTTGGCACGTACGAATCAACTGCAACCCAACAAACTTCACACACAACCCATATGAAGCACTTCTTGAATGATGGAGTAAGGAAACACGCAAGACCAATGCAATGAAAACACTTCATATGCTATTATCCTTAGTCACTTTGAATTATCCTAAGTCAACTCCCTTGAAATTTGATCAATTTTACAGAAAAAAATATTAATAATATCTATAACATCAAATGAGTTCAAATTAATCCATATTAAATATATCCTTACAGTATATTTATTTTTAGATCAGTAAAATTGTGACAAATACAATTTAGATTAGTACTGATATTGTGGGAGTGGATTTTCATCCATCGAGGAGATATTCTCTTGTTATTTGCATGTCATTCAAATAATTATGCAAAAATTTGAAAAAAAAATTGAGAAAATGTATTAACATGTGATATATTACTCCACAAATATGCAAGTTCAAATTCAGCTTCTACATCTCGCAACGAAAAAATAAATTAAACTACAACTAGTTAACGTATATTCTTAGTCAAATTTGTTTTTTTCGTTGCGAGATATAGAAGCTGAATTTGAACTTGCATGTTTGTAGAGCGATATATCACATGTTAATATATCTTCTCAATTTTTTTATAACCATTTGAATGACATGCATACAATGAGGGGATATCCCCTCGAGGGATGAAAATAGTTTCCCCTCATATTGTGACAGATGCAATTAGATTAGCACGTGATCATCAATTCAAAGCTAGGTTGGGTGTGATATGGTAGACTAACTAACCTGGAGCTTAACGACGGTGGTCGCCGACCTGGGCCGGAGGAGGTGAGCGGCGATGTAAACCACACCGCACGCCACGTAAGCCCCAACGCAAGCCACGCCGTACGCCACAACCACGGCGCCCGCGACTATCACCGAGATGACGGACTCGTCCTCCCGCGACGACGGCGACGACGACGACGACGAAGAGGACGACGACGATGACGACGACGACGACGTCCTCCTGCAGTAAGATGATGGGGACGACGAGCGGCGGCCGCCCATGACGCCGCCGGACGCCGCGTGCGCGTCTCGCGGGGTGGCCGCCGCGGCGACTGCCGCGCCGGCGGCGGCGGTGAGCAGCAGGGAGAGCTCGAGAGGGCTTCTCCTTCCGCCGGCCTCATGGTGGGAGCTGCTGCTCCCGGAGGAGGAGGAGGCCCCCTCGCGCGCCGCCATGGCCGCCGCCGCACGGCTGGGCCAGAACAGGAGGCGGGATCCGGGCGGCGGCCGCGGCAGCGACGGCGTCAATGGCGGCGGCGGAGGCGTGCTGATGCATGGCGTTCTCGCGAGGGGATGGAGCGGCGGAGGGCGGCGCATACCGGCGGCGATCGCCGTCGAGAAGCGGGCGGTGAGCCGAGGCCACGTCATGGTTGGGTTTAGCTAGCTAGCTAGGGTTTGGGAGCGATTTGCCGTTTGCGCGTAATCACCGTAACTTTGCCCTAATAATCTAATCTACTGCAAAAATTACTTGTGGGTCACGCCATTAATTTGCTTTGAGATCGGTGATGACTTATGACTTATGAGTGCACATTCGTGATGACTTTATAACAGAAGATGAAAGGGATGGCAACTTTGCCGCGGATACCCGACCCGATTTGCATGAGCGTTGGTATTATTTGTGATGTTAACTGATATAAAAAGTTATGATGTAATTCAAATTATCGTTGATAACTGATCTCTACTATTATAAAAATTAAAGATGTTTTTGCCGGTACTTTTGATACGTCATCTGTGTTTGAATCGGTTTTTAAGTTCAATCGTTTTTGGAAATACAGATCCGTGTTTGAGTTGGTATTTAATTTTGTTCATTTTTAGAAATACAGGAGTCGTATAAGAAGTCTCTTTAAAAAAACTTGCATGCTAACTTGAGACGATCGAACCCCTAATTGCGGTTGATGATTTTGTAAAAAGAATATGAATTCCCACAGTGAATTTTCACCTTAGCTAAACCATACAACAATAATAAGATTAAAATATCCTTCACCCGTTGCAACGCACGTGTATTTTTCTAGTAATTTGATAATTTTTTTATTTTATTTCTTTTTATTAAATTACCTATCTTTTGAGTTATTATTTATGTGAGATCCCTTGTATACCCACTGAACAGGCAGGGAAAGTTTTGCTCGTTAACTTTAGTGGGTAGGGTTCGGGTGGGCCAGGAAAGTTTTGCTCGCTAACTTTAGTGGGTAGGGTTCGGGCGGACGGCGTTGGGTATGGTTTTACTCTACCCGTGCTATACCCAAACCATTGCCATCCTTTAATTGCATTCTAAGGTGTAAATATTTTCTATATGGTAGTATATAAATAATATAGACCATCTTAAGGTCCTAAAATTGCAATTAAAGGTGTAAATATTTTCTATAGACCATCTTAAGGTAGACATATTTTGAGTGAAAATGTTTATCTGACTGTAGCAATTGCATGCTAACAAAAGTACAGAAGCACACATTGTGAAGTCATAACTCATAACCTTCCTGAGGCATCATGCAAACGTGAATTAATTTCCACGTCATCATTATTAGTGTTAGCTTCGGCCTTATATGAAGTTCGCTGCAATGGCCAAACCTTACCCCACGTGAACAGCAACAACAAAAAGGAAAAGAACTCCACAGAAAAATGGATGAATTGCAGCAAAATGCATCCAAGAGGATAGCTGATTGAATAAACTACCAACTGATTCAGTCTCTGGTTCAAAAGCACCATTCTTTAACGCCAGAATTTACAGGGTTTAAATTTTGATGGGCGGAATGTACGGATCAAACTGGCAATCATGAGAACAACTAGTTTGACTAATGTACTACCTCGAGTCACATAATGCAGAGGTCGTCTCAAAAATATTTGTGCGGAACTGAGTCGAAGTCATCGTAATCGAATCTTCCACCACGCTCTCTTCCAGTCTGCATCAAATCCATAAACTTAGGAAACAGTGGGCAGTGACAACGAAAAAAAAAAAGCTGAAACCTTTCTGATGAAAATCTGAGCTAACCTTCATTAAATATGCAGGATCGCACGAGATGTTCTCATCAATAGAAGACAGCTTCTTGGACAAAGCCATCAACCTGACATACATATGTTTTGAGACTGAATCATCTGATACAACTCAAAAACGATTAATGTTTCATTCATATTAATTTCCAACTCAGCTTAGGGGTGGCGCACTATTAGAAGGATATGCAGTTATGCTGACTAAGTTATTGGTAGCTTCTTTTCTTTTGCTTTATTCCCTTCTCTTTTCTGTTTTACTGTTATGCTTCTTTAGATTTATTTGAAAAATTAGGCTGTGTGCACCTAGTGTGCCGGCAATGTAAAATTTTCCATTATCTAAAAAAAACAGCCAGTACGCCACCAATTTAACTAAGAGTAAACTCAGAAACTGAGTATGAAAACAAACAAGGTTGCCCTCTGGCCATGATATACCTCAGTGAAGTTCTCCAAAATCATAAGGTTGCATATTGTACTAGATACGATTTTTGTAAGTGAAAGCTACATGCAATGTGCCAAGAGCTGAAGAGCAGCACGAAGGGTCCTTGATTCTCTTCTCTTGGCACCTTGCGTACATGCCCAAGATATACGTAGCAGTCAAGAGTGGTAAACAGAAGACACATACCTTTGAATAGACGAGTCAATATGCTCAACCATCTCACAGCTTTTATATTGCTCAGGATCTTCATGAAAGCTGACCATCCCATCCTTCTGGTTTATGGTTGCATGGATCTCACCATCTTCAATCTGGATTGGCAAAAAGTAAAAATATGTGATAGTACAGATAATGTGATCAGACTGTATGGGGCAAAAAACACCTACCATCCTAAGCACATGCATCTCAGCCTCCTTCGGGGTTTTAAGTTGAACAGAGCTGGCAATATCCTCAAGCGAAAGAGTCAAGTAGGTCTGTGTCAACCTCTGGATGTTTCGCTTGTACATTGAGGAGAGCACTTGCTTCACAAGTCCAAGGTTGTTGTCCTGAAAAAGAAAAAAAAAACAGAGGAAAGGAAGGAGGTGGTTCAGATAAATCTACAAATGGGTTTGCCATGCAGAACTGTCAACAAAATAATGCGTAGCACGTCAAGTAGATAGCAACTTAAGTACAGTTCCTGATAAGGAAATAGATATAGTAAGGAGGGCAGCTCAAGCAACTGACAAAGGAAATACTCACCGATTGAAACTTCTCAGCATTCAGCTGGATATACTCCTCTAATTCAGAGTAGTTACCTTTGCTGTAGCATGTTGACAGGTCAACATAAACCTGAAATAAAAGAACAGCGCAGAGCACTAATGACTTCAGAAGCAACCTAAAAAGGGTGTATGCAGTTAAACACTAAAAAGGATGAACTTGCATCAAGAGCAAAATTTAGCCTTTATATCTAGGGTGGCATAGACGGTAACGTAGAACATAAAAATGTGAGCATTGCCTCTAGTGAGTAAAACAAATGTACTTGATACCGAGAACAAACTATGCAGCAAAACAAAAAAAGAAGGTAAAGCATTGACCATGCCAAAAATGAATCAAAAACCACTAAATCAAAAACCAAACGATGAGACAAAGCATGGGGCATGGCTAACACTTATAGCATTACATTAAACAGCATGCGACTATCAAGCATACATTCTTTCATGGGACAGATGAAACTAGGATTCCCTGAATATACCTGAGCATGATTTTTGAGGTTCCTTTGAGCAGTTGAAGATGTGTACTTTGGAAATGATGGAACCTGTCATTTAAATGGCATAAATCTCAGCTTGTAATCCTCCTTTTTATATAAACTATTGAACATAACAACCTATTAGCATTGCTATGGAGGGGCAACCAGTAAATTGGAGAGAATAAATCTTTTGATGAGCACATGTAGAAATGTCCAGCTTATAGCTCATAATACAATTATGAAGATTATATACCACATCAGTTCAACTGGCAGTTCTTATACCACAGGATGATCTATCAACATAACAAATTTTAGGAGATCTGAGCTCTCATTAAAGACCAGAAGCTAAAGCTGAGTGCACGTGTGCAAATTCGACATTTTCGGGAAAACTAAATATCCTGATACAAGAAGTGGGAAGAGAATGCATGATCAGAAATTTAGTAGTGATAAACTAACTAGAGTAGTATATCTCTGTCTATCAAGGTTAAACCACCTGCTTATGGATTTGGATCCCTATGAGTTGGGTACCATACTGCTTTTCTGCTGCCAATTTTTAACCCATTTACAAAACCGTAGTTGTTTTCATTTGAGAGCCCAAAATATTGGACCAATTAAAGATGGCAACACTAAGATTGTGATCACAATTCAGCGGATGCAAACCTAGGCATCCAGCCTATTATCCCATTAACACAGGAAAAAGGACAGTACCCAATTAGCTTGGAATTAGAGGTTGACTAAACTTATCTTTCATCACCTGTGTACATGTTCCTATCATTACATGCATTATACTTTGTTTCACAAGCTTACCATAAATATAGACTCACCTTTATCTAGCAATGGTATCTGAATTTCTCAACCATATATCACATATGTTTTACCACAAATCTTATCTTAGCCAGAGCTGGTGTATATCAATTAGAGAGCACCAGATCGCTGGTCAAAGCTAAGGAAAAACAAGCTTTCCCTAAAAGTCCCACAATTCCACACACTAAAGCAGCAGAGGACGCAAAGCAGGAAGTGGTGAACATACCTGCCCATTCTGAATGAGCGAAACTAGGATGTATTTCTTGTAAGCTTCAACAGCAATAGCATTCAATGATGACATTGGGACGGTAACAGCCTGTAAAAATGCATAACATTGTAAACACTGAACCATTAAACATCAAACACAAAATTAACATGTTTAAAGCCTCACATTGTGAAGAAAATCCAGTGCTATAGTGAACTTCTTCAGCCCAATGTATATCATTCCCCTGCAAGAGAAGGAAAACCGTTAAGTAAACAAACGGTACATATTAAAAAACCATAAAGGATAAAGCACATTCGTCCATATACCCATAGTAGCAATAGAGGAATAAGTCCTTTGGCTGATCAACTTCGAGTATGTCGTCTTCCAGGACGCTTAGGCCAGCCTTGTACTGCTTCGCAAGCAGGCACAGGAGAAGGTAATCCGCATGGATCGGGGTCAGCTCTTCAGACGAAGTCTGAATCTTGCGGATTGCCGCCCGCAGAGGGGCAATCCCTCTAATCGGCGCGTTGAGCTGCATGACCTCATTCTTGAACACCCTACACACACTCAGAACTGCACATACAAAATACAAATCGAAGAAAAAAAAAGGTGGAATGTTTAGTCCACGAATAATGTTCTAGTACTAGTAACGAATAATCGATGCATGACAGAATTAGATAGATTCGATTTGATCATTGAACAGCACGCACACTTATCAGGCGCCAAGCGTATCTGCTCCGCCGAGCAGGAGACGAGGAAATCGGCCGTGGTGACCAGGAAGTCCCCGCCGCCCTGCGCCCTCAGGTTGGAAGCCGAAGACGCGAACGCCTCCCTGCATCACGGACGAAACAACCCCCCGCAAGGTGGGGGAAAAGTAGATTAGCGCGACGGATTGGATTCGGCGAGCATACGGGATTAGGGTTTTCGCGGACGGCGGCATCAAGGGGACGGGACTCACAGGAGGTAGAGGAAGCCGAGGGAGTGGGCGCTCGGGTGGAGCTGGGCGAGGAAGGGGAGGAGGGCGGCGGAGTGGGCGCGCAGGGGCTCGCCGTCGGCCTGCCGGAGAAGGTTGTGGAGGTGGGCCAGCTCCTCCCCGCTCCCGGAGAGGCCCTGGATGTGCGCCACCAGCGTCTCCACCGTCTCCATCGCCGCCGCCGTCACCGCCGCCGCCGCCGCCGGGAAGTGTGGGGGTTTTGCTTGCCGTTCGCGTCGCCGCGGTTGGGGTTTGGTTTTCTTGTGCTGCGGCTTCCTCTTCGCGTCGACCTGTTTGGTTGGATGCGGAGAGATTTTGATGGCGAGATCGATTTAATTGTGCGGGGATCTGGACCGTCCGTTTGAGTGGGGGGGTGTAATCTGTGCCGTTTGTAGCAGATTCAGATGTGATCTGACAAAATCGAATCCAAATATGCTTCGAAAGGAAGTTTGATTTTTTTTTTGTTATTCAAAACAGAAGTTTGAATTTGCAGATGCTCGTGTGCATTTGAATCATAAATTCACTGAACTGGAGGTGGTTTCGCCTGACAATATATGGAGAAACTGTACATCAATTTCCTGTGTAGCTCTTGCATGTGAATGCAAGTTTTACAAAAACTGACGAAATTCCTACAGTCCAAACTGGAGGTCAAACAGTCCACAATCAGAAAACACCTTGAGTTGAGATAGAAACAGAGGTTCATCATGAACAGCTACCAAACTGGAATGCAGATAGTCACTCCACAATCTCTGTTTTACAACTATTCTCAGTGCCCAGGTGACCTAGCAAAAATGGATATTACACAGGAAACTGTATTCTTTTCCAAAACTTACAGACGCTTCCAAGATTTCATCGGCTTCACTGATGGAATACTCAAGAACTAAGATCAAAGCAGGAGATACGATATATCATCTATGTAAACAAGACAGTATAGAAGAACTGATAAGGAGGAAAACAAGCTGGTATACTTGCACTCGCAAGTCCAGTATTCTTCATTACAAACATATAAGTGCGTCCGCAAAATCGCTTACATTTATATCTATGAAAACAGAGAGACAAAAATGACAGCCGGCTGACTCCTCAGAAGTCAGAATCCACAAACATAGGATAGGAATACTACATATGTTGCAGGCTAGGATCACAATCTAGATCCTTAGACTCAAGTTCTTTGATCTTTCTCAGACAACACACAAACGATATTTACATAGTGAGTTTGTGCGGCGTCGGGGATGCATCCAGATGCTGGAGATGTAGGGCAGCGACAAGTCCCTGCCATGTTTCTCCAGGGCGAGCTGATGTCTTCAATTCCATAAGTTTTCTCTGTTTCCTGTAGTAGTCTTCCAGTAGCTTGGTCTGCATATTGAGAGTTTCACATTTAGAGTTTATCATGTTACTGTACTACAAGAACAAAGCTAGAGAACTCCATAAGAACTAGTATCATGCCTCACAATTCCTCTCAGAGTTTAAACTTCTTGTTTCTGAAAATGCAAGTTTTTAGGGGTGTGCATATAGATGGCAAATTGGCAATCTTGCCCATGGATCCAGGTACCCGCGGGCGCTGTGCCCGATGGGCATGGGTTCGATTTTTTGCCCAGGGGCACGCTCGACCCAAGACCTTAGTGGGTGCCGCCAGGTTTTCTATTTTGCCCATGGGTAACCCATGCCCGACCCAAGTTTTGTATATCTATGGCTGATTTTTGGCCCCATCTCTCCCTTGGCCCATTCGGTTATGGGTCGGGCATGTTCCTGCTCCGTCCGTGCCCAACCCAACCCAACCCATTGCCATCCCTAGGTATGCAATCAGGTGATACATAAAGCAGGCCTCATTGGGTGCATGGTGCAATGCAAAGCTCATCAGATCAATGCTAGTAATAGACCCAATAAGTTTGGGTGGCCTGAAAATACCTGTTCAGCATAAGCACGCATCTTCTCCATTCTCGAGTCCTCCAGACCTAAAACTGCAGCATGTTGCACCTGAGAAGGCCATGTACAGCTCCCAAGGCTCGGATTACGGTCTGAAGACGCAGTTTTGCTAAAATCAAAAAGCTGTCCACAGTGGGGGCAGATGTCACCACCAAACCGCCTCTTCATAAAACAGTTATCAGCACATTTGAAGTTCAGAACCAAGTCGATATCCACAATCTCATCGAGAATCTCCTGAAACATTCAAAAACAGACAGATCAATGAAATTAGTAACTGTGTTGGACATAACTAAATTCAATACATCTAATGTCAATGCTAATTACATGATACCGAGAACTTTGTTATTTAGTTCAAGCAGACAAGGCAAACAGGAACTTACCGCCTGCATATGAGTGCGTGGGATCCCATCAAGGATGAATCCAGTTTCACCCTTATTGTATCCCTCCTCAAGACGCTTCGTCAGCAATCCAAATATAATGTCCTCGGGCACAAGTTTCCCTTCATTCACCGAATTTGCAATCTGTCCATGTCAAATGCAGAAACAATTCAGCATATTCCAATACCCTGAAACACTTGTTGTATAACATATCCCCAAAGCCACAAAATTTCCATTCAGAATATATATCTTTGCCCACTTGTGAAATGGTTCTCAACTTGTCAAACTGCTCTACCCAACTAGCTGATTAACCAAGCCATATATGGTTCTCAACTTGGCATTGTCTGCGATGATAACTTGAGAAGCTCTACCGAATACTACCTGAACTATCAGCTGTTCAGGGAAAGCTACAGGAGAGCCAGCCAAACGAAGGTACAACAAAGAGGGCAAAATGGGAAGCCTGCAAAAGAAGGCGGCCGCCCGCCACAAAGATTCCAAGATCGAAAGTTCCAAACTTTACGACGTGAAACCCTAATTGTGTGGAATCCCCGAATTGCCCCCATGGCATCGTGTGGACGCAAGCAAATTACGGAGATGCCCCCGCAGCCATTCGTGCAGAGGGGAGGACGCTGACCAGGACATGGCCGCCACACGCCCTTTCTCTCAGCATCATGCGATCCATTATAATTTACAAGCACCAGAGAAATCGAAGAATCAAAGAGTAATAATGCTGTTAAACAACGCTCGGAAATTGTTTGGTTTGCCAATTTCGTGGGGAATAAGGAAAAAATAATGGATTTGCTTGCTCTGGTGAAAAGTTGTGGCTACGGACTTACGGAAAAACATGAGGCAAATATCGAAGATTTCGTAATGATCCAAAGATATGTGACAAGAAATTTCCAGAAGCACTCCCAAAGAGTGGCCAGGAAACGCAGGAATCTAGCCTACTTTATGATTAATTGAGCAAAAGCCTCGCGGAAAAGCTCAAATTAGAGTTAGAGATTCGCCTCAAGAAAAGTTTCCAAAATTGCTGGGAGAAAGAAACCTTCCAAAATGTGTGGCGCGATTCCGACTCGAAACGACATAATCAAGCGAAAAAAATATGTGATCGCCAAATCAATCGAGGGGACAAACTCAAATCGCAACAAATTGAAGCGCAGAAACATCGATCGAGGAAAAAAAAGAGTCGTATAAAGAAGCGGGTGGCTTGGAGCGAAATGCGGGCGAACCTTCTTGTAGAGAGAGGACGCCGGGCTGAGCTCCTGCCTGACGAGCGTCCCCATGGAGATGTACGGCACGGCGAGCACCTCGGCGAGGCGGGCGGCGTGGGCGTGCTTCTGCGGCCCGGGCCTCCCCATCACCACCCACTGCGGGCCACCGCCGCCGCCGCCGGTGGGGCACATCTCCGCGACGGGCGCGGACTCCCGCGCCCTCGCCTTCTCCTCCTCCTCCTCCCACTCGGTCCAGTACGCCTCGTCCTCCATAGCCGCCGCCGCCGACGCCCCCATCCTCCGTGCGGCGGGGGCCAGCGCGCGGGCCAGTGGGGACCGCGCGGCGCCGGCGAGCCGCAGGACGCCGGCCATTACCGCGGGCGGCTAGGGTTTGCAGGTGTAGGGTTTTTGGGCGCTGGTGGATGCGATGCGAGCGCGTGGCGGCGCGGGGAGGAGGAGGAGAACGAGAGGGTGGTGGAGGTGAAGAGGAAGAGGAGAGCCATTTCTTCGGAGAGAAAAGCGAAGATGGCTTTCACATGGGCCGACATGGTTGTGGGCCTTAAAACAAAGGGAAGTAAAAGGGCCGGCGTGTCGGATATGGACCGGCCCATAAATAAAAACTGAGGGCAAACTACATAGGGGCATACATAACGATATACTCCCTCCATCTACTTTTGATAATTATATTTCATCTTGGCATAATGACCAAGGATAAATAATTATACCTATCATTTATTTAAACATAAACAAGCAATTCATTAATATTTACATTTCTCGATGCCTATGCAGTGTGGACGAATGGAGAGTCACGCATTAAATTCAAGAAAGTCATTAAAAGAATAGGTAGTTGGATTGAAATATGTCTATCAAAAGTAATTTCTTCATATTTGAAAATATCTCTATCAAAAGTAGATGGAGTAAGTACCATTCTAACATAATAACTTATGTGTGGTAACGGTAGTGTGACGTAAGCGCAATATCGGTATTGGATCTAGTATCATGGTACCATACACGATACTCATAGGTACCATTATGAGGTTAGCATGGTTAGCTATTTCGTTGGAACAGTATTACTGTTTTATAATGTTTTAATTTTTTTATGTAAGAATTTTAAAGAATTTTTGGGGGAATTGAACTGATTCCTAAAAAAACATGTAAAATTCATATGAACAAGTCCTAAAATGTTTTTCAAATAAGCGCTGATTCACTCTTAAAAAATTAAGCGCTGATTCGGCACACCAATGGCTGCATAATTACACTTACACGCCACTGATAAATAGAAAAATCCTACGAATTCCAACGTTTGCCGTGGATGAAAGAAACCAAGAACAGGAACACGGCTAGCTAGCCATTCATCGATCGATGTGCTAAGTCATCGTCATGAGCTCGTCGTGATCAACGCCACGACGGCGGCGGCGGCGAGGAGGCGAGGCGGCCGAGGAGGGCGGAGAAGTCGCGCTCGGAGCAGGGGATGGTGAGGCCGCCGCCGCCGCAGTGGTCGAAGCCGTACTCCTCCTCCACGCTCTTCAGCAGCGCCACGAACGCCGGCTGCCTCAGGTACGCCGTCGGCACCACGAACCTCGCCCGAGCCTCGCCGACGTACACCGCGAAGTGTCCCCTCGGCACGTCCCTCGCCGCGCCGCCGCCGCCGCCCTTCCCAGCCAGGTGAAGCCTCTCCATGAGATGCTGCAGCTTACCTCCCATTCTAGCTCACTCTCTCACAGCTGCAGCTAAGCTTCACTGGATCACAGATTCACTGTCACTATGTCAGTCTGAACTCGTCCTTGCAGTATTTGCTACAGTGATAGTTACGGCAACTGATAACTGTCTGTCTGCGCACTATAGTCTCTGAAACTCTGAATTTTCGATGTGAATTCTTCTGAATTTTGCAGCAGGTCGACAAGGGTGATGCCGTATATATAGTGCTCGTTTTAGTGCAGGGTTAAGACTAAATGGAATTAAGTGTTTCTCAAGGTTTATCGTGGTGATGACTGATGACCAAGAGACAGTGTCACATGATGGTTCTCTGATGTGTTCCTTTCTCACTAGAATGAGACTGGATTTCTATGAGGACTTTTAATGATTATAATCCCTTGTATCAGCATGCCCACATATGCTGCTAAAATGGACTCTTGTTGAGCTTTCATGTCATCCCTTGTGAGAAGTCCTGGTGCTTTTTCAAATTCTGATGTTTGCATTTCAGATAACATACCTAACTAACCGATTGTCATAGTCTAATTTTTCAGTCAATCATTTTCTGAAAGAATTTTTTTATTTCAGTTCTCTGTCAGTGCAGGGTTCAGTAGTTTGCTGATTTTTCTTTTTCTTTTTGCAGAAAGTAGAAACACTAGTACTTTTTTAATGAAATCCACGCAAGACGCATATCCCGTCGCGCGACAAACACGAAAAATATATCAATATCAATGGCCATTCCAATATAAATCCTGCATAAAAAAAAGAACTGGTGGTGGCCGTTCGTTCACGTCACAACAAAACCGGCTCACTTGGCATGCTGCATGAGAAAATGCTTGTTGTTTAGCCAGCATGCTGCTGCTGCAACAAGTGGACATGCAGATGGACCCCCAAGTGTGCAAAATTTCAATTCAACTCGTGTACAAATACTCAGAGACATGGCCGTATGGGTATCCATCCTCATGTGCTTGACCACCAAATCATTAGGACCTGAAAATGGAGGATCAATGGAGCCAAATCTCTGAATTTGAAGGCCAAAATGTTCAGATTTCAGACTGAAAAGGCTATAATCTTCAGAGGTGTTCAGAGTTCAGGCACAGTAGTACATTACATCCCAGAGGACATCTGCTGCATCAAGATATCATCCAGCTCGGCACCCACAGCTTCCTGACCATGGTAATATGGTATTGGCTCTTCTGTGGCCTAGAATTGCGCAATGTGCGGTGCAGCGGCGCATGATCGATCGCTGGACAGCTAAGGCGACTCGTCGCGAAATGAGTGACAGTGTCGATCAATCTATCATGGCTGCAACTGCAAGAGAACATGCGGCATGCTGCCGAGATCAAGTACATGATCCGGCACATTTCCCTGACAGACTTGTTCGGATGTAGGCTCAGTGATGACTGGGGTTGCATAACTGCATAAGCAGATCTTGGATCGGGAGGTTGTGTTGCATGATTGTGCAGTGAATTATGACTTTGAGGTTCTTGCTGAACAATTTGTTTTCAGTCAAAGTTCGATTACTGAAGTTAAAGACTGAGGTTGGACAAAGGAAGTAAAACTTCCGGTCTTTGCATCAGCTAAGGATATATATTAAGATGAAATCTAAATTATAAGAACAACAACAACAACAAAATATCAGGTGCAACCAAAAAAAGAATAAAACAATAGAGATGAAATATAAATTACAAGAGCAACAAAAAAAAAGAGCAGATGCAACAAAAGAAAAACAGAGATGAATTCTGAATTGTTGGCCAAAGATTCAGCTTAACAAAAGAGAGAGTGTCCTAAGATGAAATCTAGATTACAAGCAGATGTGCAGTCTGAGTTGTTGTCCAAAGATCCAGCTTAACAAATTAGAAGAAATGCAGAGATGAAATCTGAGTTGTTTGCCAAAGATTCAGCTAACTAAAGAGAGAATGTCCTAAGATGAAATCTAGATTACAAGCAGATGGCAGTCTGAGTTGTTGGCCAAAGATCGAGCTTAACAAATTAGAAAATGCAGAGATGAAATCCAAGTCGTTTGCCAAAGATTCAGCTAACAAAAAGATGCGTTTGCCGGGAGTCGAACCCGGGTCTATTGCTTGGAAGGCAATTATCCTAACCGTTGGACTACAAACGCTATGCGTACATCTGAATGAAAAACAAATATTCAACCAGTGGGGCATCTTAATTCGTTCTTTTTTATGATGATGTAGGAGTAGTTCATAAAGTACACGTCTTAATATGAACAATAAACTTAGCTTATGCTTATGTGCAATATGCATCCCATGTGTTTCCATTAAAGTTCTTGACTCTGGATAGGGAACAATAGCATCAACGGCACCTATGCTTGTCTTTCGATTCAAGAGCTAGCTGCATATGTTTCAGTTTTAATCAAACAGCAGGCATGTGTTTCAGTTCGAAGTTGACAATTTCTGTCCACTGTGGAAAAAGTCAACCGAGAACAGGAAGCACTTAATTTCTATGTCATGGATGCAAGTCTGAATCTGACAGGCAGCGATGCCTATTAAGTACTCTGTATACTGTTAAGAGAGCAGCAGCTTGAAGGCTGCCCCTTGAAATGTATTCCTTTTCGTTCATTTTTTTGTTAGTCTTTGACCTGATTTGGCGGTGCTCAAAGTTGAATTTTGGCCAATATTTCAAAATAAGTTAGGCATGACCGCGCTGAAGTTTAAGACGCCTCTTGCTTGACTAGTTTGTAGTTTACACATACGCTGGCTGAAAAATTGTTCCAATGTACACATTGTACAGGAGCTTCTTCAGCATCTGCACAACTATCTCACACGATTTCAGAAAGTTCAGATAGTCTGAAACTTGAATGAGAAGATCGATGAGTTGTCTGCTCTTACCAATTTGTCATGTACTCGTATTTTGTAAGTTATTTTTCTTTTCGCCGGGCCGTATTTTGTAAGTTTTGTTGTTCAAACTCAATAATAGTAACACTGTAACAGAGAAATATCTGGAAGTTGCTGTATTTAAAAGTTCATTCTCAGTTCCTGGTCAGTACACACCGAAGTCATAAATTTCAGTAAGATGAAGCGATTTCGTTTAAATTTTTTAAACTTTCAGTACAAATAAAAGTTCGAAAACCTGCAAGATGAAGCGGTTTCGTTTAAATTTTCAAACTTCAGTACCAAAAAAGTGCGTTTGCTGGAAGTTGCTGTATTTAAAAGTTCATTCTCAGTTCCTGGTCAGTACACACCGAAGTCATAAATTTCAATAAGATGAAGCGATTTCGTTTAATTTTTTTAAACTTTCAGTACAAATAAAAGTTCGAAAACCTGCAAGATGAAGCGGTTTCGTTTAAATTTTCAAACTTCAGTACCAAAAAAGTGCGTTTGCCGGGAGTCGAACCCGGGTCTATTGCTTGGAAGGCAATTATCCTAACCGTTGGACTACAAACGCATCTTATGGTAGATTTAAAAAAACTGCAATCTTATCAACAAATCTTTAATTTCTGGTGCATCTTTTTTTTGTCAGAAGAGGATCAATGCTGAGGTACTGAACCTAATGCAGTAATGCATAATTGATGGGTATCTTTTTTTTTAGATAATTAACCGATGACTATCTTTTCGTCAATGAGTTGTGCATGAGACAGACCATGTGTTTCAGATGAGCACTTAAATGGGAAAAACGGAAGAAAAAAAAAGCAACAAGGCCTAGTACTTTCATATGCGATTGTTGCTCCATTCTTGTTTGTTCAGGAACAGCACTCTGACAAAGTGACAATCTAGTGCACTCGGTGTCTGTCCTTAAAAAAAATGCCAAGTTGAAGCATATATAATCATTTAGTTGCACGCGGCATGATCAATTAGCATCCGGTTTCATCCATCCGTATAACAGAAAATGATACGGAAGTCTGAATCCAGGAAAAGCACAGCAAATTCAGTGCTCTGCGCTGTCTTGAGAGCACTGTGATGGGCACCAAGTCTAGGACTGTCCCAATCTGTCTCTCTCCAAAAAGTTTCAGGCCCTGTTTAGAAGGTGTTTAGATCCAGGGGTGTAAAGTTTTGGGCCAAAAAAACAGCTTGCAAAAAGTATCTCATATAGCTGATAAGCAATTTTTGCTGCAACTTCTTTTTATTAGGATAGGATCAATGCTGGGGGTACCAAACCTAATACATAACGGATGACCATATTTTGTTTTACATAATTATTAACTGATGATGCCTGTTTTAAATGGGAAAAACGGAGAAAATAATAAGGCCTGCTACTTTCATATGCAACTGTTGCTGAATTCTTCTTTCTCCAGGAACAGCACTCTGACCATCTAGTGCACCCGCTGTCTCTCCGTAACAAAAAATGACAAGTTGAAACACATATATAATCATTTAGCTGCACGCGGCATAATGAATTAGCATCCGGTTTCATTTCATCCGTCCGTATACCAGGAAATGATACGGAAGTCTGAATCCAGGAAAGCACAGCAAATTCAGTGCTCTGTGCAGTCTTGAAAGCTCTGTGATGGGCACCAAGTCTAGGACTGTCTCACTCTCTCTCTATCTCTCCCCCACAATTTTAAGCTTTCAACCAATGCTCTGAATGTACGATGCAAATCTGGACAGTGATGTTTATGAATGCATGCAGCTCATGTTTATCAGGATTTCAGTCTCTTTTCCTCGCAGTGTCCAGCTCGGCTATTTGCAGGTTGAAATCACAACGCATTGGATTTGTGTATCTTCGTATTAATAGAGAGTTAAAATCACTATACTCCCTGTCTCTAAGACTCTAACGTCTCTTCCATTCCATGGTTATTTCACATAGATTTAGCTCGATCGGGAAAACAAGGAAACTAGGGGTTCGGAGTTTCATTTTCCGAACCCCCACCCTACAGGTTTTTTTTTCCCCAAGAATCGCCAAAATTTAACTCTGAAATTTGATCCTTCTGCTACGTTCTTGCAGACTAGCAGTTTTTCACACCTGGCCCTAAAAAGCCTCTGAAAAAAATTTCTCATAATTTTTCGCATTGACTTAGTGCATAAAAACGATGAGAAAAGGGGTTCGCGAGAATAAAACTCCGAACCCCACCAACACTTCTTTTCACTCTGAACCTTCTGTTCCGTTCTTGCAGATCCAACGATGCCTGACAAAATGTTCAGGATGGCTGAAACGATGATGTTCTTAAACGATGAGAGAGAAAAAAATGAAACATAATCCCATTAATCCGGATTTCTGTGTCTGTTTAATTCTCCATGTACAGAGAAGAGTCCAACTAGATTGCACGCAGCCTAGTGGTAAGTGACCTGAGTAGCATACCAAGCTTCTGAGTTTAAATCTCTGTCGAAGCGAATTTCAGATTAGGTTATTTGAGGGCTAAGTTCCCTATTCGATTATCTGCATCCTGAAAGATGAAAATTACTCTATTCCCCCATCCTGTAGGAATGATGTATGTATCCAGGTTAATGACCGTATCATTCTGTCTGATTGTTTTTTTCTTTTTTTTTCACCGATTTAGTTCGGGCAAACGTTGAAACATGGGGTTCGGAGAATTGGACTCCGACCCCACATTCTTGAAAAATTACTTGGACATGGGTCGAAATTGGCAACAACTTTCCATCAAATGATGTTATCATACAAGTAGTACAACGAACGATCTCATCAGCAAGAAGGATTCCAATTAATCCTCAGCAACAAGAAAAGAGAACACAAAAATCCGAGCCGTCATAGCTAGCTAATTAACTAGAAGCTACTAATTAACTAATTAACAGCGAGCTAGTGGTGGTGGTGGTCGTCGGAGGCGATGGCTTCGGCGACGAAGGAGGCGAAGTCGCCCTCGGTGGCGCAGGGGATGGTGAGGCCACCGCAGCGGTGGCAGTCGAAGCCGAATTCCTCCTCCACCCGCTTCAGCAGCAGCACGAACGACGGGTGCTTCAGGTAAGCCGTCGGGATCACGAACCGCTTCCGCCTCTCGCCGACGTACACCGCGAAATGCCCCCTCGGCACGTCCGCCGCCGCCGCCGCCGCCGTCGCCGCCGACGACGACGACGACCGGCTCCTCGCCAGGTGCATCCTCGACATCAGCTGGTACAGCTTCCCCGCCATATTATCACAGTGATCGATCGAGCTTGTTTATTCTTGCTTGCAATTAACTGAGCTGGTGATGCTGCTGTATGTGTTTGTCTGAAATCTGAAGAGTGAAGTGAAGTGAAGTGGAGAGTGGTGAGAGGCAAAGCTGCTTATTTATAGGTGAGCCGTGAGCTCGATGATCACTCGATCAGCATCACTGCAGTAGCCTAGCTTCTTTGTTGGCAAGCTGGACATGTCACATGGACGCATGCATGGTCATGCAATATAAAAAGAGAGAGAGAACTTTACGGTATATACTGCCTCTATATACTAGTAGTATATAGATGTGCAAAAAGGATAGAAAATTAAAAAGCACTTTCGAGTAATTTCGTGGTTGAGAGTTAATCCGATTTAATTGGGACATGCTCATGCCGTCACTGGATCTCATTTATGCGCATGAGAGACGCATTGCAGTCGAACGATTGCTGCTCAATTCTAATCATTATTTAAAAAAATCTATGTACTTTGGTTATGACCAATTACCAGTTAAATAATATAAGTTACATAGCAGGTGTGTGTAAAAAAACTTATAAATTTTAAGTGAAAAAATAAAGTAGTTTATACTATTAAATCATTTGTACTCAATATATTGGACCATACAAGTTCTTATGTAGTTGTGCCTACATATGTGGCATGGTCGTGAATATAATGCAGCTGCATCCATATAGATGATCGAACCTGGACCAGCTGCCAATGTCTGGGTTCAGCAACTATGACACAGTACAGTGCATTGTACATTGCACAGTGAGCAAGCTCGCTCGCTCGAGAGGCAGCTCCACCAACCATGGACCATGGCTGCCACTCGCATCAACGACACTCGCACTGGGATTCTACTGCCACTCGATCATGGAGCTCTCCAAGAAGACGACGGCATCTATCCTGCAATGATTGGACGGTCAGCTAGCTAGCTATAGCTAGCAGCCTGAATTGTTTGCTGGGCGTGTGCAAATTGGCCTGAATTATTTAGGATTTTTCAGACACACGCACACATGGGCTGCATACTGAAATGATAGCCGTAGGGACATTATTCTATACTCTAATACATCCCCTCATTATTTGTATGTCATTCAAATAAGTATGAAGAAAATAAAAAAATCAACAAGATATACAAATATATATAAGGTTGAATTTAACTTGTACAAATATACATTAACTACATATAGCTTTTTTTCTGTTGCAATTTGTAGAAGTTAAATTTTAACATGCATGTTTGTGGAATGTAATATGTAACTTGTTGGTTTTTTAAATAAAATTATAACCATTTACAAAACATGCAATCAGAATCTACTCCCGATATCCGAATGCTCCAGAATTCTCGAGCAATAAACTGTAGGCTAACAGCGGCTGGAGGATACCAAAACCGGGGGCTCCAAGATCACATCTCACATGGATTCATGGATGGATGGTTTTGGTATCGAGGAGAATATGGAGGAAACCAGGAAAGGGGATTATTTGTCTGGGCCTGAATGAATCTGCAGAGAGTACATGTGGGCACAGAGAAATTAACCTGCATGTCTCTCGATCAATTTGATCATGGATGGTCCTGAGAATTCAGAGGTAGCAGTAGAAGTGTACGGCCAGCCCTGTGCAACCTGCAACATGCTTGTAATTTGCATATGCCGCCTTGTGATGAATGTTGGATAATCGGTTTTTGTACGTACGACGTGCTCACCGCTAGAGATGCAGTAAGTCTCACTACACGTATAAAATTAAACTCTATTTCATACTCCATCCGTTTTAAAATGTTTTACACCATTAACTTTTTAATACGTGTTTGACCATTCATCTTATTAAAAAAATTTAAGTAATCATTTATTCTTTTCATATCATTTGATTCATTGTTAAATATACTTTCATGTACACACATAGTTTTACATATTTTACATTTTTTTTAATAAGACGAACGGTCAAACATGTGCTAAAAAGTCAACGGTGTCAAACATTTTGAAACGGAGGGAGTAGTTTATTTCTCACTTAAATGCTAGTAGAAATTTGGAAAAAAAATAGTTGAAAGAAAGCTAATATTAGTTGCCACATATTTGTACTTAGTTGAAAGAGAAGAATTGAGATAATAACAAACTACATATTTGAAACTAGCTACAACACAGACTTCAATCAACGAGCTTTATAAGTAAGTGAAGTATAAGTAGAAGCTTTTTTATTTGTTTTTATATTTCATCTCTTTTTAATATAAACTTGTGATTGTGTGTCTTATAACAGATGTCGGACATCTAATCCATTTCTATTATTTAAAAATGATTAATGATGTAATATGCATGTATGTGTAGCTAGTCTTGTCATATTTCTCTTTTTTTAGATAATGGAAATGAATTACATATCCGGTTTATGTCATAAGACACAGCCATGAGTCTTGTCATATCTCTCTGAGTCATTAACGCGTGAGGCTTGTTTGTTTGGAGGGAATTTTGCTAGAACTGTAACTGCCTAAGCAATTGTCTAATTGTTCAATCATACGTGACAAACTGTGACAACTTAAGACCGCAAAGCAAACATGCCGTAAGTTTTTATTTCTACGTGCTAAACCTTCTGTAAAAAGCGGGGACCAAACCCGAGAAAAAGTGTGGTACGGATGGTGTGTGTGGCCCGTCCGACGTGGGCCTCCGTATTGACTGCATTTTGGGCCTCACTGTGTTACAATCGCAATGACAGGTAGTGGGGGCCCATAATCTTTGACGGGCCTTACTATTCTGAGGTTGAGACTGTAGGAGATTGTGGGCTACCGTATTCTGGGCCGTAAAGTAAGTACTCGTGATATGTAGGCCCAATAGCAATGAAAAAGATGGCTGTAGGCCGCTAGCAGAACTGGGTTGTCAACTAAGTAGTAGAATAAGAAGAAGAGAATTGGGCTGAGGAAACATGTCAATCCAAACTCAATACCAAATTGACCTACTAGCATTTTACTCCCTCAGTACCAAAATAATTTCATTTTTCGCACATCCCTCATATACCAATACAAAACCAAAAACACTATTGTCGATGATATGGGCCCGGAGATATCACGTCTAGAGGGAAGAGGCCGCCCTCAAACCCACGTGGCTCCCCGCGAGGGGGGATCAAACCCGGGGTGGAGCGGTGGCTACCCCCACCCAGCTAGAGGGAGGAGGCCACCCTCAAACCCACGTGGCTCTCCCCGAGGGGGGTCGAGCCCGGGGTGTTGCGGCGGCTGCTCCCTCCCAGCTTGGGGTTGGGCCGCCCCCAAACCCACGTGGCTCCCCCCGAGGGGGGTCGAGCCCGGGGTGGCGCGGCGGCTGCCCCCTCCAAGCTAGAGGGAGGAGGCCGCCCTCGCTTGGGGTCGAGCTTCCCTGACCCCCTCCACGTATCAACCCACGTGTACAGGGTTAGGTGGGCGTGCCTAACGCCCACCTAACTGCATTTAAAGCGGTCTATGCAACCGCATCATGTCACATTTAATGCGGCGTGCTGCGCATCTGACCGGTCTGTGACCGGTTGAATGACCGATGGGACGGCGACTGTGTACCCCCGTCCTGTCAGTGTGTCAGGCGGTGAGCGGCGTGCTCCGTCCCGTCCCATCATAATGATGAGGGGCTTCACAGCCTCTTACCCCAGTCAGAGCTGGTCCAACCACTCTGAACTGACCCGGGTTCCCGTTTTCTGGTGTGAACGAGAACCTGGAAGTTCTCATCCATTAAATGACGAATGACAAGGGCGCCATGCATGATTTGATGGGCCCCGCGTAGCAACCGACGTGCAGATAGCTTCTAGGCTAAGGCAGAAGACATGTAATTAATATAGAGAATATTTTCCCTTCTCCCTAGGTAGCACTCGCAGCACATGTAGTATCCTCTTAGAGTATAAAAGGAGGACCATGCCTAGCGAGGAGGGGGGATCGGACTGAGGATCCCTGAGCCAAAGCTTGTCTAACCCTAGCTTGCATACCAGGGATTCAGGGACTTTCTAAGCACAGAAGAATCATAAACACAGGAGTAGGGTATTACGCTTCATAGCGGCCCGAACCTGTATAAACCTCTTTTGTCTCATCGTCTTGGAGGAGCCTCCGAGATCAAGATCTCACACAGTTTCACTCACCAAATCCTCGAATCTCACCCGCTGCCCCCGGCCGAACTCTCAAAGAGGGGCCTCACAGCCTCCCGCTAGAGAGGGTCACCCCTCGACAACTATAGTATCCCCCACTTTATCAAATTTCAATGAAATTATTCTTCTCATTATCCACTCCCAATGCATTTATCTTTTATTTTCATAAACTCCGATGCAATGGTTTATTTTGAATAAATGGGAGGGAAAAAAACAAATTCTAGAACTGATGGAGTGCGTTCGACATAAGCAGATTGAGTGAAAAAAAAGTCTCTCATTTCTACATGCACGCTTCCTGAACTATTAAACGGTGTTTTTTTTACAAACTTTTTATTTATGAAAGTTATTTTTAAAAAATCATACTAATCTCTTTTGAAGTTTAAAATAAATAATAATCAATTAATCATACACTAATAATTCATCTCGTTTTACATATTCTTTTCAATCTTCACTAATCCTCTTATCTCAAACACTCATATGTTTTACCCATTCTTTTCATAACTCACATCTCTCGTTTTTCGCATAAACTTCCTAAACTACTCAACGGTGTATATATATATATATATATAAAAGTTGCTTTTAAAGAATCATATTAATCTACTTTTCAAAACAAAATAATTAGTAATACTTAATTATTTATGTGTTAATGAGTCGTTCGTTTTATGTGATATAATTACTCTAGTTTCAACACCAGAAACCAAACACAGCATAAGCATATGCCTTTTTTTTTTGGGTTCAGGTGATGAGGATCTGCACACTGTTGGGCGTTCAATGAATCCAGTAGGGAGTCCGGACATGGAGCATGGACGCTGCAGAGACAGAAGACAGAGAGGTTGCTTGCTTGAAGAAGGAAGAAGGAGTAGGTGACAGGTAGGGCCCCAAGATGACGCCCAGCTGTCGATCCACCCAACACCGACCGGGGTCCGGCCCCCAGATCAGACTCATCAGACACCTCATCTCTCATCCCCTCACAACACACGTGTTCCCCGCGTGCCATTTTCAGACACCATTGCTTTCGCTTTGCTTAGCAACTCGGCAATGAAAAAAAAAAGAAAAGAAGAAAAGAAGATAAATTGTACTCCGTATTTGTTTTAAGATTACACTGCACATGCGCACACACATACACCACTATACACGTAACATCATACTCCCACTCTTACGAATATGTTCCCCTAACACATGCTCTAAAGACAGAAATCAACATCGTGTCCTTGATCTCACTAAAACCCTATTAAAAGTTTACTTACATATGTGTAATATTTGTGAGCGTTATGATTCGAACCCTGGTGGTGGTGGTGGATTTATGCACCCATAACTCCACCAAAACACCCGGGATTACAAAGCCGTATGGTTATCATAATTATCACGTACGTTAATCTTTTCAGTTTTCTAAAACCAAACCATAGTTATACCTCATGATAACCGCCAAATGCGGGATAGCGGCAACCCCACCCAAACGATTTGTTAAATCCTGCATCGCACCACTATTGCTTTCCCTCTCCCTTCCTGCTGTGGGCCATCGCCGGCCGGGCGACCACCGTCGCCGACGACGGCGCCGGCGAGGTCGTTGAAATGAATGCGCGCATGCAGCGCAGGGCGCGGGTATCTCGTGATTCGCGCTAGCTTCCTTCATTGATTCCTCGCCATGCCGACCGTTCGATCTGTTCATAAATCTTCGTCAAGCCTGCAGCTGCAGTAGCAGTACTCCTAAAACAGTTAAGGATGGTGCGATGCAGCAAGCTGGCTGCCACGGCAATGCATAGAGAGAGATGTACGGCAGGGATGGATCCGATCGATCATCTGACGGCGATCCGACATACCAGCCGGTTGATGGATGTGTGCATTTATTGTTTTGGCTAGCTGCACCGCGAGTTGAGCTGCATTTTATGCGACCAATGATGTCCAAATCCTCGCACGGGCCGTACCACACGTCGCGCAGAGCACTGAATTATTAGGAAAAATAAAACAATTTCAAATTTTCACTGCATTTTATTCCGAGTTCTTTTGTTTTTAGCAAGGGTTTGGCCTCCATTTCTTTTATCTGAAATGAGAAGAGACCTACAAAGTTCTCTTTTTTTCCCCCGAGTTATTACGGCTACATATGCATATACTCCATACGAGTTATTACGGTATTCAAAAGCCGGCGGTGGCAGGCTTACTTCATTTGTCGGCAAACTATTCCAGTTTGGAAGGTTCACGGATAATGTCAGTTATCACTGACTGAAATAAACACTCTCTTAAATTTAAAACCATTACTCACTCTAGAAATTTATGGCTACTACCCGCCCGGCAAAAGAAATTCGGAATTACTTCCTCCATTCAAAAAGAAAAAAAACTAAAAGCATGTTTAGCACAACTCCACCTCTCCTAGAGGTAGAGCAAAGCCAAACAGTTTCAACTCCAACTAAAATGGGAATGAAGCTGGATAAAACATTCTCACAAAATAAAATAGAGAGATGGAGCTAGGTTTAGGTTGTTTCACAGCTCCACCCTGAACGCAACTCCTTTAGCTAAATTTAGGAGTTAGAGTTCTACCAAACATGCTCTAATATTAGCTATGTGTTATGTCCAAATACGTAGTTAGGGTTAATCTTTTTTTTAAAAAAAAAAGGGGACGGAAGGCATATCCAAACACATATACCTAAGTTTGATGTTTGATTTTTAAAAAAACACGGATGGATTACTAGTGCTACTGATTTGAAATTTCTGTCGGACAAAACTAATACTCCCTCCATTAAAAAAAGAGACAAACCCTGGGTTTCCGTGTCCAACGTTTGACCGTCCGTCTTATTTGAAAAAATTATGAAAAAAATTAAAAAGACAAGTCATGTATAAAGTATTAATCATGTTTTATCATCTAACACTAATGAAAATACTAATTATAAAAAAAATTCATATAAGACAGACAGTCAAACGTTGGACACGGAAATTTAGGGTTTGTCTTTTTTTTTTACGGATGGAGTAGGTTACAGGCATATAGCAGCAGCATTTCATTTCATTTCAAACAGTGCACAGGCACAGCACACAGATGTGCTGGCCGGTCAGCGAGACCAGGCCGGTGAAAGCGAAGAAACCCAACCAAAAAAAAGGAGAGAAAAAAAGAAAGAGACGGAGCGGCCGGCCGAGCACGCCACATGCCGTCGGCGTGCTGCCTCTGCTGCTTCTACTGCTGCTGCTTGCACACAAACCAAGCAGAGGCAGAGGCACGGTGATCGAGTGAAGCTGGCAGTGCAGCTGGAGCCGGACCCTCCAAAGAAACCGTGTGCTCTAGGCAAGCTGCCTCCTGGAATAGACCATCCCAACGGCCAGCCAGCAAAACCCTTCCCAATCCATCCTTTGATTCATCAATGCTATCCATGCTCGTCGATGTTGCACAGCAGTAAAAGAACACAGCGCATTTTGTACCATGTGCTACAGTGCCCCTCTCATGGATCTTAGGCCCTGTTTAGTTTACAGAAAGTTTTTCCAAAAAATATCACATCGAATCTTTGAACACATGTATAGAGTATTAAATATAGATAAATTTAAAAACTAATTGCGCAGTTAGGGGAGAAATCACGAGACGAATCTTTTGAGTCTAATTAGTCTATGATTAGCCATAAGTACTACAGTAACCTATATGTGCTAATGACAGATTAATTAAGCTCAAAAGATTCGTCTCGCGGATTTCAGGTGAGTTATGAAATTAGTTTTTTTATTCGTGTCCAAAAACTCCTTTCAATATTCGGTCAAACGTCCGATGTGATCCCCAAAATTTCCTTTTCCTTATGTATCTGAACACATTGATATTAGTAGTAGTACTAACGTGAATCCGCAGACAGACAAATGGACATGGCAAGTTGGCAACTGAACCACACTAGTCAATTGACTTGAATGTACGTTTGACTCTTGCATGTAAACATTGCGGCAATGAGTTTTTATTCCGCGAACACGCAAACAAAGGCATGTTTATATGGCACCCTAAAATTTTTCACATCACATCGAACATTTAACACATGCATAAAGTATTAAAAATAGACTAAAAAAACAATTAATTATACAGATTACGACTAGTTTGCGAGATAAATCTTTAAAGCCTAATTGCTCTATGATTTGACAATTTGGTGCTACAGTAAAAATTTATTAATGATGGATTAATTAGGCTTAATAAATTCGTCTCGCGGTTTATTAACGGATTCTGTAATTAGTTTTTTTATTAATGCTCGAACATCCCATGCGACACCCTATATAATATCCGATGTGATACGCCAAAACTTTACACCTGAATCTAAACACCCCCTAAAAGTAAAAACATTGCAGCAATCCGGCAATGAGTGGGTATGATCCACACTCGCTAGCCACTAATTTGCTCGCTCCAAGCCTCCCAATCTCTCCAAATATGCTCCTTTTCTATTTTTCAAATATAAACAATTCTAATGTTTATATTTTATATGTACAATATAAGCAATTTTTAACAATGATTTCAATGCACATAAATCCAATTATTTTCAGCTAACCTCATGTGCTCAAGAAAGTAATCCAAATAATTCAAAATTCAATCAATGGGGTGGCTGAAAAGGATTTTTTTTTCTCTCGATCTTAGTTTTTGTTAAGCAAAAAAGGTATATATTTTAGGAACATAAAGAGTAACACATTCTTGGGTTCCAATAATGCACGTATCGACGGATTAAGTCGTGCATATGAAGTCAATCAGCGTTCCGAACTTCTGATGGCCCAACTCACATGATGTTATTATTTTCCTCTCCTATTCTCCGCCTTCCTTCTATCATTTCATTGAGCGCAAGCGGTGGTGCCGTAAGAAACAAATTGAGTGCCTCGCTCCCTCCACACTCTTCTAATCTCTCGCCTCTTCTGATTCCACCACCGCCAATAGACTTAGCTAAAGTCGAAAGATGTCAACATGAAAGTGTGGCACCCTCACTTCCCTTCGTCTCGCTTTGCTCCTGGCTATCAACATTGTCCTACCGCCAAGTGTTAACCCCCATGGTTTCAGCAGCGCTGCCGTTGCCACCTCACCACCCGCCTTTGTCTGTCGTCTTTCCAGTTATTCCTCACCCATAATGGTTATCTATAGGCTCTCTACAAGAGATTCATGTCAGAATATTTTTCTACATGGAAGATATTAAATGAAAAGAGAGAGCAAAACTATCTACTAACTTAGAAATAGTCTATAGAGAAAAACGAGGCAATGCATGAGAGAGCTATAGATACCCATATAGACATACTATTGAGGTGGTTTACTATTAATCTAGTCTATTGCTGAGATGTACATGTTTTATAGAGAGCACCTTACTTTATCATTGCGGGTGCTCTAAGCTCACATTGTCCACCTTCTCCTCTCCAGCATCACCCTTCTCTCAACCCAATCCCTAAACCCTAACCTTAACATAGCCCTTCTTGATAAGGTACTATGTGCTACTACCTCCGTCTCAAAATAAGTGCAGCCATGAGTTTCCGCGCCCAACTTTGATCGTTCGTCTTATTCGAAATTCTTTTATAATTAGCATTTTTGTTGTTATAAGATGATAAAACATGAATAGTACTTTACTCGTGACTTATGTTTTTAATTTTTTTCAAAAAAATTTCAAATAAGATGAATGGTCAAAGTTGGGCGTGAAAAACTATGGCTGCACTTATTTTGTTACAGAGGGAGTAGCTTACTAACTAGCGCGTGTGTGCGAATTACTAGCATTCATGCACATTTTGTATTTGAATTTCATGTTAGGATGGCTGCGAGTTTCCAAACGGGGCCCGTGTTTACTATTGTACGATCATGTGACCACAGCTATATATACGTACAGTTTCCTCTTCTGTCTTCTTTTTGTCTTGTTTCTTTTGTTGGATCTGGAGCCTACCGCTAGTAGTACGAGGAGGCTCCCTGCCCTTTTCTGCAAACCTTGGCGCCAAATTCTCCAAGGATAGGATGGTCATAGTACTACTCCTAGCACTAATGTGAACGATTCATAGGCCCACTTTAGTTTATGTGCCAAAATTTTTTGAAGTATACATACATACATACATATGTATGTATGTATGTATGTATGTATGTATGTATATATATATACATTTAAAGTATTCAATATAAACTAATAATAAAATAAATTACAGATTCCGCGAGATGAATTTATTAAGCCTAACTAATTTATCATTAGCAAATGTTTACTATAGCATCACCTTATCAAATCATGGCGTACTTAAGCTTAAAAGATTCTTCTCGTAATTTACATGCAAACTAGACAATTGATTTTTTTTATATTTAATACTTAGTACAAGTGTCCAAACATTTAATCTGACGAAATTTTTGGAAGTTCAGAGGAACCAAACACTGCCATAGTTCCATCACGTGGAGGTTAGGCTTCGTTTTCCCGCGCCGCGCGGCCCCTATTTTGGCGCGAAAACACCTCCATTCATGCCGCCCCGATGGCGCGAAAACCGCTCGGCTGCGTGCATGGTGGGGGCGCCTCTCTCTCCTTCCCCGCGTCGCCGTCAGAGATTCAAAGATTCTTGTCTCTTCTTTCTTCTTTTCTACAGTGTCTTTTTCTTCTCCCCTCCCTTTTCTGTTTTCTCTCCCCATGAATCGTGCGTGCATGATCCTGAAATCCATCGATCGATCGATCCTAGGGTTTCTATCCAATCCGATCTTCAAAAAGATGATGAAAGGAGAAAAAAGAGGATCAAATTTCGTACAATTCGGATGCAAACATCTTGGATATCATGCGGATCCAGGAGTCGTATGATGAAACATCATTACAGTAGTAATAGTAATTAAGCTAAGATGTACTCCACTATATATGGTCCAAATTGGGCAGGATGTGCGACACTGACATATATATACACGATCAAAGCAAAGCAGCAACTAACTAGCGTGGTTACGTGACGTGTCGTTGTCTTCATCTGAATCATGGCCATTTCGATCTCTTTTTTTTTCAATTATGCCTCGCATTCATGTCGATCCATGCTCACCTCGACATACACTGTCAATGGATGCATGCTCGAATACAAGTATGGTACAAACTTATCTATTCGTTCGATCGATATCCTTTTGCATTGGTTAATTCGAATTAGGACATATGTGAGATGCGAGATAATAATGAGTGGATTTATTATAGTACACTTATGCAGTCATCACCGGCATTTAATTTAGGAAAAAGTACGAATTACCTCTGAATTATCGCGGTCAACCGAATTACCTCTCTAAACTCAAATACCGAACATTTTACACCATAAACTATACATACCAAACAAACGACCCCATGAACACTGTTCTAGGCGGTTTTGATTTGAGCTATCACACGTGGCGCTAACGTGGCAACCTAGTCAGCAAAAAAAAATTAAAAAAAATCCCTAGGCCCACCTGTCATCCCTTTGTTTAACCCAACTTCTCCCAGCCCCCTTGCTCTCTCTCTCTCTCATGCGCGTACTCGGATGGCCAGCGGCGGAGCTCTTTCACGCGGCTGGGGACGGAGGCGAGCCGATTCCCCCAAATCCAGCTATCGCCGCCCTTTTCTTCCCTTTGGCCGCCCGTGGAGGAGGCAGCCGGAGCTCATGGTGGGCGGCGACGCGGGGATGGAGGATAGCGACGGCGCGGGGGGCGAGAGGTGTGCGAGGTCGGCGACGGCGAGCTTCTTCGCAACGCCGTGGTTGCGGAGCAGGAGGAGCTCCCACTAGGCGGAGGCCCAGCCGCCGCCAGGGAGGAACGAGGCCGGAGGCGGAGGCCGCAGAGAGGAAGACCGGCGGCGTGTGGTGGCGAGCGCGGAAGGACCTGTCCGCGAGCGTGGCACGCACCAGCGCGGCGGCGGGGGAAGGGAGGCGGAAGAGGTCGTCGCCGAGCACCTCGACGGTGCCCGTCGCCGGCCCTCGCGCGCCGACCGTCCACGTCGTCCTGCGCCACCGCTACGGCTTGACCCGCACGCGAGAGGGAGGATGAGTGAGAGAGACAGAGAGTGAGAGAGGAGAGAGAGTATGACAAGTGGACCCCACAACATTTTTATAAACTAGGAAGGTAGCCCGCACATTCGCGCGGGCATCTATTGTGGTCTGCATGTTTCAAAAACTTATAAGAACATAATATTAACCGGATAGCACCGTCATACTTCAAAGTATGTTTTCTCCACAAATATTCTTCGTCGGTATTTGTTATTTTCCACAAATGTGTTATCTAACTACTTAAAAGTGTTTCACATTGTTGTAATGTAAGCAACATGTTGTTAATCATATGGTTTAAAAATCTTTGGCTTTTCCTAAATATTTATGACTGACCAATAGCTAGCCTCCAAAATATGGTCTAAAGTAATTTATTTCTTTTACTTGTTAAATATACTACATCCGTCCTAAAATGTAAGTATTTTTAGCTATGAATCTGGACACACATGTGTTCAGATTCATAGCTAAAAATGGTTACATTTTAGGACAGAGGTAGTAGTTAATTTGGATTCGACTCATGAAAGTTTACTGCAAATAATCTAATGAGGTGCACAGATAAAAAATTAGTTTAGGTGGTATAGTTGTTTAGAAACTGCTATCACAAAATATGTTTTCTATCTAATTAATAAGCATAAAAATAGGACAATGGGAGAGAAGGAAAATAGGAGGCGAGGTTGTGCTCGTGCATGAGGGGGGAGGGCGCAGACATGCATATGTACGGATATAATGTAATAGGACAGGAGGATTGGGATTGGGCCTTTTCTCTTTTTGTCTATCTATTAAGATAAATCTAATGGTAAAAAAATAATGATTCCATGGTAAAAGGCATATTTCATATAAATTATGAGTGCATGTGATTTTTTTCAATTATTTCATATTTTATTATGTCAATTCGGATGACATGGAAAAAAAAGCAGGGATGCTGTCTCTTGACAAAACACTATTTAATAGTTGAATTTCTAATTTTTGTTTGACATTGTAGTTTTAATTTACATATGCATGTTTCCAGAATAATGTAAGATGAGAGGAAGGAGGAGGAAGGGGAGGAGACGTTTTTTATTTAAAAGTTTTATATAGATAGATTTTATGGTTGAAAATAATAGGTTTATCTATTTAAATGAAAATCATTGATTAAATGTTTCTTTCGCAGCATTTATAGTACTTTTTATAATATATTAGATGTGCCATGTGATGAGCTAGAAACACTATAAAGGATGTATAATAAATAGATCTGCATGATATTTTATGGGGATCTGCTTAACAAATCTTTATTATATAATAAGAATTATATATTAATTATTTATATACTAAGCTGCTAGCCAGAAATAAGGATAATAAAGTGAGTAAGGAGAGAGAGTAGATCATTTACGATTGCATAATATGTATTAATATTTAGTTATTATATAAAGGATATGAGTTTATATGCAAATGATATATTTCTTATATATATACACACACACACACTCCAACACATGGCATAATTAAAATCAAATATATTATAAGAAATTCTAATTATTTAATATTAATATTTTAATAGAAAAATTTGCTACCTATAAATAAATGGAAATAAAGAGAGAGAAGGTGGGGAACGTACGTACGGTATGTACGTGATGGAGGGGATACGGATGGGTTTTGTGATTTTTTTTCCTTGTTACAAGATAGATATCTAATGGTGTGAAACGGTGGGTCCACCGTATTAAGGGAAAATCGATGGTCGGATTTTTATTTTTTCCTTAGAATTTCTATAATTTGTTAGAGCGCCACATGGCGGTATAGGAGCGTTTGTAGAAGCCACATGGCGGATTAGGAGTGTTTGTAGGAAGTTTAATGGACTTTTAGTATATAAAGATAGAATGCTGATTGGACTGCCACGCGTACGCCACATAGACCAAAACCTCAGCGGATTGGGTAGAGTGGGGTAATTCGTCCGGTTTGCATAGTTGGGGGTGAAGAATATCCGGTTTTGTGGTTCAGGGGGTAATTCGGTCGACCGCAATAGTTCAAGGAGATAATTCGTACTTTTTCATTTAATTTATGTATCTTTGAGTCGACTACCTTACCTCAAGAAGCTACTGAAGAAACGAATGGTCTTTGATTTGTCGGTTGTCACAAGGCAAGATCGATCAAATATTCTTCAAGGAAAATGAGTAGGTTTACCTTAATAATGAAAACAAATGGCAGCATTGGTCAGCTCATAGAAAATGGGAGCCGATCACACAAATTAATTAGTGCTGAATAGTCGTTTACATAAAAGAAGACAGATGGAACTGTATGATCAGAGGTTCAACCCAGTAAATTAAGCAGCATTATCGTTTGACTTAAAATTAATTAGTAGGATTGTATTTTAGAGCACCGTATTAATTGGTCAACTGTTTGAATCTCTAATAGAACGGCGGATTATTTTTTTTAAATAATGAAGGATTGATATTGGTCAACAGGAACAAAAAAGAGATAAAGTCGTACACAAGTTTATACTCCTGATACAGAGGGATACTTAATTTTCCGTGGAAAAATACAACGAACCATGACAAAATCCAAAATTCAAAAAAATTCCAACCCAAGTCTTCTGATTATTTTTACCGGCATTGCTAAATAGCCATCGAGAGAAAATTAGAGTAAAAAAAGGTTTGGGTATGTGGCACGAAATCTCAAAGCTAGCCGTCCTACGTACAGTCCATAATGTGCAAGATTTTAGCGTCTTTTCCTTCCACATCAAAAGCTACGTAGGCCTCGTTTAATTATTTGGGGAAAAAAATTTGGATTTGGTTTTCGCATCGGATATACGGACACACATTTAAAGTATTAAACGTACTCGAATAATAAAACAAATTACAGATTCCGCCAGAAAACTGCGAGATGAATTTATTAAGCCTAATTAATCCGTCATTAAAAAATATTTACTATAGCACCATGTTGTCAAATCATGTCACAATTAGGCTTAAAAGATCCGTCTTGCAATTTATACACAATCTATGTAATTAGGTTTTTTTTTTCTATATTCAATACTCTATACATATATTAAAACATTCGATGTGACAGCGTGGGAACTAAACCGCGCCTAAACAAGGCCATAGGCATGCAATTCTCTTACAGCAACTTTTTTTTCCTTGAAGAGACAATGCGTAGTGCTGATTTGACTTTGAGGTCTGATGCTCATGTGCATGCACTTTGGAGGCGTGATTTAGGCTAATCCCAAATCGATGGATTACCTGATCAAGAGGGCGCCGCCACGCACGCACGCACGCATGTTGCCAACCCGACCGGCCGGTCGTGCACGCGCGCGTCGGAGTACTGCGCAGAACGTGCAACGCAATGCGAAGCGCGACACTCGCGTGCACACCACCGCCGGCGGCGCGCGGTGTACGTGCATGCGCCGCACGTCGCCGGCCGCGCGCGGCGGCGGATTTGGCGGCCGGATCGGACGTGCCGGGAAACGAACGAATTACAGTATGGCCAAGTTTAGTTCTAAATTTTCTTTTTCAAACTTAAAACATTTTCATCACATCAAAACTTTTCTACACACATAAACTTTTAACTTTTCCGTCACATCGTTTCAATTTTAACCAAATTTCCAATTTTAACGTAAACTAAACACTATATATTAAATCCGGCTGGGCTGGCCAATCGATGGATGTATGGTGTCCCCTCCGTGCACGAACGGCTACATATATATGTCGAATTGAGTGTGGTAAAGCTACATATCGAATCAAATCTCTCCTCCTAGCTATACATGCTGTGTTGACTCCATTTTATATTTTTTATTTTTGGGAATGAAGAAAAGACCATATATAAATAGCACGCTGCTAGCTGATCGATCGAACAGCCGGATATACTATATTTTTAGGTCGTGCGCGTACGTGCGTGCATGCATGATCTCCGCACCTCTGCTTCCAGCTTCCATAATTCACCTAGTTTCATATTACTTCCGTCCAAAAATATTGTAACTTTTGGTTATAAATCTGAACACACAGTTGTCTAAATCTATTATCTATCTATATATCTATTATATACTAAAAGTCCATTAAACTTCCTACAAACGCTCTTAAGCCGTCACGTGTCACTCCTACAAACACACCTAAGTTGTCACATGACACTATCTAAATCTCATTGTTGATTTTCACTTAAATTGGTGGACCCATTATTTTACACCATTAGATTAGATCTAATATTAAAAAATAATATCCTCATGTACGTATGAGTTTGAGTTTGTACGTTACAAATGCCGCTGCTTTCTTTCCATACGTACAAACATTGTACATGATTGAAAATAAAACTTTCCTAATCTTCACTGAAAAAAAACATACACATGTACATAAAAAAGACAGAAAAAACATACATACATAAAAATCAACGGTATTTAAAATATAATTTTCTACAATATAAAGATAAAATATATTACTTCACAAATATAAATATATTTAGTTAAATTAAGATCTATAATAAATATCCAATCAATGTTCTTATCTATTATATAATAAAAGTACATTAAACTTTCTCTCAAATAAATTAGAGAATCCCTAGAAATCTATTATATACTAAACATCTATTAAATGTCCTGTAAACACTCCTACATTGTCACGTGACACTCTAATAAAATTAGAGAAATCCTAGAAATTTAGAGTAAAAAAAGAAAACCATACAACCTTCAATTTTCACTTAAATTAGTGGACCCACTATTTTAAACATTAGATTAGAGCTCTTAAAATTCCCATGCTGCTAATCTCCATCTTGGAAAAAACATAACTTGCCTACATCGTACGATCGCCTCCTTCCCGGGAAAAACAAAACTTAAATACCTACACCATATACGATCGAAAAAAGATAAAGCCAAAAAAATAAAAAGAAAACATGCACACGTACATAGTAGTATCGGAAAGAAATACTAATTATGAAAAATCATCAGCGTCAGCACTGATTTGTTATCAACAACCTTTAATCTACAATTGTATTATAAATAATACTACACTATGCACAGCTCAACTTAATCGTAAACTTATTATAGTGATAAATATATCATGACAAATGACGCCAACATGTAATAGTTAATGCGTACATAATGTTTCAAATAATTTCATATCATATTTTATGGTGTCAAATATCACTTGACAAATATACAATGTTAATTTGAATCTACATATGTAAAAATTAAAATAACAAAACCTAGCATTGTTTTTTGAGTATATCTATTTAGGTTTATTTAATTTTGGAAGAGTTTGGGATTCTCGAAGTATTTGGAATTTTTCAAAACTTTTCTTATTTGAGGTGTGAGAAGCACAATTAATAGATTGATGGGAAAAAATAAACTAAATTTTAGCAAGTGATAATAAAACAATAGAATTTAGCTTCGGTTTTTAAGTGGATATTTTTAGGTTTATTTTGGGTGATATTGAGATTCTAAAGGTATCTGAAATTTTTCAAAACGTTTTTATTGTTATTTGAGGACTGAGAAGCATACGTGATAGATAGATGTGAAAAAAATAAATTAATAAGATTTTAGACAGTTATTTTGCTAGAATACAACTCTTGATTCATCACGAGAATTATGTATTATCTTTGCTAAGTAGTATTGGCAAAACATGAATAATCCAATAAAATACGCATAAAACTACTTATGCTATATTTTTTTATAGTTGATAGAAATTCTAATATACCGGATATATAGTTGACAAATGTTATACACCACAGAACCCAACTGTATGTGCACTCTAGCGAATTAGTTAGTGTAAATAAGTTTGTGAAAATAAGTACATTCTTTTCGAATGAAAAAATAAGTACATTCTTAGAATTAGTAAATGAGTCTCATATAATTATAACAACATATGGTGGAAACAAATTTGGCGCTAAAGTATAAATATTTATCAAAATATAAATAATGATATGGTGTTTTGCAGATTTTTATGGTGGTACGTCTCTTTAGCTTTTTTTTAGGTAGTGGCGAATGATTAACCTCACTCATTTAAAAAACATGATATTGTATGTATTCCATTAAAATTTGATAAGTACTTATTACTAACTTCATATACACATTTTGTCTATTCTCTACCACAAATCGACTCAAATTTTTTTTAAAAAAAATTGTTTTCATCACCTCCTCCTTCTTTCTGTCCTCTTTGTCGTTCAATGCAGGATGCAATACTTGCTATGCTATCATATATATTGCATGGGCATGTACATGGTTGAGTTAAGGTGGTGTCCATGAAAGGCTATTGTAGGCAATGTAACTAAAGTGACATAGTTACCAATATAATCATTTGTGAGTGTACCAATAGTGTACTAAGTGTTATAATTGTACTGTATGATGGTTTTTAGGGGCATGGCTACATCGATGCGGGATCTATATGTTTTAAGACATTACATATATACTTCATCCATTAGAGATGCATTCTTATCATATTAAGTATGGTATATTTATACTATTTATACATGTGAAAATAAGTGATGAATACCGGGTTATGTAGTGTAGATGAATTTTTTAGTGTATTAATAATGTATCATTTGTTTTAGTGGTACTAATACAGCTTCATTTATTAAAAGTTCACATAACTCTTAAAACGATGTTAGTAAACAATGATAGTAAGTAGTAATGACAAACATCCCGTTTATATATGATCAGGATAAATGGATTTTTATTTAAATCTAAGAGACATTTTTATCACATTAGTAGTATATTAAAATCTACCATCTATTTTATGGTAAATATATTTATTTTTTATTGTAGGATGATCTAAATTCTCTTACACTATATATATATATATAGTGATGTATGATTCTTTTTAGCATTTTTTTTAATAACAAATAAGATGGCTGTGCATTTATGCGAAATTCCTTTCCGATTTATATTCTGAAAATGTTCTATAGTTTATATTCCGTTGTTATAGTGTTTGAAACAATACATGCCTGCGCGAATGCGTGGGCTATCTTTTTAGTTTATAGTTAAAAATGTTTATATTTTGAGATGGAGTAATAGAGAATGTTTTATCCTGTCCAGATTCATCTGAATAATCCAGAATTACGATGAGTGAAAAATAAACACCGTTAGTACGTATCATCTCCCTCGTCGGCCGTGATTCGTGCCCATAAATCAACTACTTAACTTTGCTCTTTGCTATTAGCTTGAATGCGTATACGTGACCATATAATCATATACGGTCTCCCTCTCCTCTATAAATACAAAAAGGAAAAATAAATAAAGCTGTTCATCACATTGTACGCACGTACGTACGGCACAATTTAATTGACCCACAAGTGGTTTATGGTTAGCTCTAAATTATTACTGATGGGGTACTACCACTAGTGGTAGAAGCACTACTACAACGAGTACGCCCTAATTAATGAAGACTCCATTGATGATGGACGAGACGGGACGGCGTCACGTGAGGGGCGCGCGCCATCTCCATCCCCTCACGACGCATCCGCCATTAATTAATGTGGTTCGATCACGTACATTCGCGCGCGCTGGATAGATACGACGCCATCAATATCGATCGCTGTACTCCACTCTGCATGCCCCCACTACTCTGCTCGATCCTCCTCAGTTACTACCACTGCTCTAAGGCCAGTCACAATGGGGGTTTCACTGGTGTGTCATGCACATTTAATAGGGGTAAGACTGAATAAAAAATGATTATTTGCATGAAATGGGGATGAGAGAGAAGGAAAGAGTTTCATCCTGGTGAAACTCGTCAGCGTCGTTTCCAAGTCCTCGGTAACAGAGTGAAACCCCCGTTGAGGCCGATTCGTTTCATTCACCGGATCTCTTGCGTCCGCCTCCGCCGTGCGACCTCCGCATTCTCCCGCGCCGCGCCGGATTTTGGGTACAAATGATCCCAGCAACTTGTATCAATTAAATGCTTTGCTTAGTCTTGGAAACGTCAAAGTGAAACCCCTCCACTGTGGGGATTGTTTCATAAAAGATTTCATTTGAGAGAAGATGGTATAATATTTTGGGTAGCCGTGCAATGACACTAGCCATTGTGACTGGCCTAACGAACGTGCCACACCTGTTTGGCAGAGCTTCCGACACTTTTTTTTAAAAAAAAACTAAAACTCTCCGAACAATTTAGTTTTTTACAGATTATAAGAAAATGTAGATGTAGAATAAAATAAATAAAGTTAGAAATTTAAAAGTCCAGTTTTTTTAAATTCTCATGAAATATTTCTTCCGTATCAAAATATAATTATTTTTAGCTATAAATCTGGACAAGCTAAAAGTTATTATATTTTAAGACGGAGATAGTAGTTACCAAGCAACCATTTCTCAAAATATTGTTTAGAGAGCTTTGCATCGGATATAGCTTCTCTTATAATCTCCCGGTCATCAAACACTCTAGATTCTCACATACTCCCTCCATCTCCAAAATAATATTTTTTCTCATGTGACACATCCTAGGAGGAGCCTGTCGAGATTCGTTGTAATATGATATTTCGAGAAGGATGAAGTAACTTTGAAAAAAATATCATTATAGAATTCAAAAGGTGAACTATAATTCAGAAGATGAATTATAAGTCAGAAGCTGGGTGTTTTAGTTTAAACAGCTGTTTTTAAGAATCCTAACCTCTCTCAAACACAACCCTAGACAAGCTCTTTCACTACATGTTATCAGACCACTAATAGGTTTTTGTAAGCTAGAATTCCTATATCGTATATTCTCATGAGTGGTGAAATAGATGTAGAAACGTATGATTTGCAGTAAACAAAACATCGCACTACGTTACAACCCAGCAGTGGGCATATTAGCGTATACTCCAGAGTCCAGACACAGCCAAAGTCGGCAAAGCCGACCAGGAATATACACCACATATTCGAGTAATTAAGAACCATATTGGGACCTTGTCAGATTAACTAATCTCCCATATCAACACTACTAATAACCGTCCAAATTAATGCTAGTTGTAGCAGCATTGTACAAATTTAGAGCCAATGCACAGCTCCAAATCCGGTAAGATGCTGCCGGCCCCTTTGTCCATCTCGCCGTACTCCATCTGGCCATGGCGAAAATACAATCTCCATTCTAAAATTAAACTCTTCTTTTATTCATCTCACAATAAAACTAACAGCCCCACCGTTTGGCTTTTTCCTTGATAAACCAAAATGGCTTATTAGGAAGTAAAAATAAATTTGTAGGTAATATATATATATATATATATATATATATATATATTCTTGGTGACTTAAAAGTCAATGCTGAAAAAAAACTACGTTGAAAATATCTTAAAATTAAGTTTGAAAATTTAAAATTACCTTTTTCTTTGGCTGATTAGACGATTCGATGGGAGCCTAAATATCCTCATTTTTATCAAATTCGAATACAATTATATTATTCTGTTTACCAAATCGAATATCCACGCTGGGAATGGAGTAATTTCCACGTCGGATCGTGTCAGAGGAGTAACTAAATACTGGTACTCCTAAATAAAGTGGATTTAAAGGGAAAAAGCAGAGCTGAGCACGCAGCATTGGAAGCTCCAAAAGATGTGGATCCGTGTTTCGTGCTGCTGCACCGCACCGCACCGGCGAGGCGTTGTTGGGCGACAGCGACGCGACACGGCGCGGGAGGCGGTGGAGTGACCGAAATGCCCCTGGGGATCATCTCTGAGGTGGCCGTGGTTGGCGAGGGCAGTTTGGTCAGTTTAAGGGTGATGGGATCGGTTTGGTTCGGTGGAGCAAGATCCGGACCGTCCGTAGCGACGGCAGCAGAAAAGAAAGGCAGCCGAACCCGGGTGGGGCCCGCACGACAGCTGGCGCGGAGACAGACGCTACGCAGGCACGCCCCCTGGGGGCCCCACTCACCAGCTCCTGTTCCTGCTTTACTTGTCGTTGCTGTTGGCATATTTTCAAATATTATTTCTTCCATATTACTTGGTGGTTTTATTTTCCTATTAGTAGTAGTAATGTTGCTTCTGGTAATAGTTGTGTGTGCTGTTTCTCGACTGGACCTCTCTAACAAAAACCGAAAATAAACCTTTTCTTCTGCTTTCTGAAATTAAGTGTTTCGTGTCATGTAGATGACGGGATTGCACAGACAATAAACGGCCAAGAAAGTTTTGTTTGATGCAGGTGGCGAGACCACATAAACAGTGAACCGCTATGTTAGTTTTGTTTCACGCTAGTGGCGAGACCAGATGAATAATGTGCTAACACACCACTGCCAATCGTGACATTATAGCTGACCAAACTACACCTAAATTTCTTCATGCAAAAAATATGATATATGATTCATGAACTTAAGTAAAATTGAAAGGCAAAGCTGTCAGCAACCTCAATACAGCTTGGAAAAAAAAGAAATGTGTTAGGTTGATAAGAAAAAAAAACAAGAGCCAAGAATAAGGAGGAAAAACCCGCTTTAATTAAGCCGGACGCAAAGGAGAGAAATGGAGAGCGAGTGCGTAAGCGAGAGGCAAGAGCACACCCCCCTCCACGTGGCGACCCACCTGGCCTCCCTCCCCCCCCCCAACGTTGCCCCGGGCCCACCACCTCCTCCCCCCTCTTAAATAACCCCCACTCCCCACACACCCCAATTCCCACTCCCATTCCCATTCCACGCATTCCAATTCCAAAAAAAAAAAAAAAGCCCATCTCAAAATTCGATTCCAATTCCAGTTCGTCTCGCTCGCCGCCAAATCGCCCCCTCGCTGCCTCCGTCTCGCCTCGCCGGCGGCAATGGAGTGGCTGGACGAGTACGAGAAGCTGGTGATCAGGATGAACACGCCGAGGGTGGTGATCGACAATGCTGTGTGCTCGACGGCGACGCTCGTCCAGGTATGTACGGTGGCGCGGCGCGGCGTGGCGTGGCGTGGGTTTGGTTCTTGGGTCAATCTGGTGCGTGTTCTTGCGGCGAGGGTTGCTGATTTGGGGATGTGCAGGTGGACAGCGCGAGGAAGACGGGGGTGCTGCTCGAGGCGGTGCAGGTGCTCGCCGACCTCGACTTGTCCATCAACAAGGCCTACATCTCGTCGGATGGGAGGTGGTTCATGGATGTCTTCCATGTGACCGACCGCCTCGGTTGCAAGCTCACCGACGACAGCGTCATCACCTACATCGAGCAGGTTGGTGGGTGTTCTTGGTGGTTTCTTTGATTCTGGCGCGGGTGTTCGACGGAGTTGGGGGGTTTTCTGATGGCGTAGTACATGGCTTCGTTGCAGTCTCTGGGGACGTGGAACGGGCCGGCGCGGCCGGCGGCGCTCGAGGGGTTGACGGCGCTGGAGCTGACGGGGGCTGACCGGACGGGGCTCATCTCGGAGGTGTTCGCCGTGCTCGCCGACATGGACTGCGCCGTCGTGGAGGCCCGCTCGTGGACGCACCGCGGCCGCCTCGGCTGCCTCGTCTTCCTCCGCGACGAGGAGGCCGACACCGAGAGGATGGCGCGCATCGAGGCCCGCCTCGGTCACCTCCTCCGCGGCGACTCCACCGGCGCCGGCGGCGCCGTGGCCGCCGTCCCCGCCGCCGCCGTCGCGCACGCCGAGCGCCGCCTCCACCAGCTCATGTCGGCCGACCGCGACCAGGAGGAGCGCGCGGCGGCGGCGGCGGCGGCGTCCCCGACCCCCGCCGTGTCCGTCCAGAGCTGGGCGGAGCGCGGGTACTCGGTGGTCACCGTCCAGTGCCGCGACCGCCCCAAGCTGCTCTTCGACGTCGTCTGCACGCTCACCGACATGGACTACGTCGTGTTCCACGGCACCATCGACACCACCGGCGACCAAGCGCACCAGGAGTTCTACATCCGCCACGCCGACGGGAGCCCCATCAGCTCCGAGGCCGAGCGCCACAGAGTGAGCCAATGCCTCCAGGACGCCATTGAACGGAGATCACTAGAGGTATATCGAAGCCAAATCGACCCAAATTTCCAACACCAAGATGCAATTCGTTAATTGATTTGGAAGATGACGCTAATGTGTTCGATTTCTTGGGTGTTTCAGGGAGTGAGACTGGAGCTGTGCACGCCGGACCGGCCGGCGTTGCTGTCGGATGTCACCCGGACATTCAGGGAGAACGGGTTGCTGGTGGCGCAGGCGGAGGTGTCCACCAAGGGCGACATGGCCTCCAATGTGTTCTATGTCACCGACGCCGCTGGCCACGCCGTCGAGCAGAGCGCCATTGATGCCGTGAGGCAGAGGGTTGGCATGGACTGTCTCGTTGCCAGGGAGGAGCACCGGCCGCAGCTCTACCAGAAAGCTGGGCCGCGCGACGCCGTCGATGGCAATGGCGGCGGCGGCGGCATTGGGCTGTTCTACCTTGGCAACTTCGTCAAGAGGAACCTGGTCAGCTTGGGATTGATCAAATCGTGCTCGTAGACATGAAAACAAAATGGAGAATCCAACAAGAACACAACAAATTCAGTCGAGACAGCTTGTTCATCTTGCTTGCTGCTACTGTTGTACGTACAACATTCTGAAACACAACATGAAAGGTGCAGAAGTGGCTGATGAAATCTCAGGCATGTCACATTCGGATCAGGAAACAGAGATTGCAAGATTGGTGACATACATCCATTAATGGAGAATCAAGATCCATGGTAGCCAAGCAAGAGTTGCCCAAGGGAGGAGGAACAAGATGATACTAGAGTACTAGAGCCTAGAGCCTAGCAGTAGAAAAGTTGGGAGAGCTATGTACATAGGGGGAATTTGATGCTGTTAGTGGTACTAGTGTGTAGTGAGTGCATTCATGATGTTCTTAGGTAGAGACAGTAGACAAACAATGGAATTCCAGGACGGTTGGTTATTCTGTACTGTGCTGTTTTTCTGCCCTTCTTTGGCAAAACAAAATTCTTTGGGTTCGTTAGCTTTGCTTCTTTCTTTCTGTCTGATGCTTAACAGTGTGTGTTAATGCTTTTTTCAGCTTTGCTGATGGATTATGTGACTACTACTACTATGGTAATTCTGATCTTTGCTTTTGAGTAGTGTGATTAAGTGGTGGTGTTGATCATTAGGTGTAGCTTGCAAGGGAAACAAGATGCCTGACTTGGGCCTGTGTGAGATAGTAGTAGTAACTGGCAATCACAGCAACAACAGCCTGTTCTTGCAACATTGTCTTTTCCTTTTGTGGTATGTCTGAGGTTGTGATTGCAGTGGTGCGCACCAGTGAGGCCCAGTCTAGTTTCCAAAAAGTTTTTCCCGAAAACATCATATTGAATCTTTAGACACATACACGGAGCATTAAATGTAGATTAAAAGAAAAACTAATTACACAGTTAGGGAAGAAAATCGCGAGACGAATCTTTTGAGCCTAATTAGTCTATAATTAGCCATAAGTACTACAGTAACTAACATGTGCTAATAGTGGATTAATTAGGCTTAAAAGATTCGTCTCGCGGTTTCCATGCGAGTTATGAAATTAATTTTTTTCATTCGTGTCCTAAAACCCCTTCCAACATCCAGTCAAACGTCCGATGTGACACTCACAAATTTTCATTTCGTGAACTAAACAGGCCCTAAAGTTACTACTATTCATGGGCATATGGACAATGCAGAATTGCAGAGTGGTAAATGGGTACAATTATATTGCATGGAAAAGGAAATGGCTATATATGTATACAACGTTTTTCTTTATAAAACTTTTACGACATGCTGTGAGTATGAGTAAATCTAGATTTTCTGTAACTCGCATGGAAATAAGGTCACACATGAATTTCAGAAGAAACAAGGTTTTTTTTCCCAATCATCTGTAAACAAGGTTCCAAACAAGAGCCTAAACCATGTTCCTTTCTTGAAGTTCTCTCCCAAACAAGAATCTGGTTGCCATTTAGCTTTCAGAATGCCCAGTAGCAACCATGGCATGATTTGGACATAAGATTTGATTTGGTAAACCAGCAAAACTTTAGCTTTGCCTGAAAGTTTCGGAGTTTCATTGCAAAGATTCCATTAGTCAAATGCCTGATACTGCGAAAAGCAAGAGCTTGTCCCTTTTCAGATATCAGCATGGCTCATGCCATCATGCGTCCTTGTTTAGTGCTCTCAATGCTCTCTGAATAAATAAAAATTCAGATCAGCAGCCGGTTTTGTCCAATCCACAACCACCAACTGCAATTAAACACTCAACTAACCAAACAAATCCTGTTCTGTCCATGTTGTGATGACCTAATTCTTGGTTAAAGAAACACCAATTGATTATTCCTCATGAACTCAGCTCTGATCTGATCAGATGGGAGAGCACATACGAACAAGAACAGGCATCTGCATCCAGCAGAAACTCCAGGCCGTTTGCACGGCTTCTCAAGTGTGGCATCTCCATCAAAACCGGCGGCAGAGCTTGGTTTCATGTGGTTGTGCAGCTTTCTAAATTTGTTCTGGTTTTGTTGTTCTTCCTAGCTTGTCCACTACTGTTGTCTTGTGCTCATGCTGTTATCTTGATCAGTGGCTCGATCAAAATGGCTTTCTTGGCTCTCTGCCATGTGTATCGGTACAGGAGGAGTCAAAGATGGGGTCATCTGATGAGACATGAACTGAAGGACATCACTTGTGACAAATTGGTGCTGACTTGTGTTCATGTCTGAATGCTAGCTAGCAGCAACTAGGACAATTGTTAGTCCATTTCTGCTTTGTTGGACAAGAACTCTTTCATCTTCAGACATGGCAATGCATCGTACTAATCCAATTCACTGTTTGCACTGTAATAATCCCCCATGCATGTTCTGCATCAGGGTCAGATTGGGAGACATGAAAATGACAGGGAGCAGTTCCAGTTTGCTACAGGAGATTGTACTAGTCTGAATCTGAAACTTTGGCGATGTCAATGTGGTGGTATCCCTTTGGTTTCAGACTTTTGAGTACAGACAATTACGGTTCATACGAGTAATTAGCGGCAACAATTAAGCGCAACATATGTTAATAATAAGCCCACTAATCAGTATCTGACTAATTAAATCTCTGACAGGCACGGAGAAATCTAAATTGACGCCTGAATGTTAACACCCTTAACGACTAATCCCTGGACATCTGCATCTGCATCTCAGACAGCAAAGGAGAAAACAACAAGAGTGTGAGCTAGGGTTCGTCGCATGCAAGCATTCGTCGTCGTCGTCGTCGTCTACCTCGATCTTGACCCATCTCCGGAGCTTTCGCTTGCTGCTGCTGCTTTTGGATCCTTGCTGCTGTTCCTCTTGCGGCTGCCTGTACTTTCCTGGCTAGCTAGGTAGAGTAGCTGGCTATCTTTAGGCTTTAGCTGTGACCAGCCAATATCATCAGATAGCTAGATTAGTTAAAAGATTATTATTAGTAGTTAATTAAGCATGATACTAGTACTAGTAGTATATGCATTGGGGATGCAGATTAATTAGTTGATTAGTGATCGTAGCTCCCACTCCCCAATGTCTCCAATTCCAAGGACCAAGAAACAGACATGTCTGCGAGTTCGAGGTTGCTGAACCTTCAATCCCGGCAGCGTTTTTCTGTCGTCTCGGCTAATACGAATTTAACACAAACAGCGCCTTCGCTTCCACTCCAAACTGCCTCCTGCAACTGCAACTCATCCTGTAGCTGTAGCAGTACAGAAAATTCAGAAAGACCCTGCAAACATCTGTCTCAAGCTCAAAGACTTTTAACGAATATATACGACCAACCGATCAAAAGAAGATTTTTAACCAGTTCTTCAAACCAGCAATTCAAATGTTACTTGCAAAATAACCTCAGGCATGAAGGTCATTAAAATCGTGATCTTAAATCAAAATCGCAGGTCTCTAAATAGGATCGCAATCACATAACCTTATACATAATAATCGTAGATTCTACTTATTAGAATCATAGGATTAGGTCTCTTAATTAGGATGGTAAAGTCGAATCGTATGACAAAACCTAGTAGTATATTTTAACAACTATCAACTACTCCTGTAGTTAGTTAGTATGCTGATTAAAGATTAAGCATGACAGAAACTAGCACAGATTAAAGCTAGTTCTTCAGGACTTCAGGAGTGTCTGAACCATGATTAACGAGGGTGTGTTACTTATTGTACGGCTCTGATCATGGCTAATTACTTAACTAATTACTTGACTAGACCACTAATCACGTGGCCGCATGAGCCGCTGATTGGTCAGCCTCTTGCATGCATGCATGCATGGGCTGTCTGGTTGGCGCCTTTTCATGCACGCAGCCTTGTCTCTCTCACATGGTCGCCCTTAAGACCGGGAAGCTGTCTGAATTCTCATGTCTCTCTTCACTGACATTGCTTCTGCTTAAACCTTTTCTTGTTGCAGCTGCTAATTTAATCCATCCATCCATCCATCCCAGCTTTTGTTGCTAAGCACGCACTTGATGGCTTTATTAGCGCTAACTCTAGCTTAATTAGCTTTCTTCCACCGTGGGCTAATCATCTTCACAACGACTCTGGCTCTGGCCTCTCTTTTTGACCGGTGGTGATGATCTGGAGAAGAACATGTGCGTGCCAATGCAGTGCGAATCTTGGCGTGAAGTTTCGTCAGCTGTCACTGACATGTGGGCCCCGAGTATCAGCATTGTGTTTGGATGTTTCACCTGAAGATTACCCGGTCCTAGCTGCTGAACTTCTGAAGATTAAGATTCAGTAGCCCAAAGCTAGCTTCTTCAGTAGAACTTCAGTGAAGTTGGGCCCACTGTCAGTCAGAGAAGAAAAGAAGAGAGCATTCCCATATGTACGAAGATTAACAACATGTGTACAGTTTAGACAACAGTTAATTAGAGTGAAAAAAAATTCTAATGCTAATTTAATAAGGGGTACACCAGGAGCAAATTAAGTGGAGTAATCCAACAAAATGAAAAAGAAGCCTAGAGACACACACACACACACACAGAACTAATAGTACAATTTTGTAACTACAGAACTCTCCAATCTCCAATAAGACCGACATGGTGTTACAAGGAAGCAGGGTAGCCTGATGCTTAAACAGTGACTAATATCGGGACAGCTACAGCAATTGCAGTTAGACTCTTCTGCCTGAAGATGGAAAACCTACTGGAACTCAGATACATCTTTTACAAGTCAGAAAGAAATGAAGCCATCTTTGGCCGCCACCGGCGATCATGGTGTGCGGCTGCAGCAGTGACAGACCAGGAATTTCATGGATCCTGGTCAGTTCATCTCAGTTTCAGGCTCCAGAGGCGGTGACCTTCACATCGCCCGATGGTGTTCTCGCGCTGTCAGGTATCGACTGAGCAGGAGATGCCCAGCTCTGGTCTGGGTTGTATGCTGAGGTTACGATGTTTGTTGTTCTTGGGGCGACGGAGCTGTGCTGCCCTTGCTCGCTGCTGTGCGTATCGGTACTAGAGATTGGAACAGCAGGAGGAGTCTGTGCAAGGGCGGGTGCCGCTTCCACCCTAGGCTTCTTATTCTTCTGTTCCATTTGATAGCTTGGTAGGAAGCTTCCGACAACAATCTGGAATCCAAATGTATATTAGATGGCATTTCAATCACCTCAACACAGATAAATAGTACAACAAATGGACCGTGTTTGCTCGATTTATCAGACAAAACATGGAATGCGTTTCTGCCAAAAATGGGATCCATTCAGATCTCAATTGAAGGTAAGAAAAAGCACCTGAACAGGACTTGCTGCCACCAGAAGGCCAGCAACTCCACCACCGACAACACGGCCATCTGGGCTGGCAAGAGAAACGCTCATCCCACCTGACCGACTCCGTGTTCCGCTGTTTTCAGTAGGCATAAACGATCCAGACAAAGATAGCAACTCAAAACGTCCCTACAATAAAAATAGGGGAGATCAGCTGGGAACCATAAGGCCAATCAGAAAATTTTCATCTTTAGACAAATATACGAAATCATGTCATGGTAGATCTGAAACAAAAACAAAAAGGCATGTAAAGCATCGCTGTGTATGTCAAGAGTAGGTCTACAAACCTCGTAAGTTAATGTGCCACCCGAGGAATCAGGTTGACGCAGTGTAACGTTTGATATCACACCATTAGCAGATAGAATACAGATAGCTCGTGGTCCTTGTTGAGAAAATGATATGACCTTCATAGTCACATCCTGAATTACATGCAACAAACATCAGTACCACATATTATTAAGACTTTCAAAAAGAAGAATTTTAGAAAATAAGGAGCATAGCTATAACTATGCAAATATTTGCAAGAATAGAAGCATTTTAACAGGCTTGAAGGCCAAAACATAATACATAGAGAAGCATATCCAGTCTGATAAACAAAATTCGAGCATATCCAAAATTCATATCAAGGTTTGCAGCCCACCTAATCTAAGCAAAGCAGTAAAAACTAAAACGCCTTTCATCTGTTTATGTATAAAACATGATATAGCATAAAATGTTTCAAAATACATAAAATGATGCAAGTAATCACACTATGTTGCAGAAAAGCCTGAAACCATATGATTCACAACCATAAAACCTTCAACAAAACAGTCTGAAAATTTTACTTGCTCTGTAGTACAGTATTATTCAATCAAATTCAAGTAAAGAACACATTCAATCATTGTCAACAAGAACTCATACATCTTGATCAATTGAACCCAATGTAAGATGCCAGTGAAGACACAAGAAAACGTTGATTTTTACATACCTCTCCAGGAGCAACAGTGATGATGTGAGGAGTAAAATTCGCACCAGCAGAACAAGCCACCATTTCACCTGCCAGTACACACAATGGTTAACAAACTGACGGCAGGTAATTTCGAAACGAGGTAAAAATGCTCAAGAGATTGCAACAAGCGCAACGCGACTACAGCAGCCCGCGGACATTTCCATGACACTGAAATTTCAGTACTTTATGCATTCATGATGCTTGACAACGCTAGCATGCTCCAATCCAACCATTCCAGCTCGTACAACCTGCCAGAAAGACCAGATTCGCCAGGACATCGCGGCCTTTTCGTGTTGCCATCAGCAACGGCAGAAGCACAACAGAGACAGGGATGATGATTGATCGAAAGGTACCGGAGCCTAAGTACATCCTGACTCGCAGGATCTTCGCTTGATCCATCTCGATCCCAATCCAGTTCCACAGAACTAGTAACCACCACCACCATGCCACCCCCACAACGGGGCACAGCCCCACCATGCATGCAACCACAATAACAACAAGATGAGGCTTTGAGGATTCAGGATATGCCTCCATCTGGCCCCCACTACTCGCTTCTTCGAATCTTGGGAGGACACCAACAACCTGAGGTCCCTGACCATCTATCTGATCATGCAACGCAACACTACACTGGGGTGGATACTGGATAGAGCGGGAGGAGACAAAGAAATATTCGGATAAGAGAGGGACAGACAGACAGTGTCATGACAAGTAGTGACGCCTCAACCCCAATTACTACTTCTGCCATTGGCCCCCTCCTCCTCCTCCTCTAATCGCCTAATTAATTTCTCAGAGCTAAAAAATCAAAATTAAATTCTCTCTTGAGCAGAATTGGGTTGACAAAAAAAAATAAATCAAGTTTTATGGATTTTTTTTGGGAGGAAATTTGGGGGAGAGATGAGATGCGAGTAGGAGATGGATACCAACCAATGGAGTCGAAGTGGAAGCCGAACTGCTGCTGCTGGTGATGGTGCTGGTGTTGGTGGTGGTGATGGAGCTTGGCCGTGGAGGCGAAGTCGAGGGGGCGACCCCTCCCGCGCTTCATGGCGGCGCCCACCGCCGACGCCGGCGTGTAGGGCCCCACCGCGGAGGCCGCCATGGGTACCGACGCCGAGATCGGCGTCGCGTTCAGCGGCCGGATCAGGCTCCCGTCCGGCCCATACTTCCTCGGCCTCCCCCTCTTCTTCCCCACCTTCACCACCCCCGCCACCGGCGCCGCCGCCACCACAACTCCTCCTCCTCCCGCCGCCATAGGCGGCGGCGGCACCAGCACACCACCGCTCGAGCTACCCTGCTCGGCCACCGCCGCCTGCGGCTGGAAGCTCACCGTCGCCGCCGTTGCCTCGGTCGCCACGGCCACCGGCGCAACGCTCGCTTCCCCCGACTTGGCCTCCATGGTCCACACGCGAGCGCGACGACGACCTCCTCCTCCTCCTCAACCTAGTAGGGTTTCCGCCACGAGCTCTCGCCATTGGAGCTCACACACACTAACCCCATCTTCCTCACACACCTCCCTTAATCCCTTAAAACCTCTCAAAAATAAATCACCACCAAAAAAACAAAATAAATACACCTCCAAAAAAACCCACACAAAAATAAACCAAAAATCCAAAAATATTCCCTCAAAAATCACAACAAAAATCTCTCTACTCGCAACGAAGAGGCGAGAGGAGGAAGAAGACGAAGCGAGGAGAAGAGGAGCAGCAAGAGCAAAAGGGAAGGAATGGAAATGGGGGCGAAATAAAAAGCCAAAACTAAAAGCAAAAAAGGAAGAGGAGAGAGAGGGGACATAAATTAATAAATTAATTAACGAATTAAAAAAACGGAGTAAAATTTTAAAACCGAATTAAATTATCGGGGTATTAAATTAGTGCCGCGTTTTGGTAAAGAAACCGAAATTGTCGTTGTTTCGTAGGAGAGAGAGGATGCGTACAAAAGCGGGGCCGAGTTTTTAATGCGGAAATCGAAAAATGCCCGTTGCCTTTTGCTTGCCGGGGGGGGCAAAACGGGAAAACCACTTTAATACCGGATTAAATATAGGATAATTTCGAGGGGCTCATGGGTAATTAGCCACGAAGCTATTGAAGCGAGGGGGTTTGACCCTGGGTAGGGGTTGGAATTACGGGTTTTGCCACCCGTGTCTCATCTTGTCGTCTTGCAGTTGCGGCGGGTCAAACGTGTCAAAGCGTACAGACACGCAGACTACAGTGTGAGTGAGTGGTGACAGTAGGGAGGGAGATGAGCCGATCCGTGTGGAAGCAGCTAATCTTCCGGGTTTTTTTTCAACGGGTTGTCCGGTGGGAAATGGAGCAGCTACGCTCACACCGGCTTTCCAACAGTTCAGTGTCGTAGTATTTCATGCCTAACTTGTCTTGTGATGGGTGGCGAGTGACGAAGGTTGTGTTCTTTAGCGGGAGCTGGGAACACGTAGAACAAAGTGATCCATTAGTGTGTGATTGATTAAGTATTATCTTTTTTTTAACAATACATCAATATGATTTTTTAAAGCAACTTCTGTATTGAGTTACTTTTGCAAAAAAAAAAAAATACACAGTTTGATAGTTCAGAAAGCGTACGCGTGGAAAATAAGAGCGAGATGGAAAAGCTAACAGAAGAACTTAGCCGAAGTATCATTAGAAAACTATGTGTTTGTTTCCTCGTGCGAGAATTGTTAAGAGAAAAAATGATGTATGTATTGTTTTAAAGCTGTACCGAATAGTAGCTTCTTTTATGGATCGTTTAGAGTAGTGTATTGTTGCTATCTTCTTATGATGGTTTTTTTTAGTCCCTACATTTTGTGCACCAAAACCAGAGGTTATCTGAGAAAGGGGATATTTATAAGCTACATCTTTTATAAGAACAGCATAATTTTTTCTCTATCTAACAAGGATTTTTTTTGTCTAGTATAATTTGATGTAATATTTTTTGTACAATTTTTTTGGCAGAGAATTCCAAAAAATAAATCCTTTCAAGCCATGAAGAAATTCCTAATGTAGGTGGTATGAAAAGAATATGGTGGTTGGAGCTACCACCTTTATGTTTATAAGTTTTTGCAAACCACATACATTAGACATATCCACCCTTTTGTCCAAATGCCCAACATGTTGTGCAAGATAAAACAACAAAACAAAAATATAGAAACACAATGAATACGCCAAACTCTCCACTAGAGAATAAAAGCCGACTCACAAGCACAAAGTAACTACTCTTAATTATGATATCCTTATCTTGTTGTATTTGTTAGAGTCCAAACAAGTTTAAATTAGTACGAACACTTGTAAAACAAAAGGAAAGGAAAAGAAGAAACCATTATGACGGAGCGTGGGGCTCCTCACCGGGAGACCGTGCAGGTCCCCCTTTGCCGGTTCGGCCGGGGGCCCTGGGTGAGATCCTAAGCTCCTAGTCTGTGTGTGGAAGGTTCGCGAGAATGGAAACACACAAGACACGGGCGATGTATACAGGTTCGGGCCGCTGAGAAGCGTAATACCCTACTCCTGTGTTTTGGTGGATCTATGTATGAAGAAGCTACAAAAGAGCTGGAGAACCAGAGAGCTCTTACTCTCTCCCTCTCTGATCGTTCTGGATCCGAAAAAAAAAATCCCCCTTCTAAGTGGGCAAGGTCCTCCTTTTATACCTCAAGGGGATACCACATGCACCATCTCTCTCTTTTTTGTGGGGACTTATCCTATCTTTTCATAAACAGACGGAGACTTGTATGGTTACCGTCCGAATGACCTTCTGATGGGACGGCCCATACCTACCTCCACTTCCGCCGGAAGCAGGCGCGACGTGGGAACATGGCTGTCTGCTGACGACATGACCAGTGTCAGACCGGTCACAAATCGGTCATTCTTGTCCACCACGCGTCAGTTTATCAATCTGCATGTTCGCCCCTCTTCATACAATGTCTTGCTTGTAATGGTTAGGATGAAGCCTGGTATATATCTGACCGGGACCAACGTGCCATCTCCAGGAGCTAACACGCCGGCTCCGGCTAGGGACGAGTGCTTGGAGGCTCTCATCCTGACGGGATGGGGCGAGGCGTGCGTCAGACCGCCTGTCGCCACCTAACCCACGATCTAATCGGTCTGTGACTGGTCACTGACCGGATAAACGAGCGCGCTGCACTGCGTTACATGCGGCGTGACGCGCTCGTCCAAACCGCAATAAATGTGGTTAGGTGAGCCCCGCTATGCTCACCTACCCCATATACGCGGCGCAAAACCCACAAGGGGTCGGGGCGCCTCGGCCCTCGGGGCCGAGACGGGAGCGGTCCGACCCCTCGGGGAGACAAAGAGAAGGGCGGCCGTATCACCCTCGGGCCCGACCCCCCCCCCCCCCGAGGGGATTAGGCCACGTGGGTGATCGTGTCTGCCTCAAGTCTCTAAGTCATGATACTCCCGGTCCCATGTCACCGACAGTAGCCCCCGGCGTTATGCCAGGGCGATCGCCCTCCTCGAGGGAAGCGGTCGGGCGTGACGCCACTTCCTAAGGCCTGGTGACAGGTGGGGCCGGTCTAAAAATCGGGACAAGCCGGTTCGTTTTTCCTGGAGATATGGTGATGGCGCTTCGGTCGGCGAGCGTAATTAACGCGCGCACGAGATGTTCCATCTCGACTGCCACAGCCGCATATCCACCTCATGCACCGCAAATGGGCGAATGGGATTAGTGGAAGCGTGGGCGCGAGAAACGAGGGGGCAAGATAGTGGGCGCGAGAAACGAGGAGCCGGACACAGCATTGGCAAGGGTATAAAGTCGCCGAGGAAGAGATTTGCTTCCTTCCTTTCGCCATTATTCCCCTTGTCTTCGCCGCTTGCGCCCTAACTCCTTGTTTCCTGTGCCCTACCTTCGCCACACGCGCTCGCTCTCAAACATCTCTTCTTTCGGCGTCATGGCATGGGGCTCCGCTCCGCTTGACGGTAGCGTGCTGCCGCCTTCCCGCATCGTGAGCGAGAGACAGGCCGGGCTGCCGCGCCGCTTCATGCCGGAATCTGCCACCGGCCGGGAGATAGTCTCGCTGGGCGAGGGATGCCCGGCGCCACGCTACCCGGGGCGGTCTGTCTTCTTCCTCCCTTTTGCTATGGCAGGGCTGGTTCCGCCATTTTCTTCTTTCTTCATGGATGTTCTGGAGTTTTACGATCTCCAGATGGCGCACCTCACCCCCAACGCGGTAATGACATTGGCCATCTTCGCGCACCTGTGCGAGATGTTCATCGGGGTGCGCCCATCCCTTCGGCTGTTCCGGTGGTTCTTCACCGTACAGCCGGTGTCGCCGCCGTCGGTGGTTGGTGGTTGCTACTTCCAGCCGCGGGGGCCGGTGCTGAACCGCTACATTCCCTGCGTCCTCCGCAAGAAGTGGGATGACTGGAAGAGCGACTGGTTCTACACCCCCCTCGCCGACGAAGCGCGCCTCCGACTTCCGAGCCAGCCTCCAGCGCAGGCCTCCAACTGGCGGGCGCCGGTAGATCTGGGAGATGGCTACGACGCCGTCCTCGACCGCCTAGCGGGCCTGCGATCCCAGGGGCTCACAGGGGCCATGGTGTTCGGCGACTATCTTCGTCGCCGGATCGCGCCACTCCAGCGGCGCGCCTGGGGCGCCTGGGAGTACACCGGGTCCGAGGACTGTATGAGGACCCACCAGGGGGTCAGATGGGACTGGGCTCCTGAGGACTTCAAGATAGTGGTCCAACGGGTGCTGAATCTCAGTTCCGTGGAGGCATCCCTCATTCCTCAAGGAGTCCTCCCCCTCTGCAGCGATCTAGACCGCGCCTCCATCCTGACCATCATGCAGGCGGTCGGGGCGTCGGAGGAGCGGGCTCCTCGAGGCCACGATGACGCGGGCGGGAGCCGCAGGGGGGAACAATCTACCCCGGGAGGGGGTCGTGCTTCTGGGCCCCGCGACGGGGGCCCGGGGAGCGGCCGCCCTGCCGACGCCCGGGGGAAGAGGAAGCAGGAAGGAGCCCCTCCCCCATCTCCTCCCCGAGGGGGCGGGGTGGCGCGTGCCAGCAGCAGGCGCCCGGAGGGGGCTACGCCGACGTCGCAGCCCGAGGGGGAGCGGAAGAAAAAACGGCTCCGCAAGATGGGGGGGACAGAACCATCCCGGGGAAACCTCATTTCCCCTCCAAGGTGGTCGTTTAACCGACCCCCTCGCAGGTTCGTCCCACGCCCATCGTGGCCGTATTCATTTCCTCAACGCGAGTTTTCACTCATCCATCTTGTTTGTCTTCTGGTCTTTCTTCTGTTTCAGCGAGATCCCGTCGCGTCCCTCCCGCCATTCCAAGTCCGGCCAGTCTGAGGCCGAGGACCCGGCGACCACAGAGGCTCGGAGGCGGGAATCTGACCGGCGAGAAGCCGCGGATCGCCTACGGGAAGCCGAGGAGGCCGCCCAGGTGGCCGTCCGAGCTCGCCAAGCTGAAGAAGCCGCTCGGGAGGAGGCCAGACTTCGCCAGGCCGAGGCGGCGACGACTTCCAAGGCAGCTCGCGACGAGGCCGCGGGCGCATCGCTTGGGCCCACTCCCTCGGGCGACGCTCAGGACAAGCCAGGTCCGGGGGACATCCCTGAGTCCGGCACGTCCATCGGCGGGCCGAGCCACGCGGCATCCTCACCGAGGCGGCTCTTCCCCACGCCTTCCGTTGCTTCACTGAGCGCAGAACCCCTTCTGCAGGCCTTGGCCGTCGCAAACACCACGGTGTTGGACGGGTTAAGTGCCCAAGTGGAGGCCCTGCAAGCAGAGCGGGCGGAGCTTGACGCCGCATGGGCGCGTGTCGAAGAGGGGCAACGCTCGGTGGAGGCCATGGTGGAGGTGGGCCGCAAGGCACACCGCCGGCACGTCTCAGAGCTCGAAGCCCGTCGGAAGGTGCTGGGGGAGATCGCCAAGGAGGTGGAGGAGGAGCGGGGGGCTGCCCTCATCGCCACCACCGTGATGAACGAGGCGCAGGACACCCTCCGCCTTCAATACGGGAGCTGGGAGGCGGAGCTAGGGAAAAAGCTCGACGCCGCCCGGGGGGTCCTTGACGCTGCCGCTGCCCGAGAACGGCGGGCGGCGGAGACCGAGGTGGCATCCCGGCGGCGCGAAGAAGCCCTTGAGGCCCGTGCCATGGCGCTGGAAGAGCGTGCCTGCGCCGTGGAGAGGGACCTGGCGGATCGCGAGGCCGCTGTTGCTATTCGGGAGTCACACTGGCGGTGCACGAAGCCGCCTATGCCGAAGAAGAGTCCGCGCTCCGCCTCCGCGAGGACGCGCTCACCGAGCGGGAGCGAGCTCTCGAGGAGGCCGAGGCCGCGGCTCAACGGCTGGCGGACAGCCTGTCCCTCCGCAAGGCTGCGCAAGAGGAACAAGCGCGTCGCAATCTGGAAAGTGCCTGCGCCGAGAGGGCCGCACTGAACCAGCGGGCCGCTGAACTCGAGGCGCAGGCAAGGGAGCTGGATGCAAGGGCGCGTAGCGGCGGGGCGGCCACGGGCGACAGCGACTTAACCGCCCGCCTCGCAGCTGCCGAACACACCATCGCCGATCTGCAGGGCGCGCTAGACTCGTCCGCCGGGGAGGTCGAGGCCCTCCGCTTGGCAGGCGAGGTAGGGCCCGGCATGCTTCGGGACGCCGTCTCCCGTCTAGACCGCGCCGGCCGGCAGGCGGGCCTCTGGGGCGGGCGGACTGCGAAGTACGCCGCCAACCAGGGGGGCCACGCCCAGCGCTTCTCGGAGATAGCCGGGACTCGCCCAAGGAGCGGTGGAGCTCGTACTGGCGAGTTACCAAGCCAGGGATCCCGACTTCTCCCCATGGACGGCGCTGGACGAGTTCCCTCCCGGGACCGAGGATGGCGCGCGCGCGCAGGTCCGGGACGCCGCCGACCATATCGTCCACAGCTTCGAGGGTTCGGCCCCTCGGCTCGCGTTCGCCCTCAACTCCGACGAGGAGGACGATGACGGCAGTGTGGGCGACAGTGGCGACGAGGCTGGCGACCCGGGTGCATCGGAATGAGCCCCCAGGCCCCCACCAATCTTTAAATAGTTTATTCTTTTCTTCTTCCGAGGCCTTCGGGCCCCCTTCTTGTATAGACTAATTTAATCTGCAATCAAATAAAGAGGAAATTTTTTGTGTCAATTCTATTTGTTGTGTGTATGAGACGAGGATGCCTGTGCCGCGGTCCTTTTGTGTCTTGGCTTGAACAAGGGCTCGTGCCCAGGTCCTAGTCCTCAAATGGCTCGGGTCGGGGCTAGCGCCTGGGGAGATCCACATGTCGAGACTGGCCAGGCCGGGAGCATGGTGACCGAGGGTTATGGGTGACCCGATTGTGGGTTTTTGCCGATTCCCCCCCGGAGTTCACCACACCCCGGGGCACGGCTCGGTTCTGGGCCCCGTTTGGCGATTTTAGCCGACCCGAGCCCCCGAGGGCAGGATTGAACACGAGTGACCTATTTCAAGTCAAGATCCTTCAAAAGGAAACAACAGCACAGATACAGCCTTTAGGAAATCGAAAATGCTTTTATTGAAATACAGATATAAGAGAAATAAGAATATGCATATGTGGTAGCCCCCGGCCAACCCTGCACGCCCGAGGGGGGTGCGGGGTTGGCCCGAGCCCAAAACCTAACACCTGATCCCCCTTTAGGGGTAGAAGCGACGAAGGTGTTCGATGTTCCACGGGTTAGGCAACTCTGTGCCGTCGCCCGTGGCCAGCCGAACGGAGCCCGGCCGGGGGACGCCGATCACTCGATACGGACCCTCCCACATTGGTGAGAGCTTGCTCAATCCAGCACACGTTTGGACGCGGCATAGGACGAGGTCGTCGACGCAGAGTGATCGGGCCCGGACGTGGCGCTGATGGTAGCGCCGCAGGCTCTGCTGGTAGCGCGCGGCTCGGAGGGCCACGCGCCGCCTTCGCTCTTCCAAGTAGTCGAGGTCATCTCTGCGAAGCTGATCTTGATCAGCCTCGCAGTACATGGTGGCCCGAGGGGACCTCAGGGTGAGCTCGGATGGGAGAACCGCTTCCGCGCCGTAGACGAGGAAGAAAGGCGTTTCCCCGGTTTGCTCGGCTTGGCGTGGTTCGGTTCGCCCAGAGCACCGCTGGCAACTCCTCGATCCACGAATCGCCGTGCTTCTTGAGGATGTTGAAGGTCTTGGTTTTAAGGCCTCTGAGGATTTCCGCATTGGCGCGCTCCACTTGGCCGTTGCTTCTGGGGTGGGCAGGTGAGGCGAAGCAGAGCTTGATGCCCATGTCTTCGCAGTAATCGCCGAAAAGTTCACTAGTGAATTGGGTGCCGTTATCCGTAATAATACGGTTAGGCACTCCAAACCGGGCTGTGATGCCCTTAATGAATTTAAGTGCGGAGTGCTTATCGATCTTGACGACCGGATAAGCCTCGGGCCACTTAGTGAACTTGTCGATCGCGACATACAGATACTCAAACCCGCCCGGGGCCCGCCTAAACGGTCCCAGAATATCGAGCCCCCAGACAGCAAATGGCCATGAAAGTGGTATGATCTACAGGGCCTGGGCCGGCTGATGGATTTGCTTGGCGTGGAATTGACACGCTCTGCATCGCCGGACCAGGTCGACCGCATCATTGAGAGCTGTCGGCCAATAGAAACCTTGTCGAAAGGCTTTGCCAACCAAGGTGCGCGAGGCGGAGTGGGCTCCGCATTCGCCTTCATGGATATCGGCAAGAAGCTCGACGCCTTGTTCCCGAGGAATGCACTTCAGGAGGATTCCGTTAGCCGCGCGCCGATAGAGGGTCCCTTCTACCAGCACGTAGCGTTTGGAGATGCGCTGGACGCGTTCACTCCCTTCGCGGTCCTCGAGTAGAGTCTTATCTGTGAGGTATGCTTGATCTCAGCGATCCAAGCAATCAATCTAAGGGAGCTGGGAGCGCTCCCCTCGGGTCCCGAGGCCTGGACTCCGACGGGCATCGGGGGCCTGTCAGGCGCGTCCGTCTCCCCTAAGGGGTCGGGTCGCGCCGACGGCTGGGCAAGCCTTTCTTCAAAGGCGCCCAGTGGGGTCTGGGCTCGCGAGGAAGCGAGCCGTGAGAGTTCGTCGGCAACCGTGTTATCCCGTCTGGGCACGTGCCGAAGCTCTATCCCGTCAAAATGGCGCTCCATACGCCGTACTTGGCGCACGTAAGCGTCCATCTGCGGGTCAGAGCACCGGTACTCCTTACAGACCTGGTTAACGACCAGCTGGGAGTCGCCTAACACCAGGAGGCGGCGGATCCCCAGTCCAGCTGCCACCCTGAGTCCCGCAAGGAGTCCCTCGTACTCTGCCATATTATTGGTCACCCGAAAGTCAAGGCGAACCAAATATCTGAGGACGTCTCCGCTCGGCGAGGTCAACGTGACCCCCGCACCGGCGCCCTGAAGAGACAGGGAGCCGTCGAACTGCATCACCCAGTGGGCGGTGTGGGGCAGCTGCGAGGGGCCCGAGCTGGCCTCGGGGACTGAGACGGGCTCGGGTGCTGGGGTCCACTCTGCCACAAAATCGGCGAGGGCCTGGCTCTTGATAGCGTGGCGTGGTTCAAAGTGCAAATCAAACTCAGAAAGTTCGATTGCCCATTTCACCACCCGTCCAGTACCCTCTCGATTATGCAAGATTTGGCCGAGGGGGTAAGACGTAACCACCGTGACCCGATGCGCCTGGAAATAATGGCGCAGTTTCCTCGAAGCCATCAGAATAGCGTAAAGCATCTTCTGGGCCTGAGGGTATCGGGTCTTGGCGTCCCGGAGGGCCTCACTAACAAAGTAGACGGGCCGCTGCACCTTTCGGTGGGGCCGATCCTCTTCGCTAGGGGCCACATCCCTGGGGCGCTCTTTGTCCAAGCGGCCTCGCGGGGTGCACTCGTCTTCTGTGCCGACGACCTCGGGGTCGGAGGACGACAGGGGCGGCCTTCCCACAGTGGCCTCGGGGCCGTCCTGGGGGTCGGGGGCTCCTGGCGTCGTCGGACAAGCAGGCAAAGGGCCAACTCCGGTCGTCAGGGGCCTTAGGCCACCGTTCGGCTCGGGGGCCTCTTCTCCCTGCTCTCTCCCGGGTCGAGTCGGCACAGGGTTAGCCTCGGGGTCAGAGGGCGATAGGTGCGGCCTTCCCGCAGTGGCCCTCGGGCCATCCTGGGGGTCGGGGGCACCTGGCACCGTCTAACAAGCGGGCAGAGGGCCTGCTCCGGTCGTCGGGGGCCTTGGGCCACCGTTCGGCTCGGGGGCCTCTCCTCCCTGCTCTCTCCCGGGCCAAGCCAGCACAGGGTGGGGGTGCGCGGAATGAGGATTGTCCTCATCGCGCTCCGCAACCAACGCCGCACTAACCACTTGCGGGGTCGCCGCTAAGTAGAGTAGCAAGGGTTCATTTGGCTCCGGGGCGACCAGAACTGGGGGAGAGCTGAGATACGCCTTCAACTGAGTGAGGGCACGTTCAGCTTCCTCCGTCCAAGTAAACGGCCCGGAGCGTTTGAGGAGCTTAAATAAGGGTAGCGCCTTCTCTCCCAGCCTCGATATGAACCGACTTAGGGCGGCCATGCAACCGGTGACGCATTGCACATCCCTAAGCTTGCTGGGGGGGCGCATCCGCTCTATAGCTCGTATCTTCTCGGGGTTGGCCTCGATGCCTCGGGCAGAGACCAAAAACCCGAGAAGCTTGCCCGCAGGTACACCGAACACGCACTTATCGGGGTTCAGTTTTATGCGGGCGGAGCGGAGACTCTCAAAAGTTTCCGCTAGATCCGAGAGTAAGGTCTCTTGGTTGCGCGTCTTTACAACCAAGTCATCGACATAAGCCTCAACATTACGTCCTATTCGGCTACCCAAAGAATTTCGAGTAGTACGTTGAAAAGTAGGACCTGCATTCTTTAACCCGAAGGGCATTGTCGTATAACAATAAGTTCCTATGGGGGTAATGAATGCAGTTTTTTCCTCATCCTCCCTAGCCATGCGAATCTGATGGTAACCAGAGTATGCATCTAGAAAACACAAAAGGTCGCACCCCGCTGTGGAGTCAACAATCTGATCTATGCGAGGCAGAGGGTAAGGGTCCTTAGGACATGCCTTGTTAAGGTCGGTGTAGTCGATGCACATCCGAAGCTTGCCGTTCGCCTTGGGAACGACCACCGGGTTCGCCAGCCACTCCGGATGGATGACCTCGCGGATGAATCCGGCCTCCAGAAGTCGCGCCACCTCCTCGCGGATGAAGGCTTGACGTTCCGGGGCCTGCCGCCGTACTTTCTGCCGGACCGGCCTTGCGCCCGACCGCACGGCGAGACGGTGCTCAATCACCTCCCTGGGGACCCCGGGCATATCCGCCGGTCTCCATGCGAAGACGTCAGCGTTTACCCGCAGGAAAAAGACAAGCGCGTCTTCCTATTTGCCGTCCAGAAGACCACCAATCCATGTGGTCTTGGACGGGCCGTCGCCCAGGGCAACCTCCTTGACCGGGACCTCGTCGCATGTGACTATCCGCTGCCTCGGGGCGGCGGGGGCGGAGGTGCCAAGCCTCTCGTCGCCTCCCTCGGGCTTGGACGCGGCGGTGAGGTGGTCCGCGCGCTGCTCCATACAAGCAAGCGCGACTTTGAGGTCGCCATGGACAGAGATGGGCCCACCGGGGCCCGGCATCTTTATCTGGAGGTAGGCGTAGTGGACTGCCGCCATGAACTTCACCAACGCGGGCCTCCCTAGGACCGCGTTGTAGGGCAGACTGAGGTCCGCCACATCAAAGTTCACCCGCTCCGTGCGGAAGTTGGCGGATCCACCGAAGGTGACCGGGAGGTCGATATGACCTAGCGGCCAAGTGTGACCCGGCGTCACACCGATAATCGGCTGGGACGGCCGGAGCACCATCCCCGGGGCCTTGATAGCGTCAAAGGCTGCGGGGGAAAGGATGTTGAGGGCTGCTCCCCCATCAATGAGGACACGCCCCAGCTTCACGTTGCAAACAGTGGGGGAAACCACCATTGCGATCTGTCCTCCCCGGGCAACGCACGGTGGGTGGTCGGTCTGGTCGAAGGTGAGGACAACCTCCGACCACCGTGCCCGGCGCGTCGCCTCATGAGTAGGGGCCGCGGCCAGAAGCTCTCGCTTCATGGCCTTGAGGCTCCGGCGAGAAACGTGAGCACACGCTCCCCCATCGAGAGTGGCAATGGTGGCCCCAGGCTCTTGGAAACCTAGGTCATCATCGCCGTCATCGATGTCCTCGGCGGGGGCCTTCTGCTTGGCCTTACTTCACCGATTGCCGGAAGGAACCGCCGGGGACTTGCCCTCTCGGCGCTCCTGCCTCCTCTCCTCCTCCCACTTCCTCGTCCGCTCAGCCAAACTTTTGACTGCGCGGCAGTCCGCGAGGTCGTGAAGGGAGGTGTTGTGGACGATGCACCACTTGCCGGTTGGGCGCTCCCTACTGGGAGCGCCGGCCTCCTTCTTTTTGTCGCTCGCAGGCCTCCCCTTTCGGGTGGCCCGCGAAGCGCCCTCGACGGCGAGGACATGACCCTCGTCGTCGGAATGGGCTGACCTCTTCTTCTTCCTCTTGTCACGCCGCCCTGTCCGAGCAACAGATCCGGGGGCGGCCAAAGCTGCCACACCGGAACCGGAGGGGTTCTAGGTCCATGCCTCTTCCTTACGAGCCACTCGGTCCGCGAGCTGAAAAAGCTCCGCGGTAGTCTGGGGCTCTTTGGAGGCGATCTTTTCGAGCATGCGGTTGTGCCGCACACCCCCCCTGAACGCGTAGATCACCGCGTGTGCAGGGATGCATGGTATGGTGTTGCGGACTTGACAGAACCGCTGAATGTATGAGCGAAGTGACTCATCATCCCTTCGTTGGACTGCATGTAAGTCCGCTTCTTCACCTGGGCGCGGATATGTGCCTTGAAAGTTCATGGTGAACTGTTGGCACAAATCCTCCCAAGAGTGGACGGACGCGGGTGGCAAGTTCATTAGCCAACCCCGTGCCTGTCCCTTCAGGGCCATGGGAAAGAAATTCGCCATGACCCTGTCGTCACCCCCGGCGGCCTCGATCCCGGTCATGTAGACCTGGAGAAACTCGGCGGGGTTGACGCTCCCGTCATATTTTTCGGCGATGGTGGGCCGGAACCTTGGGGGCCAACGGACGTTCCGAAGGCTCGCCACAAAGGCTCTACAGCCGACACCACCAACCGGGGGCACGGAGGGCTGATCCCCGCGTCCGTGTTGATGTGACACTCCGGACGAGGAGGCGCCCTCCGTTGCGTGGGCAGCACGTCGGCCATTACGCCGGCGCTCGATACTGATGCGGGCATCCGACCCCCCACGCAGATCTTCCTGGGTCGGAGGCGCTGACGAAGGAGTGGCGGCCGAATGGCGAGCAACAGCCGCCGCTCGCCGCGCCCTCCGCCTTGACGACACGGAGCCGGTGGTAGCAGCGCCAGAGGTCTTGGTGGCGGAGGACCGCCCACCAGCACCTAGGCGCTGCCGTGCCGTCATGACCAAGTTGGCCACGTCGTCCAGCCAACGTTGGGCTGGAGACTCCAGGTCAGGGACAACGGGCGGGTGACGTAGGAGCGCGCCCGCAGCTTGGAGCGCGCCCTGGGGCGTGCTGCCGTCGCCGTAGACGAGGAGGCGACGCTCCCCATCTCGCCGCCCTTCCCCATCACCCGTGGATGTCGAAGTCGCGGATCCTTCGACCCTCTCGAGCGCCTCCTCCTGCCTAGGACTTTGGCGTGGAGGGGGCGGTGGAGTACGAGCTCGACGGCGTGGGTTCGGCTCCCCGTCGTCACCGCTAACACTCGGAGAGAGGTTGTGCGCCTTTGCTTGTTCGGCCATTGGGCTGAACAGGAAAAGCTTGGCGCACACGAAAGAATGCGAGAGCTTAGAAAAATACCCGCAGAGCCCCCTACCTGGCGCGCCAGATGACGGAGCGTGGGGCTCCTCACCGGGAGACCGTGCAGGTCCCCCTTTGCCGGTTCAGCCGGGGGCCCTGGGTGAGATCCTAAGCTCCTAGTCTGTGTGTGGAAGGTTCGCGAGAATGGAAACACACAAGACACGGGCGATGTATACAGGTTCGGGCCGCTGAGAAGCGTAATACCCTACTCCTGTGTTTTGGTGGATCTATGTATGAAGAAGCTACAAAAGAGCTGGAGAACCAGAGAGCTCTTACTCTCTCCCTCTCTGATCGTTCTGGATCCGAAAAAAAAAAATCCCCCTTCTAAGTGGGCAAGGTCCTCCTTTTATACCTCAAGGGGATACCACATGCACCATCTCTCTCTTTTTTGTGGGGACTTATCCTATCTTTTCATAAACAGACGGAGACTTGTATGGTTACCGTCCGAATGACCTTCTGATGGGACGACCCATACCTACCTCCACTTCCGCCGGAAGCAGGCGCGACGTGGGAACATGGCTGTCTGCTGACGACATGACCAGTGTCAGACCGGTCACAAATTGGTGATTCTTGTCCACCACGCGTCAGTTTATCAATCTGCATGTTCGCCCCTCTTCATACAATGTCTTGCTTGTAATGGTTAGGATGAAGCCTGGTATATATCTGACCGGGACCAACGTGCCATCTCCAGGAGCTAACACGCCGGCTCCGGCTAGGGACGAGTGCTTGGAGGCTCTCATCCTGACGGGATGGGGCGAGGCGTGCGTCAGACCGCCTGTCGCCACCTAACCCACGATCTGATCGGTCTGTGACTGGTCACTGACCGGATAAACGAGCGCGCTGCACTGCGTTACATGCGGCGTGACGCGCTCGTCCAAACCGCAATAAATGTGGTTAGGTGAGCCCCGCTATGCTCACCTACCCCATATACGCGGCGCAAAACCCACAAGGGGTCGGGGCGCCTCGGCCCTCGGGGCCGAGACGGGAGCGGTCCGACCCCTCGGGGAGACAAAGAGAAGGGCGGCCGTATCACCCTCGGGCCCCCCCCCCCCCCCCCCCCCCGAGGGGGTTAGGCCACGTGGGTGATCGTGTCTGCCTCAAGTCTCTAAGTCATGATACTTCCGGTCCCATGTCACCGACACATTACGACCAAAACCAGAAACAACAATCATAACTGCGTACAGTAGAAGACTATACACATCATATCACAACAACGGACGGCTTTTCTCCGCTGCTCTATCTCCATTATATCCCTCTTCTACGGCTCCATGCATGCTGTGTACTAGTACATGTTTGTGTGGCCATAGCTTTTGTGTCTTTTGTGCGTTGGAACGTGTCAAAATAAAGCTGAGCATATGCAAGGTAGTGGCACTACATGGTTGCATACACGGGCTGCATGTGTACGTACACGCGTGATCCAAATCCATTGGCATGCAGTGCAGGAGTGGCTTTTACATAGTACGTACTGTACTGGAATATTGTGCAGTGCAGGAGGGCGGCGGTCAAAAGAGCAAAAGAAAGCTGAGATGGACAGCCCATAGCCATATGATTAGGCAATATGCCTCCATGAGAGAGTCAAAGAGAGGAGAGAGAGTCAAATTAATGTTAGGTTAATTAAGTTAATTAAGCTAGTAAGTTTGTCTTGTGTCCATACCGAAAGCTAATTAAGCTGTTTGTATGGTGGTCAACAGATTAAACTTAACAACCTAGCTAGTGATCCTGAACAAGCCCTTGCTTTGACTAAGGTCTTTAGTTGCGGAAAAATTTTAGGTTTGGTTATTACATTGGATATATAGACATATATTTGAAGTGTTAAACATAGTCTAATAACAAAACAAATTATAGGTTCCGTCAGAAAACCACGAGATAAATTTATTAAGCCTAATTAATCTGTCATTAACAAATATTTATTGTATCACCACATTGTTAAATCATGGCACAATTAAACTTAAAAGATTTGTCTCGCAATTTACATGCAATCTGTGTATTTGGTTTTCTTTACAGTTATATCACATGCATGTGTCCAAACATGCATGGAACAGAAACAGGGCCTAATAAGAACAACATACAGAGTTTACAAATGAGTTTCTTTCCAAATGGTTTTACAAATTTGAGAAATTTCAAAACTAAAAAGTGGAAACCGCCCCAACATCGGACAAGTTTTGAAAAATCCAACCCATTGTTGTGTTATATTTACGTGTTTAGAAAAGACGAGACAAACTATATTTCTTACAAATTATTTCTTGAATTTCTTTAGCATCACATAATTACATTTGGATCTTATCGACCGTTTAGATATTACATGAAAGTACAATGTTTTTTCTGCTTTGACACTTTGTAGGTTGTGCCAAAAAAAAATCTGGCATGTCGAACCTAGTTAGCTAGATCGACGACCATTTCAATTCGAGATCGACAATGTATATGCTTTAGTTGTCGGTTGGTCCAAAAGGAACCTGACAATTTAGGTTTTTATTTACTATATATGATTCATCACTCATAAGCATTGGATTAATTCCAGGATTTGGTCTCTGGATAGTGGATACTACTACATTCATCCTTGACTCAAAGGGTGTTCTTTTGTGCTGAATGGAATAGAATGCTCAATAGATACATAATTTTTCAAGGGTACAAACCAATAAATTAAATGTTAGAAAAAAATTAAATGAATTTAGAACAGGGTGATAGGAAATTTGTATATAGAAAGTTTTTTATTAAAAAACTATCATGCTGTTCAGTGCATTACCGAAGAGAGGTAGTAGTCGGTAAAACAAAAGGAGGAAAACACGGGCTATTTTTAATCAGAACAAATTATATGTACTTAGACACATTCGCATATTAATATGCATGCATCCCAAAAAAGTCAATTGTGGACAGCTCACCAACACTCAACAATAATTTGCTTTTTTCATGATAACAAATATATTCTCCAGTATTAATTAAACTTTTTATTTCCTTGCAAGACAAGCATGGAAAAAGATATGGATTTAGTATCCCACAAAAAACAAAAAAGATTTCGTATGCTAGATTAGGATGGAAACATTTATAAATATAATGGTAGCAATTAATAAACACTGTGGAGTCAATATTCAACAATCCATGAAAGCAAAGCAACACACAAAGAAATTGGATTAGTTGATTAAGATTAGACCAATGACATATGCTTTACTCCAACTTCTAGCCCCCTAAACCATCTATCTATCTAACTAATCTAAAATTAATAAATAAAAGAGGGGAAGAAAAAGGAGATTAGATCATGGGTACTCCACCACCCTGTTAACCCATGGGAAGACAAGCAAGCAACCAAAAGCAAGGCATTTTGTACTTAAAGGATGTGATGGGCAAGTGGGTCTCCCTACTTAACTTTTTCCTATACAAAAGAGATGGTTAATTAAGCATTAAGCACCACTTAATCACAAGTTGTTTGCAAAGCTAAATGTAACCCAAACTGAGGGTCCATCATGAGGAAACAAATGGCAAAAGCACAAACAGCCCAAGAAAGAAGCTCATCAGCTATTTTGTAGGTTTGCACATCTATTCAAAGTGTCCATGTAGATATGGATAAGGAACTTCTCTTATTCTTGCTATTTTTAATTTCCATAAGAAATATCGATAAATATAAGCTTTCCTGAAAGGATAAAAACAAGGGGGAAAAGCACAATAATATTATTATCCTAAAAGATCATAGTACAATTATATGCTCCAAGTTTCAATCACATTCCAAACAGAATTTATGCTCTAATTTGGGACAATAATTATATATATTTGGTTCATTATAGTACCTCTCAAAAGAAAAACACAGTGTTCAGTTCAGTAGTGCCATCTGCATTTGTTGGAGAAGATTCCCACAGCTTATATATATTAACAAGGCTCCATTTGCAGGGGTTAGTGCCTTAGTGAAGTGAAGGCAGATGCCCATGGTGAGATTAAAAGGGCGTTTAAATTATATCCAAATCATAATTAATCACCAAGGAGAAATTTACAGGAGAAAAACTGGTTTAAAATTCTTGGCTCTAATGGGTGCACGCCAACACACTCACATCGAAGTAGGAGCTTGCTGCACGCTTCCAGCGCACTATAGTGACCACATGCTCTACTACATGTGTGGTCCAAAGGCTCCTAATTATCAACACTAATCCCTAATTAAGAAACCATATAACCAAAGTGATTAAGCTAATTAAGCTTACCCAAATACGTTATTATCATTATCCAAGTCCACTTGCTTTGTGCATGCGCCTGTCTGTATTATTGGGCTCTTCTCGCATGGGCATATTCCACCATCTTTTTCGACCTAGCTAGCAAAGCTCATAGTTTAATTAGATTAATTAATCTGGTGTTTAGGCGTAAAAAGCGTAGATTAGAGGCCCACTAATTGAGTTGCAGAACGCATGCATCTGCTGAACTGCCAGTGACTGACATGTGTTCATGCTTTTAGCTCCTTAATTAACGGAAGCTGATAGTATTTTTTTAGTGACAAACGAACTACCTCTTGTTAGCTACCTTAGCTTAATTATACTTACACCTAGCTAAGCTTAGTCTCATGGAAAAATAAATAAGGCCAATAAATAAATATATGGCCATCGACACTTGTAGAGTTCATCAGTGATGCTCCAGTGTGATTGATTCAGAGAGATAAGTACTGTCAGTCGGAGTCGGAGGACTTTCAGTTTCAGAGCTGTTCTCTTGTCCGAAGAAAAAATTCCACAAATCCTACCTGTAGTTGATGAACACTTTGTAGCTAACTACTGCTAATTAGTAGTAGCAATAAAAGACTACTACTGGGTGAGTTAAACTAACTAATCCACACATATATCATCATACTAGCTACCTCATGCATGTGCAGCATGCTTGATCTGAAATTCTGAACTTCTGTCTGAACCGGCCAGATTTGGTTTTAGAAAATAGATTAGAACCCGGGCCTCTACATTAAAACAGATGTACACCAGGTTTTCAATTTCAAAATATGTTTTTTTACCTGGGGGTGTCTGAAATTTTGGTATTTTTTTAACCGAAATTATTTGAAATTTTGATTAATTTGGAATGAATTTAAATAAAATTTGACCAAATTAAAAAAAATACAATAATAAAACCGAAAATTTCGGGTGAGATATGTGCTTGCTGGTGGGGGCGAAATTTCAATCCCTGATGTACACAGCTAATCTGAACTGACCAGATGATTTATAGTAGCAAAATACTATGAGCATATTATATCATATATATCTTGTACGCATGAAAAGCTGGGTAGGATATATGCTTGGATGTTGAAGATGGAGACAGATGGCCTAACAAAGAAGCTACTCCCGTAGCTCTAGCCCAAGCCACTGGTTGTACGTCGTTGAGAGCTTTAGCTATGGTGTGATCAGTATGCTGCCGCCATGATTGCAGCCATGAGGTGCGAGATGCCAAAAGCGCAAGCATATCTTGCATTATTCAGAGTTGCAGATGAGGAGGAGGAGGATCCTGATTCCTGCAGCCTCGGAGATTGCTGCACGAGGGAGGCCACCACCATGCTTGGTGCTTTCTTGGCTGCAGGAATGTGCGCGGCAGATGCTAAGCTAAGATTGGGGCATTGATGATGACCGACAAAAACAAGCCTTAATAAAGCCTACCAGCAAAGGCAGCAGCCAGCAGTTTCAGAGTTCAGGGATGCTACTGTTCAGAGCTTAAAAGCTCATCAGATGCTACTGTTCAGAGTTTGGCATACTCCTACGTATCATTGTCGACCTTTAGATGCAACATTCCAGCTACTTTGTAGTGCAGCTGATTAGAAGTTTACGCGACAGAATTCATTGGTTGTGTGTCTAATCGTAGAGGCGGGAAATATTAACCGTTTTTATTATATTGAAAATATTTTAAAATTCTTTTTTAGGGGGAATATTTTAAAAATTCTGATAGAGTAGATAATGGTTATTAGCATCTCAAGCTACATAGTGGACATCTGGAATTTCATATGGAGAAATCCTCAAATATAAGTTTGTATACCCACGTGTCCCAGGTTCGAAAAACGCGAAATTTCAAGGTTTCGACGTAGGACGAAAACATATTTAACACAGTTTTTGAGAATTCAAATTTGAAACAGTAAATTCGAGTAGAATTTAGTTCAAATTTAGCAAAATTTGCCTAAACTTATCCCGCGGTCGCTCGTCCCTAAACCAAAAAAGGGTAAAACACTGCTAGATAGAAAACAAAAAGAAAAGAATAAACGTGAGACCAAATGGGCTGGGAAAAAGAAAATTTTTCAATGGGCCCATAGGACGGAAGAATTCTTAATGGGCCGAGGCCTGAGAAGAATCCGCTTCTGGAAGTCTCGAGGCCTCTCTCTCTCTCTCTCTCTCTCTCTCTCTCTCTCTTCTCCCCCGAGTTGCCGTTCAACTTCCACCTCTTCTCTCTCTCTCTCTCTCCACACGCGCAGCTTTTTGCTTCTGCAATTCTCTCTCCTCCCAAATCGCGAGCTCGTCGGAAGCTAGGGCCTCCCGCTCCGATCAGATCGCCGCGCCGCCGCTGCTCCAGGTATGGATGGATGGTTCCGTTCCTCCACGAGTCCGTACGTGCGAATCCCCCCCCCCCTCCTGTTGCTGTTAGTGTTGGGGTTTACTCGTGTTCCGCGGCAGTTTTGGATCGCGTTGCTGGTAGCCCTCTCGATCGTGTTAGCTAGTTTAGGTTGCTAGATTTTGAAGCGATCCGAGCCCGAGCAGTGTCCGCGATTGTTAGGGCCTTCTTTTTTCCCATGTGGAATATTACATGGTGAAATGACGCATGATAGTTGATACTCCTACTTGATAGTTGATACTAGCTGGTCGGATGGCAGTAATGCATGGCTAACTAGCAATTTCCGTTGCTTGATTGGTATAAAATTGATGAAGAGGGAACTTCTCTGCTTTTTTGGTAGGAGTATATGGATATGGTGTGCCAGGGAAATTTTTGTAGCTATACTTGCTATAATGGACCATAATGGATAAATGAGATAAATTAGTTGCTGTTTTGTTTCCTTTAATCCCTTTATGTCATTGAGCGTGCCTTTTTTCGGCTGGTCACTATGTTTGATTCTGTAGTTGATTTCTGTTTAAACTTTAGAGTTCAACCAATCTTTCATAAGTGTATTTATTTCACTATATGATGTTAAGTAATAATAGTCCTCTGTATACTTTGCCATGTGTTAAGGGATCACGTTCACATGTGTGTCGTGTGGGCGTGTAACCTTGTATTAGAACAGATAGATTAGTGCTCAAGCATGCAGGCAAATTCCAAAAATTCAGAATTGTTTGGTGTCAGGTTTTCTTCTATATCCTACTTATTGATAACCTTGCAATGAAAAAAAGCTGCATGCCTACAATGTGCAGGCTAATTCCAAAAGTCACATTGTATGATGTCTGGTTTTCTTATAGATCCTACTTATTGACGACCTAATGATTTCGTCTAATATATCATATAACATAGTGGTTTGTATAATGAATATCTTTTAACTGGGCAGGGTACCTCAAAAATAGAAGATGCAAGGGGGGAGAGGCAGGAGGGATGGTTTCTTCGGTTTTGGGGACCCCTTTCCAGGTTTGGGTAGCTTTGGACAACCAGGGAGCCTAATGTCAAGTTTCTTTGGTGGGGCAAATCCCTTTGATGATCCTTTCTTCACAAACCCTTTCGGTGCTATGATGGGACCTAGCTTGTTACAGCCAAGCATGTTTGGGAGCTTTGGGTCAAGCATGTTTGGGCCTCATGGAAATGTCAATGGACTGAGCAATACTGGAGGCTTCCTTCAGCAAGCTCCTGAACCAAGCAGGCCGAGAGGGCCAATAATCCAGGAGCTATCTTCAGATGATGAGGATGGCGCAGATGTGAATAAAGAAGATGAGAAGAGGAATGATAACCCTAGGAAGCATCCAAGGATGGCCCAAATGCCATATGTGGAGGATCCTGACGAAGATACTGAAGGTTGGTTTATTACTTTATTTTATGCTGCTGGTCGTTTTCTAGTATGGGCTTGTTGCCAACCATGTACTGTTGTTAAAAATCTTTTAGCAGATAATAAAAGATCTAGGCACGAGCAGTTTGAAAGGGGGTATGCCAGAGCCAGCACATCGCGTCCACAACCTCATACATTTATGTTTCAGAGCTCAACTGTTACGTATGGCGGTCCAAATGGAGCTTGTTACACGTCTTCAGCCACTAGGAGGACTGGTGGAGATGGAGTAAGTAATCTTAGCAGTTTTGTTTCCTTCACCTATTTATTTGTTCTGTTGGAACTTCCAAAGTTGTAGTGTTTACTGTTTCTTCTATATCTCTAGGTTACATTTGAAGAAAGGAAGGAAGCAGACACGACCACTGGTAAAGCCACTCACAGGATTTCACGTGGAATTGGCAATAAGGTACTTGGTAATTCAGATAAATAACCTGCTTTATTCCTTCCAATTAGATTGGGAGTGTTGTTAAAGTTATTATTCAGCTGTTTTTCCATGAATAAAATTTATTATTCTCTCATTGCAGGGCCATTCATTGACAAGGAAACTGAGTTCTGATGGGAACGTTGACACGATGCAAACTTTGCACAACTTGAATGAAGGTTTTAGCCCCTTCTAATCCTGGAACCTTTACCATCCTCAGCCGAGTTGATCTGACGTTGTTTTCCTTTTATTACAGATGAGCTTGCTCGATTTGAGGAATCGTGGCAGAGAAATGCAGTGCAAAATCTGTCTGGTTGGGATCCCAGAGTGAACATGCTTGGCACTGGTACATCCTCTTGTTCTCACATGCACAAACAGACATGGACATGCTGCATATGCACTGTGTAATACTGTAGTAGAATATGTAATGTGTGTTTCTGGAAACACTGAATAGAAGTTATGGTTCCTGTCTGTTTTGTGCTAACTTATCTACTACAGACAGCCTGTCTGTTTTGTGCTAACTTATCTACTACTATCGATCAAATTTCTCAAAATGGGAAAGTGTACTTACTAATGTCTAAACCCTAAGGCCTTAACCCATATCGGTCATACCTTGGTGCATCCGCTCATCAATAGTCTGAAAGAAACTCTTGAATGTTGTAATTATCAGTCCATCACTGTACCATGGTAGGACGGTTTGTCTAGATACTTCCCCTAATCCTATCTTACTATAAAGTTATAACCCACTAATTTTAAAGCTCAACATGCAAACATGCCACCTCATCATCCACTAGCAATAATTACATGCAAAATTTATGCAAGCTTAATCTATAATTCATTGAATTCTACAAATCAACATCCAATCATCTTCCTTCACATTATTTTTCACAAAAATTTTTAACATGTATATATCCACCATTTTTATAGTCCTTAATATATATATATTCATCCATATAATTAAAGTGTAGGATATCATATTTCATCTACAATCTCATATAAAGTATACTAAATGTATTTCTCTCTTAACATAGTTTGACAAATTAGTTTTGTGTGTTGCTAATAACTAATATAATTTTCTACTTTTAGCTTGATTATTAAAAAAAATTAAAAATTATTTAGGAATTTCCGCAGCAAAGCACGGGAATCACCTAGTATTACTAGTAATATGCATTAGAAAGGGCAGTTTTTTAATAGAATTTGCTGAGTCAAATTATGGGTTCAGGACCAATAAAGGTTGGACCAATATAAAATTGCAGAGCAACACAATTGCAGGAGAATGGATGTGTCCAGAGATTTTTGAATCAAGGAATGATGGTGATTTTTATCGTGTTTCAATGATCTTGGTTGTGTGTGTCCATAAATCATGCCTTTTATTTTATGTACGTGATTTGAGTCGGAACTTGGCAACTTCTGTTTCGGGCTTGATTTCTAATCAAATCTTGACAAATGAACTTGATTCCTATAGCTCTGTTCTCACAAATTCTTGATCTTTCACAACAATGCAGGAACTGCTCGTTCTGGCATCCGAGATGGGAATCAGATGCTTACGCTTCCAGCACCTGGCCCTGGTCAATCCCGTGGCGCCAGTTCTTCTAGGACGAAGAGGCCCACCCAGAACACATCTTCCCGCCGCACTTAGTTCCCCAGTAGTATATGCAACATACTGTTTCCACCCAAAACAAATGTAACTCGTGCTCACCTTGGCAAATGATCTGTTAGTATAGTACTTTTGTGTCGTTTCTATGCTCAGCTTGCATGCAGAGCTACACGGGAAATGTAAGAAAAGAAAACCTGCACTTTACCCAGGTTGGTCTCTTTGTGACCAAAACTGTCAGTCTGTCACTTGCTGGACTAAGCAATGGTACTTGCTCTTAACTCTCTTTGGAGACTTACTACTCTACTAGTAGATCTGTTTTTGTTGCTATCTGAGCTGTTTAGTCTGTTGATCCAATCATGAGATTATAAACATATTAGCGTGTTCATAGAAAAGACTAGGAAGGCATGGTTGCTACAGATTGCATTCTAGCTGCCAAGATGTTAGTGGTACAACACAGTAAAATATGCTTACAACTAGAGATAAAGAGTGTCATGATTTGTCAGACAGGTTCATCTGATTTGTGCTTTGCAGGCAACTCCGGCAACCGGCAGGATTCTCCGGCCGCCGCCATGGTCTGCTGCTGCACCACCAGCGTGGACACCCTGCATCCGAAGTCTGTCGACGTCAGGAGGTCGCCGAGGACGCCGAGCTCCAGGTGCTCGCTCCAGTCCGATATGCCGGCCGTCAGCGGCGACTCCGGGCTCTCCGATCGCCGGCCGACGACCAGCAGGTTGAACGCCGGGCTCGTCTTCCGGATGACGTCCACCATCTCGTCGGAGCCACCGACCATGTTCTCGCTGTAGGCGACGCGGTGGTCGTCGACCCACCGCCGGACGAACTCCTGCAGCTCCGCCTCGTCGCGGCGGTCCTCCTCGCCGTCGCCCTCGCCGCCGCGGCTCTGCCTGTCCGCTGGCAGCATGAACCGGAACACGGTGAGCCCGATCGTCGCGTCCTCGGCCATGGTCGCCGCCAGCGCCAGCGCCTCCCGGTCGTCCGGGCCGCCGAGGAAGTAGAGCGCGACGCGGTGCGGGAACCCGTCGGCCGCGGCGGCGGCGGCGGCGACGGTGGAGAGGCTGCCGCGGTCGACGAGGATGGCGACGGAGCAGGGGGAGTAGTTGAGGATGTTGGTGTTGGCCGCCTGGATCGCGCCGGCGTTGTGCGACGTCGGCTCGACGGACCCGTCGATGGCGAGGCGCTTGTGGAAGGGCACGACGATGAGCATGGCGCGCTTCTCGAGCGCCACGGCGCACACGTCGTCGTGCATGGTGGCGTACGGCGCGATGCACACGTAGGGGACCAGCGACGCCGCGCCCGGCGGCCGCTGCTGCACGAAGAACTGGAACGCGTTCACGACGCGCTCCGAGTCGGTGGTCCCCGACGGCACGCAGTTGCGCTTGCCGTGCTTGAAGTGCCGGAGCACGGAGCTGGTCAGGCCGGCGAGCGGCATGAGGTGGAGGAGATAGACGGAGAGCGGCGACATCGGCGTCGGCGACGACGCGTCGAGTAGCGCCAGCATCGGCCCGACGTCGTCCTGCGAGTGGATGCACGCCACCACGCGCAGCTCCTCGCCGAGCTTCTTGTGCTCCACCGTCCGCCGCCGGTACGCCACGTACTTCTCCTCCGGGTGGTACATGTACTTCACCGCCGACGCCGACGCGGCGCCGATCAGCAGCACGTTGATCATGAACGCCGCGTACACCTGCTCGTCGAGCACCTGGGCGTCCTCGAACGCCGACGCGTACACCACCTCCGTGATGCCCTTGAAGTTCATCATGAGCCCCACGACGACGGCGTCGCGGACGGGCATCCGGAAGTAGAGGCACGGCATGATGGAGGCGACGAACTTGGAGACGACGCCGACGACGAGGAACGTCTCGAGGAGGGCGCACGTCGAGGCGTCGGTGATCTTTTTCACGTTCAGCCGCATCCCCCCCTGCGCGAACAGCAGCGGCATCAGCACGGCGGCGACGAGCCGGTCCAGCCGCTCCGCCATGGTCACCCCGAGCGGCGCGCCGCCGGGGAGCATCAGGCCGAGCATGAACGGGCCGTACGTGGCGTGCAGGCCGAGGAGCTCGCCGGTGAAGCTGCAGGTGAGGCAGATGAGCAGCACGGCGATGAGGCGCGCCTCGGTGAGGAGGGCGCCCTCCGGCACGTCGCGGATCAGCCGCAGGATCGCCGGCCGCGCCACGAGCGCCATGAACGCGATGAACGTCGTGAAGGCGATCACGGAGGCGATGCCGATCCGCTGCAGCTTCTCCGAAGGGCTCGCCGCGAGGAGGTAGGAGGTGACGCCGGCGATGGCGAAGGTGTTGGCGAAGTCGCCGATGAGCGCCGCGGACATGGCGAGGCGGCCGAGCTTGGACGACAGCAGGTTGAGGTCGTGCAGCGTGCAGCACACGACGATGAACGCCGAGAGCGACCACCACGAGTTGAGGTTTGTGAGGAGGAACGACGCCGCCCACGCCGCCGGCACCCGCGCCTTGAGCGCGAGGCCGGTGATGTACATGGCGAGGTGCGGCGAGGCGGTGCCGAGCACGGCGATGGCGATCGCCTTATTGCCGGACTTGCGGATCATGCCCAGGTCCGTCTTGACGCCGATGACGAAGATGTGGAGCGTGAAGGCGTAGCCGCCGATCGTGTTGATGAGCACCCACCCCTCCGGCGTCGCGAACAGCTCGCCGACGCGCGGCGCGATGTGGCCGAGGAACGACGGGCCAAGAAGCGTGCCGGCCTACACATTGAAAAAGAAATCAACCAATCAAAAACGCCGGCGAGCTTTGCCGGAGACGGAGAAGAAGACGACGCTGCGCGAACGTACGAGGATCTGGGAGATGACGAGGGGGACGTTGGCGCGGCGGAGGAGGGCGTTGATGGCGCGGGAGAGGGCGAAGACGGTGCAGACGTGGTAGAGGAAGAGGGGGAAGTAGAACTTGAGGGGGTCGTCGCCGGCGAAGACGCCGGAGGAGGTGGCGCCGGAGTCGTGGTCGAAGCAGAAGAGGCTCTTGTTGACATTGACCGCCACCTCCTGCAGGTGCACCCTGGCGGCCGGCGGCGCCAGCGACATGGGTGGCCGGAGGAGCTAGCGAGCTCGGGGAGTCCGGTGGAGTGGCCGCGCGCGATCCGAAGGAAACGGGGAAAAATTTCCCATTGGCCACGCGATCCGTGCATGATGGCGCGCGCCGCGTTGCACGTTTTGGCGGGAAACGTGGAGCACCAGCCACTCAATCAAGGGCTAACAATTTGCCATTGAAATTTAAATCAAAATTTGATGTGGCGTCATGGGTTCAATTCAGAACATGTGGAAATTCCCAGTTCATCAACTACTGAACGCTCTCCGTCCAATCGAAATTCCCAAAATTTTGGGTTTATATATACGTGGGTTTGGGTAGGATGTGTGTTTACACCTAAATTTGACACCTAGGAATAGAATAGGGAAAATTGCCAAAGTTTGGAGTTCTGCCGGTTTTCCTTTGGGTAGGCCGGTCTGACCGCCACCAGTAGGCCGGTCAGACTGGTGGCCGGTCTGATCGGCAGAGTCCAAGTCCGAATCCGTTTCGTCGGGTCTCGAGGTTTCTTTACTCGAGAAGGCATGTTTCGGGTTTCCTTTGGATTCTATCCTGAGTTGGATTGGAGGAGAGCCTGTAGAGGACAAGACCACCCCCTATGTAAGGGAAAAGGCCGGTTCAATTGTAAACACACAATCAACTATCAATCAATCGAATCGTTCTTTTACTTCTAGTTATAGTTTAGTCTATCCATCTTTGTCGATTTGCGCTGTAAATCATCCGCTGTCGCTGCGAGAGTGCGACACCTCTTTGTAGATTTGTCCTAAAAACCTTCCATTTTGCTCACGAGACAGGTAGTTATCCATAGTTTCATCTAAATCGGCTTTGCTAGCCAGTTTAGTTTATCAAAACCCATCTTGATTTAGCTTTTGCTAGATTGAGGTGTTTGGCGACTTTAAGATCACCGCAAAGCGTTAGGTGCTACAATCGTGCTCGTTGACTTGTCACAAAAAGTTGCTAACAATGTGTTTCCAGCTAGATAAGTTCCTACTTTTCTTCCCCTGAATTTGTCAATAATGTGTTCAAAATCCAAAAGTTTTCACCAAAATTTCGAGGGGATTTAGGGTGTGTTTAGTTCACGCTAAAATTAAAAGTTTGGTTAAAATTGGAACGATGTGACGGAAAAGTTAAAAGTTTGTATGTGTAGGAAAGTTTTGATGTGATGAAAAAGTTGAAAGTTTGAAGAAAAAGTTTGAAACTAAACTGGGCTTAATGTTTTTTACATTCCGAAATACTAGTGGACTCTGCACTCTGAATCTGAACATGCATGTTCGTCAGAGTTTAATGCCAGAGCTGAAGCGCCTCCTCTGACCTCTCAATTCTCTCATCATCAAACACACTACCCTCTACCCCTGCAGCGGCAGTGTGGCACAGTAGATCGTCAACCTGCAAGAAGAGTAATCAAATCCCTGGGCCACTGGCTTCAATGCCTCGTCACGGTGGCATTCAAATCATGGCCGAAATCAACATCCTACATGCACGCCGCATGAGCGCATTCAAAACCAATTCAAACCAAGCACATTGCCCTGATTTACCGGCACACTGCAAAAAAGAAAAAAAAACAAAGATCTCGGCTTCCTCTCGTCGCCCTCGTCAGCACGCACAATTGGCTCTCAAGTTTCATCAAACGAAGATCGAACTAACCGCCAGATTCAAAGTTACTCCATCAAAATGAGTACATTACTTGTAGCTTTATTATTTGGGAAAGTACGTCCATTCGTTTTTGAGTATCACTAAAAAAATCTTCAACAAGATAGATCAATATGTAATACTACATCCGTCCCAAAATAAGTGCAGTCATGAAAATCCGTATCCGACGTTTGACCGTCCGTCTTATTTGAAAATTTTATGAAAAAACTAAAAAAAATAGTCACATATAAAGTACTATTCATGTTTTATCATCTAATAACAGTAAAAATGGTAATCATAAAAATATTTCAAATAAGACGAACGGTCAAACGTTGGACATGAATATAGTACAAAAATGCACTTATTTTGGGACGGAGGGAGTATATCATTTCACAAATATATAAGTTAAAAAAATAAAGGGTGTAGCTATATTTATGGCGTCATATTTTTTATCAAAAAATAGTCGGCATGTATTTACATTGTAAGTCCCTAAATTACATATGTAATTTTAGTGTATTTACAATGTAAGTCTCAGAATTACATATGTAAGTACTAAAATTACATATGTAAATTCGAAAATTACATACTAATTACATATGTAAGTGGGGTGTAAATGAGGTGTAACTAAGTGGCTGAAAAAAAAATCGATTGTAGCATATGGCGCCATATTTCTAGCAATTCCGAAAATAAAATTATGAGTCAATAGTATTAATTGTATAGTTTGAATTTGAACTTGTATGTTTGTGTTTGGAAAAAGAAAACATATATGGAAAATTTTATTGTAGTGTTAATCATGCAGTAACCTCTTCAATTCTGGCAAATGTAACAATGGCTAACTTGCAAACGATCGAGTTCCTGAGAAAGGAACCGAAGGTGGAGCTTGGAAGAACGACAATGGCAGCTAGCTAGCTCCTACAACACCTAGGCACCTAGCTAATAATACAAGGTGAACCTACAGTGACAATGGCAGCTTGACGCTGTCACTACTGGGTGGCGCCAAGCTGCTGCAGAACGGCGGCCATGGCGGGGCGCTGCGCCGGCGACTCGCTGGTGCAGAGCAGCGCGATGCCGGCGAGCTTGGCGGCCTCGGGCCTGGAGAACCGGCCGCCGAGGCGCGGGTCGACGAGGTCGTCCAGCTTGCCGGAGTACTCCGCGCCGCCACCGCCGCCGAGGAGGCGGAGCTCCGACGACACCGCCTTCCTCCCCGTCAGCACCTGGAACACCACCACCCCGAAGGCGTAGACGTCGCTCCGGTCGGTGAACCGCCCCGTCGTCGTGTACTCCGGCGCCAGGTAGCCCATGGCGGCGCTGTCCTTGAGCGTCGAGAACACCACGTCGTCGGCGAGCAGCTTGTGCTCGCCGGCGCCGGAGAGGTGGGGGACGAAGAGGTGGTCCATCAGGATCTTGTCCGCGCAGATGTTCTGGTGCACCAGCGCCGCCTTGTTCGCCTTGCTGCTGTGCAGATACTCGATTCCTGAACAAATTCGCCATTTCAAATTTAAATCAGTCAATCTCAACGCCGAACAAACGAAACAAAAACTTCAAATTTGTAGTTCAAACAGAAAAGAGAAACTCTTACTAGCGTTCAGAACAATGTACATTCCGTCAAACATTTAAAATTCTGACTATAACTAAATTCTCAATTGCTTAGATTAAAAACAAAAATAACATCTTATTTTCTTAGTTCAAAAGCAAAAAATATAAATAAGATCCGTTAAACCGTTAAAATTTGGTCATCAATTTCATATTAAAATAAATTCATACCAAATTTTAACGGTTTAACCGGATCTTAGTTATAATTTTTTTAATATGAGAATGATGACCAAATTTTAACATTTCAATCGAATCTTGTCTACAAATTCTAAAAATATAAAATTCATGATTAAATCTCAACAATTTAACCAAATTTTTTCCTAAACGTTAAATATTTCAGACCAAACGGAGCACGGTGAAGTACAGTGTACCTTTGGCGATGCCTTTGATGATGGAGACACGCGTGGCCCAGTCGAGCACGACGTCGCCGTCCTTGACGTCGAGGTAGCGGGAGAGGGAGCCATTGGCCATGAACTCGTAGACGAGGAAGCACTCGCCTCGGGCGCGGGAGCGGCAGAACCCGCGGAGCGCGACGAGGTTGTCATGGCGGAGCGACGTGATCGCCCGGAGCCCCCGGAGGAAGTCGGCCTCCTCCGCCTTGCAGCTGCTCTTGCCGATGCTCTTCACGGCGACCGCCGCGCCGTCGCGCATGGCCCCCCTGTACGTCGCCGCGAAGCCGCTCCTCCCGAGCAGGTTCGCGCCGGCGAAGTACTGCGTCGCGCACTCCACCTCCTCCATGTTGTACCTCACGCTCGGCGACCACTCCGGCGATAGCCGGAGCCCCTGCTGCGACCCCTCCGACGAGGTGTCCCAGCCGCTCGAGTACTCCACGTTGATCAACGACGACGACGCATTGCTACTACTAGCTCGTCCTTCCAAGCTCTCCACCGTGCCGCCGCCGCCGACCTTCTGCTTCTGCCGGCGCCGCCACGAGATCACCGATATCCCGCACGCCGCCGCTCCGCCGATGATGATGATTGTTCCAGCAAGAATAGCCCCTGAAGAGAGCGTCGTCGACGACGACGATGACCTTGAGCAGCCGCCATTGTCGCAGTCTCTGTTCACATTCATAGTCTGTGGAGCTTGCAGTGGCTTGACATTGGTTGATTCAGGTTTACGAGCCATTTTACTGCCTTCTTCATTATCGTCTTCATCGCCGTTTGCGCATGGTTTCAGAGAATCAAAGTGAGCTCCACAGAGCTCTGAATTGTTATCGAAGTGAAACCCCTCGTTCAGTTTCTTCAGGCCTACAATAATCAATGGATTCTACTCAGATGAAACACAAAACTAACTAATTACAATTACTGATGACACCATGGTTAAACTCTTCATTTTCTATTAAAACTGTTTTTGTTTAATGATTAATGATAATTACCAGAAGGAACACTTCCTGAAAGGGTGTTATTCCTGAGGTCCAATGTGGCAAGCTTGGGGATTGCGGCGAGCTTGGAAGGGATCGATCCGAAGAGGCGATTTGAGCTCAAATCCAGCCGTGCGAGCTCCGGCAAGTCCCCGAGAGATGCCGGGATCGCGCCGGTGAGCTGGTTGGACTGGAGGGCAAGCACAGTGAGCTTCTTGAGCTGGCCCAGCTGAGTAGGGATGCTCCCTGAGAGCTGGTTGTACCCGAGCTGCAGTACTGCACAGTGAAACACAAAAACTCTTCAGTCATTTGCCGAACAGTTAATGATGATAATTAACTCTTGGTAGGTGTGTCATGTGCCAAATGTGTCATACTAGTATCTCTGATTGGCAATCAAGCTATTAGCAGGCTAATTAATCCTGGATTAATTGAACAGACAGAGTAGTAGTACTGGCATCATGAGCACTGGAGCAGGTGGATAGCTGTTGCAACAGTTCAAAGTTCAGAACACTGATAAAATTTCTTGAGCAGAATCTGGACTTGTTTTTGTGTCAGTGTAGAGAGTGAAACGGAAGATGAAAACTGCCAAAAGGCAGAGAATAAAGATCGGATTTCGTGATACACACATCAAGTAGCCGTACTACGAAGGAATGCAAATACGCCAATTTGTACTGAGCAAAGCTCAAACTTTTTGTCATTTCACATGTCTTGGGTTGTACTCCATTCGTCCTATAAAAAACCAACCTAATACTGAATGTGATATATTCTAATACAACGAATTTAGACATACATCTGTCCAGATTCATCGTACAAGAATATGTCACCTCCAGTCCTAGGGCTTGTTCACTTTAATACCATTTTCAACCTTACCTTTTTTAGCAAAGTTACTAAAAAAGTGGTTACATTTAATTTGTTGGCAAATTTTAGTAAGTACATATGAAATCTTGCCAAAATTTAACAACCTTGCTAAAATTTTGGTAAGATATTTTGGCAATCTTACCAAAATCAAAACTTGATAAGGTTAAAAATGATAGCAAAGTGAACAAGCCTCTGGATTCTTTTTTTTTGGATGGAGTAGTTATGATTGTATGGGCAGCGGGGAAGGTAATCATCGGCACTCAGACAAAAGAAGAGCATATGATTTGGTACTAGCATTTGGGGAACACAATAATGTACCCCGATAATAGTAGTATGTTTTATCTATGTCAACTCAAAGCTCCGAGCCAAACAAAGAACAGAAACTTGTCAAGTCTAAGGATGTTTGGGACTTTAGCCCCTCACTTAAAAACATAAAAACATAAGTAACTTATGAGAGAGGGGCCCAAACACCCCCTAAATTTTGCGTAGTGCACTAGTAGTACTATCTACTACTAGTAGGTACCAAAATGTACGAAAAATTCCATCAAATTCAGGAACAGAATTGCATATACTGTACACAATACATTAAACTCCTAGCAGTTTCAGATTTTTTACAAACTATTCACACCGTTTCATATTATAAATCGCTTTGAATTTTGTTCCTAGTTAAATTTCTTATTATAGTTTAACCACATTTACAGAAAAACATAAACATGGTAGTATTTTCAACACAAAAGATACATATTATAAAAATATATTTAATGTTAAATTTAATGAAACACCAAATAACTAGAACTAATTATGCAGAGCACAAACAACGCAATGTACTCCAAATTCCATCAAATTCAGGAACAGAGTTGCATATACACAAATCATTAAACTCTAAACATTTTCAAAATTCCCAAACTACAAACACTAGAGAACTCGAACTAATCCTGCAGAGAAGAAACAACAAAATAAAAACTACCAGTAGTACTAATTTCTGCCCAAATCGCAGCTGGAATGCAATCCAATAACTGATCAGTCAGTGAGTCACCTTGGAGAGCAGGGAGGCGGCCGAGCTCGACGGGAATGGTGCCGGAGAGGTTGTTGACGCCGAGGTAGAGCTCGGCGAGCATGGGGAGGTCGCCGAGCTGGCGAGGGATGGCCCCGGCGAGCTCGTTGTAGTGCAGGTACAGCCCGGTGAGCCCCGGCAGCATGGCCACCGCCGGCGAGATGGCGCCGGCGAGTCCCTTCCCCTGCAGCGACACCGCCGCCACCCTGCCGCGCGCGTCGCAGGAGACGCCCTCGAAGTAGTCGCCGCGGCCGCACGGGTCGCCGCCGCGCGCCCACGACGGCAGCAGGCGGCCCGACGGGTCCAGCGCCGCCTTCAGCTCCATCAGCGCGTCCACCTCCGCCGCCGACGCGGAGGACGGCGCGGCGGCGGCGACGTCCGCGAGGGAGGAGTGGAGGAGAGGAAAGAGGAGGAGGAGGAGGAGGAGGAGGAGCAGGGCGTTCTTGGTGGTGGTGGACGCCATGGGAGGTGGAAGCGACAAGCTCGGAGGCTGGAGGCGTGTGGAGAGCGGAGGAGTGAGAATTCGGAGGTTTATAGGGGGTTTACGGTAAAAAAAAAAGTGATCGTGGTAACTGGTAAAAAGAGGAAAAATGGAAATATTGGATGGATGGTAAAAGGTGAAAAAAAGGAGGGGTTTTATTGGGATTGTTGCATGTATGTACAGTACATGAACCTGTGCATGTCTATCTTGTCTGAGATGTATTGTACGTTTGAGTTTGATAAAAGTTTAGAGTATAAAAATACGGATCAGATACTGTATCCTCGTCAAGTATACGGTTTTGAAAAAGTGAGAATAATTTTGATCCAGTGTCTGCATTGACCAGCTTCTACATACTGCAGTCAGTGTACGTGTACGTACGTGTGTTGAGAAATCAGAATGATGGCAGTAACTAACTGCTCCAGTAGTTTAAGCTCGACTGTTTAGAGTGAAATCAAATTAGTACAAATTGTTCAAAAATCCAATCGGCACATGCATGATTGGAGGAGGTGGCCAAGGGCCGTACGGGCTAATTATCTAAACGCAAATTGAGCAAAAAACATTCTGGCTGGCGATGATCGATCCAAAATCCAAATGAAAATGCGATCTGCATTCACGTCCAGTCGATGGGGTTGGTTGGTTTAGGTCGGTCGGATTTGTTTCAGATCGAGGAGAAACTGTAGCAGAGAATTCAAATTTTGAATCGGGGAGCGTCCAAAATTATTGTATTTAATATTTTTCGTGGGAGAGGCGGGGCATCGAGCCGAGAGCGCGTGGTTGGCGCGCACGCGGCGAGATGGGAGCTGCAACGCCTCGTGCCCCGCCACCACTCCACGTGGCGCGGGCCTGCTGCTGGGCCCCCGGGAATTAAGATAAGCGGCCCAGTGGGTTGGAGATCGAATCCCTTCCCTTCAGCTAGCTTTGAATTTGGAGCCCATGGAGAGGCAGAGTTTGAACTGAACTAAGGGTTGATTTGGTTGATGGCCTAAATAAATCTTATTAAATTTTGTTAGTGCCAAATTTTGGTAAGTTTTGGCATGACTAATTTTAGTAAGGCAAAATTGTATTTGGATTGAAGCCAAAATAGCCTAAGTTCACTATTGAAATGGCCTATTTTCTTAGGCATGCCAAAATTTGACTTCAAACTAAATAGACATCAAACACTATTGAAATTGCCAAATATTAGTAAGCCTAATTTAGGCCTCAAATCAAACCAGCCCTAAAAGTTGGTGCTCGATAATTTGGAAGGAACAATTCATTTAATGTGGTATCATTTTAAACCATACTTCCTCTGTTACATATGAATTTTAGCCCCTCTATTCCTTAGATTCACTAGTATTCATATGAATTATCGCACATATATAAAGCACTTGCACATAAATCCATACATGAATCTATTTAAAACCCAAAATATGCTATGACGTGAAAAAGAGAAAGTACCATTGTTGAGTAAAACTAACAAATAAGTGAATTCATTTAGTTTATTATCAGACGTTGGTAATGCCTGAGAATTTTTGGTAACATTGCATTGGTTTATTCTACCAAAACTTGGCAATAGCTGTCAACCTATCTAAATTCTGGTGTTGCTAAATTTTGAGAAAAAACAAGCCCCCTCTTGTCTTTGCGTATAGCTTGTTCCAGACATGTCTGAAGTAAGTTCGGCACTACAGGGAAGCAGTGGAGGAAGAGAACACTGTCGGAGCTGAAATTTTCTGTCTTCCATTGATCCAACACTGTCCTGGTTGGTGGATCATGCAAACTGGTATGAGCAACGGACAAAGGAAACAACGAATTCGTCAGGTCGTCGTTCACACAACACGGCACAGTAGTAACTCGTACTGGAGCAGCAGTAACACTCATTATTCCTGTAACTAAATGCATCATGTTGTATGCCATGTCTTCAAACGCGACGGTGAGTCAAAAAACGCCATTAATTTACTGATCAATGGGCCCCATGCTGCTCTGTGACTGTGCAGATCCAAAAGGTTAAAGTAAAAAGGGAAAAGCTTCCATATGTCAGTCACACGAAAACGAAGGTGATTACAGATTACTCTCATCTGGTTTTGCACTTTTGCAAGCCTTGCAGGTCGAATTGCTTTGGCCCATGGAGGATATACAGAGTGCACGTACGCCTCCTGACCTGCATATGCAGAATTGCTGATGCAGTACAAGTGTACAACTGAAAAGAAACTAATCCAATTAGACTCCCTCAAATATGTTGTTGGATTTGGTTCCACCATTGTTCCAACATGATTTATATCCCTCAACCGTATAACCGGATATAACATATCTTTCAACTATATTAAAAATGTATGAAACGACTCCCTCAGCGGTTTTTCAGTTGAAAGATACTAATCATGTCAGAATAAGTCTACTTTTGCTCCCTGAAAGTGACCCGAATCTAATCCGTGACCCTCGATCGTAAAACCAGATATCTTGACCCCTAAATTGTTAAACCGGTGCAATTTAACTCCCTCGGCAGTTTTGGAGGACGGTTTCGCTGACGTGGCACCTACGTGGCGGTGTTGACTTGATCTTTGTCGCACGTGGCGTTGACGTAGCGCTTATGTGGCATTAGAATTAAAAAGTATATACGTGGGGCCCACTTGTCATCCTCTCCTCCCTCACCTTCCTTCTCTCGATATTCTCTCTTATGTAGCTAGGCGATGACGGCAGGCAGCGCTGCTGTAGGAAGTGGACGAGAGGTCAGCGGCGGGCGGCAGCAGGGCACCACTTGGCGGCAAACGGGCAGCAGCAAGGGCGCCGCTCGGCGGAGGGGCTCGAGGGAGGTCCCTACTCCGTCCTCGGCTATGCCGACGACGCTGGCAAATGGCCCCTTCTTTGTCGCCGGAGAGGAGACAAGGGTTGATTGTAAAAAGGTTATTTTCTTCCTGGTGGTGGTTTTGTGTTTCTTAAGGGAATGGCGTGCCGCCGGCGCTGGAGACGGTGATGGTGAATTGGCGTGTTGCCGGCGCTAGAGAGGGGGCTAGGGGAATGGGGAACGGCGTGTCGCCGCTACTGGAGATTAGGCTGGAGGATTGGCGGAGGAGCTCGAAGTGACCTAAGCGGATGGACAGCGGCGTCGCCGAGGACCTGCAGGTTGGAGACGCAGGAGCCGTCGTTGAGCTCGAGGAAGGCGAAAGAGCCCTTCTCCTGCTCTCGCCCAGTCTTGACCCACCAGCCCATGACGACGTGCTCGCCAGATGCAGGTGCGGGTGGTGGCGGACTTCAGGACGTCGGAGAGGGAGGTCGTGCCCATAGCGGCCACCGTGGCATCTTCGGCCATGGGGGAGGGAAGGGATGGATCGGATGCGGGTTCGGGCGGTTGCGGGCTCTAGCTCGTCGGAGAGAGAGGCCGCGGCCATGGCGCCTGCCATGGCGTCTTCGGCTATGGGGGAAGGGAGGGTTTGGGAGGAGGCAGCGATGGAGGCCGCTCCAGCACCCACCCTCCTGCCCGCCACCGCTTCGGGTCTCACCTACCCTGCAGAAAAGGCAAAGAGGAGAGAAAGAGAAAGAAAGAGAGAGAGAGGAGGAAGAAGGGGATGAGAGAATAGGTGGGCCCCACGATTTGTTTTTGAATGACAAATGTGTCCCATATATAATTTTTAATTCTACTGCCACATAAGCGCCACGTCAAAACGCCACGTGTGACAAAGACTAGGTCAACACCACCACGTAAAGTGCCATGTCAGCGAAACCGCTCTGCAAAACCGCCGAGGGAGTCATATTGTACTGGTTTTAATAGTTTACGGGGTCAAGATATCTGGTTTTGCGGTTCAGGGTTACGGATTAGATTCAGTTAACTTTTAAGAGAGTCAAAGTGAACCATTCCGATCATATCCAACCTTTACTGGAGGGAGCTAAAGTGAACTTATTCCCAACTGAAAACTGTCCCGCCTTTACTTGATGGGCCTGTAAATTTCCAGCCTAAACACGTTGATGGGCCTGAATGGAGGAAGCCCATCGAGATGACGGCATGCTAGGCCGGATGTGAGATTGACGGCCCACCAGCGGCCGCATCACCAACCCCACGTTCCTCCTCGCCCTCGCGAGACCGATCCCCCACTTTGTTCCCCACCACAGCAAGCGCAACGCGCAAAGAGGCAGACGCGCAGCTGAGGAGGAGAAGCGCACGCAGCCACCGCGAGATCTCCTCACCTCCATCTCCATCTCCATCTCCATCTCCGGCGGCGAGATCCCCACCGAATCGGATCGGATCGGATCATGGGGGGGAAGGAGCTGAGCGAGGAGCAGGTGGCGTCGATGCGGGAGGCGTTCTCCCTCTTCGACACCGACGGCGACGGCCGGATCGCGCCGTCGGAGCTCGGCGTCCTGATGCGCTCCCTCGGCGGGAACCCCACCCAGGCGCAGCTCCGCGACATCGCCGCGCAGGAGAAGCTCACCGCGCCCTTCGACTTCCCGCGCTTCCTCGACCTCATGCGCGCCCACCTCCGCCCCGAGCCCTTCGACCGCCCGCTCCGCGACGCCTTCCGCGTCCTCGACAAGGACGCCTCCGGCACCGTCTCCGTCGCCGATCTCCGCCACGTCCTCACCTCCATCGGCGAGAAGCTCGAGCCCCACGAGTTCGACGAGTGGATCCGCGAGGTCGACGTCGCCCCCGACGGCACCATCCGCTACGACGACTTCATCCGCCGCATCGTCGCCAAATAATTTGTCATTTCTGGTTTTCTCCCCTCTCTCCCTCTCTCTCCCCCTCTCAGGATCCACAGTTTGACACATAATAACTCTCTCTTGCTTGTCGTTTCCTTACCTATCATGTGATCTCTCCTGATTTGTGCTTTGCTTGCTCTCTATTTTGTGTTTTCATTCCGGTGTGATTTGGACAACCTAGGGTTTGGATAATGGTGTGATTAATCGATTGATGGATGGATCTGATTAATGATGCTTTGCGTTTCGCTCTGTTCAATACTGCAATGTAAATTGTGGATCTATCTATCATTCAAAATATGTGGATCTGGCTTATTATCGGAAAAGAAATGACGTGATTTGTGGCTTATTGATGTTACTATTATCACTGCAATTGTTTACTACATCCTACCACATTCCTGAAAACTTCAATTTCCAGGGAGCTGTAGGACCTATCTCATTGCCGGATTTTAGTTATTACTTCCTCCGTTTCACAATGTAAGTCATTCTAGCATTTCCCACATTCATATTGATGGTAATGAATCTTTTATTAACATCAATATGAATGTGGGAAATGCTAGAATGACTTACTTTGTGAAACGGAGGGAGTACATTGGCAGTTTTTTTGTTTCCATTTGTATTTCAACTTGTTGGTTAATACTATGGATCATTTAATGTACTGTCGCCCGCAACGGTAATGTTGCATTTCAAATTTAGCCATGTTTTAAGCTACCAGTTAGTATAATCAATTATGTAATAATATATGCAGAAGAAGCAATTACATTACCGCTCGATTTGCTTGTGATGCAGGAAACATGGTTTAGTTTTGTTGGAGCATTTCTTTCAAGAAATATATTTCAGCTTTAACAGTGAGTAATCCAGTAGAACTCTATCGATTAAACATAAAGTACTCCATGAGTGGTCATTGATTTGCTCCTATTTCACTGTTCTTGTTTAGATTGTCCTTTTCTGATACACAAAGCTATAATCTAGTGATATTGGAAATATTCCCATAGTTCTACCTCCCTGCAAGACCGATGGTTGTTTTAGCTTCATTGGGTTCGTTTATTCTTCCACTAAACCGATTTCACCAATCAATGGTGTTAGTCTTCTGATAATGAGCCTGTCTAGTAAAATTGTAAAATCATATTAGTCCCATGCTGCCATTCTTGTTTAGAGTTTAGATACTTCTTTTTACAAGCATGATGCTAGATTGCTAATACAGTAATACCTGTAAGTTTTCCATTTCACTTGAAACTCCACAATTAATTTACATCTTTCCTCATTCCTCTCTTATCTGGCTTTTCAATCACGGGAACTCTGCTATGTCCTTAATATCTTCCCTCCAAGCATTTGCATCCCTGTCAAAATCTCTACAACTCGTAAACCACCTTGGTAACCTTCGTTTAAGACCTTCTTTGTAATTGATATTAACTCGATCTGTTGCTTATCCATGTGGTTTGCGATACCTTCTAGAAAACTGAGATACTGGTGGATTCATAACCATCTAGAAAACTGAGATATTGGTGGATTCATTGGCCCAACAAAATACATTAAGTTTAGTCATGGACAATTGTTACTCTCCCCTTGACAGCTAAAATAGCCTGTGGAGTTCAGGATGTAAAGAGATCATAGATGTAGACTTAGTTGGATATAGGATATACAAGCTCTTTTAACTTTTAGACAAGTTTTGTTTACATGTGCCGGTGAGAGAAAAGAAGTAATGAACAGTAGGTTCCCTTGTGCAAAATAGAACTGAATGAAAAGAAAAATGCACTGTTCATGTTCATAGTTTCTGTTTTTCTACTCCCCCTCCTCTTCTCAGGATCCACAGTTTTGACACACAATAACTCTCTGGTCTGTTGTTTCCTTACCTATCATGTGATCTCTCTTTATTTTCATTTACGCTTTGCTTGCTCCCTCCTACTTTGTTTTGTGCTTTCTTTTCGGTGTGATTTGGATAATCTAGGGTCTGTATAGTGGTATGATTAATCGATTGATGGATGGATATGATTAATGATGCTTTGTTTCGCTCTCTGCAATGTAAATTGTGGATCTATCAATCATCCAAAATATGTGAATCTGGTGTATGGCCATGCTTGTTTCCTTATTATCACAAAACAAATGGCGTGATTTGTGGCATTTTGATGTTACTATGATCGTCGTAATTGTTTACATCCTATCGTTCCTGAAAACTTAAATTTCCACGGAGCAGTAGGACCTATCTCATTACCTGATTTTAGTATTGGCATTTTCTGTTCATATTTCAGCTCGCTGATTAATACTATGGGATCATTGACAAGGGGGCCTTCAATTAATGTATTGTCGCCCACAATGGTAATGTTGTGCTTCAAATTTGGCCATGTTTCAAGCTGCAAGTTAATATAATCAATTAATTAGTAATATACACACACAAAAAAAAAGGAATTACATTAGCCTAGCTCGATTTGCTTGTGATACAAGAAACATGGTTTAATTTCGTTGGAACATTTATTCTTTCATGAGACATATTTATGATGAATATGTTGGTCTGGCTTTAACAGTGAGTAATCAGTGAACTTTATCAATTAAACAGAAAGTGATTTTTAAGTGGTCATTGGTTTGTTCCCATTTCACTCACAGAGCTAGTGTAGTGGAATGGGAAATATTCCCATGGTTCTACTTCCCTGCAATACCGGTTATTGTTTTAGTTACGTTGCGTTCTTTTATTCTTCCACTAGTCTGTTGATAATGTGCTTTTTTAGTAATAATTTATTTAGTCCCATGCTACAGTTCTCCTTTTGTTCAAGCATGATGCTAGATTGCTACTACAGTAATAACTGGGGGTTTTCCATTTACGTGAAAAAACTTCACAAATAATTTACATCTTTCCCAATCAGATATGCTTAATATCCCCCCCCCCAAAAAAAAAATTTAATCCCTATCAAGATCTCTAAGGCTTATGAACCATCTTTGTAACCTTTGTTTAAGACCTTTGACTTTGTTCATATAGGTTAAATCCTGTTCCTGATCCATGGGGTTTTTTATACCTTCTAGCAAACTGAGATATTGGTGGGTTCCTTGGCCCAGCACAACACATTATTAGTTTAGACATGGAAAATTGCTACTATCCTTTTGGCAGCTAAAAGAGCAGATTTAAAGAGATCATAAATGCGGATTTAGTTGGATATAGGAAATACAAGCTCTTTTAACTTTTAGATAAGTTCTGCTGACATGTGCTGGTGAGAGAAAATAACTAATGAACAGTAGGTTCCCTTGTGCCTAACAAAGCTGAATGAAAAAGCAAAATGCACTATTCATGCTCCATACTAATAAGATGCACGCTCCGATTCATCTGTCTCATAAATGTGCAAGCCCATGCATTGGATATCTACCACCCACTCCGTTTTACGATGTAAGATTTTCTAGCATTGTCCACATTTATAAAGATGTTAATGAATCTAGATATTCATATGTGTCTAGATTCATTAACATCTATATAAATGTGGATAATACTAGATATTCATATATGTCTAGATTCATTAACATCTATATGAAGTAGATCAAATCAAGCATTGGCTCCTAGCAACTGTCTTACATTCAAGGATCAAGCTGTAGGTGAGCTGCTTGTTGCCCTGTCTGATGTTTTCTAAGTCAGCAGATTTGTTTGGCAGCTAGATGCATGAGCTTCGGCACTGGCTATCTTTTTCGTTGATTCTGGAATCACATTCTGCTGCTGCCGTCGTGCACGCTGCACAGCACAGCGTTTATTCATTCTTTGCTCTGAAGTTTTAACTATGGTGCCTTGGCACAATGTAAAAAGAATTGCACGGTAATATATGCAAAAAAAAAAGGAATTACATCAGCCTAGCTCGATTTGCGTGTGATACAAGAAACATGGCTTAATTTCGTTGGAGCATTTCTCCTGTCATGAAACATATTTCTTGAATATGTTGGTCCAGCTTTAACAGTGAGTAATCCAGTAGAACTATATCAATTAAACAGAAATTGCTTTTTGAATGGTCATTGATTTGCCCCCCATTTCACTCACAGAGCTATAATATAGTGAAATGGGAAGTATTCCCATAATTCCACTTCCATGCAACACTGATGGTTGTTTAGTTACATTGGGTACTTTTATTCTTCCACTAAATTGATTTCACCAATTAATTGTGCTAATCTGTTGATAATGTGCTTTTTTAGTAAAAAAAAAAAGTCCCACGCTGCAGTTCTTGTTCAGAGTTTAGATACTCCTTTTTCTCATGCATAATGCTAATTGTTCGTACAGTAATACCTGGATGTTTTCCATTTACTTGAAACTCCACAATCAATTTACAACTTTCCCAATCCTCTTGTATTCAGCTTTTCGTTTACGTGGAAACTCTACTATATGCTTAATATCTCCCCCTAAGCATTTGCATCTCTGCCAAGATCTCTAAGGCTCATGAACCATCATGGTAGCCTTCGTTTAAGACTTATTTGACTTAATTGATGTGAGTTCAATCATGTTCCTGATCCATGGGGTTTATGATACCTTCTACTCCCTCCGTTTCATATTATAAGACTTTCTAGCATTATCTGCATTCATATAGAATTGGCTATACGACATCGGAGACAATATTTTATAATTTCCAAGTCAAAATAGGTGATAAATTTTTTGAAATGGCAAAATCGCCCCTGATACGGAGCGCCTTTGCCGCCTCACGCATGGCCACCTCTTGCTTGGGCTCCACCCGCTGCCCTGGCTGCCGCCGGCCCCGTCTGCGGCTGCCTCCTGTTCGCGCTCCACGCCACCACTGCCGACGAGGAGGAGGAAGAGGAGGAGGATGGCAGCGGCGCAGCAGCCATCACCGTAATGGCAAGATCTCCCGACGGACCTCTGGGGCTTGTGCTCCTCCACCTCCCGCCTCTCCTCGACCGCGTCCGCCTCTACGCCGTTACAATGTAATTATACTTCGACGGTTTTTTTTATAGATACTCCATTTCCAAAATAATAAAAAGGAGCCTCCAAGATTAGGCGCTTACTGGGCTGAAACATCTCACGCAATGGGCCTTAACGCGCGATGGCCCGGCCCATAATGGCGCAGCCCTAGCATCCCATCCCCAGCGCCGCCAGCGCACTATAAGTAGCACCCCAAAACCCTAGCCCGCACCTCTCCATCCTACCGCCGCTCGCGCCCCTCTCGCCCTCGCGCGCCGCCGCCGCCGCCCGCCGTCGCCGGAGCTAAACCCCTCGACGCCGCCATGGGGCGCATGCACAGCCGCGGGTAATCCCCCTCTCTACCTCTTCTCCGGCGTGTAATTGTTTGGCTCTAGTGGTTTCTCCTCTCTGGTCTAATGGCGGCGGCTGCGCTGCGGTGCGGTGGTGCAGGAAGGGTATCTCGTCGTCGGCGCTGCCGTACAAGAGGACTCCCCCGAGCTGGCTCAAGACCGCCGCCTCCGATGTGGGTGCCTTCTCCTTCCTCTCCCTCTCTCGATTGGCTCTCTTCCATTTGGTTCGATTTGGGGGGTGGGTGGTTTCCGGATTCTGACTCCGTTGGGTTGGTTGGTTCGTATCGTAGGTGGAGGAGATGATCATGAAGGCCGCGAAGAAGGGTCAGATGCCGTCGCAGATCGGCGTGGTGCTCCGTGACCAGCACGGAATCCCCCTCGTCAAGAGCGTCACCGGCAGCAAGATCCTCCGCATCCTCAAGGCCCACGGTGAGATCTCCCTCCCTGTGATTTCTTCCATTGATTGATGCACCGTGCGTTTGTGTGCTGATGATTTGTGTGGTTTGATTGGTGGGTAGGGCTTGCCCCGGAGATCCCGGAGGACCTCTACTTCTTGATCAAGAAGGCTGTTGCTATTAGGAAGCACTTGGAGAGGAACAGGAAGGACAAGGACTCCAAGTTCAGGCTTATTCTTGTTGAGAGCAGGATCCACCGCCTCGCCCGCTACTATAAGCGCACAAAGAAGCTCCCACCCACCTGGAAGTAGTAAGTCACATTGCCCACATGGCCATTTCCTCTTGTTGTTCCTACAATTCTTTGATTATGCTATGTATGTAGTACGATTTTAAAGTAGTCTGTGCTGTGAAAACTAGAAATGGTCGTAGATAGTTGTACTTAATTAATGGGCATAAGCAGTGTGTGATGATGGTTACCTGTGAGACCTTATCACACTTTCCGTTGAATTCTTATGTGCCTGATGAATCCATGTGGAATTGGTCTTGAATAACTAGTTAGCTGTTCCTTTGTTGTGATATTATTGCCTGATTACTATTGAGAATGACGTAATAACATGAGTTGTGAGACTACTATGAGTTCACTTAGGCCAATCTTTTGTGAAATGATGTTGGCTACACTGTATAGATATATCAGAATCAACAAGTATAATAGAGTACATGTTTTTCCAAGCTAAATTTCACTTGCTATATAATCTGTTGTCTTAGGTGTGCTGTCTGCATCTATGGTGCATTCTCGTTTAGCCCAACTTAATACACTAACAGTGATTTCCTTTCTTAGTTCTTTTTTTTACTAAATTTGTCTCTTTGGAATACTGGCCTAATTAACCTGGTCACTTTGTTAATTGCTTTTTATCTCTTAATTTAGTTAAAGCTATTTACAACATGTGTATTTGATAACTAGTTGATTCTCGTAATCTCCCTTGATAGCTGCTAACAACAATTATTTTTATGCAGTGAGTCAACCACGGCCAGCACTCTGGTGGCCTAAGAGAACACTGGCGTGCTCTTAGATGCTTCGATATGGACCTGGTTCTAGAAATCAATTTATGTACTGCTTTGAGTTTGGAGCGAGTTAGACGTGGACAAGAAACTGCAAGTTTTTCTATGTTTACTCGGGGGATCCTATAAACCATTTTTGGTTTCACAATTCTGTCTGTTAAACATGCATCGGTATTTTGTTATTTACAATTAGCTGTTACCTTACCATAATGTTCGGCATCGTTTGCATCCAGCTCTATCCCGTACTTTGGTATTGTGTTTGAACTCATCGTACGATGTTAGTTCATAATTCTGGTTGATCGAGGCTAATTTGCTCACAAGCGCTTCTCATAGAACTTTTCACAATATTTGTGAGAGAAATCCGGTGCTATGAATATCCTATTTGTGTGTGACTATTTGTCGATTGGTTCACTCACGCTGCAACAGATTAGGTTTGGATAAGTGTTTTTCACTGTTTATTGAAGATGTTTTTCTTTTGGTGTTTAAGCAAACTCGGCTAGACCAAAATACGTGCTCCCTCGCGCTTTTCCGCTCTCTTGTCCTCTTCGTTGATGTCATCTCATAGCATCATTGTCTTTGCGTCATCTGATACGTCAAAGTCTCCACCTGTGATCTCATATTGTACTGTTGGCACACCGATGATCATGTGAACTGCTAACTTTTGCCAAAAAATTGAAATATGCAATACCTTTTAACTGTCAATATAACGGTTTGGGCTGTTTTACGCTTCGACTCAATGCTGCAATACTCAACCAAGATAGTTAATCTTTAACATGCTCTAGCCGATACGCTATGAATCAATAATTGATTTCATAATCAACTGTCTCATGAGCCAATATTGCTTATCTTCCTTCCTCCCCATTATGCCATCTCCTTGAGTCACATGTAATAAGTTTCTAAATAGCGTTTGCTATTGTGGAAAATCCATGACTACTGCTGCGTCCAGGTCGAGACTGAAATCAACGATCAAGAACGTTGTGGTTGCCATATTGCTTGTATAATGTATCTATACGGGTGAAGTGATTGTTTGAGTATGACATATGGATTGATTTGCAAAGCTTTTGAAGCCATAGCAAACTCAAATTATATTGTGATTTCTCTCCGCCGCCACAAGCATTCTCTGTTCTGCTTTTCTATCGTTCGTGTTCTGATCTTGAGAATAATCCTCCATCATTCGTGTTCTGATCTTGGTTTTTGTTGGTGGTCATCCCCTCCATCAATTCAGTGCATGCTATCACACCACCGCTAGTCAACTCATGATTGCTATTGCCGGTAGCCAAACATAAATTGATAGTAATTTGGATCGGATATGTAATACTCTATTTTTCTGAAGAAGACATTGGTGCCAGTTTAAATCACACTAATGACTAAGTGCTTTAGTGTGAAATTTGAAGCTTGAACTTGTGTTGTGTCATCCATTTTGTTAGTTATTTGCTTGAATATTTTGTTTGTTCTTAGCATGTAATGAATAATATTGTACTTCTTTTTTAAATGGTGGTCACAGTTTTACTAGTATGTTTTAAAGAAGTCATGGAATATTGTGTGCAATAGCGTTTTGCTATTCGCTATATCAACCCGAATATGCTACAACCTTGTTACCCACTATTTAGAACCTTGGCGGTAAGAAGGGTTGAATAGTGCTCATCATTAGTGATGGGGATATGGTTTAATGTCATCTAACACGAAAAGGTTGAATTGTTTCGTGTTTGTTTATGTATTATAATCCAACTAGCTGGATGGCCCGCGCAATTGCGCGGCTAGCAACAAAACAATATTTTTCGGTATGATTTTACTTAAAATTTATTAAATATCTATTTCATTGTCTTAAGACTTTGAAAAACCAAACATTATCAACCACTTATTTCTAATTATATAATTTTTAAAAGTCGCACCAGCTGCTACCCTTTACTTCTATCATATTCTTCTTTATTTGCTTGCTCGATCTACCACTATTTTTATTCATTCTCTTTGAAACCTTTAAAAATTAGATCTTAGTTTTTAGAGGTTATTGTCTCGCTGGGTTTCATTTTTATAATTTCTAGAAGTCCCGTCAAAGGCTGCCATTATACTTCTCTACGGCCCGTCCACTGTCTTTTCTCTTTATTGTCATTGGGATTTTAAAAATCGAACATAATTATCATTTGGGTTCATTTTTTACTTTCTAAAAGTCCCACCAAACCGTCAGCGGCTTTGCCATTGTACTCCTTTATGGCTCGCCCATTGTCTCCATTCTTTATTGTCATTGAGATTTTAAAATTGAACATGATTATCATTAGGTTTTTTTTTTACTTTTTAGAAGTTCTGAACCTTAATTGGACCTTGTAGTTTTTAGAGTTTATTGTCTTGTTGGGTTTCATTTTTTGTAACTTTTAGAAGTCCCGTCATATGATGCCAGTATACTCCTTTACGGCCCATACGCCGCCCACTCTTTATTGTCATTGGATTCTAAAAATCGAACATAACTATCGTTGGAATTCATTTTTTTATTTTCTAGAGGTCCCGCCAACCATCGGCAGCTCTGCAACTATACTCTTATACACCTCGCCCGCTGCTTCTCCTTTTTATTATTATTGAGATTTTAAAAATCGAATATGATTATAAATGAGATTTATTTTTTGACTTTCTAGAAGTCTCGGCAATTGCCTTGCTCGTTTGCTTCACGGCCTGCCTGACGTTCCTCCTTTTAATCGTCATTATGATTCTATTTGGTGTTTTATTAACAATTTTTATATGTAGTATCAACCGCTACCACTCTACTCCTTTATAGGCTTGTTACTTAATTTATCTCGTCATGTGTTTTAGATAGTCTTTTCTTTCAATAGTCTTTATTTTTTATCACCAATTTTAGTTATTTATAAATTGTATTCCTAATTAAAATCTTTTTTTCTTTTTATAATTTCAGAATTTATTTTTTAAAAATCTTTTTATTTTAATATTTTTAATATTTTTATTTTTGAATTTCATGTGTTTCAAAATTGTATTCCTACTTGAACTCTCTTTTAATTTTTGAATTTTGGATATTATTTATTTTTTATTCTGAATTTTAATTAATCTTGTATTGGGTTCTTATATGGATTCTTCTTTCAATATTGCTTATTTTTAATTCCGAAGTTTAGTTAATTTTAAATTGTATTTCTAGTTGAACTCTTCTTTTCTTTTTGCTAATTTTAGATTTTATTTTTATTTTTATTTCGAATATTAATTAATCTCATATTAGGTTCTTATATGGACTCTTCTCTCAATATTCCTTATTTTTAATTCCGAATTTCAGTTATTTTAAATCTCCTTTTCTTTTCTAATTTCAGATTTTATTTTATTTTTATTCTATATTTTGATTAATCTCGTATTATGTTCTTATACGGACTCTTCTTTCCATATTGCTTTTTTTTTAATTCCGAATTTCAGCTATTTTTAAACTGTATTTCTATTTGGACTGTCCTTTTCTTTTTCTCTGATTAATGTGAGAATTTCTTGCCCTTACAGCGAACGTGGTGTCTCCTTTCAAGGCTGTTTTAATAATATAATAGATAGATGTTGTTCTAATCGATTAAAAATCTATCTAGACATATTTCAAAGTTTCTAGTTGGAAATTGATTCTTCGCATTGGATCACAATCCGTGACTTTGTACAGTATTGGCGTTTTATATCTCAATTGATTTAGTCTCTAAAATGGTTAACTTTATTTAATGGGTATGGTTCCAATTTTCCCTTATTTAATTGTGCAGGGTTAGATTTTTGTTTAAAAATTTGGCCCACCTATTACTAATAAGCTGGCATTTTTGGTCTCCAAAGATGTGATGCTGATATACACAAAGAGATAATTTCACTTTGAGCCATGTTTTATTGCCAAAGTTTCACTTTGTACCACCCTTTATCTAATCTTTTCACTTTGGACTAGGTAACTTTACCTTTGTTGCACAATGGACCACCCCAAAACACATTTTCATTTCTTCAATGACTTCGAGCAAATTGTTAATGGCATGTCAGCAAACTTTCATACCTATATGCATGACATACTTTTGTCGAAAGAGACGCTAGACATCACAAGCGAAAAGAGTTTGGGTAGTCCATTGTGCAACAAAGGCAAAGTTACCTAGTCCAAAGCGAAAAGATTACGTATAGGGTGGTCAAAAGTGAAACTTTGGTAATAAAACATGGCCCAGAGTGCAATTCACTCGTACACAAAATAAGGTGGATTTGGATCTAAAAATACACTTTCGGGAGGACTGAATTGTAAATACACTCACATAAGTAGCCACCCCAAACCCTAGCCTTACCCCTTCTCTCTCGCGCCGCCACCCCGCTCACTACTCGCTCTTCCCGCCGCCGCCGCCTCCTCCGCCGCGCAGTCGCCAACCGCCGTCGCCGGTCGCCGTCGCCAAATTCCCCACTGCCACCATGGGGCGTATGCACAGCCGCGGGTATCCTTTCCTCTTCTTCCTCATCCCCCTTTACTATAGTATTCTTGGTCTGGTGAAATCTCTGTTCTAATGGCGGCTACTCGACGGTGTGTGGGCGCAGGAAGGGCATCTCGTCGTCGGCGATTCCGTACAAGAGGACTCCCCCAAGCTGGGTCAAGACCGCCGCCGCCGATGTGAGGGCCTCCTCATCTCCTGGATTCTTTGATTCGATTTGGTTTTTTTCCATTCCCTTTTCACGGTGATTTTGATACGGTTTGTGCGCGTCGGTTCTTGGTAGGTGGAGGAGATGATCATGAAGGCCGCGAAGAAGGGCCAGATGCCGTCGCAGATCGGCGTGGTGCTCCGTGACCAGCACGGAATCCCCCTCGTCAAGAGCGTCACCGGCAGCAAGATCCTCCGCATCCTCAAGGCCCATGGTGAGAATGAGATTTACCCCCAATTCTCACACTCAATTACCATCGCTCGACGCCTTGTGTGTGTTAATGTGGAGATATGTCTGTGTGTGATGGTGTGTAGGTCTTGCGCCGGAGATCCCGGAGGACCTGTACTTCCTGATCAAGAAGGCTGTTGCTATTAGGAAGCATTTGGAGAGGAACAGGAAGGACAAGGACTCCAAGTTTAGGCTCATCCTTGTTGAGAGCAGGATCCACCGCCTCGCTCGCTACTACAAGCGCACCAAGAAGCTCCCGCCCACCTGGAAGTAGTAAGTTACACCTCGCCCACTTGTTTGTATTGTTTGTTAGTTGTTTAATTGTTAGTCACATATAACTTTACTAGTGTGCTGTTCTTAGTTAGGTTCAGCTTGTAGCAGTTCTGTGCATTCAGCGATTTATCATATTTATTTCAACTGCTAATAAGAACCCAACAATTGTGAATTGTGATTTTTTGTTTAGTAGAACTACATACCAGCTCAGTGCTGTATGTTTGAACTACTTTCAAGCTCCTTAAGGAATTGTATTGTAGACGATGTTCTGCTGCAGGCTTGTTTGTACATGTTTAGCCCATTTGGAGCCTGTTTGAGAATTTTGATCATGTTTTTCTACAGAAAATATTATGAACACTGCGTATTGTTTGATACATAAGAATTTTACTGGAAGATATTGGTTTGTACATAATACTGTTGTTTGACATGTTTTGGAGGAAGAGGAACATATTGATATGTACAGAAAATGATGTGATTTTACTGCTACTCGTTCTGAACTCCTACTACTGGGTTAGGTCTTTAAGCTAGCTAAGCGATCTGATTCTATCAGTTAGTTATATTTTACTGATAATTAGATTTTGACTTTGGCATTCATACATTAATATGTCATGAAAAGGCTAGCATCCATTATGCCTGTCAAATACGCAGATATTTTATGAAAAAACTGTCTTCTGAAATTTGATGTTCCTTATTGTTTCAAATTTGTTAGGACGGTATGACTCCTATCAAGAATGATATTTCTTATGTGCTAGGAGATAACAGTAATCAAGAACACTAATTCTATAGTTGCAAAAGGCTGAGATTGTGTTGCTTTTATTTTTGGGTACTCTAAACAATATTACAAAATTCAATGAAGATGAGAATATGCTTAATTAAAAGTGCTTTGTAGCTGCACTTGTGTTGGTGGTATTGTCATAGTATGCTTTGTTTTCTTAAGCTCAACATTTTCTTTGTAGTTATGTTTCTTTGCTTATGGGTGAGTATGCTGATGCTCGCAGTCTAATGACTTGTTCAACTTACATATAGATATACATGCATTCTACTCTTGCTGATTTAGTAGTTTTTTTTTCCGTATATACACGCTGGTAGGTGTTAATGCCGAATGCCTGAATGATTGTGTTTGTTTTGTTATATTAACAATTTTGATTCAGTCATAGTGTAATATTTATATGTGGCTGACAAATTCCTTGTTTTCTGCAGTGAGTCGACCACAGCCAGCACTCTGGTGGCCTAGAGAGAGAGCTCTGCTTCTGCTGTGCTCCTTGCTGCTTCAAGCTTAGCTTGTTCTAGGAATGGATTTTATTTATGTAGCGCATTATGAGTCTTGAGACAAGCAGGAGCTGCTAATTTTCCTTTGTCTGGAGAATGCCATAAAACCCTTATGCATTCAATATTCTGAACGTTAAACTTCTAGTAATGTGCATCGAGATTTTGTTTATTATAATCATTCTGTACTCTAAATTGTTTGCTGTGGTCTGTCCTGTGTGATTTGCGTTGATTTTAAGGAGAGTGATACTATTTTCAGCATCAGGTTTGAGTAAGTTGTTTAAATCGTTAAAACCAAACTTGAGGCGCTATTTTTCTAAATTTAGATGCCATATTATGATTCTGCCTGTACTCAGTGAAATGATTCTGACTAGAACAAAAACAAGCTGTTTGTTCCTCAGAATCATTTCATCAGACTAGAGTATATAGTGGAAAGATTGCTAGTACCCATTCGCATTGTACTCAAGTCACTAGAATACAGAATACTCAATACATACCAAAAAAAAAAACACATGTTAGTCTTGATGTGCAGCATTGCGCCCAAGGACGAACTCAATCAGCAAATAAGCTAGACAAAATTGCAATAGGTCTCCAATAATCCCTGGACGGTTCAGTGTGCCTGACGCTCTTCATGAGCTTGCCTGACGAGGATGTTCCGTCCATGAAAATGCTGTTGCAAAAACAATAATCAGCGTAAGCCATGGCAAATGAGAGGTACATGCTCAGAAAATAATCTGGAGAAAATGTGAACCAGGATTGCTTAAGCCTCATAAGCTACAGTTAACTGGCAAAGTTCTACTCAAGCAGAAACTTAGAAATACAAATGTACACCCATAATCCTCATTTCAGATTTTCTAACACAAAACTACCCCATTAGCAGCTTCCGAAGCAAATCCAGATATGAAGTTTCTTGGGAACAGAGATCCAAGGAGGAATTTATGAGTTCTGTTCTAGCATCAAGCAAATGCAGTGACTCAGAAAAGTAAGGAAAATGGCTAGCATTATACCGTATTGTCAAGCTTCAATGCAGCCTCAAGCTCTTCAGCTGAAGCAAATGAGAGGAATCCATAGACACGGCCTCTCCCTCCTTTGCGATCTGTCAGCAGCCTTGTACTGACGACGGTTCCGCACTGAGAGAAGTACTCTCGCAATTCTTGTGGCTCAACAGACCACGCGATGTTGCCAACGTAGATCTTGTGTGGGCTCTCGAAGATGTGGTCTTTCACAGGTGGCGTATGAGTCATGTTGATGTTTCTCCTTTTAGAAACAACGTCGGATGATAGTTTTACAAGCATTTCACGCCCATCCAGGTCCTAGAAGAGAGATGAATGCAAGAGAAGGTTAGATGTCACTTGTAAATCAAGCAGATAAATACAGTGTGAGAAGGGGAAACTGCAGGGCTCTTGTGTGACTCACAAATCCATCGAGAGCGTTCATGGCTGTCCGAGCTTCTGGGAGAGAACGCATTGTGACGAAACCACATCCTCGGCTAAGTCCAGTCTCAGGGTCACGGGAAATCTGCGGGTTGTCATCAGATATGAACATCACAGCGCACCTCTAAAATCAATCTGAAGCGCTTTCTAACATCATGATATGCAAACCGGTGTGATATGGGAATTGAAGAATTTAAACATGCTAGCTAAGTGGAATCAAGTAGGGGTCATTCATCCATTCCAAGCAAGTAGTAGCATCTAATATAAGTTCCAAACTTTGCTTGATGTATTAATCTTATAGTTCTCTAGTAAATACATATATTTAGCATCAAAATGCAAGAGCAGGTGTTTTGCAAAGAGATCATATAAGTCTGAAACATCAAAGAACTAACTTGCAGTTTGTGCCTCCAGGCCTACTCAACAACTTGACAATCATTCAAAACTTAAAGGGGAGTCTTAGGCTGCGTTCGGGAGGAGGGGTCCCCGGCACGTAAAACGAAGCACGTTATTATTGCATCATTAGTTAAGTATTAACTTTTTTTTTTGAAAAATGGATTAATACGATTTTATTAAAATAACTTTCATATAGATTCTTTTTGCAAAAAACACACCGTTTAGCAGTTTGAAAAGCGTGCACGCTGAAAATGAGTGAGGTGAGTTGGGAAAACTGGGAGAAAAACACAGCCTTAGTCACCGTTTGCATTGGATATATGATGAGCTCCCCAATTCACTTGTTGACAGTGTCCACCCCATTCAATTGGTCAGTAAAATTTTGGGTTGAGCTGGTCGGTGATTCTTACTTTCTTAGCAGTAGCAGTAACATAGTATATCACCAGATTTACCACCAGGTGTTGGAATTGCAGTAGCAATGAGGCAAAGAAAGAAAGAAATGAATGATATGCGTATACCTCAACGGAGAGGACGGTGCCGTAGGGCTTGAAGAGCTCGTAGAGGTCGTCGACGTCGCAGCGGCGGGGAAGATTGCATACGAACAGCTCGCGCGGCCGCGACCGCCGCGGCCTCCGCCCCTCCCCGGAACCGGAACCCTCCTCCTGATCATCCTCGTGGCTCTCCCCGCGCCACCCCGCGGCATTGCCGCCCGCCCACCCTTGCTCCTCCTCCTCATCCTCCTCATCGTCGTAGTTCGACTCCGCTGCCTCCGCACCCGACCACCCACTCCTCTCCTCCTCCGTTTCGAACACCAGTGGCCCCGCGCTGGCTCGCCGCTCCGCGAGGCGGAAGAAACGGGCGGTGGAGAGGGCGAGGCGGTGGCGGTGGAGGTGGAGGTGGAGGTGGAGAGGAGGGGGAGGAGAAGGGGAGGAGGAGGAGGAGAGGTGACGGGGATGGAGAGGGTTGGGGAGGTGGTGGTGGAGGAGGGCGTAGTGGGAGGAGGCAGCCATGGATGGGGTGGATAGGGAAGAGAGGTCGGGGGCGGGAGGAAGAGGATGATACGCTCCCTGTCTCGACCCACTCTCGGGTGTTGGCTTGGGAGAGAGATGAGCGGCTCGATGGTGTGCCACGTCGACAACTTCACCACACAAAATTGAGTAAATTTCATAAAACTACATATACTTTATTTAAATTATCACAAAACTACAGATTTAAGGTGACGTTTCACAAAACTACACATTTTACACTAAATTTATCATAGAACTACATACTTAAGGTGAAGTATCGTAAAACTATAGATTTAGTAACAAAGTTATCACAAAACTACATATTTTAGAGTTTAAATCTTTAGTACTAGTGTGTTATGTTTGAGTTATAAACATCTAAGTTTTATGATTAAATTAACACTAAACTTGTAGTTTTATTATTATTTTGCTACTAAATCTATAGTTTTGTAATACTATACCTTAAATTTGTAGTTTTGTGATAAATTTAGTGTTAAATCTATAGTTTTATGATACATTACCTTAAATATGTAGTTTTGTGATAATTTGACCAAAGTATATATAGTTTTGTGAAATTTACTCAACAAAATACTCCATCCGTTCCAATTATAACATGTTTTAGCATCTCCATCCCTCACAAATTTTTCAAGTGAATTTAGACACATACTCCTACACATGGATCAATGCAGAAATTTATTCTAAACCAAATCGTTTTATAATATGAAACAGATTAATGCTTGTGAATGAGTTAAATGATTCCATGCTACACTGCTCACTACAAGTTGTGGAAAAGTTTTATTTCTCTTTTTCGCCAAGGAAATAACATATTGTCTACTTTTTATAATAGATAATGCAATTGACTTGATCATCCATTTTATTTAAAAATTTAGTGTACAATGCTTATAAGTCATACTTTAAGTTTCTTTGATAATTAAAGAAGTAACGATAAAATAAATAATACTAATTATATATTTTTAAACAGTATAAATAGTCAAACGCCATTGAAAAAAAAATCAACACTGTTACAAGTTTTGGAAATGTCGAAGTAATCGAGGCTTCAAGGAAACACAACATAAGCAAAGCAAACAAACGATTAGGGTGCATTTCAATACGGTAATTTTTAAGTTGAAACTCAAACACGCGTATTATCGTAATGACAACTTTTAGATCGATGTCAATGTTCTTTCTGTGTACTATAACAACGATGAAGGCAAGTGAGAAGTTCGATCGGTGACATTAGCCACTCAAACACGCGTATTCTCGAAATGACAAAACTTCCAGCTCGATGTCAATGTTCCTTCTGTGTACTATCACAGCGATAAAGGCAAGTGAGAAGTTCGATCGATGACATTAGCATTTCTTCCTAGTTCCTACCGTCACTGTATCTCACGTCAGAAATGGCAGCAAAATGTATTATGTGTGACCTTGTATCTCGTCTTCAGTCTGGAACGAACCCAAAGGGGCGGAGGAGGGAGCTGATGGCGACCGCCGGCACGAAACCAAGCAGCGCGCCGTCAGCCCGAGCAGCAGCGGCGGCGGCGGCAGCCTCCTGCGCGAGCTCGAGTTCACCCCTCAACCTCTCGTTCTCATCGGTGAGCTGCAAAACATGTTTGCTACAGTTACTGCCTGAACAATGAAACTGGGAGGGAGTATATGGACTATGGAGGCTTGATGCTACTACTACCTCTTCGACGGTTTCTTTCAGTTCCTCCACAGCTTGTGTGAGCAGTGAGACCTCCTGGCTCGCGGCGTCTTGGCAGGCTGAGTCGATGTCTGCCACGGAGTAGTTGGGGTCGAAGATGATGCCTTCCTGCACGAACAGTTCCTCCAGAAGGTCCACATCTTCCTCCTTCAGGCTCAACCTTAACTGAGGAAAAATGATTGATCTTCAGTGAGGTATCAAGTGATCAAAAATTGGACCTGAATTGGCCATCTCTGGTTAGTTGCTATACAAACCTTGTTCAGAATCCGGTCACGCAGATCATTTTGGCCATGAGAATCAGGGATGGGCTTCTTGATGCTATCCACTTCGGGAGAGATTGATTTGGGTGTGGTCTTTATGAGCTTTGTCCTGGACAGATGCTGCCATAGAATCAGGACAATATGCAGAGGTAGAAATGTAATACTCCAGCATGCATTGTTCAAGAGATATGCCTTGTTCCGAAACGAACAGTAGACAAACTTTCTGGTGCATTTGAAGCACTGGGGGAACAACAGCACAGTAATGCCGCTCTTGAGTTGCCACCCTGCAAAAACCAGTGGCATTTAGACAAACCCGACGATTCAGAAACTCCTGAGAAAATCTTTTCACCAACCAGTGCATCTTGAAGAATGCGCGTAAGCTTAGAGTCACGATAAGGCACATGATTCGGTTTACCTGAAGATGAAAAGATAAGACAAGTAAATATAGCAAGGCATAAATCGTGAGGGTGACCTTCTGTTGATGTTTATTCTCTCCAGAAAAGTCTATACCAGTTGTTAGAGCATTGACAACATTCCCGAGAACTGAGAGAGATTTGTTGATTGTCTTTGCCTCATCAAGAACTCGTCCTTCAGCACCAGTTTTCTCAACCTTCTCTGAACCAGCTAAATCAACAAGAATAATCTTCCCTCCTCTCACCCTGAAAGTTTTATTTAGAGAAAAAGAAACACGTCCTGCTCAGACTAGCATCATTTATTCAGGATGGCAGTTTACTTAAAATACAGGTAACTGCAATTTTCCTTGAATAACCAGATTTTAACAATTTGAGCCAAAAGAAATCCAGCATTTGGATATCAAATCACTAAATCAGTCTATAGCACAAAGGAATGGGCATCACCAAATTTAAGGTTATATATAATTAGTTGCAACCAATATGAAAAAGGGAATAAGGAACACCTATCCACATACGGGAAGCAATGTTGCACTGAACTACTGATTGCTGATGTTTATGATTCATTAAGCATACCTCTCATCAGAAGTTGATCCTTGTTGAACTGAAAAAATGTATAAGCAGTGACTTCTACTACTAGCCAGGTTCATTTCTATGTACATTAAGGACGATAAAATGCATAGTGTTAATATTTACAGCTGTTCTAGAAGCAGTAAAATAGTAAATAGAGGATACGTGTTTCTCCAACAGCTCTGTTGGCAATTCCTTCCTGTAATTTAAAGAAACAAACAAAAACTAATTGGTATCTAATCACAGAGAGGCATTCCAAGAAAAACACAAGGAACTTACAGAAAGGCACTCCAAGGCATCTGAACTATTCTGGATGGATACCTACAGAGATGATGAAATGTCACAAGCCATCAAGGAAAAATAAAATGGAATTATATACTTGTTTCAGAATATCAAATGAAAAACAAAACGTAAGGACACAATTTAAGCACTTCTCTCTTACTTCTGTTGCTCCAGAAATGTAGATCCCTTGAGTTTTACTCTCTTTGATTTGTAGGTTGTCCTTGGACAAGTCAAGAAGATCCCTGAGGTATGACAAAATAAAGTTTGATACTCTATTTCCAACATATGAATCTGTACAGCGGAAGCATAAGAAAATATTCTCAACAACACTGACCTTACTTTTTCCAAATATATCTCCACCTGAGAAGTGGTATATCAATGTGAGTAAAGATTTAGTGATGTGGGTTCAAATTCAGAACATGAGGCTGGAATTTTTACCATCGACAATTTCACACTCCACATAGCCATGCTTTCTGATGATTGTAGAGATTGAAAAAGCTCATCTACAACTCTCTGGACTAGTCCAGTTTTCTGCTTATTGCAATGCAAGATGCTCGGCCCCTGTGCCAACATCCAAATTAAACAAAAACACAAGTCAAAGCTGAAGTGATGCAGTCAGTCATCATCCCTTAAATTAATCCCAGCAATGTACACTTTACCTCCATGCTGTATGTCTTTCCTGCTCCAGTCTTCACATAGGAAAAGTTAAATAAAATGTCAGTGTTGACATGGGTAGCTCATGTCAGACATAGTAACAGCGTATTAGGTGCACTGCAAATGGTGACTGTTCAGTGTAAATTTTAGGGTTGAGGATGGTAATGTAGTAGCAACAAAATAAGCAAGTTACTTATGCAAGCTGTGCATCAAACATTTGTGTACAACTGTCTAGTTAGGGAACAAGGCGTTTGCACTTTGCAGCAATACATACCTGACCATAAGTAATTATAGTCCCATTTATTCCACTGATGGCATCTGCGTCCAAGCAATTTAGACAGTTGGTACAAAGCATGGCACCTCATGACTATAAGAGAATTCAGTCAAGACAAAACTAGAGACTATTGCAATAAGCAGATGCCTTGACTATCTTGATGAATAGGCAGAAAGAAACCTGCGACAATTGGCACTGCAAGGAAGTTATAGACATCAGACTGTTCTGCATCTTCATAAAACACCCTGTCAAAGCTGAATATGACATCTTCTTCCCTCTCATCCTAACTCAAAATTATTTGCAGAAACAACAAAACATGAGCAAACACAAAAGGCTTGCCAACAATATCACAGGGATTTAGCATGGAGAATGCATCTATAACTAAATAAACATAAGAATGCTCCTCTCTTTATTAACTATCCATTCCATCCTTGCACACAGGGCCAGCTATGTGACATGCTCAAGAAGGTTAATGGCTCATGGATATGAGAACATTAAACAAATCCAGTAATCTTGAGTAAGAGTCCTATTCTAGAACCAAATTGCACATCTCACAGAAAAGGCATCTGGTCATTTACATATTCAGTATACCTGCCTTATCTGTGAAACAATAATGGCAGAAGAAAAAGAGTATCCAAACCTTGAAAACAAAAGATTCTGAATCCAATCTCTTGAAGCAGACCTTGTCACCATTAGTCTTCCTCTCTTTGTGGCTCAGTGGTCTGAATCGCACACATACAGTCACGTTGGACATCCTGCCAGCCAACCAAATACGTGGCAAATTCGCATGGGAGAAAACGTTAACTGCATAGGGCCAAGGCCAACCAAATAAAACACAAATTACATAATTCTATCAAATATATCACTGGTTCATTCAGAAATGCAAGCACACCTGATGCTAACTTGCAAATAGGCTAAAACTCTGTCACCAACTTGTGTTAACTTGGGAAAAGGACTAAAACTATCGCTGACTTGCAACCAAACTAAGTTGGCAAAATCGATCATATGCCTGCACTGAGTTGAGGCAACCATGGCCGAAGGCGACTTCGACGGTGACTGACCAAGGTCGTCGCCATCGGTAAGAGGAAAGAGATAAAATCCTGCAAACTGATTCCAGCGACCCGGGGGGTGGGGGGGGGGGGGGGGGGACAACGCTATCTATCACCCTTCCCCCTCTCCGCCGCCATGTGCTCCTACCCAAACCTCGATTTCCCTCAGCTCGGATTAGCTCCATCATGAGAGGGTTCCAAGTGAGCGATCGATCGGGGGAGATAGAAAGGCGTCAGGAATTCAGGATGGAAACAGCTAGGGGGAAGCGAAATGCAGCCGCCATTATACTTACTTTCCGACGACTGAGGAGTACCGGACCGATGAGCGGCGGCGGGAGGCGGCGAGTGTGCGCCGGTGAGCGTCTCGTCGGCGAAACGGGAAGGAATGGGGAAGTGGCCGCCGCGCTCGCGGCGCAACCTGCCGACGCCGCCGCTCCGCCTGCCTCCGGCCGCGCGCCGCTGCCCGCTGCCGCTCTCGCTCTGCGGCAAAGGGAAAAACGAGAGAAGAAGATTACTAACCAGGGGCTTGTTGGCTGTGTTTATTCCACGCCAAAATTGAAGGTTTGGTTGAAATTGGAACGATGTGATGAAAAAGTTGAAAGTTTATGTGTGTAGAAAAGTTTAGATATGATGGAAAAGTTAGAAGTTTGAAGAAATATTTCGGAACTAAACACAGCGTTAGTTAGGGAAAACTTTTGGGTTTAGTTGTCACATCGAATATACGAATACATATTTGAAGTATTAAGCATAGTCTAATAACTAAATAAATTACATATTTCGCGCAGGAAGCTGCGAGACGAATTTATCGAGACGAATTTATTAAGACTAATTAATCCGTTATTAGTAAATGTTTATTGTACCACCATATTGTCAAATCATGGCGCAATTATGCTTAAAAGATTTGTCTCATAATTTATACATAAACTGTGTAATTGGTTTTTTCATCCACATTTAATACTGCATGCTTGTGTCAAAACATTCGATGTGATGAATGAAAAGTTTTTGTTTTAGGAACTAAACAAGGCCTAGGATTGTTAACACCACTTTTTTTCTTTATGTTTTGCGACTAGGAGGACATGTTAGCGAAACATCTATACTTTCTCAGGATTTTTTTTTTCCGGTTTTATATAGTTAAGGGATACACATTTATTAAATGTTATTACCATTGAGGGACGTCAAGTGAACTTATTCCGTGGCCGATCGATGGAGTCTAGAGGTTTTAGTACACTGGAGGTGCTTTCAAGGCCCATTAGACTTCCTAAAAAGGCCCATTTTGATATGTGGGAAAATGAGCCCAAAAAGCTTGGAGCAAAGAGCACGTGAGGGGATTCAGTTCCATGACTTTTGTTTCATAAAAATAACATGTTACCAATAAATTTTGTGAAAATTGCATATAAATTATATAGCAGTTACATGCAAGTTACAAATATAATTACACTATGATTATAATATATTTGTATCTATCAACTTTTGAAGAAAATTTATTGATAAATATATAGGTGGTCCAGGATGGAGCAAACCAGATATTGATTTTAATGAGTAACTTTTGGCATTATTACACCTTGTACAGTTGTACTGTTAACCACATTCCGAGCAGTTGAAATGTTTAGTATTTCATTACTTTCAACCTACTTAGTTGGCTCGTTCTTTAAATTGAACAATGGTTTGCCGATGATTACCCCCAATCATGCTAGTACTTCACGCCATCACATGCTCCATGTGCAAATGTGCAATGCAACGCATAAGCTCAGCACAGAAATAATCAAACTGCTAAACAAGAAATGATGACCACTAATGTGCACACCAACCATCGTTTGTGCTTACACAAGAAAAGTAACCTTTATTTTAGCTAAAATAAACATGCTACTCCCTTTGTTTCACATTATAAAACGTTTTGATATCTTCATTATTTATCTAGATACATATATATGAAGCATATGCATTGATCTATGAATGAATTTATTTAAAACCCAAAATGTTTTATATGGTATGAAATGAATAGATTACTAATCACATAGCCTTAAAACACAAATAATCATAGATTGTTGAAAAAAAGAAGAAGAAAGGACTTAAAGCCCTGTTTAGGAGCTTCTGACTACTCCACCTTCTTACAATTTTAACTTCCTAAACAATCAAGATTGCAGTTCACATTTGGGGCTACGGCGCCTAATAGCTCACCTCGTTTTTGCGTATCAGAGTGAGAAGATATAAAAAACGAGATGTGCCATTAGCTCATGATTAATTAAGTACTAATTATTTTAAATTTAAAAATAGATTAATATGTTTTTTTAAAAAAATATTTTTCTTTTTTTTTTGAAAAACATATTGTTTAACAATTCGGGAAACGTGCATGCGGAGAAACCACACGAATGCCACAAAATAAACTTAGGACCTATTTGGTTGGCAACTAAATTTGCTATACTAAGTACTAACCTTAGACAAGTCATAGTTTTAATAGACAATGTTTTGATTCATATGCTATAATTCTACTTTGCGTAACCTATAGCCATCTGACCTATATGTCATATACTATATTTTTTTTGTCTAATTTTATGAAAGCTTAATTTGTTATTTTGTTTATTATAAAGTATAGCGAGACTAAGCTTAGTTATTTTAATAAAAAATGAGTAGAAGCTAGAAAAACCAGTTTAGGTGTTACTATTAGACCAGCTAGCCTTTGATGAGAGGCAGCACTAGCAGACAGACATCAATGACAGTGGGCCCAGAAATTTCTGTCCAAAAAGGCTACGCTACACTCACTACAGGGGAAGAAGAGCGGTGGACCGCGTGGCTCCGTGCTACGGCGAACCGGTCCACCACCACCGCCGCGGCCCTGGACCCGTGGACCGAGGAGGTGGTCGGTGCCCTCTGCGGCGTTGCTGCGCCGGGTCCAGGGAGGAGCACCGGAGGACGTGCGCGCTTTGTGCTAGGCGTACCAGGCGTTGAGGATGATAAATGCCGCTGTCTGTTGGGACGGCCTGTACTGTGAAATTGTTGGTGGACCTGGTCCACCACCAGCTACCTCTCTTTCCTACTACCAGGAAAATATAGTACGGACTAGTACTGAACTGATGTGGTTTTTTTGGTTTCTTTTCTTGTAAGGATGAATAATGCTGGAAAAAGCAAACTAAATATGCTGCCAATGCCAAACAGTACAACTACGACGCTACGACGAATCGTCACTTGTTTGTAGGAGTACGTTGTACAGAAGTAATGTTTGTGTGACAAAATTGATAGCAGTAGCAACATGTGTGATTCTCAACTCGGTGGCAAAGGTGATATCTTGAATTTATTGAGTTTAAATCAAATTTTGTACTACTTAAGTTCGTTTAAATACGCCATCTTATAACCTAAGCTCAATTTAGGGCATTTGTAGTGTTTTATTCGACCAATCTAATCGAAGAGCTAAACAAAATTTTAGTTTAATAGTAGTAGCATTAAAATCATTTTGTGGGACTCGCAGAAAAGAATCAATCAATCACTAGTCTACCTTCTATGCATTCACGCACATCTAAATAATTTTTCTACACCCTTTGTTGGACTCCAATTTGGGGTTCAATTTGCTCTCTGACAACTACGTTTCGACAACTACAACGTGCATGGCTCGGTTCTTTTGCCGTAAAATTGATTTTATATTCACGCTGTAGATACTGTTATGTTCCAATTGTCACGGTTCCGAATGTCTTTTTTTAAATACTAAGAACACGATTAATATTAATATCATAATAAGCATGTGTCTTTAAAAAAACATATTGAAAAGGTCACTGAAGTTCATATATTTAAGCATTTGATTCGTTTTATATGTTTCTTAACGGACTTATGATTAGCGGCATGACCATACGTGCGCCTATATTATCTAATACTTGTAGTACTAGAAAAGCAATAACCATAGCATTGAATACTTTATCTGAAAAATCGAGCCACATGTTATTCCCGAATGCGAAAACCATGGAGAAAAACCGGTGAAATCATTTCAGATAGGACAATGGAATTGTACTTTGCAAAACGGGCAAAAAAGAAAAAAAATGAAGCAGCAGGTGGTGGGCTATATGGACCGAGTCCACGGAGCAGTGAGAGAGCCAGGCAGCCAGTGCGTTGCAGCAAGCAAGCCAAGGCACAGAGAGAGATAGCTATCTCGCACTCATTCGAACGACGAATCCGAGAGGAGGAGGAGGAGGCGGCGGCCGGCGATGTTCGCGCCGGCGGCCGCGGCGAGGCCGCACAAGCAGGCGCCGCTGGCGCGGGTGCCCACGCGGCTGGTGGCCGCGCTCTGCACCGCCTGCTTCTTCCTCGGCGTCTGCGTCGTCAATAGGTTGGTTCGCTGTCCGCTCCCCAAATCCGCTGCTCTCCTCTTGCTCCATGCTCCCGCACCCGCTTCGGTGCTGTCTAGGCAATCTCTTCTCCTCGCCACACGAATCGAGACAATGCTCGTCGGTTTTGAGGCTGGGAATGGTGATTTTTTGCTCGTCTGGTTGGTTTTGCAGATATTGGGCGGTTCCTGAGCTTCCCGATTGCCGAACCAAGGTAATTTATCATGTTGTATCCATTATTTTTCTCTTAATTGCTGTGTTAATGTGGATGCGGTACAATGTCGTCTGGTCGGATTTTGCCAGGTGAATTCGGATAATCCGGGGGCTGTAATGAACCAAGTGTCACAAACTCGGGAAGTCATCATGTATGTAATGTCTGAAGCTTATGCAGTCAGAATTAGTTTAGATTGATGTTTAGGTTTGCTTATACTACTTGCGCTGCAGAGCTTTGGATAGAACAATATCTGAAATCGAGATGCGCCTGGCTGCTGCTAGAACCATGCAAGCTAGGAGCCAGGGCTTATCTCCGAGTGATTCGGGTAGTGACCAGGGAAGCACCAGGGCTAGATTGTTTTTTGTCATGGGCATTGTGACCACGTTTGCTAATCGCAAGCGGAGAGACTCCATCCGGCAGACATGGCTGCCACAAGGTATTGTATATTTGTATAACCCTTTTCTGTGTAATGCATCACAGAGGTTTTGCTCCATACCTACCTAATTTGACACTGTCCAGGCGAGCATTTGCAAAGGCTGGAGAAGGAGAAGGGCGTTGTTATCCGTTTTGTTATCGGGCGCAGGTATTGTCTAGTTTAGGCCTGGGGAAAAATAATGAGTGTTGTATCAAACATTATGGTCTTGTTCCTCTTCTTGTTAATATAATGACATAATGTCCCCGATAAAAAAGGGAAAATAGTCGGTGTTTTCACTTACTGTACCGCTGAATTTGGGCCTTGCTTCTTGTAGTGCAAATCCAAGTCCTGACAGTGAAGTGGAGCGTGCCATTGCTGCAGAAGATAAAGAATACAATGATATTTTGAGACTTGTATGCTGGCTCTTCTAGTTTCAATTTTCCTGTTTTTGAGCAATCTATTGATAATATTGAAGTTTTGACACAGCGGTCATCCTTACCAGGATCATGTTGAACGAAATGGCAGTCTTCCTTTGAAGATTCAGATGTTTCTGTCAACCGCTCTTTCCATTTGGGATGCTGATTTCTATGTGAAAGTTGATGACGATGTTCATGTCAACATAGGTATGCCAACCCAGGACCATTCTTTAAAGTTTGGCTGTTGTGGTTTTGTTTTGAAGATATTCTGATGTATCAATGATAGCATATAGTAAGGTTGTCCCTCTTTCATCACAGGTATTACCAGGTCGATTTTGGCACGGCACAGATCAAAACCTCGGGTGTACATTGGCTGCATGAAATCTGGACCTGTTGTTGATAAAAAGTAACACTCCAGAAACCTTGCAATTTTTTTTTCAGTTAATTAAACAGATTGGTAAATGTGCTAAATGAGAACTTCGATCAAAATAGAATGCAAACATATGATATTACTGCCTGATTGTGTGAGGGAGTATCATCCATTCAAATGGGAACTTAGTCTTGCTACTTTCTAATGTTGCAAAAGCTAGCCTTTATAGTGTTCCAATAGAAGCTACACTCATCTCGTTTTATGTATTTGACAAATATAATTCAACTGATAGATAATCAATAACACAAGTTCACAACTTCACATTCTCCTAATATAAGGATACATCTTACTATATATGCTTATGTTAACAATGTTTATTTCTCAAAATGTCTAATGAAGCGCTTGCCTGATGTCAACAGTGAATCTAAGTATTATGAACCAGATCATTGGAAATTTGGGACTGAGGGTAACAACTACTTTAGGCATGCAACACGACAATTGTATGCTGTAACCAGAGATTTAGCAACCTACATATCAGCAAATCGGTGAGTTCTAATTTGGATATGCAAGATTGGATTATGTTACTTCTCCATTTCATATTTGTTTGATTTTACTTTCAGGCATATCTTGCACAAATATTCAAACGAAGACGTGTCATTTGGTTCTTGGTTGATTGGATTGGATGTTGAGCATGTGGATGAGAGAAGCCTTTGCTGTGGCACTCCCCCAGGTAGTTGTCTTACTTTAGTATCGATTTCCATGTTACCTCAGCATATTCTCCTATTGCATCTCTTTATCTTTTGTATGCTCAACAATGACATGATTTCACTCAACCTGGACGTTGCATGTAATCATATTAAGTAGTTGATCAAAGCTTTTCTTTTTCATTTTTTCTACCAAGAAAAAGATGACATGCATGTCTTAACAACTACCATGGCGGTTAGCACCTATCTTCAATAATTAAGACGCGAGACTCTTTTTAGCCTTTTTACCACCTTTCTGATCCCTGCTGTTCTGAAATGATAGTTGGGCATTATACTCAAACCAGCTTGTTGACATTTTGAACAAATATTTGAAAGCATCTATTTTTTATTCATCAGAATGCTGCTGGCTGTCTGGCACTTAGCAGTAGTTGGTTACTCTTAACTGAATGACCTCACAATAATATGATGCCGATGCCAATTGTTTACAGATGTCCTCACAGTGAATGTAGAGCTAATTTCTGCTGCAGTTATTCTCTTTGCAATTTGCGCTTCAGAAGGCATGGACACATTGTTGTATCGTCTCATCATCCAAAGTTTGAAATTGTTACTATTTGCGCAGTTCGTCTATCTTTGGAACATATGCCATCGATATGCCCCACCAATCATTACAGTCAGCTCTGATAAGAGTGGCAATGCTTTTGAGATGCACCTAAGATCATCTCAGCCATCATAAGCATCCAGCATCTACTTACCTGTCATATGTTTCAAAGCCCTCCAGTTGACCCTTCAGATACATTCATGTGGCATGTTTGGTCTTGCAGACTGCGAATGGAAGGCGCAGGCTGGGAACCCGTGCGCAGCGTCATTCGACTGGAACTGCACCGGCATCTGCAATCCGGTGGAGAGGATGGAGGAGGTGCACCGGCGATGCTGGGAAGGTCATGTGGCCGATTTGCAGGCACAGTTTTGACAACCAATGGGTGGTAGTTCAGGCATCCTCATAGTATTGTTTTCTCTGAACCCAACATGTAAATTGCTCGGGAGAACGAAATTGTTATGCAATGCAGTGGTTAGTTTTTTCAGGTGCGCCCTGTGGTTGGCATCTTTTCCTGGCTAGTTTGCAATGCATTGGTTGAAACTTAAAATGGGAGGAAAAGAAAAAAAAAGATAAATGTAAAAATATGTCCAAATGCCTGATATTCATGTATACAATCCAAGGCATCATTTGAAACACAGGAACTTTATAGGATTTTCATAGGAGCTAAAACAAGTATTTAGAAGATTTTCACTGGAATTGAACTGATATATATGAAATCATGCGGTCCAAAGGAGTAATCGATATTTATGGCTAATTTGGTTTGTGGCCAAACCTAACCTGGCATCTATTTGGTTTGTAGCCAAAGAAATTGGTACTGCCAAATTATTTTGCTTAGTACTACAATACATAAACAGTACTTTAGTACAACTTTGGCAATAAAACCAAAAAAAAAAAAAACCCTACCCAATTCTTGCCAATTGCCAAAATAAAAATGGTAAGGTCACAAATGGTTAAAAAACCAAGCAAGCCCAAGGCGATATCCTACTCGGCCCAGGTCCAGCCCATTCCAATTAACCTAGCTAGTCTCTCTCGGCCCAGGCGCGAGCTCACACAGCCATCGTCTCTCTCGAGCCGTCGCTGAAGCCAAAAAACCGAGCGAGCTGCGCTACTAGGCAATACACGCAGTTTCCGGCGATGTCGGCGGCGGCGGCGGCTACTGATGGGACGTACTCTCCGGCGGCGGCCGCGGGGGAAAAGCGGAGGGAGAGGAAGGAGGAGCTGCGGCGCCACCTCGCCGAGGACGCCGACTGGCCCCGCGCCGACGGCCGCTCCTTCCACGACTGCCGTCCCGCATGTAAATGCCTCGTCCACCTTCTCAACCTGCTCCCATTTCTCTTTCTGCTCTGCCCTGAATGTCTGATTTAGTGACGACCTTCATCGAACGCGCCCACCCATTCGTGCTGAAGGGTCCCGGTTAAGCAACATTTTTCTGCCATCGCCTGGTCTGTGCTTGAGGTGTTCGACGTTATGCGTGAGTAGTACTGACAACGGCAGTTCCATGTCCTCAGTGGCAGAGCCAGGATGCTGCTGATGGTGGTCTGGGCGAAATATTCCCACTGTCAAATGCTTTCTTTTACTCTTTAAGACATCGTCCAACGTGAATATACTAGTATGTCTTAGGCATTGTTGACTAAATCGAAGGAAAATAGAACTACATTGGCGCTCTCTATCTGAGCAGGGGATTGAGGAATACTTTTTGTTGGTTTTCTGAGCTGGAGCACTTCACAAACAGCAGTCTAGGTATTCTTCATGCCACAGTATCTACAAGTGTAGATTTACAAATAGAATGTGACCAAAATAGTTTTGAGTGAAAAATCAAACCGTTATACCTCTCTAAGCTTAAGTGCACGTTGCTCATGTTCCAGAGTTCACAAGTTGAAGTTTCCTTTCTGAACTTTCATTTAGTGTGTGCTTTTCAATTAACAAAAGCATGCGCTTGACGCAATTTCTCCCGAGTGTTCTAAGGTGTTTGTTGCTCAAGGCATACTGTCAGAGATATGGGCCCGGGGGTATGCGAAGTGAGGGGAATCTACCTTCCCATCCTGACACGTGTCCCTACAGCCTGGTCCTGTCCCCGCATTCCGCGAACCGCAGGAGCGGCCGGGGGGTCGGGGCCTCGGGGTGCCACGTCATGCCCCTCGGGCCCTTGCACTGCTTTGCCCCGAGGCTCTTGCCCAGCCGCCGTGTGGCGGGGGGAGCAAGCAAGGAGGGGGCCCAGGCTGAACTTCCTTTAATGCGCGCAGCGCCCCAACTGTCCCCTGTCGCATTTAATGCAGTGGGGCATACGTGCGGCGTGCTAAACTGACGCGCGATGGTCAAGAATGACCGGTCTGACGCCGGTCACGTCTGACTGGACGGACAACCGTGCTCCCACGTCGCATCTGCTTCCGGCGGAGTGGAGGTAGGTATGACCCGTCCCATCGGGGGGTCATTCGGACGGCGGCCACCACAAGTCTTCACCTATTAATGAGGGAATGACAGGGCTGTCCCCCGTGTCAGGCGAGGGACGGCGCTGGGCCCCGCTCAAGGACAAGCTGTGGTTTACCTTCTAGGCGAAGGCACGGGTCGAGTTCCAGTCAAGATAGGGTGGGTCCCCACCCGAAAGAAGAGTAGGTAGAGGCGGTGCATGTGGTATCCCCTTGAGGTATAAAAGGAGGACCTTGCCCACCGAGAGAGGGGACGACTCTCAGAAAACCTGAGCTTGTGGAGGAGGGAAGTAAGAGTGTTCTCCCGAGTTTAGGAACCCTTGTAACTCTCAGTCTAAATCCCATACACAGGAGTAGGGTATTACGCTTCATAGCGGCCCGAACCTATATAATTTGGTTGTGTGCGAGCTAGCTAGGAGCCTTGGGGACGGATACGCGATTTCTAGAGGCGAGCTTCTTCCCCCGGCCGAACTCACGAAAGGGGGGTCTCACGATCTCCCGCTAGAGAGGATCACTCCTCGACACATACCCATCTATTATTTTCGAGCATGTTTGCTGTTAATTACATAAAAGCAAATGCTGCTGCATGTTACATGTCATGTGTGTCTGATTGCAATAGGGCAGTGCAGCATCTGGACCAGTATAGGCAAGCTTAGGAAAAAACTCTTGAATTTAGATAGGATTTTACAACATGCATCTATGATACTACCAACCTTGAAGAAAGAGCAAAATTTTGTTTTCATGTATGAGAATTATGGTCTATGTTACATGATTGCAGAATCTTCTTTGATAAATTTTCTGAAACTGTGTTTCACTATCGCTATTTCTTTCTCAATTTTGACTTGAATGGTTCCACAAAGTGTTCTACCATCGCTGGAATTTGACTTGAAGCTAGTGGGACTCTCAGTTGTCAATCAGAGTCGATAATATAATTTGATTCAGTTGTCAATCAGAGTCAACAATAAATTTGATTTGGCTTGCAGTTATGCAAACAGGACCAACAACTGCCGCATCAGGATCTGCTTATGCAGAATTTGGGAAGACAAAGGTCATTGTGTCAGTGTAAGTATAATTGCACTTTTATACAATCATGTACCACATGTATGTATATTTGTGGTTTAGTTTAGATTCCAAGTGTTAAAGAACATGTCTTTCATTAGATCCCAATGTGAAAGCTGTCTCTTATAAATTCAACTTCCTACTAAAACATAATAGTTTCCATTATGATATTCCAAATCTATCCTCCAACTATCATTCTAAATTCGAATTTTGAAAAGATTTTGGCATTTGTGGAACCAAATGCTAGAAAGTTAAGGTCAACTGAAATATGTTTACACTTCACAGCTTCTTTCTGTGAACTTGAAATACACTTAAAAGTTACTAAATGCTTGAGAACATTTCATACTCGCTTGGATTCATGTATCAATATGTTCTATGCATCTATCAGTTGAGCGTGCTAACATTTATCAGTATTTTATAAACTCGTGCTCTTATGACTTTTGAGGGTTTCAGCTCTATGGTTAGCCCTTTCTCAAGGGACCCCAAATAAGAATGACAACGATAGTTTGAAGGCATTGAGGCTGACCTTTAATATGTATTTCCTAGCTTCATGTTACATAAGTTTCACATATCTTGTCAGTCAAACTCTTCATATTGTTTATTCCTGTTGAATTTGTCTTATTACTCTGCTTGCTTGGTCATGTTTATTTGATGAGCAATTTCTCAGGTTTGGACCAAGAGAAAGCAAGAAAGCAATGTTGTACAGTGATACCGGTAGACTCAATTGCAATGTGAGCTACACAACATTTGCCACCCCTATACGTGGACAGGTCTGCTGTTTTACTAGCTCTCCGTTGTCTCTTTGAACAAATTTCTTACTGGACCATTTATGCTTCGAAATAAATGTTGAAAGTCTGCATCTTCATTCCAGGGAATGGACAACAAGGAGTACTCCGCAATGCTCCATAAAGCCCTGGAAGGCGCAGTGATGCTACACACTTTTCCAAAAACCACTGTTGATGTCTTTGCGTTGGTTCTTGAGTCTGGTGGCAGTAAGATACTATCCTTGAATTTGATTATGATATTGCTGCATTTGATATGCTTGTGCTGTTTTAGTGTAGTACACTGTAGTTACTTATTTTAGGAAGAATTATGACCTGAACTTAAACTTTGTGAACTAGTATAATATGATGGCACAAGAACGTCTTCCATATTTTTTGAAAGAAGCCTTCATATCATCATGAGTTATTTCCAAGAAACTTTATTTCTTTACAGAAAAGAATTGAACTACTTCCATTCATACTGGAAATACTTTGATTTCAGGTGATCTTCCCATCATTATTTCTTGTGCTAGTCTTGCGTTGGCTGATGCCGGAATCATGATATATGACCTTGTTACATCGGTATCTGTGGTATGGCCACACATTCTCTCCGCTTTACAGTGCGTACACTTAAAAACTCGACATTTGAATTTGAAGACAATCCACTCTTTGCTTCTTTGTCAGTCCTGTTTCGGGAAGAACATTATCATCGATCCAACCTCTGACGAGGAAGCATGGCAAGACGGCAGCATTATGGTGGCGTACATGCCAGCCCGCAAGGAGATCACTCAGCTAACACTTACTGGAGAGTGGTCTGATGGCAAAATCACCAATGTGTGTGTCTTTCCTGTTACATCAACATATGATACTAAAACAGTATGAATTACTAACATTTTGCTTCCTTCCATCAATAGGCGGTAGAGCTCTGCATGGATGCTTGTAGTAAGCTCTGTGACATACTACGGGAGCGCTTGAAAGATGCTGCCAGCTTGGCTGAGTGAATAATTGCTTTAGCAGCGAGATGTCCAAGACTTAAAACATATCCTTAGCTGTACAAATTTTGTAGGCAAGGGAGGAGGCTAAGGCCTGATGTTTGCGAGATTACATGATTATGCTGATTGTTTACTTCATGGCAAAGCAGCTAATTGTTCTGAGAGAAAGTAGCATGGTTTGTATATTGTTTTGTACTCCTGACCTTCAGACTTGTAAACATTGGGATGATGCATTGACGCGGCACTCCTGTCGTTATTCGTTTCATGTATTATGCTATCTCATAGTACTACACTAGTTTCTTGGCTTTCCTAACCATGCCGGGTTATAGTTACTGCATTGGCTTTCTAAATATTTGACGCCGTTGACTTTTTTTTAACTTGTTTGACCGTTCAACTTATTCAAAAACTTTTTGTGAATATTATTATAAAACTTGAGTAGTAGTAGTATATTTAACAATGAATTAAATGATAGGAAAATAATTAATAATTAGTTAAATTTTTTGAATAATACGAACGGTCAAATATGTTTTAAAAAGTCAACAACGTTAAATATTTAGGGACGGAGGGAGTATTAAGCTGGGTAGTTGGTAAGTAATCACCAAAGCTTAAGTTTTGATCCTACATGAAATTAGACTCCTTTATCAGATAAATTTCGGATTCCTAGCACTGCAACAGTAATATCACTATCTGTGGATGTATTCTCACGAATCACAAATTGAATTATTAGAAGCTTCAAATAACAATCATAATATCATAACTTATTACTAGATTTTACGAACTTAAATATTTACTCTCTCCGTTTCATATTATAAATCGTTTGACTTTTTTTAGTCAAACTTTCTTTAAATTGGCTAAATTTGTAGAAAAATATACTAAGATTTTTAATACAAAACAAACATATTATCAAAATATATTAATGTTAAATTTAATGAAACTAATTTGATATTATAAATGTTGCTAATTTTTTCTATAATTTTGGTCAAATTTAAAGAACTTTAACTAACACAAAAAGTTAAATAACTTATAATTATAATATGAAATGGACGGAATATTATATAAAAACAGCCTAAGTTTTAAGAGTTCGACTAAGACTGTGTTCAGCACCCCTTTTTTCGTAACCCCTCTTTCTCGTTTTCCGCGCGCACTCTTTTCAAACCGCTAAACGATGTGTTTTTTTTAAAAAAAGTTTATATACGAAAGTTGCTTAAAAAAATTCAAATTAATCCATTTTTGAAAAAAATAGATAATACTTAATTAATCATGCGTTAATGGACCGTTCCGTTTTCCGTGTTTTCCGGTAGGTAACACCTGTCTTAGAGCAAGGCTAATAATACAGCCGACCTGTTGGCTATAAGGTTGTTTGTAGCCTTCTCTCAGCCTACCCATATAATAGTGAGTTCTTTACGATTAATACAGAGCCTACTTGTTTTTCTCACAGAGTTTTTTTTGGGTTCTCGTGTCCAAACCGACTATAAGTTTACAGCTCGCTTCTCCTCTCTTCTCTTCTCCACCCAAAATTTAGCCAGCTTATAGCCTACTACTATACTTGCTCTAATGCCAAACACAGCCTAAATCTTCGAGGGTTCTAAAGTCAAAATGTCTCAAGCGAGTACAATACAAATACAAATACGGTCGTTCCAGATAAAGAGAGAGTACAGATACGGCGCAGATACGTACAGGGAGGGAGCTCCCACACGAATCGCCCCTCTCCTTCCACCGCCGCCGCCTCCTCCTCCTCCTCCTCCAAGCAAACTCCCAAACCCAACTCCGCCTGCCCCCCCCCTCCCTCCAAACCCATGGGAGCGCGGCCTCTCTAGGGTCCTCCTCCTCCGCCGCCGCCGCCGCCGCCATGTTCGAGGATTTGGTGAGCAAGGTGCTCCCGGCCCTCCTCGGCCGCTACGTCAGCTTCCAGAAGGACCAGCTCACCATTAACATCTGGAATCGTAAGTCCTCGATCGATCCCTTCCCTTCCCCTCCGCGCTCCACGCGCCGACGAGGACCTCTGCGCTCCCCCCTCCCCCGTTCCATCGCACTTCGCCCCAATCACGCCGCCGGTGCCGCGACGGCGATGTGGTTTTCGGATTCTATGGCTGGCTGCGTTTAGTGCCGAAACTGTTCTGTGTGGCGATTGCAATGTAATAAATGTGAATGTGCAATTAGGACCCAGTTTGATCGCTCTGTGATTTTTTTTTCTCCCTGTGCGCGCTGTGTCCCTTTATGCTTTGTGACTGTGATGGATGCTGATTTTGTTTTTTTCTTTCACTGATGGCTAACTAATTTTCCTAGAATTGATGATCACATATGTACGTCCTTTTTTTAAAAAAATTATTGTGCTGTCTCTGGCATGGTGGCTAAGAGTCTAGTTGTCTCCATGTTCAACAGAGGAAATAATATTGGTAGATGTAGAGCTGATTCTGGAAGCCTTCGACTACCTGCAGTTGCCATTCGCATTGAAGAAAGGTATCGATCCTGGGCTGTTTTTATGGATTCCATCGCCTTTACTTTTTGCTAGATTGTTGTGCCCTGTGTAGTTGTGAATTCTAATTTTTCTGTTCTACTACCTGACAGGACGGATTGGCAAACTAAGCGTCAGGATTCCATGGAAAACACTTGGGTGGGGTGCCATAATTATTGCCATAGAAGACGTGTTTATCTGTGCATGTCCACGGGAGGACTCTGAGGCATGTTATTGAATCTTGTCATACTTTGTTCAATTTACTTGTAATGATATGACATGTTGACCCAGTAATGGCTGTTTCTTTTCCAGTGGAGTTCAGATTCTCTGGATAAGAGAGAGTTAGATGGAAAATTGGCTAAACTTAAAGCTATTGAGCTTGCTAAGATTTCCAGAAGAATTACAGGTCCTGATTCCGTGTTCTTCGTGCATTTTGTTTTTTTAAGAAAATTACGATGCTTTAGTCTCTCATATTTAAACCACTGTTATCAAGCTTATTAACTTCAACAACATGTTGTTAGTGGTCATTTCGGGATTACTGTTGTTTTCATTATTTCCAATGGCATGCATTTTGTCCTCTCTTGAATATACCACTCTGCTACATTAACTTGTAATATGTATGTAACATGTTTCTTTACCTAGTTTTATCATATTGTCAATGGAACTGTATGGGATTCTCATGTCCTTTTGGAGAAACTAACAACCACCTCTGACAACTTCATTTGTTTTTATTTCTAGATAACCAAACGGGGCAATCACTTTTATCCTACATATTAGCAAAGGTAACAAGCTTGCAGTTTATTTTCAAGCGACTCTAAACTTGGAGATAGTGCTAGAACATTAATTACTGTTCATTTTTACTCTTGTCAGATACTGGACAACATCCAAGTTTCTATACGAAATGTTCATATCACCTATGCTGATAACTACAAAGATCAGGTATATCTGTTTACATCATATTCTATGCAGATTGGGTGTACAGTTCTGTTTCGCCTGAGGTTCAAGTTTGTGTTTGTTTGTAACATGGATACTGTTTATGTTTTCCCTACAATTATAGGATTTTGTATGCACATTGTTACTGAGCACCAGAAGTTTTTTCCCAGCAGTTATTACTTTTCCTACTCAAATTAGATCCATATCTAGGGCCTTCATTTATTTTTTTGCCAGATGAAAAAGAAAAGCTATGAAGTATTCAAAGTTAGTGATCGCTGGGATATATCTAGTGCAACTGCAAACACAAATCTTTGGATGCTGTCACTTGAGACCATTGTATTTAATTTGTATTTGTTAGATTTAAGTTGGTGGAATGCCTCTTACATCATTCTCAAACCATATGAAAGGTGCACTTTTAGCCTTCCCCAAATTGCTTGGGGTTAAAGGCTGATATTGTTGCCGTATGAAGGGTGAACTTCCAAATGGTCATCCATGTACCTCCAAGTTTCCATAAATCTAGTCCAACCAAATAATTTTGTGTGTTTAGTGTGATTGTTTTGCTAAAAAAAAAATCAAATTCAAATACCATCTAGTAGTCTACATTCAATGTTTGAATGATAGAATCCAAAGATAGGTTTGCACGAGATTTCATTTAATCTGCTACTTCCATAGTCATAATTTTTGCACTTTGTCTTTAGCTTGGAAGTTATAATATCTTCACTTTATCAGTTTTGTTTACAACAAGGAGACTATCTTGGAATAGTCCTGTTCGGAAATTCTACCATGGTAGCTTCCTAAATTACATTTTCAGTCCAAAACATTAATGGTTTGTGCAGAAGATGTGGCAATAGTGATGCACCCTTTCAGCAAGCTCATTTATTTTCTAGTTTCACACATATGTTTCTTTTTTTCCCCAGTTGTTCTGTCAGTTATTCTCAACTCTACTTATTTTCTTTCTGATACGTCAACAGGGAAATTTCATGTTTGGTTTGGAATTCTCCAGTCTCTCGATACAAACGGATCCGAAGAAACAAAGTTTTGCCATGTGAGTTAGCCATTTTTTTTAATTCTTTGTTCTTGCCAAGCTGCCAAAAAATGAGGAAACAAGAGGGAAAAGGAACAACATATTGAGAGCCAAAGCTTCCAGTTCCGGTTCAGTTCAATGGATTATTTATATACAATTTATTCTTATCTTCATTATTTTGCCGCTGAAGATAAGGATATTTTGATTAAGAAAAGTTTACACTAGTTCTTCATTATTTTGCTACTGGAGATTAGAGGATTTTTTTATCAGGAAAAAAAGTTAAAACTGATGCAATTGCTAAACACTAAAGGAAATGCTTGCCAGCCATTGAAGTTCTTAGAAGCGTCAACTACAAGTGGGGTCTTAGAGATAACCAACCTAATATGGAAACTTGTTTCAGAAACTGCACTACAAGATTAGCTTGGCTCCTGAAGGAACCCATACTTCTACAACAAATTTTATTTCCAAATGCCTCAAGAACTTCCCTTGTCGGTTGTGGATATAGCTTTTGGAACTCTCTCTTGTTGTGTGAATTATGATGTATCATGAAACCATAAGGAATTTTTAGCCTTTTGCTGTTAAACAATTTCTTGCACCTTTTTGGACAAACATTTTTAATGGCTATGGAATATGGACAATTTGTATGCCAATGTTGCGGTGTAGAGATACGGTTTGCTAGGCTTGCAGATAATTTGGTAGCCAAACGGTTGGTTGCAGATATGTGCTTGTGTTGTGTGCGTATGTTAAAGTTCACATTTTTTTTTCTGTGCTTTAGGTCTTTGATGGTCATGTCAAGACAAGATGAAGTAAACAAGACAGTAGAGATATCCAATGTTGGCATTTACTGTCATCACTTGGATGAACAGCAGGGTTCATGTGATACTGGTGGTCTTACTGAAACTAATTTCAGTTTCAGTCATGAATTGGCCCATCCAAGAGATGCTTATCTTCTAAATCCATTTAACGTGACTATATTTGTGCTTGTAAGTGTATTTATTCCACATGTTTCCTTCAATAATTTTACTAAATTTAAAACAGTCCAGGTTTTCTGGCTGAAATTGTAGAACCTAGGTGTTATGGTTCGTGCATATAACCCTGACTTTTAGGGCCTTAAGGTTTCAGAAAACCACAACCTAGACAAATTCCAACTAATTAACCATCTTTGCTACAATATTCTCCAAAATAACACAGTATTAGACTTTTTGATCAACTCAAACAACAAACAAACAATTCATAGATATTTTATGATGGTATAAAGATAGGGTGAAATACATGTCCTGCTTCTCGTGCCCCTTTGGGTCATTTGGAACTATCCTTCAACAACGTCCACATGGATAGCTGAGCCTCCATTCAGTATGCTTCGGAGCATCTCATGGATCTCTCAGGCACCGTGGAAACTGTCCAGAGACTTGAGTTACTCAGTAGTGTTATTCCATTAATGTAATGTGGCTTAATTTTAATCCCATAAACCCCTGACTTTTCTAGTCAGGGATTGTTTGGTGTCCGAGTTTTCGACTCACATGTAGTCAATACAGTTTTGAGATAATGAGTTCTAGTGGACTGGTCAAATATCCTTCTGTTCATCTGTTGAGTCTTAACATAAAGAGTTAATCTGTATGCATATGTCTCAATCTATTTTTTTTGCAAGGATGTGAAACCTTATGTCCCTAAAATGTGGGTTATGCACGTTAAATCCACAAGACACGGTACCTGGTGTTTCTATGACTTCGACAGCAAAACCTAAGCTTTATAAAATTTAGTCTGTCATTAATGATAGTATTCTCAAGCAGCCTTCCAGTCTCATCTTTTGGCTTATGCTTATGCTTATAAGCCAAAATTTGAATTTTCAACCTTAAATTTGGAGTTGATTTTGGAGTTTTTTCATCGTAGTTTATTTTTCAGCCTTTACTTTTAGATCGCTAAGAACATGTATATAAAAGTTTTATTTATAAATTATTTTCCGTTTGCAAATATGCCGTTTTGCTTATTCCGTCAATAAGCGAAATGATGGAGTCCTTCTTTGGCCGGCCTTCGAAAGTTTTCTAGGTTCTTTCATGATAACCTTGATTGTTTTGTCTTTTTTTATTAAAAAAATTAATGATGAATGTTGATCACTTAATCTAATGGAACTTCATCTTTATAACAGGCTAACAAAGCTGGAAAGCTTGATGGTGCACCTCGGTATAACATAACTGTAGAGCTAACTGCTCTGGTTCGTTTTGTTCTATTATTAGCACAGTGTAATTATGTTAAAATATTCTGGGAATGAATTGTTTATTGTCTCCTTACATTCTCCATCTTATCTTTGTAGATCCTATCGATTGATGAAATCCAGATTCAACAAATCTTGAATCTTTGTGATTACTTCTCCATCTGTGCTTTGCGAACAAAGTATGTTGTTCTAATCTAAATGACTAAAGCTGCCGTCCTATTAAAACATATATTTTAGGTTCCATTTACTCTTGTTCTGACTTTGTGATGAGTGATGACAATATGATCCTGCTACCCCTGTCTTTTTGGGGACAATCTGTAGGGGAGAGTCCAACTGTAAATCAATTAAGAGGGATTGAAATCATATAAACAAAGTTATAGGAGAAAAGTGAAAATAAATATCCCCCACAGAGAGATTCAAATGTAGCATTCTTTGAAACCGTTAACCCAACATCTCCAAAGTAAAAAGAAGCTTCCCCCTTCTAAATTTATTGGGGAACAGCTCACAAATGTGCCACTCTTTAACCAAATGTTCAAATAACCAAGAGTAGTTAATTCTTTGAATGAAATTACTTATTCCATATGGACAATATTGTGAAAAGGACAGATGAAACAAATCCCATGCACAATATTGACCAGATGACACACATCAGAGTGAACAAAAATGCTGGTCTCTTTTTTTCTTTTTATGGATACATAGAAGATTTTTTTGGATCATATTAGTATTGGAAATTAATGTTTGGGTACATCAATCTAAATGCTAAGCTGCTCTAGCTCAAGAAAGAAAAAAAACCTATGATTATCTGAGCATAGTTTCATTTCTTTAGAATCCGTAGGAAACTTGTACCATTCAACATGCACTTGTTCTTACACCCATCCATATAGATGTGTACTTCATGTCCTCTCTAAATAATTCATATGCCATTGAATTGCTGAGAACACTAGTATTTCATGATGCCACCAATTGCTGAGAGGCGGATTCTGAAACGCGGGCCCATAGGTGTTTGCCAATATGTCATGCTCTATTAGAAAATTGACTAAAATCAAAAGTCTTTGTGCAAAAGTGTGAAGATGGTAAAAATCATGATTTAGAACCTTGGCAAAAGATAATCCCAGAATAATCTGTTTTCCATCATCAAAGGATGGGCAATCAGCTTGATAAGATTAGTAGATGTTTAAGAACGCCCCTCCACAAAAATAATCCTTTCGTAATTGGGCATTATTGCAAACTTTTTAAATTTGCTCTGAGCATCTGCTATACAGTAAGATTAAGCCATAAATGCTTATTCCCATATTTTCACAGGTATGGCCGTTATCGTCCCTCTCAAAGTTCTTTATCTAAGAGACATAAAGGTTGGCAGAGGATGTGGTGGCACTATGCTCAGAGATCCGTTTTAGCAGATGTTCGCAGAGAACTGAGGAAAACTTCATGGAATTACTTGGGGCAACGACTGTGAGCTTTTTGAAAACTCTTTCCTTTTCAACTTGATTTGTAAGATGTCAAATGAACATAAAATTGTAGTTGAATGGGTAAAGATAACCAATTATCCTATATGGGTGATTTTCATACATATAAAATGGAATACATTTTTGGTAAATATTCAGATCTTGGAAACTAATTGAAATTTATTCCTCAGGGAAATGACTAAACTAATTGGCCGTATGGTTTTCCCTTTTGTGTCAAAGTTTAGGTTGTTGGTAGCAGCAAATGCAATAAGATTTCTATTAATATATGCTCCTGTTTTCCTTTTTTCTTTCTAAACCAGCTTCAGGGAGCTCAGGGTCTCAGAACTAATGAGGCATGGACCCTATCTATGACAAGTAGAGATAGCTACTTGAACATTTTATTGTTTTTTACTAGATGGTGGTAGCAATTGCTGACTTGGTTGGCCTTTCACCCCTAGTTACAAGTCATCCTCATATTTTGCCACATACATGGGTTTAGTCCTCCAACGCCTGTTAGAAGTTACTAGTTAGAACTCACTTCGACCTGGTCATGTCTTGGTCATTTCTTTTCAGGTCAAATAGGAAGAATGCAAATCTTCCACCTCTGGAAGGCACCTACAGCTTAACAGCTGTTTAATCTTCCTTGCCAACCCATCGTGCGAAACCTGGTTTCTTGTCATACCGCTCTTGGTTTTTAACTCTAAAACTTTATGATTATCAAATTTCATTATCTTAAAATTTCTGTAACCACTAAGAGTTAATACTTTCAGTTTGATGATTCACGAGTATGTTTGCTTTTGTCTATCTGAACCAAATGTCCATCTATCATATTCTGTTGTGTATGAAAATACCACTCTTCACATATGCCTCCTTGATGTGTTTAACAGGGACTGCCGTCGGAAATATGTCAATTTTTACAGAATGAAATTGGAGCTTTTGCAGAAAGGACAGGTGTAATTCTCTCGACATAGAACATGTTTCATCTTTTTCATATGTGTTTTTGGAGCACACATTGACATAAGTCTGTTATTTTCAGCTTGTTAGTGAAGACATTCTACAAGAGCTGGAAAATATGGACAGAGAAGGCGATATAGATGATATACTTAACTACAGAACTATTGCAGAGCAGAAATTACAGGTACTTGGTTTCTTTTATGTGAGGAATAATGTGAATATGAGACTTAATTTTGTCAAAAAACACATTTACTGTTGAAGCTGAAACTATCTTGATGGCTTGACCTTAATCAATCTCATATCTAACATCCATATCTCATAATTTCTCACTTGCCCAATATTCTTAATCTGGATTGATGGTATATTGGCCTTGGCAACTTAGTTTAACTAGTAGTATATATCTCCAAGGCTTGGATATGCTACCATGGTTTTTTTGTTTCCTCCTGGTGTATGTCTATACACACATCAGATTCTCACTCTGCAGTAATTCTAGGATCAATTTTGCGTTAAGCCACCTCTGTTAGGCTCTCCAATGTGGGATTAAACAGGGATATCATATTATTTTCCTTTTTGGTAGAAAGTGACCTGGGAGTGATCGACCAATACGAGCAATGCATCTGGACTGTAGCTTTGATTGCATTTTCTTCCCATTTTCATTATAAGAACAATTAATGAACCTGGGCGTGATCTACAGTTGTTTTTGGCCTCTTATGTAGAACTTGCATATATTAGATTCATGTTTTAGAATGCATATCAATCTTTTAGTTTTTCAGCATTAGCTTTGCCAATATCTCATTGATTATTTACAGGAAGCATTGGTGAAATCTACCAAAGATAATTTTTCTAGTCCAGGAAGTCCTCGAATTGATGATCAGTCAGCTGGGGCAGGCCAAGGATGGTTAAAGTGGCTTTCTCGTGGAATGCTTGGTGCTGGTGGAACAGCTGATACCAGCTCATTTGCTGATGTTTCAGATGACATTATTAAGGTACTCTGTGGTTCTAGAATTACTGTATATAAGGCCATTGCAATTGATTTATAGGTACAAGAAATGACATAACATCTTACTTTTAAATCTCTCAGGATATATACGAGGGAACGGAATTCCATCCTATTTCTTCTGCTGAAAATCATTTGACAAAAGAAAACCACTATTCTTTATTTGTTAGGTTATCTTTTTCTGAGATCCTTGTAAGCATCACCTCCAGGCAAGTGTTGCATACCTATATCACCGGTACTTCCACGTTATACTGTTGCAGACATTCCATTACCAATTATAATAAATTTTAGGTCAGCGCTGCTAATTTGCTAAATATTGCAGAAGCAACAAGCTAAGTAGTTAGTTTTTGGGCCACATTTAGTAAAGTAATTTCTATTATGAATTTGAAATGCAGTTGCTTACCTAGCTGAGTAAAACAAGAGTAGCCCAAAAGGGCCCTGTGTGATGAGCGCTCCCTGAGCTCATTTTGTTGTAAACAATCACAATAACAGCTTCAACCTTCATGAAACAATTAAATGTTAGTATTTATTAGATTCTGTTTGGATGGTGGTAACTCCTGATAAACTGCTGTCCATCCTAACGACTTAACCCCCCATGTACCATACTCACAAGCACCAAGAACACCATTTTTCCTTGAACTTAACTAAAACTTTTAGAGTCTACAGAAGTTCTTATCTCTGTAGTTTCTTGAAAGTCTTTCCTTGTTATACTTGCTGTTTTGTCAGATGGGTGTCTATTGGTGTGGTGGGCTTGTGGCAGTTAAAAAACCTGTAGCTCCTACTTCCTATAGTTTGGTTATTTGCTACTGATGATCAAGAGTTTTATTTCCTATTTGTTATGCAATGAACCTTATATGACAATGGGCCGATGGTCCAAAGTATTTATAACAGAGCTACAGACAAAAATACGCATAAATACCCTATGCTAGAAGATAAATGCAGAGCTATATGCATATGTGTGACACTGTTTACTTGGTTTCATTTATCTGGGGAAACATTTATTGTTGGTTAACTTCGCAAAATGTTTTATGGTTTAGGAAAATTGGCATGAAACTTGTAGATGCAATGTTCACTGGGCTTGGTGTTGAATGTAAAATATGGGATGATTCAACAACTATCCTTGCCTGTCTTGATTCACTTGAGATCATCAACCCATTAAATGAAAATAAAGTCTTGCTGGCTGAAAAGGTACACTTACATAAATCATCAGGAACATTTTGTTCCTTTTGTGAACTGCTTGTCTTTTAAAATATAATCTATTTTAGTGTAGCACTGGTGATGGTCTGGGGACACCTGTTATCAGTGTTCAAGTTGACTGTCCTAAGTCAAACCATAGCCCAGAAGCTTTGACACGGGTACTTAATTTCCATCCAAAGAGAGTTACAGAAGTCACTACATATGGCTTAAAGATTTTAATTGCTGATTTGTATATTTTTGTCCATTCCCTTTTTAGGTTGTTGTCCAGGAATTCAGTGCCATATATGAACCAGTGTTCATCTATAATCTCATGCACATCTATGATTTGTTTTCCTCCTTCCAGTTTCAGCATGATAGGGTGAGTGTTCTATTGTACACCCATGTTCTATTGCTTGGGAGGATAAACATAAACATATTGATGCATTATGCATATTATGTGCTTCCCCCTGCACTAACGTTATCTCATTTTGTAATGAGTAAATTGCATTCACAGTGCATCAACTTGTCAGGTGGGTGCAATTTGGTGCAATAACTTGAAAAATGAGCGTTCTAGTGCAACAACTTGGCATGTATGTGCAATTTAATATGAGAACTTTATCAGTGATCGTATAAATTCAACAACTTGCAAGGTAGGTACGGTTTTGATACAATAAATTAAAAGGTTATGCAACAACTTAATTATTTGGAGCATTTTTTTTATATAAATTCAATTTTTAAGTACTACTTTTGACAATATACTAGCACGGATGTGTATAAGTATGTTTATATTTTTATGCTAATAACTGATAACTGAAAGCCAATTAAATTGGATGTAGAAATTATTATATTTCGATTGATATTTGAGAAGATGAAGAAAACAAAAAAAAATTCTTAAAGGTAATTGTCTGTAAATTGTACTATTATGTGCAGTATAATTCTTAAAGATTAAATTCAATATTATAAGATAATATCCGTATGATTACTATGTAATGTGAAAAAAACTCACCTAGCATATGCTTAGCCAAGTTGATATACCAAAATACTAAATTATTATGTTCTTGTACTAGAATGCACGCACTTGTCAAGTTGTTGCACTCGGACGTTTAATTCTCATGTTCTTGCACTATATCGCACCCACCTACCAAGTTGTTGTACCGTGGGTGCAATTTACTCTTTTGTAATTTACTTGTTGCACCTTCCAAGTACTTTATGCTCATGCCTGGACTGGGATTTTTCATCCCAAGGAGTAGGTTGTACGGCGGCTTGTAAATGCCATGTTAAATATTTTTTTCCCCAAAAGAGTGACAGCTAGGATTGCTCTTTGTTCCTTAAAATAGGAGTTATGGTGATGATGTGCGTTATGCACCAATCCCCATATGGCTAGATATCATGGTTCCCCTTACCGTTTTCGGCGCGGTTACCGGACCCCCGCGGTAAGGTGGTTACCGCGAAAACCGCGAGACATACCATGGTTTTAAAAACTGAAAATGTTACTGTGCATGGTAACTGCGATAACCGCGCGGTTTTGTAAACCCTGCTAGATATTAGTATGTGTACATGGCTGAGGATGTTTGCAATGTGTTTTGTTAAAGAAACTACATTCTTTGTATATGTGTATACTTAGTTTTTGGGTCAATGTGTATAAATACATTGAAACTCTAGATCATATAGTATGTTACTATATTTGTCTGGTGGCTGTCGTCAAGGCATGGGTGCGTCGCTAGTCTTATGTACTTGTATATCCCTGCAGGTACTTTCCTCACTAAATCGTTTTGATAGTTTTGGAGCAAGACTTCTCTCCAAACTAAAGTAAATTCTCCCCCATTTACTTTTTTTTTGTTAACACTGTAATGTAAAAATATCACTTGACTTGTTGCTTTAACATAATTATAGGTATACGTCTGCAAACCGAAAAAAGCTTCTTTGGGATTTAAGGATTCACCACTTTGTTGTCAGGCTACCATCACGAAATTGTGGAACGGAAGAGCTTATTATGGTATGGACTAATTATAAATAATGTTTTCATAAATCTTATGTTCCAAATTTCCTTATATGTTTGTTGATGTGGATCCGGTAGATGCCTGTAAGCCAGCATTGCAGATCAGATTCACTTTGGGGAGTTCATACTTTTGTAATGTGCATGTCTGGCCTGCCTTCAACAACAAGCACTACGGCCAAGAGCAACATGCAATGGGTTTTTAGCTTGTTACGTACAGACTGTTATGTGCATGCATTTGCATGTGCAAGCTTCAGTCGCAGTAGTCACCTGGCAGTAGATATGGGAAAATCAGTTAGTTTTTTGTTAGGAGATTAGCGTGGTTTAGTTTGATGATGAAGAAGAAAGAAGAACTCTTCATGAGGCTATCTCTTCTCTGCCCTTCTGAGTTGGAAGCTTGATGTCTATGTCAAGGTTTGTGCTGGTTGGGTCTAGAGTCATCCAATCTCCATGACAACTTGATAACTAGTCAATACCATGCCCCTGTTTCATTCTTGACTTATACTAAAATAATTTGGACTGTTTAATAACAGACACTATTGTTAGCCAGCCGGAATCCATTGATACCAGCTTATCATCTTAATGTCCTCACAACATTTTTTCTAGCTCAATGGTCTTTAAAAGAAGTGGTTTACATTAAATATAGTCTTTTATATATTTTCCAACTTTCAGTTGGTTGTTTTAATTGGCTTTGTAAATTGTGATTGAACAATAAGTACATATTGCAGGTTTTTGAGGCTGGAGATGTATCCATGCAATCCAAAGATACAGTTAGGGATGCTTCACGGACACAAGAAAGAAATTCTTTCCTTGATTACATATCGAAAACTCTTCCTAGTAATTTTTCTGATGACCTGCTCATTGGCGTCAAATTGGATGATCTTTATAATCATTTTGAGGTTAGCCTCACCGGATTTGAGGTTAGGCATGTTGCACTTTTTATTATTCTTTTTTATGCATTCAATATCCACCAGAATCAATGGTAAATGTATACATGTTTGCAGGTGAAGGTATTGATGCCGGATAAGCATGATATTTCCTCCACATTTGTCAAACTGGATGCTTCCATTGTATTTGGATTGTGCATATTCTTAGATGAACCAGTGCTGAAGCAATTGGAGGTACTCATTATTTAAGACCTGGTGACTAACTACTTTACAGTTGACTTTTGATGTTCTGGGTTATCATGCATTTATATGATTCATACAAAAGGTGTTTCACTATGGTGCATACAATGTGTTCTATCTGCATACAATATGCTCTCGCTGTAAGTTTCTCTAAGCAAATTATTTGAAACCATTGTTTTGTCAGGTTTCGTTTATTGTGCCATTTGCCAACATGTACTTTTGTCAGACATTGTACAGTGCTTTTATTAATTTGTGTTTCTACTATGCGAAAGAAACCGACCTAATCAGAAATAACACTTCGGATGATACTAAGAGTGAACCCAAGAAGCTAGCCTTAAATATGTTTGCATCTCTAAAATTAGCCAAGCTGAGTTTAAGGGTTGACCTTGAGGACCATCACGAGGAAAGTTCAGCTATAACTGTTTGTATTGGAGATGTTGATATCAGGTCAGCATCTGTTCACTAAATCACTAGTCCTGCAATCTTGTTTATTTTCTCTTGACTTTTAGATGTTGCTGTAATTTGTAGGTATGCTATCCAGGAATTGTCAGATATATGGGTCATTGTGAAGATGGTTCAAATTACTTCCAATAATCTGAAGGAGGAATCATATTCATGTGTGCTATGTTTATCAGGAAACTGCAAAACCTGTGTAAACTTGACAGGATTTCCTGAAAGTTCCACTTCTGATGCTTGCTTAAAGCTGCATTACAGGACTCTTAAATATGAAGATCAAATGCACCATGTGTACCAGCTGAACCTAAATGATGTTGATCTGCATCTTATTCCTTCTGTTTTTGGTCAGATAAGGAGGTTTCTAAAAAGTCTTGATGCAGCATATCCAGATGGCACTAATGTTGTGCTCTCAGAACTGGATCTGGGTTCAATGAAATTAGGATCAGCCAATACCAAATTTCCTAAGTTTGCTCTTTCTAGTTTCTGTGGTGTAGACGGCACATTATTTGCAGGAATCCCTGTTGATCACTTTCCCTTTGTACGGATGGATTTCATATCTGGACATCAGGCATCAGGTGGTTCATCTTCAAAGGGTAAATGCAATGAGACTTCTGATTTAAATTGTTACTGTGCACAAGGGCCTGCAAGCAATTCACTGTGCAAAACCAAGCATTCCAATTGTTCATCCAACTCATCTCAGAACTCCATGAATGCCAGTTTAACTGTTCTAGATCTATCTCTTGTTTCTGTTAGGGTGCATTTCCATGAATCATGTGGTATTTTAGCTACACTTAGTGTTCCCGAGTCTATAGCTGCACTCTCATTGTCTGATGCAAGCTCATGGGACTTGTTGTTGTCTGCTAAAGATATAATGCTTTCTTCATCATGGACCTCTCCAAGTGTCCATGAACTACTATGGAGTAGATCTTCACATGGTAATGCTAATATTCTCAACATCCGTATTAAAAAGGACTTTCCTGCACTGTCAACTGAAGTATGTATTGGAATTCAAAATGTTTGCTGTGTATTACCATCAAAGTTACTCGCTATGTTTATTGGATTCTTTTTGTTGGACGATTGGACTTCTTTGCCAGAAGAGCATCACTCTGTGGAAAATCACAATCTTGAGAGCTCTGGAGAATCACTTGACAGTATGACATATACATTTGAGTTATGTGATTGTGTTGTGCTTTTTCCTGTGGAAAATCAACATTTTTTTGGTCTAAGACTTGGTGTTCCATATTTTTTTGGTGAGTTCATTTCAACTGGAAGCACTGCAGAATTTGCAAATCGTATCCCCAAAGAATTCTTCAGTTCAGAGTGTATGGTTTCCAGCAGAGTTGACATCATCAGCCTCTGTGTAGTTAAGGCATCCATATCACTTTTATTTCCAGATGACCAAGCAAATTTTATCCTGAAGCTTGATGAAAACATGCCTAGAAGAATCCAATCTCTTGTGGAAAAGCTTGACGCTGGTATATGGATTCAAATTCCTTGCATAGAACTATCCTGCTCTGAGCAATCATCTTTGCCCACATTCATTATGAGCAAAATATCAAAATGCAACTTAATTGCTGAAGGTAAAGGTCCATCCTGATTGAATTCTAACACCTCTGCAACTGTCTTGGTTATGTAATAATAGCTTGCACTTTGTTCTCTTATGTACAGATCTTTATTTTGTGGATGGAATGGAGGCAGTTTTTGCTGTTACTGATGAGTTAATTTCTATTGGCAAAGCAAGTAAACTGTACAAAGGCAACGCCTTGCAGTTTTTAGAACAAAGAATTTTAAATGAGGAGAGCCCTGGTCCTAATGATTCCATTAATATCACTGTTTCTGTCAGTGATCTGGCGATTTTCTTCTGTCACTCAAAAGATAAGGGTTTGGCATTGGAGAAGATTGCCAATGCAAATATGAAGTTTGATGTCTCTGCTGTATTGGTTAGTGAAAAACCAGAGCGCATTGACATGGATATTGTTTCATTAGCCCTTCAGTCATCTGACAGTCACACTCTTGTCTCCATTATGTCTGATGGGTCGTTGTCTCCTGTTTTCATCAAGTTTGCGAAGCATGATGGACGAGATGAAATATTAATGTCTGTACCTTCTTTTGAGGTCTGGCTATACTTAGTTGATTGGGACATCATTATCAATCATTTTCATTCGTACGCAAGGAAAGAAGAAAGCAGTTCCCCTGTGGTGCATTCAGCTGCTTTGCCTTGTTCTTCAGACTCTGCAACACCATCATTTCCTGAAACAGATTGTGGTTCATTAGATGATTCTAAGTTGTTGGTAACATGTGAAAATATTGATTGTGTAGTTCATGTACCTATCTGGCAGAAAACAGAAAATTGTGCAAGCAATGTTATGCCTGGGACTTATGGTTCTTGTACAATGCAAGCTACCAGTCATCACTTTGCAGATGATATTCGATCTCCTGAATCAAAAGATTGCAAGTTTATCACCTTAATGTTCAATAGTAAACATTTTGTTGTATCATTAGGTGATAGCAGGATGAACTTCAGATGTGATTTAGATAGGATGAAGATAATACTGGAGATGATTCAAGGGGATAAGGGTACCTCTGTTCCGTTCATGCATATATCCAAGGCTAAAGCTGCTGGTTATATTCATCAACCGGAAGGGAAGCCGCTACATCTTTCTGTTGATTTACAAGCAGAATACATGGATGTTGGTTTTTCACATCAGATATTTAGCTTTTGTCGCAGTATGGAACTCAAGTTTCCTGTATCGTCATCATCTGCTTCCTCATTTTATTCTGTGACATTCAAAGTGGGATTAAGAAAAGGTTCTATCCTGCTAAATGATGGAAGGGTAAGTAACAGTATACTGCTAGTTATTTATTTGCTGCAAATGAAAATACCGACACACTGCCAATATAAAGCAACCATCCTTAAACTACCTATTTAGAAATATATTTTCTTGGTCATTTGGAAGCTAAAAATCTAGAAACAAATCGAATACATCACTTTTAACAGAAAAAAAGGACATCGAGAATGGAGCACTTGTTGGATTATAAAACTTTAATACTGAGTGCATGCAAATAGATACTTTTGTCCACAGAAGATTTTGTACTATGAGCAGTAATGGATATTTAGCTTCATTTGGTCAACCTTTCAAATGAATGGTGTAATGTAGGTTTGGTGTTCAGTGCACCACCCTTACCTAGAAAAAAAAGTCACATTCTGTAACTAGTCAAGCAACATGGATTTGTACTATCTTTAAATACCCAGATATGCCAAATGGCATTGCTTTTCAATAAGCCTCTGCCTCTAACCTTCGACTCTTTTCTGTTTCTGTGCTTTTGACAGTGGGGCAGTCATGGGCCTGTCATAGAGACCCTAGTGAAGAACTTACTGGTGCAATTTAGTCAAATGAGCGATCGGATTGAAGTTTCTGCTTTTGTTGACCTTTTAGTAAACTACAACAACATTGATAAGGTAAAGTTCTACCTTCTTGCTCTATATACTGTATCTTTGGTTCTGAGTAAAGGAATAACAACACATATGCATGCAGGTTATGTGGGAGCCTTTTATAGAACCCTCAAAATTTCAGTTAAATGTTATTAGAAAATGTGCCAATCATGCGCTGGATATATCTCCTAGTACTGAGGTGTGGTTAAATTCAAGCAATCAGCTTAATCTAAATATATCAGAGCCTTTGATTGAGGTAAGTTATTCTGTTATACTTCATTTCCAACATTTACCAGTAAGCAAACTTCCTTGTATTCTTTTCCTACCAATATCTCGAGGTGATATGCCCCCAAAAGATAATATCTCAAAGTGATAAACATAAAGTTTTACTGCTGTTGTCTTCTTGGTCAAATAGTGATGCAGGTTTCAGGAAAGTTAGTTCTGTGATTATTATTTAGCTTTAAGTAATACTCCCTCCATTCAAGTTTGATCATCATATTTCAGTCTGACACAAAGACCAAGGACAACATGCGCGCTTATCATCTTCCTAATCTACTCCAGGCCAGCTGCCTATCGTTTGGCCATGCATGCAGGATGGAACCAAATGCTCTGTAGCCAACTGTGAATGCCATTAATTTCGCGTGCATGCCACGAGCTTTTATAGACTGCTCCCGAGGCTTCCGCACAGCAGCTGCTTAATTGTGCATGCAAAATGAAACGGCCAGCGCATAGGAGTTAGGATGAGGCGCAACAGCCTGCCCACTGCAAATGTGACGATCAAACTTGAAAATCCGATTTTTTGAAATATGATGATCAAACTTGAATGGAGGGAGTATGTGTTATTTAGCCTTTCAAAGTAATATGTGAGGTTTCTTGTAACACTAGAATTCATTAGGTTGAAAAACGTTGGTGCTTTAGCTTAGAGTCAGGGACTATGGGTGGGGAACTACAGATCCGTAGAATGGACTCATCCATACATCAGATGGATTATGTGAAATCCTCTCGGTGGATTTAATAACTAACTCTATAGGATCTGTTCGATATATATCTGGGACCTTTTGTACTTTCAAGTATTAATTCTCAAATAAATTGGCAGGCTATCCTCAGGCTTGGTCAAATGATTACAAATTCTCTTAATCCAGTTAGTGAAGGTGGTCTTCGAGAAGATATTGGGATCCTGAGGTTAAGTCGTGATGATGTGCATACCAGAAGATATGCACCATACATCCTCGCGAATGACACGTCACTACCATTTAAGTTCAGGGTGTACCGTGGCGCTGTCAATTCAGATGACATTGATAGTTTCTCAGTAGTAGATGAAAATTCTGTGCCGGCAGGGTATGCAGTTCCAATTTATGTTGAAGAAGCTCTTGATGAATTCTTCTTTCAACACAGGGAAGCACGATCTTCTGAGCATCTTATTGAGAAACGGATGAGTGCAGTCTCACATTATATGATATCCATCGAGTTTGATGCAACTTCTGGGTCCTCTAAGCCAATGTCAATGGATCTTGTGGGCATTTACTTCTTTGAAGTAAACTTCTCATCCAGTAAGAAGCCTCTTAGTGAAGAAAGCTGGGAAGCATTTGCATCTAACAGAAAGGGTAGTCATGAAAGCGGCTTAATTGTGCCTGTGGTACTCGATGTCTCCTTACACAACTACAGCAAGCTTATACGAGTTTACTCGACGGTAATGGCCTATTAAATGATCAGTTTCATCGTTAGATGCTTACACAGACTAACAGTATGTTTTATTGTAGGTCAAACTCTACAATGCAACATCAATGCCCCTCGAATTGCGATTTGATATTCCATTCGGTGTATCTTCAAAGGTATATACTATATAGTAGATGGATACATATTTTCTAATGTCTAGCTTTATCTGTTGCTTCTGTATCTTCTTGTGGGTGAACCTCTAGAAATAACCCAATGGTGGCCTCTCTGTGCCTTTAGATGGTTCAAAGGAAAAACAACTAGAGTCTGGGTTTAAAATAGGTTGTTTGTAATTCAACATTAAAGTCGCTTATGAATTCAAAGTTATGTATTTGGATTTAGATGAAACTTTATCAGAGATTGGTAGTTTGGTACTAGCAAGCGGCTTCAAATTATTTCTACACACAGCATAATTAATGTGAACTGTGGTTCCCACTGCAGTAAGCTGGTTAACTACTTTGCAAAGAAGGCATGTCTTGAAGAGCATAACCATTTTCTGGGACTAGAGAACTTCATATCATGGCAGGATTCATTAGTCCTTGGCTAACAACGGATACATACTATCCTTTTGATAATCATGATTCCCTTGATCCCCATTAACAAGCTTTGACTTAAGAAAACTTATATCTAATGTATAGGATATATCTCTATGGAAATAATCCCATAGCAGGGGAATTAATTATTCGTATATGTTATTTCCAACTAATATTGTGCTTGTGGGCGGCAAACAGTAATGTCTCACAAACAGTACCCCTTCCCCCTGTATTACAGATCACAACAATAATGAATATGCTAGTTGTTGTTCCTGCTCGAATCTGTTTTTCCCCCTTTTTGGTACTATATGTAGCCTGTTTTTGTATAATGTGTCAGCCACCCAATGACAACTTCTGAACTACTCATAGAAATTGGTTAATTGAAATCAGCAAAATATAAGATTTCTCAAGAAACTTTTGTTCTGCAGGTATTAGGGCCAATTCTTCCTGACAAAGAGTTTCCACTGCCAGTTCATTTGTCAGAGGCTGGCCAGATTAGGTGGCATCCAGTAGGCAGAACTTATTTGTGGAGTGAAACCCACTCTTTATCAAGTTTGCTTTCACATGAAAGCAGGGTTGGGTTTATGAAATCATCTGTGTGTTATCCTTCTCACCCTAGTAATGATCCATTTCGCTGCTGCGTATCTGTTGAAGAATACAGTATCCCTACATCCAGTAGTACCCAGAAAAGCCAACCAAACTATGGGAATCCTATTCCAAAGGCTTCTAAGCAAATTTTGGCAAGGAAACATTTCATTCGGAAAGTCAGACTTAGTACACCACTTCTCATAAAGAATTATCTTCCTGTGTGCATTTCTTTGACAATAGATAATGGTGGGGTTGCGAATGAAGTTTCACTTAAGGAGGTAAGTTTCTTGTGCCTTACATATGTCTAAATTATATATTTTTATTTCTAACTTGTTACTAAATAATATTTTCCAGGTAAGCTTTGCCTCAATATTTTTTGTTGACCCTTCCAATGATCTTGGAATTACATTTCATATACAAGATTACAGATCGTTGGCCATAAAGTTCCCTCGTGTGGAATCATTCTCTACTGCAGCCAAATCAAATGGACCAAAATTCTCCTTAACAGAGACAATTACCTTCTACTCAAATGAATTGAATTGTATGCTGTTGGGACTATCTTTTTTTTATTCTGATTAATATATTTCTAAATATTTAAAGTTTCAGTGATAAATTTCATTTGCAGGTCCTCTCAATGTTACTTTGGAGAAAGCAATGGATGCTAATTCTGGTGCAAGAGAATTGTACCTTTCTGTCCCATTTTTGTTGTACAACTGCACAGATCTGTTGCTCACTATCACAGAAAGCAGCTGTGAAAGGAATGGATCCACTCTTGTGATCCCTTCTAGTTTCGAGTTGGATGGGCAGACAAGACATTTGCTTGGCAAAAATGGTCTTTTTCTTGTTTCAGAAGATCCACCTATACAGTCAGTGTCTTTCTGGCGCTTAAAGTACATACATACTATTTTTAAAAACTACTTTTGAAGATTTTATGCCTAACAGCATAGTGTGCATTTTGCTTAGCAGGTCTTTTGCAAATAAAATTCCACAGTTGGATTTTGCTGATGGAGGCAGCTCTTATTCAAACAGAACGGCTGCAAATAACACTAAGGATGCTCCAAAAGAATGCAACAAAGAGGCTAAAGCTTACATGTTCGCTCCTTCTGGGCATACACCTGCAACTGAACTTTTGGTAAAGTTGAATGCATCTGTACCTAACAGCGGAACAGAAACAACTCGACGAGATTGGTCAAGTCCATTTCTCCTTGTCCCTGCCAGTGGTTCAATGAATGCCACCATTCCACAATCATCTAGTTCTGGTGCATTTTTAGTTGCTGCAACATCTATACCTGTTTCAACAGAACTCTTTGGAAGAACAAGGGCTATTGCTTTCCAGCCCAGGTAATTGAAAGTTTTTCCGTTGTTATCCATGGTTGTTAGATGACAAGATTCTCGTCAGTGCACAGTAGATATTCTTAAATATCTTAAATGTGCATTATGTTCAGAGCCCTTTCGTTTTAAATCCAGATACAATCACTGGAAAGAAAACGAATATCATGATCCGTTATGAAGAATAAATAGAAAGAATAAGACTAGATATTGAAATAGCATTGGTTGGTATTTCTTTTTATGTGGTTTCTGACCCCTTGAAATCCCTAGTGCATCATGATCGAGAAAATAAAAATCCCCAGTTGCATTTCGTTTGCATTTATTGTGCAGTACTTTCGTTTGCATTTGATTTAACTGGTTAAACAATTTCTTAAGAGAAACCATTTGGTCATTCCTTTGTTTCAAGATACAGAATAGGGAGTGACTGCATTGGTAGTCTAAACTCTTAATTTTATACTCCCCCCGTCCCTAAGTATAAGGGATTTTGGTTGGATGTCACATATTCTAGTACAACGAATTTGGACAGGCTTCATGTCCAGATTCGTTGTACTATAATGTGTCACATCCAATCAAAATTCCTTATATTTAGGGACGGAGGGAGTAGATTGTTTGAACAATAATTTTTTCCTTTTTTCCCCCTTGCTTGCTCTCAAGAATTTCTTTCTGGCCAAGAGATCATCTGATGCCAGCGATAACATTAGATCTAGAGAAGGATTCATCATTTCTGATATCAAGACTTCATAATTCTATCTTAGCTCATCCTTTTTGCAGGCAACTAGTAATATTTTGATCTGCTTTCATGTTCTCCCCCTATGTAACTTTCTCATTACATGGTCGCCTGGCTATTTTGCAGATATGTGATTTGTAATGCATGCAGCAATGACCTGTTCTATAGGCAAAAGGGAACAAGGTTTTCTAAGCATTTAAGTTCTGGACAACACTCTTTTCTTCACTGGTCTGATACAGAGAGGTAATTTTATTAATATCCTATGTACCTGGATAATTATGTTAAGGCTCTGGTTCATTCATGTATGTTGTAAAATATGGGTTTAAATTATAGATGGCTCTAGTTTTCTATTGTTGCATGCATGCTAAAACCCCTTGTTTGCTATCCTGATACTCTAGGAGTTAATTTTTGTAACTGGAATCAGTCATCAGTCTTGCCAGAATGATAAGGCTACTTGTATTATCCGTTCATCTTATTTCAATCTTTACCGAGTGTGCTAAAGTATCTTCTTGCAGAGAGTTACTTGTTTCAATTCGTTTCGATGGGCCAGGATGGCAATGGTCTGGTAGTTTTTTCCCTGACCGGTTAGGTGATGTTCAATTGAAAATGAGGAATAGTGCCTCAGGGGTGTCAAACATGATTCGAGTTGAAGTACAAAATGCTGATATCGATGTACACAGCAATAAATTTGCGGGAAGAAACAATAGCAATACCGGTACAATATTGATTCTGCTTTCTGATGACAAAACTGGTTTCGTACCTTACAGGGTTGACAATTTTTCAATGGAGGTAACTAGTTCTTGCTGTGTAGTTCACTTTGGGAACTGTAAAACACTCAAAACTAACAATTCTCATTCAATAATTTCAGAAATTGCGTATATATCAGCAGAAATGTGAATCCATTGAAACAATTGTGTATCCTTACACATCCTGTCAATATGCTTGGGATGAACCTTGCTATCCTCATCGCCTAACTGTCGAGGTATTTTGTCAAGATTCATTTTGACAGTTTAATTCCTTTCCATTAGGAAAAAGTCTAATCCTGCCCCATCCCACCAAGCACCCTGGACTATTAAACCTAGCATTGGTATTGAGCCCTGTAAAATTTCTCATCTTGTCGAAATACTCCCTGAGTGATGTTGCCTGTGTGGTGTGCTGGCTCGATGATTTTGCCATGTTACTGAGCTAACTATCCACTAACCAAATAAGGAGAAGTATAGCATGAGCATATGTGGTTGCAGAAAGGATGATGACAGTTGAGCAAAGATAAAGCAGCCTTGCCATTGTTGCTCTTGTTGTATTTTTGTTATTCGCTTAGTGGTTTAGTCACTGGGCCAGCGTGGCAAAATTTTCGAGTGAGCATGCATCAGTATGGTAGAACTGTTAAGTGCATCACGTGGGAAAAACCACTGTGCGAAATATCTCAGGTGGTTATTTGGACTGGATATATTAGGGGGCTCAATACCCAGTTTTAAGTTCATGGTGCTAGGGAGACTCTTAGCTAAAGTGTGGGGGGCATTTGGATTTCTTTTCCATGTCAAGCAATCATACAACATGGTTTGACTCCCGTAATATTTTGCAGGTTCCTGGTGAACGGAGTTTGGGTACATACAATCTTGATATTCTAAATGATGATATTCATGTGTCCCTACCTTTGACATCCGAGGTAATTATACTCTCAAGTTGGTCTAGCAATGTATCATGTCATATGTGTTTTGAACTGAATTCTTTAAGGGCAAACTTGTCATATTCTTCTGATTAAACACTGTCAAATGGAGCTGGTTCCTTTGGTCAAAACATGATTCTCTAATCATGGAATTTCAGAAAAATAAACAGGTGTCATCAAAGTAGCAGTTAATCAGTAGACCTTTTCTTTCTGAATGAACTTTCTTTTGCCAGGATTTATGAAAGCAATTTTTTGTGCTTGTGAATATCTTTTTAGCTTTCGGTTCAATTATTTTGCACCCCTGGTTAATGTTTTAAGTTTTGTGTGGAGAAGGATTTTATCCTCTTAGGACCCTCTCAGAAAAGATTGAAGGTTTGTACAATTGGAAATCGCGTTGTCCAATTTTTCACATTGTTATGTCTAGAATCACTAGGATATAAATCTACATAATCACATTAAACAACGGGAGAGGCTGGATTGCTGCTGGGACATCTAGGTTTCTTTTTTATGATAATCTTTAGTTGACTGATATTGCTTACCAATTACTCCTTACAGTACTCTTGCTTTATGGCCTGGTTTAATTTTGATATACTTTTAACAGAAAGCTGAAAGGAAATTCTGCATTTCGGTGCACGCGGAGGGAGCAATTAAGGTTGCTTTTCAGGCTCACTAACTATTAAGAATTGATTAATCCATTTCCATTGGAAATTATGCATTTAAAATTATAAACTGCAGGTGCTTAGTGTTATTGATTCAAATTGCCACAACATGGACAAAAGAGAAACAAATCTCCTTGGTTCAAGGGAACCTAAAGATGCTGATCAGAAACAGGAGCTTGAGCTGAACTTTTCAGATGTTTTCAGAATACACTTGCCGTTTATTGGGATATCTTTGATAAGCTCACTTTCCCAGGTAGGTCCTCAAATCTACCATGTTTTTCAGCAGTTGCTTCAAAAGAGAATTTTGTTTTACTATACTTCGTTTTTTGGGCAGGAATTGTTGTTTGCTTCTGCTAGGGAGACAAGAATTGTTGCCATGCAGAGTTTAGATCAGCAACAAATTACGATTGAAATGCAATCTATGCAAATTGATAATCAATTCTCTGACAGTCCATACCCTGTCATGCTATCATTTGAGGGAAGTCACAAAGGAAAGAACATGAATTTTTTTAAGAGTAGAGATACGAAGGTGAGATCTCCAAATGAAAACTCTTCTCCAGAACCCATATTGCGCCTTGCTGCAGCTAAATGGAGATCTAATGACGCACCATTTGTTTCGTACCAATGTATAAACATGAGGTACCAGTCGTTCAATTATTATTATATGTTCTTTTGTATGTTGAGATTTAAACTTGTAATAACTTTCTCCATCTGGTGTTTGGCAGCATAGCACCTTTTCACCTTGAACTTGAAGAACGACTTGTCTTCAGCATGATTGACTTTATCAGATCTGTTTCCACTAGAATACATCTTGGACAGCTGGATAGAAGTTTTGACTTGGGTATTTTAGATGATGCTACGGATATATTTGGTCGATATGAGAAAATTTCAAAGCGCATATCTGGGAAGCCCCAAAGTTCCTACATGGTGGAGGCACAGCAAGACCAACTTCTGCCTTCTGTTGTCCCAATCGGTGCTCCATGGCAACAAATACACCTATTGGCCAGAAAGCAGAAAAAAGTATACATTGAATTGTTTGAGTTGACTCCTATCAAGTTGACTTTCAGGTTATTTTGTTTATGTTTTTATTTTTCCTGGACATCACTGCAGAAAAGTGTTATCAGTCAGTTTATCTGTTTGCATGTCTTCTGTTGTAGTTTTACAAGCACTCCATGGCTCAATAGGAATGAAAGTAGCTCAGATCCGAGCACAAGCTTCAACAACAGTACCGCAATTCAGGTGGAAGCATACTTCACTCCCCTTGCAGAATACTTCTTATTTTTAAAAAGAAACCTTGTTTTTCTATACAGAGCTCTCTGGTTTATATAGTATTACTCGATCATGCATCTCGAAAGAATAGTTATTTATCCGTATTAAAAAAAAACTCCTGTGTATTCAGCGTATGCTCATGTTCACTCTGTATTGCATCTTTTCGAAAGAAACTATCTTTACAAAAATATATAGGAGAATCATATTTCACATCAAAGCACCGGTCATGCTTTGGGTTGTCTAATCTTCATCCTGCACTAGGATAGTAACTAGCTGACTGAATTCCTTAAAAAAAGACAGCATCGGAGGCAACACATGGTAGGCATTCTGTGAGAAAACTGAGAAAGCTGGGTGTCTGGAGCACAGGAATTTTGGAGAAATTTTACGTGAAAAAGTACAGTTCCACGCATGCTACAAAATTGTGGCACTTAACCTTCCGCTTGAAATTAATGTAGAAAGCTGCCTGAAGTTGAGGACCATGTATTATAAGCATACTTGTTAAAGCTCACAAGAAATAAGCCACTTATCCTGCCATCTGTAGTTCCATGCACGGCATGAGAACTTGTGAAGTGGCAACACAGAATATTTTCCGAAGCTGTAGTCAGTGTTGTTGAGGGCTCTAATTTGGTCAGGCATTGACATTTTATTTCCTTCTATTAATGTTATGTTCAGTTATATAAGGTTGCTATGAAATAGGAAAATTCTTAATGTGGTTATATATTTGTTTATTAAATTTATTTATTCTTTATGTGTGCTTCTATTATGCTACTTGTATCAGTTTCTCTTTTTATATGCACTGCAATCTTATGTGAGTGCTTTGCCTCTTTGGCCTTTTTAACTTTTGGTTGCAGAGAGGTCTTATGGCCCTGATTGATGTTGAAGGAGTACCAGTTCACCTTGGAGAAATAGTGGTGGAAAATCTTATGGCCAGCTGGCAATCCATTCAGGACATTCTTGTGAGGCATTATAGCAGGCAACTGCTTCATGAAGTTTATAAGGTAAATGGCTACCATTCAGGCTAATTTTCTTTGTGGTCAAGGGCGGCTTTTGCATCTTGGTAGGTAGTAAAACGTCCAAAAGGACCACTGGGTCTTCAGAAAATACTGAGGGCAACACTAGTCATATATATGTTTTTAAAAAGTGTCAATTTGCAAGGAGTAAGGGTAGTCTATGTTTGCTGTATGAATTATTGAATTCAAACGGCCGAATCTGTTGTGATGAGACAGGTTTTTGGCTCTGCTGGTGTTATTGGAAATCCTATGGGTTTCGCTAGGAATGTTGGATTTGGCTTGAAGGACTTCGTCTCTGCCTCAAGGAGAGGGATATTGCAGGTTTGTAGATGCAAGCCTTGGAAGGAATATGCAGTTATGTAATCCTGCATCTCACATATCTATACTGTGCACTTTGACAGAGTCCGGTTGAACTGTTAAATGGGATAGCACAAGGTTCAAAAACACTTATCGGCAGTACAGTTTATGCTGTTAGTAGTGCCACTTCTCACTTCAGTAAAACTGCTTATAAGGTATTATGCCAAGTGCCTATTTGATAATTTGAGATTTACGTTCTCAAGAAATATGGCTCAGGAATGTTTTTGTTATGCAGGGTCTTGTTGCTTTTACATATGATGAGCAAGCTGCTTCTAAAATGGATGAACGGGAGAGGCAGCTAAGTTTGCATGGGGAAGGAGTGCTAAACGGATTTTTAGAGGTGAATGCCATTTCTCTATCAGATTGTTTTAACCTTGTAGCCAATACCTCGTCTTGCTTAAGAATTGAACCATTTGGCGCTTGTCGCTGAATATTGCACTTCTTTTCAACCACAATTTTATTATCAGTATATGCTTAGGGAGAAAAAAAAATTCACCTTTATGTCACAGCTTACTTCTGTCCAATCATTTTTTGCAGGGTTTGACCGGGCTCCTGCAGTCACCAATCAAGGGTGCCGAGAAACATGGTCTTCCTGGAGTTATCTCAGGTAGTCAATTCAATGTGCCTCCGTAATCAGTTTACTGTTGTTCATATCCCTGATCAAATGTTCATCTGTTTTTACAGGTATAGCAATGGGAACAGCAGGGCTTGTAGCCAGGCCTATGGCCAGCATTCTTGAAGCGACTGGCAGAACTGCACAGAGCATAAGAAACCGAAGCAACCCTCATGAATCGAACCGCCTACGAGTCCGTTTCCCAAGGCCCGTGGCCAGAGATCGTCCGTTGTTCCCTTACTCCTGGGAAGAAGCAATTGGGATTTCACTGCTTTTCCAAGCCGATGGTGGTAGACTGAGGGAGGAGACATTTGTCATGTGCAAAACGCTCAGAGAGCCCGGGAAGTTTCTTGTGCTTACCGAGAAACTGCTTCTGCTGGTTTCTAGCCCATACTTGGTGGATCTAGGATCACCCCAGTTTGTTGGTGTTCCTCCTGACCCTCAATGGGCGATCGAAACCGAGATGAGCCTCAAAAGCATTGTTCATCTGGACAGAGCTCAGGAGGTAGTGAACATTGTCGGGAGCAACGGTGAAACATCGCCAAGGGACAAAAGAGGGAGCATAAGAAACAGGGGTGCGAGCTCGGCCTTCATCCCGCTGTTCCATTTCAGCGTAGAGATGCCAAACATTGAAGACGCAGAGGGCACACTGCAGATCCTACTGGCACTTATCGAGAAGGGGAAAGCGCGAAGATGGGATAAGAACATCATTCACCGAAGCAACATTTACTGAAGTTCTATAACATTCGTTTCAGTGGTTGCCATCATTTTGCACCTCAAAAGATCACCAGCCAAGATCATTCCACGTTTTTTGATGTTCTCCCGGCTGAATTATGCCATAGACAATTTTGTAAGACTAGAACAGTGTAGGTAGATAACTAGATATAACGATGATCCACCACGCATATTATGTAGATAGTCCAATTTTGTGAGATATCGGTGCCAGTTGAGCTAGGATGGTTTTATTATTATTATTTTAGGCGTCCTGGGAATTTTGTCCATAGCCCCCCTGTAAATGACTAGTTCTTGTAAATAAAATCAAAAGGCAATACTAAAAAAACGCTCGAGTATTAATAGCCCCTGTAAATTCCTGAGTAATTCCTTCTTTCCATGCTTCATGACACTGTAAATTAATTCCTTTTCCATGTCAATAGTAATTCCTTTTCCATGCTTCATGACAAATATGACTGACAAATATGACAATTTCTTGCATATCTGATTTTTGGGAACACTCCGTTGGTTTCCTTTTGTTGAATCAATATATTTGTTTTCTGATTGCTGGAAATGCTTGGAATCCCATTCTAAGGATTCTTGTGGTTCCGGGGAATCCAGCTACAGGAGAACCAGGAATGGGGAGCTCTCTCCTTTTTCCGCCCGACTCTTTGATCTTAAATTTAAGAATGCTTTTAAGAACGGGTGATTGCCCTTGTCCGACCCTTAATGCCCAATTGTTTTAAAAATTCAGGCAGCGGTTTCAAAAATTTTGTTCGAGTTTAGCACAGACGGATCATGTTAGTTTTAACACTACTTGTCGAAGAAAGTTATTCATACGCTTGCATTTGGATTTGGATTATGTAGTGGAAAAGTTTTGAAGTTGTTCAGAAAATAGAGATGAGAATTACTTTCAGCAATGAACTTTCCAAATCTGCAACTCTACCAAGAAACAAATTGCAAAAGTAGATAGAATTTCCTGAATTTTGTTAGTGCGAAAGAAATCGTTGTTTCCACCGCTGGTTGCTCTCGTAAGCGATACGGACAATAAAAGGCAAGGATGATCAGTACGGTAGAGAGATTTCACGAATGTGAATTTATTTTGGTACGTAGGCAATTAGCTATTACCGCTGCGCATTCGTGTCGATTTGAAGTTAAAATAGACTGTACTTAAGCGCATTGAGATATGTGAACCGAGCAATTAGTAGCAATATTTCAAAGGGAACACATTGCATATCAAAATATGAAACAGCAAAGACAAAATAAACGAAGATATCTCGACAAGTAGACCACAGAATAAAAGAGCTAGATATAAGAATGTAGAACGGTTTCATTCTAATAGGACCATCCAAGGAGGTTTGAGGTTCTCATCCCACAGACACAGATTCTCGATAACACCATATCAAAACTCAAAACTTGAGAGTACTTTAAGTGAACCTAAAAGACACAACATAAGATAGTCTTGCAAAGCATAGGCGGACTGGCTAACATCTGTGGACTGCTTAGTCGAACAAGCTGAAACCCATGTCATCGTCGCTCTCCTCCTTCGCCTCCTCCTGATAAGAGGAAAACCAAGACATTTGTAAGTTACAAAACAAAACAAAACATACATGTGTCATGACAAAAATAACAAGCAAATTGTATGTATAGCTCACCTTCTTCTCCTCGGCAGCTGGGGCAGCAGCAGCACCACCGCCAGCAGCAGGGGCAGCAGCAGCAGCAACTGGAGCAGCACCACCACCTACAACCATAATCGATGCACAAAGTAAATACAATATTTGTTTTAAGATCACAAACATGTATATAACGATTTATTAACAGAATGAAACAAGTAATCCTAGAACCAGAACTCATACACAACATAATATTAACAGAATTGACATGCTCAAGTTTCCTAGTTAAATATGGCAAAGATGAAACATGACAACAGCTCAAAACAGCTTTTAACTTCCAAACAACATTGACACGATTAGAATAGAACACATGATCAAGACAATTCCACGGCATAACTAGTAACTAAGTTGTAATAATCTACACCAAACTATATAATTCCGATGGCAATCGCAATGTTCATGAGATAACAGATGTATAACTACAATTACTAAATTGCACAAAGGTTAACCGAAGCAACCAACTAATAGGATTACATCTTCATGACAAACCCTATATAAATCTATGGTAATTTCCCTCATGAGATAAACTAGGTTCAATCAAATCTACATCGACAATCACGCAGTGGCATAGCAAGGAGGCAGGGGACAAGGGGCCGGGAGGTTTTACCAGATCCGACGGAGAGGATGAGGTCATCGACGCTGCGGTGCTCGAGGAGCTTGGCGAAGAGACCGGGCCAGTAGGCCTCGACCTTGATGTTGGCCGCCTTCACCAGGGTGGCGATCTTCTCAGACTGCTCGTCACCAAATCACCAACAAAATAAATAATCAATCTCACACACCAAATCCACCCCAAGCCAAGAAAAGCAAAATCAAGATAGGGGTGAAGGTGTAGTAACGCACGGTGATGGGGATGCCATCGTCGTGGAGGATGAGGGCGGCGAGCGTGCAGGCGACCTCGCTGGACGACATGGCGGCGAGCTCGAGCTGATCTACGAACTCTGCGAGATCAATCAAGAAACAAAACGAAGGGTGAGGCAATCGAAATCGGCGGAAGAACAACGCAGATTGGATGCGGAGGCGGCGGCGGCGAAGGGCGGCGTACCAGCAGACGAAGAAGGCGGCGGCGGCGGAGGCGCAGGAGGCAGGGGGGCTTCTAGGGTTTGGGAGGAGGCGGCGTGGCTGGGAATTTATAGCGGGTAGGAGGCACTCCCTTCCTCGCTAGGGTTTCTCCTCTTGGGCCGGATCGTGGGCCTCGTCTGGTTCGGATCCGGCCCGTTTGCGGAGTTTGGGTCAGGCACGTGCGGTGTTTGCGCGTGTTTGGATAGGGCACGATAGGATACGGTGGGCCGTGAGTATGTGGGCCATCGTCCGAGCAGCCCGGGGGAGATGGGCCCTTTTCGTTGAGGGAATCTCCGATACGGGCCACATCTTGTTTGCGTGATGAACTTGGACAATTTAAGGGTCCAGGCCCATTAAGTAATGATGCATAGGCTGGCAGGCACAAGCCCATGATCAGATTCGTGAGTGGAGGCCTATTATAATGTGTTTGATTCACGGTCATGCATGGATAGGATATGGTCATCCATATTTTATTGGATACGGCGATCCAATTTTCTGTTTGGTTTGTATGGATATGGCGATCCAATTTCTTGTTTGGTTGGAGGGATATAGCATAGATACGAAAAGCCAAAAGTTAGTGGGACTCATTTATCATATATATTTTTTTTATCAAAATATAATCATCCGAAATCTTGTTTTAAAGATTTAATTATAACGAATATAATGGTGTAATCAAATCATAAATTAGACAAACAGTTTAGGAGAAAAAAATCATTTGGAGCTTGCTTAACAGGAAATCAAACCAACCACAGCCAATCGGAATAGGACATATCACCCAGTCCAAAACTGGATGGATTCATCCAGCCAAATCGGCCGGATGCACTCATCCAGCATATTGAGGGAATATTCCCTATTCTAGGCTGCCCCATCCACCTTGCCCTCCAACCAAACACCACAAAAACTCGGGTGGCCATCTCCTATCCATGCTCCATCCACCCAACCAAACACACCTTTATTCAAGCCGAATAGTCAACGCTCCTTGGAAACACAAGAGTGTACCAAAAACATAAGGATACGGTAGGATTTCTCGTGCAAAATAAATGAATGTAAAAAAAAACTTTCAAGATATGATAGGAGGCTACTGCTACAAAACTTTGCATGTTAACTAATAGAGTAACAAATTGTGCATTATATCTATAATAAACTAACATCGTAAGCGTCACATGATGTGGTAAAAGAAATAAACCATCAAGACTCTTGCGTTGTAGGCTATGAGACGAAGAGGATTAGAAACACGCGGGTTTGAATTAGAGGAAGCTCATAGTTTTGTAGACTCACGGCAAACGAGACGAACGCACCCATTCTTCAAGTCAAAAGACACAAATAGCCACCAAGGTACTCAAGCAATCAAAGGGAAGAGACAACACCTGAGAGATTGAGATCCTTTTACTTAATTTACTTAAAGAGTCATGTGGACGATTGACGATGACCTCCACATATTAGTGATCATATCAGGGGCAATAATATGTTAGAAGAATCTTGTCCGCAGTAGAGTCATCAAATAAGAGAAGGCAAGTGGCAAAAAAATATTCATCGAGGCGGGGGGGGGGGGGGTCATGGGCTGATTTTAGTAGCCAAAAGATGAAGGCCAATTCGTTGAATGGGTGGAGGAACTTGGTACAATTGTTGGGTTCAACCATGTATTTTCTAAACCTTCTCTATCTTCACCGAGTTCGACATAGACCTTGTTCTTTTCTCCCACAAAAACTGGATAAAATTTTGGATAAAAGTGGCATGCTTTTCAAACTGCTAAATAGTGCATTTCGTGTGAAAAATTTCTATATAAAAGTTGTTCTAAAATATAAGATTAATCCATCTTTCAAGTTTGTAATAATTAAAACTCAATTAATCACATGTTATTACTACCTCGTTTTGCGTGAAACACTTAATCTTTTATCTTCGTCTTCAGGAGATCCAAACACAACCATACAATTACGCAAAGAAAACTAGAGGATTTTTCTCCTATGATTGAATCCTGTATCCACATGATGCTGCACTAAGATCCTCATGATCTTCAATCCTTTGTTTTTTCATTTGATTTTTCCTTCGATCTAAAAGAGTCCACATTTGTGTTTCTGATTTTCTGTAGGACTGTAGGAGTACTATACTGTGCCAGTGTACACCAAGCCAGACAAGCAGCTTTTTCCTTCACCGGATCAAGCAGGTGTTGGCGTGGATATTCCCATGCTTTTTTGCTGCCTCGTCCTGCTACATATTTGCATCGAGTAGTACTTCTATCTGTATCCATTTATATCAAGATTCAAGAACACAAACACGAGACGAGAGAGAGACGTAGCAAGAGGAAGGAGGGATGGTGTAACAGAACACCAGTAGCATGTACGAATAAAAACGCCAGCTTTGGTCTCCACCCTGCCTCCCCAGCCGAAGACATATACCAACGTCGAAAAGCAAAACCATGGAATTCAAATTCCTTGTTAAGAAATCGATTTCTAACTAACTAACTAATTAATTAAGTAGATAAAAAGTTCAAAAATCATCCGTGTTCTTCTCGTTCAATGTTCATTGCCACCGCAAAAAAAAAACGATTTTTTTTCTCTGACCACCTACTCGCCTCACAAACAATGAAATTCGAATTCCTTCTAAAATTTCAATTTTTAAATTAAGTAGATCATTTATTATTTTTGCGGACCACCTCTTCGCCTTACAAACAATGACATCAAATCCCTTCTAAAAATTCGATTTTGTTTAATTGAATACTTGAAGTATAGATAAAATCTCAAAAACCATCCGTGCTGCTCTTCTTCAATGTTTCAATCATCACAAGAAAATTAAGAAAAAGAACTCGTTTTCTCCCTGCAAATTTCGCACCCTCTGCGGTGCATGCACCGATGATGCATGCACGCACCGTGCCACCGGATGGACCGGGTCCACGTGAGCCGGGGAAGACGACGAACAGCGCTGACGTGTGCAAAGCCTGCGGTGCATGGGGAGCCAGGTCCATGCATTCGTAGGAGTGGATCTCCTCTTCTATTCTTCTCCTGTGTTCGTCATGGGCCTTGCTCATATAGCAGCCATAGTCCAAGCCCGGTGGCCGTACCAAATGACCAACCAGCCATTGCAAGTATGCAACAAGAACCTTCCTCTTTCCCTTTTATTTTCTTCTCTCTATATCACAGGTGACCCCTTCTAATCTCCTGCTTTTGCATCACAGTCCAGCACTCCTTTTTTTTTGTTGAACTCCACTTGAAGCATAGCCCCATCTTTTGGCCTAAACAGCCAAAGAATAAGCCAAAATTTGAATTTTTGAACTTGATTTTGAAGTTAATTTTGATATGCTTTTAACGTAATTTTTTGTTAACGTTGGCTTTTAAGTCGCTACGAACAAATCTATAAAAGTTTTACTTATAAATTAGTTTTTATTTTCTAATAAGCCATTTTGGCTTATTAGGCAAAATGGGCAACCGATGGGAGCGGTAGCCTCCTAAGGTTGTAAAAATTAAGATTGGTCAAAATGGTTCATTTTAACTGTGCAGTGTAGTAGGCGCTCTTGTTTTTAGGCCTTGTGTCGGCTTGTTATGGACGATGATCCAACCTAATTTCTACTTATCTAGTACTAGTAATATTTCTTATAGGTTAATGGCTGGTTGGTAGGAAAATGCTGATAAAAACTTTTAGCAACATGGCATATCTTATGACTCTTTGGTACACATATCAAAACACAACTTTTATCTACTCTCTAACTTATGGTAAAATTATAAAGCGGTGTCTAACTCTAATGCCACCACTTTTCTAAGATGGATGAAAAAACAAAAGCTCTTTATTTATCAGGGAGAACAGAAAAGCATGATGGGGAACATAATTATTTTTCAATTTGAGATACACATAGGGTGAGAGTTTCCAGGTGTTGTTGGCCCGAGAGCTTCCAGGTGCGGTGGGCCCATCGTTCTCGTGCCCCGATGCCTTTTTGTCTTGGCGTGTTGACTCAACGTTACATTGCCACGTTGCGTTCATCATGAAGATATCATCTAGCCATTTGCATTGTTACATCGATCCATCGTGCGCGCACCCTATCTCTACATGCTCGTCATGATCAATCTTCTCATACAAATATAGGTCAAGACCCCTTTAGTAGATTGAACAGAAAAGGAATCAAGAAATCAACTTGTTTTAGAAATAGAAGTAAGAAAAACTCAAGAAAGCGGGTGGAGACAGTCACCATTAGATTTCTGCATCCTTATAGACAAGGTCTTGATTTCATGGGTTGAGCACCACCAAGTCACCATATCAAAACAACTCACCTCCATTTCTTTGGAGTGCAAACCCAACAAAACATCATGGCAGCTGATCAAAGGAAGAGAAAAAAAAAGGGAAGCAATAAGAAAAATAAACTAGACATATTTTTAGAAATACTATTATATGTTGACGAAATTCCGCTCTCATCATCTACTCGTAGCTTGTCGTGCACAACAAAATTATAAACTCCGAAAACTAACTGAAGAGTTCATTCTACATTTTCTTTAGTCTATTTTTCAGCCTCGTCTTTTAAACCATTACAGATATATAAGCTTCTCTCATAGATCACTTTTGTTTGCTTTGTTCACGTGGCTTCGGCTTTATTCGTTGTGACTAACCAATCAGAGCCGAGATTAAGATTACAACTGTAACAACACTCCCTCCAACCAGTTTTATCTCATCGTTTCCACGCACAAACCATTTTGTTGGTCCAAAAACGACAAATATTTCCACCCGAGGGAACACACCACAACACTAATATACTCCCTCCGACAAATTTTACATGCTGTTTTCGACAGTCAAAACATTCCACATGCAAAAAGCCAAAAGAAGTATACCGTAATATAACCATAACAACTACAAGTACTCCCTCCGTCCCAATAAAAACAAATTTCGTACTGGATGTGACACATCTTAGTACAAAGAAATCATCACCAATCTCATTCACAACATTGAAAATCAACAAAAATAAAAAGAAATGAAAAAAAGAGAGAGAAGAGAAATCCACTGACAAGGGAAATTCCGGAACGCTGCAGGGGTTTCCCGGCAAAAAAAAAGGCAGGCGAGAGAGGAGAGAAGAGGAGCAGGTGGAAGTGGCGGGCGCTCTCTCTCCTCCTCCTCCCAAAAAGGCAAAGCTCCTTCCTTCTCCTCTGTCTCCTCCTCTCTAGAGAGAGAAACAGAAAAAAGGAGGAGACTAGGGCTCTGCTCCTCCCCCTGCGCCGGTTGGTCGGAGCTCTGCCTCCTCCTGATTCTGCTGTCCCCTCCCCTCCCCGATCCACCTCCTCCTCCATCTCCTTCTCCTCCCGCCGATCCGATGCGTCATCACTAGCCTCCCCTCCCGCGCTTCCACCAACCACTGCCCCTCCACCCTCACCTCGTGGTTTGGTAATTTGGTTGGCCGCTTGTCCCCTTCCATCCACCGATCCACCTTCCCGTTGCTGCGGGGATGGCCGTCGTCGAGACCTCCGCCGACCACGCCGCGCCTCCGCCGCCCGAGGGGGACGCCGGGGAGAGGGAGATGCGGGATCTGGAGGACCTGCTCTCCAAGCTCAACCCCATGGCCGAGGAGTTCGTCCCGCCTTCCCTCGCCGCCGCCTCCCCCACCGCCTACGCCTACTACCCCACCCCCACCCCCTCCCACGTCTTCCCCGCCGTCGATGGCCTCGCCGGACCCCGACCCAGGGTAACACCAACCAACCACCTCAGGAGTTTTGTTTCACCTTTTCCCGCGGCTTCTGCTGTTCCTCCTGATTCTCACGCTCTTCGTCTCATCTCTTCTCTTCTCCGCAGAAGAAGGGCGGAGGAGGAGGTGGAGGAGGAGGGTTCGGTGGCCAGGGCCACGCCGGGAAGCGCCGGATGAACAGCCGCACCAGCATGGCGCAGCGCGACGAGGTCATCCGCCGCACCGTCTACGTCTCCGACATCGATCACCAGGTCACCCACCCCCACCCCCACACATGGATCCGGTTCATTTCTCTCCATTTCCGCCGCGCTATCAATCCCACAACTCTATTTCGCCTGTCGATTTGATTCGTCATGCCGATTTCCTGTATTTCTCATGATTAGTTGATTATATCAGTTCGATTTGGGTCACCCGTGCTGTTGAGATGGGTTAGGGACGAAACCATTTACAGGATCTCGATGAGAGAGACCATGAGACAGAGTCACATAGACGATGAATCATGAATGGGTATGGATGGGTGGGAGGAGCAGGTTGGGATGTACAGTACGCTACCATGGGTCATCCTCTCTGTTGCTTTCATAGATTTGGGTGCCCCTTCTTACCAAAGCTCTGCTTTTGCACTTCTCGGCGAATTATTTCCTATGGAATCTAGAAAGTTGTAGTATGGGTGTTTTCTTTTTTCCTTTTCTGTGCTTACGTTCGGTGCAGCCAGCCTTGTTGAGTTATTTGTTTTCTTCTCTGGTTGTTTGGCACTTCTACCTTCTTTGGCTTCTTCACATATCCTGCACCTGTAGTATGTCACCTTGGTAGCTTTCGTGCCTGCAACGTTGCATACGTTACGCATGTAACTAATTCAATCTAGTAATATGCAAACATAGCCACCATAAATGTGGGAGTTACTTTGCTAGCTATGTATTTCTGGAAATGTCTTCATTTATGAGCCCTGCTTCTATGTTCCTTTTGTATGCTCTAGTCCTAATAGGAAACAACAGTAACTAAAATCCATGCCCTGTTGTGTATTACCACCCTGCAAAATTAGTATATTCAGAGTGATAACTTCTTGAGAGTAAATGCTTAGGATTTCTTATTTGGTGCGATACAGCCAGGACCAGATTTTATATGTTTCTGTTCATGAGTGTATATTGTGGTTTCGTGCTGACATTCCTAGCCTGCATGGTCTGGTTGGTTTTCATTAAGGTAGTCTCATATCCGCATATTGGAAATGAACGTCAAATTATTTGGTTGCTCGTGATGTTTACTAAGATTGAGGCTTTAAATGGCTGATTCTGTTTGCTAGTGAACGCGTTCTTTTTTGGTGCAGGATGATCAATGTTCCATTAGTTATACATCTCCCTTCTTGGATCTAGTATTTTCCCTAATAGGTATATACTGAAACAATTTTATTGCCATGTTCGTGAGTGCAAGATACCTAAATGTTTCTTGCCATGTTCGTGAGTGCAAGGTACCTAAATGTTTCTCTCTTTGGCATATCTGTTCGGTAGAAAGAAAAAAGCACATCACTTTATGGTGTTCTGTACATTTTAGCTGTAGCATTTAGGCAGTATTGTGTACTGTGTTGTGTATGTGATGACAATAGTACCTGTGCATTTGCAGTCTGTACACATTCAATGGATTTATATTCTGTCCTACTTGTAGCCATATTCTTGGTTGAAGTATGCTAGAAGTTTAGAAAATGCATTCTCTTTGCCCTTTGTTTGAGCTCTGTTGAGATAACTGTACGTACAGCAAGATGACACATACGGATGCATTTTTAATGAGTAAATTGCTCTTGCGGTATAGGAACTTAGTGAGTGGGTGCGATTTAGTGCAATAACTTGAAATTTGTGCAAATTGGTATATAAACTTGCCAAGTAGGTGCATTTTCTGATTTGGCAGAGCCACGCGTGCAAAATTGACTATGTCGGCATGCAACCGTGAATTGGTTCTATTGAGAGGAGTCCATGCTAGATTGGTGTTTTTCCTGACAACGATGATGTCTAGGGCTAGAGTTCAGACGATCGCATTGAGAATGTCGGCAGTGTGGATGTATAGTGTGAGGACAAGGTTCAGCAGGCCAATCTTCTCTGCTTAAGCCGCTTGCTAGAAGTTTTCTGTCTCCCATTGGATTGCTTGCTGCAGCAGGGAGAAGAATCACATTGATTGTAGGAACGGAAAAAATCAAATTAAGCAATGGAAACAGCTTTAGTCCACAAGTTTTACACAGTTCTTGCAAGATATCAATCATCTCTGATCATCGAATGGTGCTGCACGGTGTTGCAACGGCAGGAGGTACCTGAGCACGGTGGGGATCCGATGGCACACTGACATGGTCGCTTTTGAACATGTGGCACAGTCAAATCAGAAAATGCACCCACTTGTCAACTTGTTATACCAATTTACACATATTTCAAGTTCTTATACCATGAGCGCAATTTAATCTTTTTCAATTAATCCTTTGTTCGAGACTGTATGTATAGCAGCAAGCTGACACGAATGGATGCCTCTTTTCTTTTTTAATTCCAGGTGTCGTCATTTAGCCTGTCTATAGATGGGTTTGAGCTTAGTTGGTGGAATGCTAGGTGTAGTTCATCCAAGCATTTTGTAGGTGCATTTGCATCACTTGTTATGGTTCTTAGATAATCTTAGGACAACTTGTCACATTATTGTTTTTCATGGGATTGTGTGGATATCCAAGCCAAGTGTACCTTTAGTCTCTATGTTTAGCATTGTTCCTAATGTAACGCTGAATCACGAGTCAGATGCTTTACGTTTTATGTCCATGGTAAATATGATTTTGCTTTGTTCTATTATCTGTATAACAATGTCCTTGTGTGCTCCATGCCATACTATTTTGTGGCATATACTCTGATACTCATAACAAGATGCAAATCACTCGCTACTTCTCTTTTGACAAATGAGGTCCTGTTAAAGATATGCAGCCATGCAAATTATTCCAATTGTATCTTCTTTATATTTGCCATGTCGGCATTTTTTATGTACCGAAAGCTTTACACTGAATCAGCTTTTCTTGAAGAAATTGTGTGACAAGGTCTGAGATCTATGGCATCACTTATGTTAGAGGTGCTGCTAATGGTTTTGCATTTACTATAGTTGTGTTCTGTAAGGCTATGTTCTCTCAGTGTTGAAATGCCTAATTCAGCATTCAAAGGGTTATTTTAAATTTATTTTTCACTTGGCTGTTCTTCTGTATTGATAAAGTTTATAAATTCAACTTTTGGAGCCTGTTGAACTCCATAAGTCCATATTTGTATTATTGTTCTGCTGTTCCATTGTGCAAGATGATATCCAGTTTCCTTTTATTCCCTTCTTTTTAATGCAGTTGCAAATCAGAAATTGTAAGCATGTTGATAGCTTTCATTTTCTTGGTGTTCAGGTCACTGAAGAGCAATTGGCAGCACTATTTATCAACTGTGGACAGGTACATTTTTCTGGCTCCACACTTGCTTTCTGTGATAATTGTGCATAATAATCTTGAAATTTTTCTTTCTGAAGGTTGTGGACTGTCGTATGTGTGGGGATCCGAATTCTGTTCTTCGTTTTGCTTTCATAGAGTTCACTGATGAGGGTAAGTGGTCGAGTGATAATTAAGCATATACTTAGATCAATAGTCAATTGGTTAATAAACTGCTCTGCTGCAGAGAGTGCAAGGGCTGCTCTAAATTTGTCGGGAACCGTGCTTGGATATTATCCTGTCAGGGTGCTGCCATCAAAAACTGCGATTGCACCTGTTAACCCAACATTTCTGCCCAGGGTAAGCTGAATCTGCACAATTCATGTATTTGCATAAATTTCATTATTAATTCTTATTTCAATGAAATTTATGCAAATACGTGTACACCTGATGTCTAAAAGCTGGCCCCCATTCTTGTTGCCTGCAGTCCGATGATGAGCGTGAGATGTGTGCAAGGACTATTTACTGCACAAACATTGACAAGAAGGTATGCTACAATTTGCTTGTACTCTGTTTTTCGTTATCCTTTATGCTCATGTTTCTTTGGCATTTGATGCATTTGATACAGGTCTCTCAGGCAGATGTGAAATTGTTCTTCGAGTCGATATGTGGAGAGGTTGGTGATTTGTCATTCCTTATGTCAACCTTTTCTTCACAATCATACTGAAATGCAATTCAAGGAACAACTTCCCTCATTGCAATACCACCTTTACAGGTATATCGGCTGAGGTTGCTTGGTGACTACCATCATTCTACTCGCATTGCCTTTGTGGAGTTTGTGATGGTCAGTATGTCTTGCCTGTTTCATATTTGTCTAAAATTGCTGCATTTCTACACACATTAAATTTTTAGTGTTACTAGTTGACAACACAGAATAGCACACTGCTCACGACTTTGTAGAAAATATGCACAATGAACTGTTCTCTAGTCAGTTTACTGTGGTTTCTAGGTAGTTCGATTTTTTAAAGAACTTTTATGGAATCCAGTTGTCAATCAGTGCAGCACGAAATTGTTCTGCGCTATCTGAGTTTTAGTCCAATCAACTGAATAAATCAGCTAGAAAACAGTTCAGAGCCTTTGATGTTTTGAGCGAGAACTGTGGAAAGACGAGATCGAGTGTATTTGGTATTTACATAATTCCTTGCTATTTGATATTTTTCTTCTCCATTAGTCCTACTCAACAGTGATTTCCTGTTAATTGGTGACAACAGATGTGTTGGTTGGTGCTATGAATTATGATCTCTTGTCTAGCATTGCATGGCAGTATAGGTGGATTTTTAAAATCATGTCCTGGAACCCTGGACTGTGGTCCTAAGTACTCTTGATTGATAAGTTTCCTGCTTACAGGAACTGTTGCTAGCTGTTTCTGTCATTATGCTAAGTGCATTAACTTGATACGCCCTCAGCTTTGAAGCATATTGTCTGTGGGGGTGGGGGGGGGGGGTCAAACTTGTATTCCTTTATCCAAAATCTTACATGGTGCTAGTTTCTGTGTATACATAACTGATCTCTATCTTACGTTTAACTTCTTTTTGTCAACATTCAGGCTGAAAGTGCCACTGCTGCTCTCAACTGCAGTGGTGTCATACTGGGTTCCTTGCCAATAAGGTAAAGATGTGGTCTTTCACATATTGACAGCTTTTGTACAAACAAGTTATTTACGGAAATGACTGAGGCGGCTTTGCTTATATTTCAGGGTGAGCCCCTCAAAGACTCCCGTGCGTCCCCGTGCACCTCGCCAGCTGATGCACTAGGTGTTGTAGGTACAGGAGGTGCTGATGGCACTGCTTATATATAGAGATAGACATATATGAAAGAGAAGTTACGATATATGTCTTTTGTTTTATCTGCTCGGCCTTCTTTTTACTGTACCGTTAGTAAGTATCTACACTTGCAACGGAGGGGGGAAACCGTTACCGGGTTTGGTCTTTTTCTTTTTTACCTTGCACATAGCGCTTCTTAGAAGCGGGCCTGACGCTTTTGTCCTTGATGCAGCAAGGCAAAACTCCTGGACTTTTGTCGCTGTTCAGTTGTTTGCTGTGTCTTGTTTGCTACTGAGAACCTGATGAACTCGTTACCTGAAAATGGAGACTTATCGTTATGCTGTACATTTGCCACCTGCTATCTTTTTCTTACTGACCCAGATCTCGCCTTCAATTCACTCGTCGGAACTGTATTATTCTTGCACTGAACATTCGTTTTTATCGCCTTATGCCGATTTCTATGTTTATTGTCTGCACAATACCGTGTCAGTAGATTTCAGAGTTAAATGCATATATTCATCTCAAGTTATTTTGGTTCTGGTCGAGTTGCAAAACATGGCACAAGTAGAAGGCAGTGACATGTGGAACTGTACAGTCAGATCCACCATTGGATGGATGCACTGGAACTGCAACTGCAACTGCAACTATGTTATGGTTCGTTTCTTGATTGGTCGTTGATAAGAAGAGCTTCCATGGTTATGAGCTGTCCAGTGGTAGTACGTACATCCATTCATTTTAAGCTCAAATTCCACTGTTGCATCACATGGTCGTGTCAAAACTGCACATCAGGTTTTAGTGGCTACTGTTGCAGGTTGTGCAGTCATCGATCGAGGTGGGTGCAGCAGAGGCCAGAGATTTGATCACCATCAGTTCAGACTTGAGATTGCCATTTTTCTCTCATGAATTTTGCATCTGCAGGATACTTGATTTCTCTGATTATCGATCTCGTGATTTGAAATTCTGAACTAGTACTGATTGTCTTTTCGCTGTAGCTTAAGAAAAGTTGCAACCGCGTGCACAGCGCCTCGCTGTTTTGAGATGCCTCATGTGAAAAATGTAATGTGATGCCGGCTACGGGCTTCCTAATGTCGTAAACTGCATTTCCCTATGCTACCTATATGCTATGATGCAGTTGGAATTGGGATGATTTCATCTGTCACAAACTAGGCAATTGAATTGCTGTTTCCCAACTAACTGGAATACTAATTATTGCCAGAATTGATCTTAGTAGTAGCAGGCTTGTTTTCATTCAAACAGTTCTTGTCTGCTGAACTATCCGTGCATAATCAATTTGGATCAACTTAAAAACAGTGTGGTCGTAGCCTTGATGTGTGAGTGTACCAGGATGCAAATCACCACTACTGTCAAGCAGCAGGCCCATGCATGTACACCATTTTTCTGAATATATATCTCAGCTTGCCTAGCTACCAACCCGTACTTGTTTTACATCATACTCTGGTCTCCATCGTTTGGCTTATTTCCTAATAAGCCAAAACGGCTTATTAGTAAATAAAAATAAATTTGTGGGTAAAACTTTTATAAATGTGTTTTTTTTACTTAAAAGCCAATGTTGAAAAAGAAACTACGTTGAAAATATGTCAAAATCAATCTTAAAATTAAGCTTGAAAATTCAAAATTTGGCTTTTTCTTTGGCTTATTAGGCCATCCGATGGGGCTGTCTATCTGTCCCAAAATAAATAGGTTTTGGATGGATGAGACATATTATAGTAGTATATATGAATACTGTGTCCAGATTCGTATCCAGTCTCTCTGTCCAGATTTGTAGTATAGAGAATGTGTCCCATCCACCTAAAAAACCTTATATTTTGGGACATATGGAGTATAATCTGTCATCTGTATAACAACACCAACTTAATTAATCAGTTTTATTATATGCTACTAGTACTCTTTGATATGTTTTGTTTCAAACTTTTGATAACGAAAATCGATCTAGCCTCTACGTCGTACATACGCTCTTTTTTTTGGGGAAAAAAAGGAATATATGTCTGATGTAGAGGCTGAATTGATTTTCATTATCAAAAGTTTGGAACAGAACACATCGGACATAAATTTGGCCTTTGTTTAATCAGAAAAGAAAGAAAAAAAAAATTAACCTTGTTATGAGAATGCATACACCTTGTAATTTGGCATTGAAATGCACAGATTATGAACTAGTTATATATGAATGTGAATGTTAAAGACTTTCTCAACTTAAGCGTGGCCAAAACCAGCTGGCCACGTCTGTGGCTCGGTTGTTAGCATGGTGGCAAACTGTCACATGTAGCGGTGACCGACCGGTGTTAAGCTCTCTCTCCAGCGGTTTGTGGAGGTTGCTGGTACGTGTGATGTGATATTATTTCTTTTCTCTTATTATTTTCTTTTAGGATTATAATCTTGTAATTTTTTATAGCATAAGCTTCGAACTAGGCTGGTGCCCAGTGGCGGAGTTTCATAGAGACCAAACTTGGTCATGCCCACCCAGCTTTTGAAAAATTACATCGAGGTCCATGGGTCTTCATATTGAGTATCATGCAAAATGGCACGATTAAGACTCCCTACTAAGGCTCTTTTTAGTTCCCAAAATAAAAATTTTTATGCTATTACATCGAATGTTTGACATATACATAGAATATTAAATATAGGAAAAAACCCAATTACACAGATTACGTGTAAATTGCGAGACGAATCTTTTAAACCTAATTGCGCCATGATTTGACAATGTGGTGCTACAGTAAACATTTGCTAATGATGGATTAATTAGGCTTAATAAATTCGTCTCACAGTTTTCTGACGGAATCTGTAATTTGTTTTGTTATTAGACTATGTTTATTACTTCAAATGTATGTCCGTATATCCGATATGATAACCAAACCTAAAAATTTTCCCCAACTAAACAAGCCTTAAAATGAAAGAAGCTTCACCACTGCTGGTGCCGTTCGGTTAAAGAAAAACAACTGGTCAACTGTGTAGTATGAATAGATACGAATCTGTACAGTGACAACTGCATGTGTATCTCAGGCTTGCCGATTTCAAGAACGTTGCTTGCACACAACAATCTCCCTTTCTGCATTCGTCCAAGGAATGAAAGTATCACAAGCAAGCGGGGCCGCCCCATAAACCTATGTCCATATGGTCCAATATCCGTGTCTTCAGGGTCTAATTAATTAACCTTACATAATCCAGCAACAGCAACAGCAACATAAGCAGCAGGATCAGTTGCCAGCACTGCAGCTAGCGACAATAGTCGTCTACCCTGTCAACAAGATCATCATATATGTATCTAGCTAGTACTCGAGACAAGCTGGATCACCAAATTAAAAGAAAAGTAATACTTATCCATTTCAAATTACTTATCATTCTAACAGCTTTTGTCCCAAATCAACCATTTCTATCATTGATCGACTCCATCATATCTGTTTCAAATTACTTATATATCATTCTAAAAACTTTGTCCCAACTCAACTATTTCTATCATTGATCGACTCCATCTGATTCAAATTACTTATTATTCTAACAGCTTTGTCCCAACTCAACCATTTCTATCATTATTGATGGACCATCAATTCATAGAAAAATCATATTGGTAGTTCAACAATATGCAAATTATTACCGTGAATCTGAAAAATACTCTAATCTTTATGATGTCAAACCATATAATTTTTTCGTAATTAATGGTCAAAGATATAAAAGTTAGACATACGGCAAATCTAAAATGACACCAGAGCAATATAACTGAGAGGGAGTATATATACAAACCCAACATATATATTTATATTATGTACACACACATATATAGATATAAGTATTGTTGAAAGAAAATGTATAATTAATTCAATTGGCGATATTATAATATTAATGCAAAGGAGATGTATATAGTAGTGTGTTTCTTGCCGGCGTCTCCATCCACTCTCCTGACGCTTGTCCAACTTCATGTGCTTTAGCTTGCATTGCTTGCATGCTTTGCTTCTGCACACTACGTACTCCATAGCAGTAGCAGCAATATCATATCTGCCGCAATTTATGGCCGGCTACCTAGCTACATCGATCCATGAATCTCTGTCTATCTATAAATATGTTTGTTAGTAGTTTGTACATGCATGTGTGTCATCTAGCACATGATGCAATTCGTTCTGAGCGACAGTACACAAAGAATGAATTGAGAGTTCGATTCACTGCAATCTAGGTAGCTAGCCAGCAATATTTATAAGTTTTTAGTTAGTTAGCAAGAGTGATATATGATCATAATTAGTTAGGTTCTTAATTGCATCGATCGCTTAATTTGCTGCTGGCTAAATGGGGAGCTGCGCATCCAAGAAGATGAGGACGACGGCGAGCGCCGCCGCGGTGCACCCCTGGTCGCCGCCGCCGGCGGCCGGCCAGCTCACCGTGCGGATGCGCGCCAGCGAGTTCAACGCGCTTGCCGCCGGCGGCGACATCGGCCGCGCCATCCTCGACGGCTGCATCGCCGGTCGCTGGGCGTGGTCGTCGCCGGCGTCGTCGTAGCATATACAACAAGCTTAACTGTATACATACATACATACGTACACGTATACATGTACATACGTATGCGTATATCCTTGTACATATGTAGCATTATTGGAGTATATACGTAGATATATATACACGTATTGCAAGTGTGATTAATTAGTCAAAAAGTTAATGGTTCATGTGTCGATTGTTAATTTGTCGAAATGATATATAGTGATGGATTAGTTTCTTCTTGAAATCGATCGTTGACTCTGATCTTTGGAGTGATGATGAACACCAATCGATCGAATCGATCGATGGATTAGCTGTCGACAAGCAAATGGGCCTGAGAGACGCACTAGCTAGCTAGGACGAAGTCGCATGCATCTGTCTTACTGTCTACTACTACTCGCTATGAACTGGATGCCACTGACATATACATGATCAAATTAAAGCTAATAGCTTAGCGACTGGATTCGTTTTTGGGTAAAGTTCATCAGCTTTTTCTGAATTTTCTCATGCATCCATCGGACTCAGCTGAGAGCACTGACAGCAATGCTGCCGCGCACTAGCTAACTGCTTGATCACCAATTCGCCATGCACGCATGTCGTGTCCATGTGAAGTATCTATCTGCGAAAATCTTTGCTGTTCTTGATGACACTTGGCATGCGAGGTAGGTAGGTTGCTAGGATGAAATTGAAAAAAAAATATATGGAACTTTTCACATATATATGTGTGCAGATAAAGGGAGAATTTTTGCAGGGAATGATGGCCCATCCTGTCGGCAATATTTGTTTTTCAGTCTCGATCGACTGATAGCTTTTGTCACTGTATCTGCCGTCAAGTAGGGCAGCATACATGCACGAAGAATCAAGAATAAAATTTGGCCGTCTCATCTCACCTGCATGATGATCTCTCACCTGCATATGAGAGAGATGTGTGGATCATAGTCAAAGCATGTTGGCTAAAGAATGAGAAATATTGTACTAACTTATGATGAATGAATAGCAAAAGTAAAAGGTGGGGTGAAAACCTTATTTTGGATCTCCTTGATACCTCAGCGAACGGTGGACGGTATTCTTCGTCGCTCTTCTTCATAAAAACGTCCTTTAGGAGGTTTATTTTTGCCAAAACCACGCTCAGACAATTGGTGTGAAGCCGGTGGGTGGCAACGGGTTGACGGGTCTACGTGAGGAAGAGGGAACTTTCTTCTTTCTCACCGTCTCCCTCTATTACCTTTTCATCCCGCTGTCGTGTTGTCAGCTAGGTGCTTGTTTGTTAGAGATTTGTTTTGGCGATTTGACTATAGCTCCTTAATTTGCTGGGTCTAGTGGTGGCTGGTCCCAGTGCTAGCCCTTTCCTTGGTTGTGTGTAGGTGCTGTCGGTGTATGGTGGTGGTTTTTTATTTTTATTTTCTTGGTTATTGTTTTAGGATAGTAGTTTTATAATTTTTTTCTGCTCTATTCAGTGAAACATCGCACTGTGTTGTTTGTTTTAGAAAAAAAGTTGAAAGGCATGCATGCTGAACAATACGCGCCATTTTTCCTTATTAGTTTCAACAAAGAATTTCCCAATCTTTTTCATGGATAACAACCCATATTTATGTACATGGATTATTACTATCAACTATAGATCTTAATTAACAAGCAAGGATGAAGCTTTTGCTTCCCATTATATTTCTTTTCTTTCTGTCTGATAATGTACGTTCTACATCGCCTGCATATATATATATATATATATGTATACATATACACACACATATATATATATATATATATGTACACACACACACATACATATATATATATATATATATATATATATATATATATATATATATATATATATATATATATATATATATATATATATATATATATATATATATATATATATATATATATATATATATATATACCTGCATAAAAAGCTTGCTCATTTGCTCATCCTACATGCAAGATCTAAGCTGTATTGAATTCATTTATCTTAAATAGCCTCCATCTCCATGACTTGACACGCATCAAACAACACATACACATCATGCTGCATGCTGACGAAACCTAATATCGATCCATAACTGCACACATGAACCATCTGCAGGTCTTCGTGCAGTGGTAGCTCAATTAAGCAATGCACAGCAGATCAATGCTCAAGATTACAGGTCAATCGAGATCGATTATGTTTGATCACAACCTTATTAATTACACTGTACGAACTAGTAGTCGTACGTATAGTACTCTCGTCTTGCATTAATAAGAAATTAAATATGCATCGTGGAGGCCTTCATGTTCTATCGTCGTACGTCCTCTGCTCTGCCATGATGATAACGTGAATAAAAGAAGAAGAAGAAGAAGAAGAAGAAGAAGAAGAAGAAGAAGAAGATTAAATCAACTTTTCCTTGTTTCAGAACAACCTGATCATGATCTGCTTTGTCAAACAATATTTATGTCAAAACATGAATTCGGCAATAGTAAAAGAGAGTAGCGCACGAGACCTAAAAGTGGATGGATGCGGAGACAAGAATTTAGACAGGTTCAGGTCCTCTCAATGAGAGGTAATACCCTACTCCTGTTTGGGGATTTGAATTCGCCGAGTGTAGTATAGATCTGACGATCTAGTTGTCTCATGCCCCCTAGAGAGCCTCCTGCCCACCTTATATATGATGGGGGGGGGTATGATTACAAGATAGAAACCTTAACCAACACGGTATCGGTTTTCTAAATCTACTTTACAATCTTATCAAATCAGGACTTTAGGCCGTTCCATAATATACAGGGAAACGTAATACCCAAGTCATAATCCGTTACATATTTTATAGATATAAGTTATCCCCTATAACCAGTCGGATAACCACGCCGTGTGGGTATGGGGTACCCATAATCTCCACAGTAGCCCCTGAGACCTTCGCAGTCGAAAAGATAATCTTCTCTCAAACCAGATTACTCCAAAGCCGAGTGCTTCAATCATCATCGCCATGATCTCCCGAGTACTTTTACCAAATATGAAGACCGTGGAGGGCTGAAAAATAAAGTCAGATGTATCGACTAGATGCACCTAATAGGTATAGCCCCCGACTATGTGGTTAGCTGAACAACCTAAGCATATAGTCAAGGAATAAATAATCCAACCAACCGAGTGGTTTTGATAATTGTAGTCAACCAAGTAACTTAATATTAATATATAACATATGCGGTGTGAATCCCGAATAACATGATCCGAGTGATATACTGACTGCTTTGTAAAATATGATGCATGCAACCTAAAATTGACTACATCATTGAAAATTGACATATCAAAACAGCTATAAAGAAGAGCTTGATGTTGTGAATAAAGAAATTTCCAAAGTATTGGGCATACACCATGCGCACACTGCTTTAACAGATGTGCTCAAGTCTCTAAAAGACACATGGTTTCACCACACCTAGAAGTATATGGCATATGTGGTGTAACATCCGAGTAAATAAACTCATAAGGATTTACCAACCATCTGGAAAATGACCAAAAGGGTGTCGAAGGCATATTTTTTGGCCTAAGCCATAATATTGGTCAATAAAAATGCACACTTACGTGGCAAAAAGCAATGATATTATATCCAATCAATTGCTTGATAAACCCAAACAGCGTCATGACTATATAAAAAAAGTCAGCAAGGCAGCTATATAAAGCTTTACTGTTTGACACCTTTTAAGATGCATTGTACCAACTCCTAAAAAGTTGAGTAACTGCGTTATAAAAGGATTTTAAGGTATTGGGCACTTGATCACGCGCACTTTGGCCTAAGCAAAAAGTGCCTAAGTCCCTAAAAGAACGTGACAGGCCACACCTGAAAATATGGGCTGCAGACATATTAGGCCTAGGCCAAAAAATATGCCTTCGACACCCTTTAAAGGATGACGCATGTAACATGCTCCCGAGTAATAAATCTTCCAGGTGATATAGACCAAGTGTAGCTAATATGAATAGCTTCTGATATAAGTGATTATCCCTTATGGGATACTCCAAAATAGATATAAAAATTGAATCCCGACTGGCGCAAGTATTCGGTTGATAACCCTTACGGGGAATAATAAATAGTCCAGTCTTTGAGCATAGAAAATAAACCCATGATCATGAATTCATGTTGCATGTATCTGGAACAAAATCCATCTTGAAGGTATGATCGTTGTGCTTGAGCTCGTGAGCCCCTGAGCATATAGCTTATCCCTTTGGAGTAGTTGAAATTGTCCATCGGTGATAGCTGATGCAATCGGCATGGAAACGAGGAAACCAGTCGACAGCAGTCAGATCAACTAGCAGTGAAGATGAAGGCACCCAGCAATAGCGACAGAGTTTTGTAGCCATGGTGACGAAATAATCAGTCGGAGACAGACGATGCAGCTGGTGAAGAAAATGAAGATGCCCATTAGTGGCGACATAACAAGCCATCCGTGAAGGCGAGGATACCGGTCGGTGGTGACGAAAGCAATCCGACGGTGAAGATGTAGACACGCATCAAAGGCAATGACGAAATCCACCAATCATGAAGATGCAGGAAATAGTCACCGACGACAAACGCAACTGACATGATGAAGATGACAATGTCGGCGATCTAGTCAATAGCAGTGTCACAACCAATGATAATGACGAAGACGCTCATCAGCATTTGCATAGTAGGTCAACCGTGAAGGTGAAATAATAAGTCGGTGAAGACATAATCATCCATTAGCAACACCGGAGATGTCAGGGCCGATGAAGCAGAGATGCTGGTGATGATGTCAGTTACAATAATCCATCAAATTAATGTTATAGCTGTTGTAGATGCTTCACTTGGAGGAGAGTTGATGTTGTTGCCCGACTCGTCTAAACCGAAATATTTGAAGTTGTTGAAGTAGAATGTCTGCTCCGAAGCAAAGATAAAGATAATGACTCCTGGAGTTGACTCATTGGTTGATTAATTGATTTCTTCAGCTTGACATAAAATTTGTCAAATTTTGAGCCTTGTATTTGGGTAGCCCCCGACTCTTTGATTAGTTGGGAAACAACTGAACATAGAGTCGAGAACTGTAGCTTCTTGTCGTCGAATAGTCATTGCTTGATTGAAGATATGTGTTGAAGATGTCCAAGTAGAAATCCTGAATATTGGAGAGCTACTTGTTGTAGTAAAATAACACGGCATCGCATGCCGAGATGTCGAGGTTATTGAAGTAGCAAAACTTGCGAAGTAGCAGCAATAGAGTTTGCCGGTGCCGAAGATAATAAAGATGAAGTCGTTCTACCATGACGACAAAGTTGCATTGCCGTGATGAAGTGAACACGAGTCGGCGGCAACAGAAGCAAACTGGTAGTGAAGACGCACAGTTGTGAAGATAAAAGCACCAGTCGGCGGCGGCATAACCAGTCGGCGACAGAAGACGATGATGTCCATCAGTAGTGGTAGCTGTATAAACCAGACGTAGAGGTGAGGGCACTAGTCAGCAGCAGATGAGACGACCGGCGATGAAGACGATAAGGCCAATCAACACTGGCAGAATCATGCAGCCATGGAAGTGAAGAAACCAGTTAGCGGCAGACGTAGATAGCTTGCGTTGAAGATGATGACGCTTATTAGCGGTGGCAGCGACATGGCTAGCCGTGAAGACGATAGCACTAGTTGGCGTCACACGAGGCGGCCGGTCGTTGAAGACGGAGACGCCCAACAACGGCGGCATAATAGGCCAGTTGTGCAGGCGGAGACACCAGTTGGCGGCGGCGAAGGCAAGCCGGTCGGTGAAGACGTAGACGCCCAACAACGGCGGCATAATAGGCCAGCCGTGCAGGCGGACGATGCGGCCGGTCGGTGAAGATGTAGACGCTCAACAACGGCGGCATAATAGGCCAGCCGTGCAGGCGGAAACACCAGTCGGTGGCGGACGAGGCGGCCAGTCGGTGAAGGCGGCCGGTCGGTGAAGACGTAGACGCCCAACAACGGCGGCATAATAGGCCAGCCGTGCAGGCGGAAACACCAGTCGGCGGCGGACGAGGCGGCCGGTCGGTGAAGACGTAGACGCCCGACAACGGTGGCATAATAGGCCAGCCGTGCAGGCGGAAACACCAGTCGGCAACGGACGAGGCGGCCGGTCGGTGAAGACGTAGACGCCCGACAACTGCGGCATAATAGGCCAGCCGTGCAGGCGGAAACACTAGTCGGCAGCGGACGAGGCGGCCGGTCGGTGAAGACGTAGACGCCCAACAACGGCGGCATAAAGGCCAGCCGTGCAGGCGGAAACACCAGTCGGCGGCGGACGAGGCGGCCGGTCGGTGAAGACGTAGACGCTTGACAACGGCGGCATAATTGGCCAACCGTGCAGGCGGAAACACCAGTCGGCAGCGGACGAGGCGGCCGGTCGGTGAAGTCGTAGACGCCCAACAACGGCGGCATAAAGGCCAGCCATGCAGGCGGAAACACCAGTCAGCGGCGGACGAGGCGGCCGGTCGGTGATGTTCTGACTGATCCATTCCTGGAGCGTAAGAGATAAGCTTAAAGCCATGAATCCCTTTTATGTATATCTGTATCTGGATCCTGCAGAACAAACATATAGGATGAGTAGTATCTGATGTAAATACAGTACTTGAGAAAGATTCAAGTATTTTAAAATATTTATAAATATATATTTCTCCTCTTGTCAATTTTGATTTCCCCGAGCGGATGACTCCTTACGTTTAAACACTATGCCCGACTAGTCATAGCCCCCAAGCACTGGGAGTTGGCCTAGGCACTTCCCAAACATGCATACGAGTGACATGAGTTCGTCATTAATGGAACAAAGTTTCACGGTTCAGAGTTTACTACTCGGGTACTTTTGCAATTGTTAAGAGAAGAAAATAAATTTATCTTATCTCTATGCTTTTGATTTATTTCGAATAATACTTAGCACCTTGTGTTACTCGGTCCATCCAACGAGCCCCCGGGTGCTAGCAATCGGCCCAAAGGCAACTATCCATCGGCAAACCAAACGGAAAGCATAGGAAGATAGAACTCCATAACTCGATAGGAACTTTATTGTTACTCGGATTATTTCACAAGCAATCAAGATAAATAAAAATTGTTTAAAAATATGATATAACATCTATAGCCCCCGACTCACTAGTCAACGGCGAACCAGTTGATGTAGTGAGACAGAGGAAAAGGAAAATATCATATAAAGAAAATTATTGATGACTTAGCTTTGTAATATTCCCCTTGGTGGTGGCAGAGGTGGCCAATATGGGAACAAAGTCGTCCATCAATAATAATGAAGACACCAGTCGGCGGTAATGAAGGCGGTCGACGGTGAAAGCGAAGATGCCCACCAACGGCGGCTTAATTGGCCAGCCGTGTAGGCAGAGACACCAGTCGGCGGCGGCGAAGGCAAGCCGGTCGGTGAAGACGTGGATGCCCATGAACGGTGGTGTGGCCGACCAACTGTATAGGCGAGGACACCAGTCGGCGGCGACGGAGGTAGGCCGGCGGTGAAGTCGTAGATGCCCAATAGCTGCGGCATAATAGGCCAGCCGTGCAGGCGGAAACACCAGTCGGCGGCGGCGAAGGCCAGCCGGTCGGTGAAGACGTGGACGCCCGTGAACGGTGGTGTGACCAACAGACCATAAAGGCGAGGACAACAGTCGGCGGCAACGGAGGCAGGCCGGCGGTGAAGTCGTAGACGCCCAACAGCGGCGGCATAATAGACCAGCCGTGCAGGCGAGGGCTCCAGTCGGTAGCGGACGAGGCGGCCGGTCAGTGAAGATGTTAGTCGGCAACAGCAAAGGTAGCCGACACGGGTACATGCAAAATAAATCAATGAATAGATCATCTGCTTAGTACCACATAAGAAAAATATAGGTATAAAGAAGCTTGTGCATGTATGTTTGCATATATCAATGCATATACACGGCTTGCATATATTGATTAATTAGCCAACTAATCTCCTGTGGCATGAACGCTAGACACATCCACACATCACCCGACAGGTCCTGCCATGCGCTCGTACATATCGCAGGTCCGAGTCCAGATCAAATCCCAGTCAGAAACTTCTTGTGATGGGGATCGGACACGTTCGACCGGGGGTGCATGCAAAATAATAAACAACATATCAAATAGAGATTAGTAGCATAAACAAATAAAAATATAGATGATTATGAATGTTAATCGATGCATGTATGTTTGCATGTAGATCGATTTGTAGAAGAAGTCGGCGTCAGCCAGCTTGCCAGGGGTGATTAAAAAATTAACCACCACCACATATGTGCATTCGGCCCTGTAACCGATGGCTAACTTGATGGTCCTTCAGCACGACGTCGTCATTGAAGGTAGCCGGTGGATCTCATCAACAGCCAGGACATGCATGCAAACAAAAATTTGGGCCACACATCAATCTGTGTATTAGAAATTGATAAATAATAATAGATTGGAAATTAAGGAAAATCCCACGACACGGAGAATGTATCCATCGAATTCGACGAGATGGATCGTGGACCGAACACCACGCCGGTGATTTCCAAGATTAGTTCCATCACACTTTTCGACGAGGAACTCGAAGCACCCCTACCTGACGCGCCAACTGCAACTGTCGAAACATGAATTCAGCAATAATAAAAGGGGGTAGCGCACGAGACCTAAAAGTGGATGGATACGGAGACAAGGATTTAGACATGTTCAGGCTCTCTCAATGAGAGGTAAATACCCTACTCCTGTTTGGGGATTTGAATCCGCCGAGTGTAGTATAGATCTGACGATCTAGTTGTCTCATGCCCCCTAGAGAGCCTCCTGCCCACCTTATATATGATGGGGGGCAGGATTACAAGATAGAAATCTTAACCAATACGGTATTGGTTTCCTAAATCTACTTTACAATCTTATCAAACCAGGACTTTAGGCCGTTCCATAATATACAGGGAAACGTAATACCCAAGTCATGATCCGTTACATATTTCATAGATATAAGTTATCCCCTATAACCAGTCTTATAACCACGCCGTGTGGGTATGGGGTACTTATAATCTCCACACTTTAGAAAAAAACCAGAGAAAGATGTGCTGTCCACTGACGGTCTGATGTCGATCACCTGAATTCAGGGATAGATGGATCAGTCGAACCTGCTAACTGATTTACAAAACGAAAAAGGATACTGCATGCATGAATGATAATCAACAATTTGCTGATGAACAGATCATGATATATGTTTTTTTTATTGAGTAACCGATCGATGGATATATGGACAGAATGCATGTCAAAATGTGCAGTGAAGCCTCTGCAGTGAGATGACGCAGACTGTGAGCGAGGTAGCTAACTGCACTATTAATTATTTCTGATTGATTAACTAATTAGGTGCCATGGCAATTTTCAGCTGAGAGTTGAAGGAAGAACGATAATATGCATGCATTCGATTCATGCATAGAAATTGCCTGGTGAGGCAAGATGTCAACAACGACTACATTTCTGCAAAGTCAAATTGGCTGTGGGCGACAGAGTTCGTGCACTCAAACGGCCAAGCATATACCCTCTCTATTTATTTATTTTTATTTGCGGGGAAAAGGAGAGCTTTATAAATTAATCATTCGGTAGAGTACAATCGCGAGCAAGAAGCTCAGAGATACATGCGGGTGCTTGCTTGCAAGCGCAACACTACCGACTGATTGGAACGAAGAGCCAGGTTAGCCAAGCTATGTGCAACTTCGTTCGCTCTCCTACTGATCCTCCGAATCTGTAGCTCCGGAAGGAGGGGGTATCGCCGCCTTGGTCTCCTGAAGTACTCCCTCCGTCCAAAAAAAAAGATAACCTAGTACTAGGATGTGACACATCAGTACATCCAGATTCATTGTACTATGATGTGTCACATCGTAGCATGAGGTTGAGTTTTTTTTGCGAATCCCATCTCTACACGCAATTGCTTCAGCCTCCTCCGCCGAAGCTCACTTCTGAATCACCCTCCAGGATAAGGGCCGGCCTTGACTTTTTGGTGGCCCGGTGCGGAACAAAAAATAAAGGCCCTCATTCACCATAAAAATACAAAGATAATATTTAAAAGCTCATTGTCATTAACGAATTTCACACTAATAAGTCTAAAATACAATCAAGTAGTCACGATATGCTCGATCGCCGATCGGTCTTCTGTCTTTCCTCTAAGTCTATCTGATACCATAGTATACATATTTTTGGAGGCCCAATACGATCACACCGTCCGCACTGCCTCATGGCCGGCCCTGCCAGGATGTCAACAGCACCTCTCCCTGGTGGTCACGGATAACATTACCCACGCTAGCGTCGCCGGTTGCCTGGACAAAAGCTCCATCGACAGTTTATTTTAATTTGGACCATCCTAGGGGAGGACTTCTCCATAAGGCAACCTCTCCATCTTCACAGATAAAAATACCCTCTCTATTTTAAATACTATGATATTGTAGACATGATAGATATGACCATGCAGCTTATTTACAAATTTAATTATAAATATATAAAAATTATAAGTTGTACTTAAAAAACTTTATTGATAAAACATATTATTAAAAAAAATGATATTTATGTAGTTTCCAAAATAAGACGAATCATTCAAGGCAAAATTTGCCCTAGGAAACTCAAAAATTGTGTAATTGGCTGGGAGACACTGTAAAATCGCGTCGCTGCTGATGGACACCACAAAATTTGTGTAATTTGCTATAGGACATCCGAGACAATATTTTATCATTTCTTAACAAAAAGAGGAGAGAGAATTTTTAAAAAGACAAAATTGCCCTTAGCCCTATCTAATCCACATTGCTGGCAACCGCTTTCCAGCGCTGCTCGCCAATCGCCGCCGTCGAAGCCGCTGCCACCGGCTCGCTGATCGTCATCGAAGCTATCACCGCCGCCCGCTTCCCAGCGCTGCCCACCGCTGCCTTCATCACCGCAGCTATCGGGCTCGTCGACCATCAGCGAAGCCGCTGCCGTTGTCCGCTGCTGTCTCCGTCGTCACCTTCACCGCCGCCTCCACAACCAGCGACAACGCCGCCTCCACAGCCGGCGAAGCCGCCACATCACCGCCGCACGGCTGCCCAATCCGCCCTTAATTAGACCCACTCATCCCCACTATGTCATTGTTATTGGGCGTCGCTGTCAGGCTGAGCGCCTGGGTGCATGCAGGTGCTGAAGATCTTGCATGAGAAGAGTGCCCGCAGCGACGGCTTGAGCCTCGCCGCGCTGTCGCCAGCCCCGGCCCCTACACATGACTGCGCAGCGCCACCCCATTCGAGGCACTTCACCAGCCCGGACTGTCGCCAGCGCTCTCCCTCTCCTCAGGCTCACTTGAAGAAATAGCAGAGAAAGAGAAAGAGAGAGAATGAGAGAGAGAAGAATGAGGAAGAATAAAAAGAAATAATTCGAAGGGTAGAACCGTACTTACACAAGTACTTACACAACTGTTTCTCTCTCCTATTCCTCTGAAAATAATAAAATAATACCGCGGGTGTCCTGGAGGTAAGTACCAGTTTTTTACGATGCCCTACAGTAAATACGCGTTTTTACTGTGTCCCCTAACTAATTACATGTTTTTTAGATGTGCTGTAGTAAATTTTGCCATCATTCAAACGCCATGTTAAAAAATTAACAACATCATCGCTACCATAACCCCCTCCTCCCTTGTGGTCCCTGGAGCCCTCTCCTCTCCCATCGCTGTACATCGCTGTAAGAGACCTATCCTCCCCTGTATATATATTGGTTACCGTTATCCTCATCCCCTCTATAATATAGTTCGTGTTTGTCGTTGCTGCCTTATTCAACATATTTAATTAGAATTATATGGGAGTTGAGATTCACTTGATAGTGTAGTAGCAAGGATTAGTGTGTTTCGTGTTCGATCTCCAACACAATTATAATTTTTTTAAGAAAAATGTTTGGAGTGACGTTTCTCTCTCAAAATCTCTCTTTCTTTTTTTTTTGTTTTTTGGGGAGCGGGGAGTTGTTTGTGCATGAGTAAATTAGGTAGCTGTTCGGGCTCATCCATTGGGTTGGTTGCAGTACAGTGTTATGGCAAATTGGCAATGACTGCCCTGCATCTTCTTGTTTTTAATACACTATACTTCTGCTAGCTTGATTATACATGTATGCATGGAGCCCATTTGTTCGTCATCTTTGCGACCAAACCAAGCTTAATAAATTACAGTATTAACTCTCCTAATTTTTTATATATTTGTTCTCCACTTGCCCCTGACATGTACATGTACATTAGCTTAATTCTCTTGACCAACCACCACAGTATATTGCTTTATGCCTGCCTGTAATTTTCTGGGGGGACAATTCTTTATTTGCCGTTGGTAATGTCTGAAGTCTGAACTGACATATGTCGGCCGGAGGGGGTGCTTTTCTGCTGTGCACTGTGCAGTGCAAACCATTCAGCCGTACGTCTTCTCCATATTGTGCAGCTGGTCTTGACATTTGACAAAAAAAAATACATAGGCTACTTCCGATCTAAACTTTCAACTTTTTTCATCACATCAATCTATCATATACACACAACTTTTCAGTCACATCGTACCAATTTCAATCCAAACTTTTAACTTTGGAAGGAACTAAACACAACCATAATGGGCTGAGGTGATGCATACTTCCACTTATCCTAAAATAAATTTATTTCTACCTCTTTTATTTATTAAAAATTAAAAATATTTTTTTTAGCAATCATTGTATTGGAGTATATAGAACTATAGAAGTGGGGTAAATATATTGGGACTAAATAAAGTGAGAGACAATTGCATTGATATTTAAAAAGTGAAGGACATTTTAGTATTTTTCTTTTGTATTGGTATGTGTGAGAGGGTTGAATAATAAACTTATTTGGGAATGGAGGAAGTCGACTATGATCAATAGTTATATATATATTTACATATGTACAACTTGATTCAATATTCCTCAATTATATCATCCATTATTATGAATTCAAGGCATATAAAAATTAAAACAACTTTACATATATATGTCCTCAGAAGACTTGAGCACTGAAAAATATTCCGCCTTTGTAATTACCCACATTTTTATCTGCTGGGAAAAAAATGAAAAAAGAAGTCAAATAAATGCTAACTGAAAATTTTGTAAGATCAGCTTTCGGCCTGATCAACAAAACCTACCATTCACCCGGCCCCTTCTCTCTTTTACCCAGTCAACATAACATAACAGTACCATATAAGCCCTTCGTAAACAGGGAAAACATGTAATGTAAACTTCATATGTAGTGTAAATTTAAAAACAACCGTAGCATATAAAAAATAAACGTATGAGATTTGTTCACACCACTATGAAAAAAAATACTCATGATGACGTGAACAAATTTTAGAGTTTATATTTATATCGCGCGGTTGTTTTCAAATTTACACTATATAGAGTTTGCACTATATATTTAACAAAGTGTTTGTGAAACACGAACATCTCATCTAATCGAGAAAAATATTAACCATGACTGCCGATTGGTTTGGTGCACAAATAAATTGTCTTGCTTTGTTTAGACAAATTATAGCTTATTGTCAGTATTTATGATTAGTAGAAGATAAATGTACAATAATTAGAGCTATTACATCAAACATTTATAGCATTTGTAAAAATAAAATTAGGCGGAATGCTATCCAAATAACTCATTCAGTCATTCGTTTGTGATCTATGCAGAGCTAAAACAATTTACATGTGTACATTGGATATGAGAATATATATATTCTACTGCACTATTAAAAAACAAAAGTCTTAATAGGTCGATCAGTCCTTAAAAAAAATATTAATTCAAGTGATATATATTTTGATATATAATGCCAAATTAATATGCTATACCCTATTAACGTAAGCTCTCTCATATGCATGACATGGTGATACCATTAATGCAAATATGGCAAGGGTCCTTAAAGTCAAGTGGTTCTTTATTACAAGGATTGGACCCAACAAACCCATTGTTGATCTCCCTTTCAAACAGTACTCTCCATCGTAATCGTTTTCTTTTTACTATCTTGGTATCATCTTAATTATTTGTCTCGTGTCTTTATCTTCTCTTTATAACCTTCTACAACCATATTTTGGGAGTTTTTTTTACAATACTTTTTTCTCGGAATCTCTAACTCCCAAAACAATCTGGACGATTCTCATCGGAATTCTGCTACAGAATCTAGAAAATCAATTATTAGTAGCCAAAAATTAAAGAAACCTATTTTTTTTATATTCTCACCAGCTACTCAACAACTGCTTCTTAGAACCACCAGCTCATCCAAATAGGGACTATAATTGAGTAGAAGTAGCTTTCAGTGACTACTGTACATAGTATTGATATGAGCGATCAGGTGTAAACTCATCCTCTAAAATATTATATTTGCATCCTGTTGATCCCAGTAGCTGCTATTTACTCCCTCATTTCCTAAATGTTTCACGCCGTTAATTTTTTTAAACATGTTTAACCGTTCGTCTTATTCAAAAACTTTTGTGAAATATGTAAAACTATACGTATACATAAAAGTATATTGAACAATAAATCAAATGATAGGAAAAGAATTAATAATTACTTAATTTTTTTAATAAGACGAACGGTCAAACATTTTTAAAAAAGTCAACGGCGTCAAATATTTTGGGATGGAGGGAGTTATATACTACTACATGTCTACATACAGTCGTATAATTATTTTGACTGCACCCTGTCGATTGTAAGTTTTTTTTCCTTTTTTTTTGGGTGTAGAACTGCCTTTTGTACGAGTGAATTTATCATCATGAGACCGACTATATTAATTTAGGTTGATTGAATGCTTTCAGTTTCCTTTTCCTTTCATCAATCTGTACTACATAGTACTATATATATGTGCTAGCTGATGATCACGTTTATTACTGGTGCACAACAAATTGCACTTAATTATCTTGCACGAAATCAGTACATATATTTTAGTTTTTTCCCTTACTAGCTTGTGTTTAGGATCATTGTTTAGGTGTATAGTTATTTTGGACGCTAGTTATTAACCTATAGTCACGTGTGTTAAATTTTTAGTGAATTTACTGATGTGTGTCACCTATGAATGTTCTTGCATTGTTTAGAAACTTTCCTTGGCAAGATTGTTTGGTGATGTACGACTAGCAATAGATGATATATAGAGAGTTATTGAGAAAAATGAGATACATGGGGAGAAAGGCTTGTCAAAAGTTGTTATCATGTTCATTTGAATGTGAAATGAAGATACATTGAAAGAAAGGCAGCACCAAATATTATTCTTGTTTCTATGCATGATATGATTCAATCAATATTAATTTGGTGCATGATATGATTTGATCAATAATAGTCGGTCTCATCAATCCTACCTGGAGGTACCAAATTTTACACTATAAAATGTATGTGATATCTCCTAGTACCTTTTAAGAATGGTAAAAGTATCCTTTTTATATGTCATGGTGTCTACATTGAGCATACTTGGGAACCACGCTTAGGCTGAGTTTGGGAGGTGGCGGTGGAGGTGGAGTTCGTGATTAATTAAGTATTAGCTTAAAAACTTGAAAAATTAATTAATATGATTTTTTAAAGTAACTTTCCTATAGAAAAATTTTGCAAAATACGTATCCCCTCTGTCCCATATTAAGCGCAGTTATGGGTTTCAGTGTCCAACGTTTAACCGTCCGTCTTATTTAATTTTTTATGATTAGTATTTGTATTATTATTAGATGATAAAATATGAATAGTACTTTATCATGACTTCATTTTTAATTTTTTTCATAAATTTTTCAGATAAAACGGGTGGTCAAACGTCGGACACGGAAATTTATGGATGTACTTAAAATGGGACCGTTTAGCAGTTTGAAAAATGTGCATGCGAAAAAAGAGGAAGGTGAGTTGAGAAAGAAGAGAAAGGGGCTTTAGTCCGGCTGGAAACCCCTTATACGGGACCACGAATCTGGGACTAAAGATGAGCATCTTTAGTCCCGGGTGAAATATCCGGGCGTAAAAATCCATTTTCCAACCGGAAATAAAGATGGAGCTAGGCTAGGTCCGGTTGCTCCTTTTTTTTCTTTTCTTTTTTTTCATTGTTTTTAACATTGAATATTGATTTCACTCCATCCCCAAATCATACCCAAGAAATCCCAAATCCTCAAATCGATCATCTCCAAATACATCCCAAATCATCACAGATCTACATATAAAAAAGGATCATCTCCAAATACATCACAAATTCTTAAAAAAATTACATCACAAGTTCTAAAAAGTTCATTACAAATACATCATATATTCACATCACACACAAATCAAATACACATGGGATCATGCAATAAATCACAAATTCTCAAAAAAAAAAACTGCCGGTAGAGGCACTGGCCGGCCACTGGCGCCTCCCCTCCGCGCCGGCCTGCCGCTGCTGCGACGCTGCGCAGGCCGCCGCTGCCGGCCGCCCGGCGTCCTCCTCGTGTCCTCCTCGTGCGCTCGCTCCAGCTGCTCCTTCACTGTAAAGGAAGGAAATAGATAAGGCTCAGAGGAAGGAAAGAGAGATAAGGAGTTAGAGAGAAAAAAGAGAGAGGAGTTTGTGTGGATGGGAGAAGAGAATAAGTACTAGGGATTATATAGTGTATTTTGATTTTTATTCCCGATTAGTAATACCAACCGAGACTAAAGTTAGGACTTTAGTCCCGGTTGGTATTACTAACCGGGATTAAAGATCCTGGGCGCCCTAACACAGCCTGACATGGAATCAACTGGGACTAAATATTACATAGTCCCATTTTTAAACTGGGACTAAAAATGTTCTTTAGTCCTAGATTTTTAAGCAACCGGGACTATTGTGGTTTTTGGGCAACCGATCAAATATGGTTTATCTAGTAGTGAATAGTAAAATTGGCTTTAATTTAGAGGCAAAAACAATGTTTGTAAAAGCGCAGCTACAGAACAGATAAGCTTGATCATCTTGTATGTTACATAAAGCTGGAAGATTGCAAAAATGGCATCGCTATCACTAAGACATCGCACCAATATGATCATCTTTAGGAAAATTACAGCCCAGGGAGGAAATTATCTTATAATAATAAGGTATCTTCACATAAAAGCAGACTCCGGGATCAGTGTATCTTTTTTCTAGATGAAAACTAGGAAGAGAGCAGCTAATACTATACTACCTCGATCCGATCTGATCACCTGTCTCACATCATGTTGTACTCATTTGCTTAACTAAATTTAATTTGGTGCTACACACTTTTAACTCTACACCGACATTGTATTGTATATTACTTCCAATTGGCACTTTGTCTGAATGAGAAGAATTAGTTTCTCTAATAAAAAAACTGAGGTATACAAAAGTAAGTTGTTTTACGAACATCAAAGAAAAAAATGCTTAGAGGAAATAAATTATCTTTTAGTCGTTTCATTGGTCAAAATTTAAATTTCAAGCGTCTTGTTGACCTAAATTTTCGTATATTAGAATCAGTGCAACAAAAATACTTAAATTGTTTTATAAATTTTAAATCCTACACATAGTTATATTTTGGAACAGAGTACCTGTTAATATCCATCCAGTCGGTCAATCGATCAGCCAGCTACTTTCTTTGTTTCAAAAAGATAAACCAGGTGATGATTTAACACCATTTATAACCATAAATCTGGACGTGGACCTTCATCTAGATTTTTTTTTTCTTGAGACGGAGGGAGTAGCTAAACCTTGCGACCAATTAATCTTGTTATTACAAATCTAGCCGTCCGATCGACTCTAAAAGCGGAAGTACGCATGGATGGACGATGGAGAGAGCAGCAGGAGCTAGGTTGTCGTAATCGACGGATGGGCGGGACCCAAGCAAGCTTGTTGATTAGATTGAACGGCGACAGATGGTGAATTAGGTGGTGTTTGGATACATGGACTTAACTTTTGTCTCTGTGTTAGACACTAATTTAGAGTATTAAATATAGACTATTTACAAAACTAATTATATAAATGAAAACTAATTTGCGAGAAAATTTTTTAAGCCTAATTAATCTATAATTAGAGAATGTTTACTATAGCATCACATAGACTAATCATGGATTAATTAAGCTCAATAGATTCGTCTCGCGAATTAGTCCAAAATTATGGATGGGTTTTATTAATAGTCTACGTTTAATATTTATAATTAGTGTCCAAATATCCGATGTGATAGGGATTTATAATTAGTCCCATCTGTCTTAGCTGGGTGTCTCTCTCGATGGATCGCATGCAAATGTACTAGCCTACTTATGTCTCCATGTTTCATCTGTTGCAGGATGCATGCACATTGCGCTAGTACTGGTACTAGAGATCAACAGGTCACTGTTCATCTGGGCCACCCCTGTCAGTGAGAGAGACCTTAGCTAGAGAGTGGAAGAGTGGGTATATATCCCTCTCCGTCTCAAAAATAAGTTGACTATGTTCGAAATATATCACATACTAAATTAATTTTTATCTTCTTCCTTTACCCTCGCAGTATAAATCGAGAAAATTTATCTTTTTACACCGCTTTCCTATTAACCTTGGTCTCTTTTCCATTTAATATCTTAAGTTATGTTCGTCTGGATGACTGGGAGAGAAGAAATCCCTGGTTTTCCACACACATTTTTTCTGAACTACTTTAAAAATTACACAAATCCATTTCTAAAATTAAAATAATTAATACATAATTATTCATACGTTAATGGCTTATTTTCTCCTCTTTTTCTCCTCCACTCAAACATAACCTTTGAATAACTAGCTAGAAATCAAGGTCCCCATCAGTTGCCTATGGGCTATGGCTAATTATAATAAGCTGAAACGGTTTATTAGTGGTAAAAAATAATTTATAGGTAAAATTTTTACATATATATATGTGCTTAGCAACTTCAAGCCACTACTTAAAAACAAACTACGTTGAAAATGTATTAAATAAACTATAAATTAAGTTTTAAAATTTAAATTTTACTAACGGCTCGTAAGCTACTTGCTCCTTCCAAAATGTTACTATATATATAGGATGGGATTTGACCTATCAACAACGAATCCTGGACAGAACATCAATCCATATTCATCGTAGTAGCTAGGATGGTTCATATTTTATCCCAAGTAGTAATATTTTAGTATAAACGTAATATAGAGCAAAGGATGATGCCTTAATTTATTTTGGTACCGAAGGAAAAATGTCCTAGCTAGTACTGTGTGTATCATAATATCTGTTCGCCAGACAGGGGTTTGTCCTTGTGTCACCAATGGAGAGAGAGATAGAGGACATGCAGTCACAGGCACATATGTTGTGTTGCACAGGACAGAGAGAGAGGCTTTGCAGTTGCAGGCGGATGCATGTCGTCTGTAGGACTGCACATGCTCACTGACATGTAGCCCCCACAGCTTTTAGGACCTTGTCAGTAAGTGGACCTTATCAGTAAGTAGTACTGTAGATATAGTACTGCAGGAAATCTTAATTGGTTGCAGGTATGGTTGGAAAAGCTCACAGGTGTTCTTATATCACCGGCTATCCCCTTGAACCGTAAATATGTAAATTTTGCAATGTTAATGTAGTTGATATGCATGAAATTTTTTCATGGTTGTCTTTATTCCTCAATTCCCTTAATTTGCCGGTATGTACATGCAGCTACCTGTATCGATCTCTGTAGACTCTGCTCCAGTCTACCCTGTCTTAATCCATTTATTAGCTGGGATGTTAGCATTTTAATCATGTGATCATCAACTTGCAGTACAATTATATATGTCTACTGTTCGTGTAGGGTATGTGAATTGATTTGTGTCCATGCATGTTAAGTACGTAAGACCGAAAATTTGTACTATATGCGGATATGCTCCAATCACCAACGATTTCTTTTGAACACAAAAGATTTAAGTATTTTTTTTAAAAAAATGAGGAGGCTTACATTTTAATCCTCACCTCCAAGGTATATATATCATGGTTCGGAGTGCCAACAGTGGCGAACCTAGCTCCCGGGCTAATTGGGTAACAGTCCGTACTAACTGGTGTTTTCACTGTTTTTTGGTCAACAACTCATGTAAAATTTTATCGATCACTAGCAAGTAGCAAATATATACTTTTCGTTAATTCAGCTCGACGATATGCAGCTAACTCTGTCATTGAAGATTGTGGTAAAGGCCCATAACCCCTTTTCGCAAAGATTGTGGCTCAATGCACACGACGTCCCCTCTTAAGGGATGATGGTACATATACCATGGCCTAATACACACAAGCCATGCATACAACAAAGGTTTATGCTATGATACCACCTGTAATTAATTAACACACTGCTTTTAAATCTGTATTAATATGTGCTTACCAAGAACCGAGTCACATAAGCACACTACATCTCTCTTATACTTTCATCCTTAGTTAATGAAAAGGGTTAATGCACCACGGTTGGGAGCACATGCATGCCATCATCCAAGGCTTATAAGCAGTGGTGGACCTAGGGGGTGTACCGGGTTAGCACCGGCATACCCAATTTTTTTGGAACAACACTAGGATGTAGTATGTAATCAAAGAACATAAAAATAGAATCCTATCCGAAAATAGAATATAATAATGATCACGGTTTGTATAGAGATCTTGTAATTGTCAAGAAATCAAATTAGAGGAAGAGGAAAGAACTAGATGAAGAGAAACGGTGGGGGAAAAAAGAACAACAACTAGATATATTAGGACATGGGATTGATTGTTCCGAATTTTTATAGATTTTTCATGAATTATGGACCACATTTTAATAGAATTTTGAAAAATCCGACCAAAATATGTCAAAATTCTTTCATCAGAATGAGGGTGTTTTCTTTTTTTAAAAAAATATATAGTGGTGTGATCGCTAGAATGGGCATACCCAGTGCAAGTTTTTGGGTCCGCCACTGCTTATAAGGTGGCTTTTTACCCACCTAAATTAGTATCAAGGTGACATTAACCACTCACTGTATCTCATATATAGGCGTCAGCATAACTACTACAAGCTTCAAACGGGTCAGGGTATTGAAAAATAGTACTTTATCCGTTTCATATTATAAAACTTTCTAGCATTGCCCACATTTATATAAATGTTAATGAATCTAGACACACATATGACTACATTAATATATATATGAATATGGGCAATGCTAAAAAGTCTTATAACCTGAAACAGATGTAGTACGTATACGTAACTTCCACGTATATAACTATATAGATTTTATATATGTTTCTCTTTGATGTAGTATATATATGTGTATGTAAAATATAAGTCAATTTGGTCGCACAATTTTGTACACAGCTGGTCTTGTTGGGACAGATTTTCTACTAGCTCGATCGATACATGTCAATATCATGCGGGGTGCACGAATTAAATCAAAGTATACTAAGACCATACACTGATTAGACTAATAACCAGCCAATTAAAGATGCATATGCTGTGGTTAAAATCAAATCAAACATCGATCATCCAACAGAAAGGGAGGGTGACGTGCATGATGATGTACATATATATATATATATATATATATATATATATATATATATATATATATATATATATATATATATATATATATATATATATATATATATATATATATATATATATATATGATGATCAAGCCTCCACTAGTAGCAATTGGGTGACCCGATTATGATTTCTTCACTAATTAACCCGCGGGCCCGAGGCGTCGATCAAGTCAAACTCGATCATATCACGCCCAGATCAAATCAGTTGTGGTAATAATATTCATATAATTAATTAAGCAGCAAATCCATCATGTTCCATGCGCATTTTCTTGCATGCAATTATATCTCTCTCCCCTTTTTTATGCAAATTAAAGCCAGTAAATTAGTTAATGAATCGATGTCGACTGGCCTATCCATCAGTTGAGATCTTTCACCCAAGACCAACTATTATATTGACTATGGTGAAAGATAACTTTTTAGTTATTTCCTCCGTCTCAAAATATAAGCAATTTTTAGTATAGTGCCAAGTCAACCATTTTTAACTTTGACTATTAATATAAAAATAAAAAAGATCAATAATGTAAAATTAATGTTATTTTTTTTGGATAATGGAAATGGGTTACATCTCCGGCCTCTGCCCGTAGGCATACAGCCAAAAAGTTTATAAGTGAAAAAAAGTTTTAAAAAAGACGAGATAGGACAAACCCTCAACTTCTGCCAAAAATATGATCTACTAAAATAATGTTTTTAAAATCACGTAGATTCACGAAATTCTATAGATACCACGCTATCCAAACTGAAATAAAAGTTTCTTGGCTACCAATTCCAAAAAAATTAATGTTATTAGATTTATCATTAATCGAACTATCATAATATGTAACTCTTTTTATTTAAAACATTTCGTTTTTAAGATATTTTTAGTCAAAGTAGCATATTGAAGACTCTGTCGAAATCTAAAAATGCTTATATTTAAAAACTGATGAAGTAGTTAATTTATGCGATGCATGCATGGTTGATCGATGGATGGATCAATCGGGCTAGCTAGCTAGGAGTACTATAGTGGAGTAGTATTATTTCGACAAATCATGCAGGCTTTAATTGTCGGCACAGAGCCCTTTTTCCGTGCATTTGTGCGCATGGGCCATATGCATCAAATCAAATAATATGCATGTTAATTCTGGTCGATCTGTTTAAGTTCCACGTTGTAAAAATCGATGCAGTTAAACATTTTACATGTGCATACTCCATTTGATTGAACTGGCCGGTACACACCAACTGACCCACGTCCACTCTTACAGATATGTTACATGCATGATGAGTGAAAAGAAAAAACAGAGCTAGCAGTGAATTACTCAATATATCAGTTTTACTCTGTAAATATTTGACGTTTAAAACAATATTTGATCAAACTTTTAAAACTTTGATTGTCAAATTCACATTAGAATAAGTTTTCAAAATGTAATAAGTTTATGAAGTATGTTTCAAAGCAAAAATAGGCATAATATCCTTTTTTTAAGATGAGCATATTTGATAAATTGTTGATGGTCAAAGTTTTAAAAATTTAAATAAATTTTATCTTAATATCAAATATGTATCACCATAGAAAAGTAAAATTTAGTCAAATTGGAGGAGCTAATATATGAGAGGACTATAGCTAGGTAGTTGGTCCTGAGAATGGCCCTGTTAGAGGAGCTTTTAGCAGTTGTAAATTTTTTTAAATCTCTAGCTACCCAAATGGTCTAGATTCTCGTTTAAATTCTACTGCCTTAGTCCTAAAATATAATAACTTCTCCACCAACATTCTCTTCCCAACCAATCATAATCCTCTACTATTCACTTTTCCTAGCTACCTTCACTACTTATCCAATCATAACCCTCCACCATTCACTTCTACCTAGTTTTTTAATAACCATGTTTAACTCTAAAACTAATTATATTCTGAGATGGAGGGAGTACAAATTAGCTATAGAATTTAGAAAATAAACTAGTAATTAATCATAAGCTTGAAAACTTAATTTTTTTCGTTCTCACCAGCTAATTTGTCGTCAGAATCTCCAGCCCTTCAAACACGACCAATATTCATAGAGCTAGGTGGTCATGTGTTGTTTATTGTTGGTAAGAGTTGCTGCTGGAGTTGGGAAAAGGGGGAGATTTCAACAATGGTGGCGAATCTGTTTTACTCGCTCAATCCATCACCTTTTTCTCTTCTCCTTAAACAAATAAACAAGAAAAGGGAATAAAAGCTACTATATGTAGTAGTAGTGGATAGCCTTTTGTGAACAATCGGTATCATGCAGAGATATCCACACTACTACAATATATATATATATATATATATATATATATATATATATATATATATATATATATATATATATATATATATATATATATATATATATATATATATATATATATATATATATATATATATATATATATATATATATATATATATATATATATATATATATATATATATATATATATATATATATATATATATATATATATATATATATATATATATATATATATATATATATATATATATAGTAAATTTGTTTGGTGCTCCATGGTGCCCGGGCACCATGATTGAAATTTACTATATACCCAATTCAAATGAGTATGAAACTTTTTCAAATATTTAGGTATTAACGTTAACTACTTTACTAACTAGTTCAAAGCAAGTTTGAACTGAATTCAAACTTGCTTTTGTTAGATTTTGATTCTAGGTATATAGCATCCAAACATATAATTAGTTAGGTATGTAATAATGGATTGTGAAATAAAGTTAAATTTGAGTTGTTTTGTTGCTAGGTATAGGTATGAATCGAATACTTATAACTAGGTATATACTCACAATTTGAAAATTTTAAAAAATTTGGGCGAATTTGTGTATTTCATACCATGGTGCCCGGGCACCATGGTGCCCCATATGAGTGTCCTATATATATATATATATATATATATATATATATATATATATATATATATATATATATATATATATATATATATATATATATATATATATATATATATATATATATATATATATATATATATATATATATATATATATATATATTGCTATTATATATATATACTAGAACATGTAGCAGGCTAGCTATATAGCAACATAGACCATATGCATGCATGTGTGTACGATATCGTCGACACAGGCACGCTGGTCAAATTAATCGCTTTATTAATTTAGCCATTAATTTTAGAGTACCCTGCATGTTTTGTGGTCATACACGTACGATCGACTGATTTCACCAAGCAGTACCCTGTTCTAGTGGGGTTTCATTCATATGTCGACATCGCTAGCTACTGCCTTATTAATAAATTATAATTGGCCTTTGGAAAACAGGCACAATTAATTAATAATATATAGCACAGTGCTCTGTATGAGAGAAATTGAAGAAATTAAGGTGAAACACTTGTAAATTACTTGCACTACTGAAAAAATGATCTTTGCTGGGTCGACCCAAAACCACAATAGTCCCGGTTCCAAAAATAACCGGGACTAAAAATGATCTTTAGCCCCAGTTGAAAACCCCACAGCCATTATATGATCTTTAGTCCCGGTCGTTGTTACCAATAACGACCGGGACTAAAGATGGTTTTTAGTCCCGGTTCATTTCCTGTCAGAGGCATGTCAGGGGGCGAGGATCTTTACTCCCGATTGGTGACACCAACCGGGACTAAAGATTGCCACTTTAGTCTAAAGATCATCTAGATCTTTACTCTCGATTGGTATTACCAACCGGGAGTAAAATTCAACACATTGTATATAATCCATATCCCTTATTCTCTCCTCCACAATCGCAACCACTCAGATCCTCCCCCCCTCCCCTCCTCCCTCCCCTGAAGACGGAGGCCCTCCTCCCCTTCCTCCTCCCCTCCCCTCTCCTCCCCCTCCTCCCCTTCCTCCTCCCTCCCCTGAAGACGGAGGCCGCGCCGCGCGGACGCGTGGTGGATGGACGGACTCGTGACGTGCGGTTGCAGGGCGCGCGCGGTAGTAGTGGCGCCGTGATTGGAGCTTGTTTTCTCTCTCTTTTTATATATATTTTGTGATTCACTAATATGTATAATTTTGTGATTGATTGTATGTGTCTGAGATGTATAATCTGTGATGTATTTGATTTGTGTGTAATTATTTTAGGATTTGTGATGTATTTGATATTAGTAACTTTAAGATTTGTGATGTGGATTGGGATGTTACTTTGATTTGGGGATCTGGGGTTTGATTTGGGATGTGCATGCCACTCGATTCGGGAGAAAATAAAAAAGAAACAAAAAAAAGAAAAGGGACCATCTAGACTGCTGCTATCCCCTCTTTAGTCCCGGTTGGTGTTGATCTTTCTCTTTAATCCCGGTTTTTGCTACCAATCGATCTTTAGTCCTGGTTATTTCAACCGGGCATCTTTAGTCCCGGATTCCTACTCCTGGTTGGAAACCCGGGACTAAAGGGGGTTATCAACCCGGAGTAAAAAAGGTTTCTCCACCAATGTTGCATATACACATATATCTTTTACTTTTTTCTGGTACATCAATATAAAAACCTCACACCATCTGGCGTGGTTCGTTTTCATAACCAGAGAAGCGCACAATAACAGAAGTATCAATTATCTGAATATACATATTAATTGACAGAAATTATATCCATGAAAAAAATTTTACTTGCATCGATTGATCAACAATTCAGCATATGCATGAGAGGTTTGCTCGTCGTGGATGCATGCATGAATGGACGCAAGTACGTCCCCATTGAGCTATCCATGCATGTGTGTGTTGTTCTCAGTGGATATATGTATGTACAATTGCATGCATATGATTGATACTTGATGATGATTATATTCTTGGAAGCAAACTATATAGCTAGTGCATGCTAGCTAGCTATAATTATAGCTAGGTTTGTTAATATTCATTTAAATATATTTAGTGGTGGGGCAAAGAAACTAGCTAGCCACCAAGAAACTTTCTCCAATTAATTAAAATTGGTGCATGATACTAAACGAGGTTTAGTTGGCTACTCCCTCCGTTTTACAATGTAAGTCATTCTAGCATTTCCTACATTCATATTGATGTTAATGAAAATCTAGACATATATATATCTATCTAGATTCATTAACATTAATATGAATGTGGAAAATGTTAGAATGACTTACATGGTGAAACAGAGGAAGTAGCTTAATTTGCTTAGCTTGCAGTTTTTAATATACTCACTACGACATGCACAAACTGATCTCTAGAGATTGAATTGAAACTACGTACACAATCTTTAACATTGAAACAGACAATTGGTCAGTTTATTGATTGGAGTAATCTCTAACAGTTAATTACCGATCCTTATGTGATTGATCAATATATCTCTTTATTTTAATCTTGTATATATTGCTGGTGATCTCACTAGTTAAAAAAAAAAAGCAATCCTTGCACCACATACGGCCTGCCAGTTCGAAAACCGGTAGAGATGCTAGTTACGAACCGATAGAGATCGTCTATTCTCTGTAGTGTTTGGTTCATGCATATGTGCCATGCATTTTGAAAACAAGCTAGCTAGTACCTAATATATACTACAATCGTTTTATATCATATGTAGTTTTGATTCAAACTTCTATAGGTTTAATTAAGTTTACAGAAAAAAATATAGTAATATTTTCAACACAAAACAAATAAACTATCAAAATATATTCAATGTAAGATGTAATAAAACTAAATTAGTGTTATAAATATTATATTTTTTTATGAATTTGGTTATTTGAAAAGTTTAATTAAAAAAATCATTAGTGTTATAAATGTTATTATATTTTTTTATGAATTTGGTTATTCAAAAAGTTTAATTAAAAAAAAAATCAAAACCACTCATAATATAAAACGGAGGGAGTATTACACTCTCTCCATTGCAGGCACATTAATATGTGTGTGGAGAGATGGAAAACCTAAAAGAGGCGACTTGGGTGGTATTTGAATCTCCTAAGGAAGAAAGATGAAGATAAAGATCAAGTGTTTTTACACAAAATGAGATGGTAATAATGTGTGATTAATTGAGTTTTAATTATTACAAACTTGAAAAATGGATTAATCTGATATTTAGAACAACTTTTATATCGAAAGTTTTCGCACGAAACGCATTGTTTAGCAGTTTGAAAAGCGTGTGTCACTTTTATCTAAAAGTTTATCTAACTTTTGTTGGAGATTAGAACAAGCCCGCGGCCAATCAATTGAGCTTTATCCTTATTGTTGGACTCATGTCCAATAGCCATTTACTCTCTTCAAACCTCTAGTGATTCCATTCGTCCTTCTCTTTTGCTCGTTACTGTGCTTCCCCATTCTATCTCATCTCCCCATCTCTGATGGCTCGTGCCGCTGGATTTACTATTACCCTACCGTCTTCTATCCACTAGTAGTGCCCTTATTGCAACATGAATCGATCAACAAGCATAACTTATAGAGAGAGAAGATAAGAAAAAAACATCTGTTTCTTCCTCCTCCAAACTGAGAAGAAATTAAATAAAACACCTCACTATATATATTCATGCCCTGCAAGGAGCATCGATCCAAGATTAATCTGCTGATGAGCCTGAGACGACGTACAGGATGTAAACAATATTATTATCAGGCAGAACTGACGAGTAGCCAATCTGAATTTCATAATGCAGCAGTACACAGGGATAGTAGCGCAGGAGATCGATGAACAAACGATCGATCGAGCTGGTGGTTAGATCTGAAAGTAAATGATAGTAAGACTAAGAGAGAAGAGACAAACTCTGATAAACTGACAGCTAGCTCCATTTGTTCCCGTACATCTTCACCCTGTGGTACATTATTACTCCTGGCAAATGCAACCAATCTTACTACTGTACCATTGCAAATGCAACTATCTTCTGATATACTATAAATACTTCATGCAGCTATGCAGGTATACTCCTGGCACGATGTGTACTGGTCATCTAGCTTAATTAGGAGTATATATAAATACATGGGAAATGATCAACTAGAACATGCAATACATAAACCCCACATTGCTATAGCCACCTGCCAATAAGTATGTAACACACACTTATGAATTTAATGTGTGTGTGAAATTAACACACAGAATAGTACAACGTTGGGTGAATGGATTTATTAAGTCAAGTCCAATATATATCGATCAATTAACGGCTGTACGCGATATATCGATGTACAAAGCATCCCCACTCGCCGGAAAGCGATCGGCTGGCGGCGACTGTGCAGCTCTATGTATGCACAGGACGCACGGTCCCCGGCCGGCCATTTGCCCATTCATATATCCATATACATATCTATTGGAGACTGCAGGATGGCCACCATGCATCAATTATATATAGTCGATCGATCTCTCGCGTTCTTAATATGAACGGGAGAGATCGATCGATCGATCCACAATGATGAATATATATGCACCATGTTTTTTCTTAGGCTAATTAAGCTAGCTAGCAAGCAAGCCGCGTCTACGCCCGTCCCCGGCCCACACATGGTGGTAGTGGAGCACTCGATCAACAACGTACCCAACATGCACCGAGGGATGGATCTTGATTTAATCTCTTCTTTTTCTCCTCCTATTTTTTCTTTGACACTTGTTTGTACTTTTCGTTTGTTTAGCAAGCGCTTGCTTGCTTGCTGTGTGCTTTTGTCACCTATCTTAAAAGAGGTAGCCGGATGGAGACGGTGTTGACGAAGACGTTAAACAATTGTATGCATATATGTTTTGTATAAACGTACGTGTGTCCTTTGATTAGTTGAGTTTTTTTTCTGTCTCTTAGCGAGTGAACGTGTGTATGCCAGTAGAGACGCAAGACCCCAGGCACTACTCTCTCCAGCTCCAACCCACAACTACTACTTTCTCTCTCAACATAGATCTCTCTCTCTCTCTGACACTAGTAATAGTATATATGTCTGTTTCTCTGTCTACTTTTTTTTGTCAAAATTTCTCTCTCTAAAAAGCAAAGCAATGTAGCAAGAAGCAGCAAGGAGAAGGTGATGAGAGAGAGAGAGGAATTATTGGGGACCAAAAGGCCACTGATCTACAAACGACGTTGCACCATGGTACGTTCACTGGGGACACCGGCCGGCTCTACCTATAGCCCGGCCCGGCCAGATTGATGTTACACTGCCCAGTGGGCCCCACATCCACCTATCTTAGCTTTTTTATACTACTGTATAATAGTACTACCTCCCTTTTTCCCCTGTCACGACAAACAAGATAACAATCTGAACCCCAACATCTCCTGCTCCCTCAATTGCCATATACTGCTACTGCTAATTAACATGATCCATCAAAAACGACAACAAAAACTATAGCCTCTGTTTCTAAAAAGACTTTGTTTTTAACTATGTACATATTAATAGTATTTGTGTTTAGATTTTATTCTACAAATAAAGTCATTTTTTGAATAGGACAAAGGAGATATATACACTAGTACGTGTTAGTTATCTAAGTTAATTAACAAGGTTGAAAGAAGACACCAGGCTAGCTATAGCTGGCAAGGTACATCTCTCTCTAGCTATTAGGGTTTACATGATTTTATTGAAAACAATATTGTGATTTCTTAGAAAATCCTTTGTCCACAAAAACTCCCTAAATTATTCACCCGATTTTTCTAGCTAGCTAGATAGACTCAGTCTTTTTTGCTTCAACTAAAACTATAGCCACAAATTATTCACCTGATGGATATATTCATATAGTGAGAAGACTGAAGAGAATATATATGATGCATCCATATGTATGTGCACGTACGAATAGTAAGCTAACTATCTTGATCGTAATATATATACTAGTACACTAATTAATTAATACACACATCTCATCCATGGACACATACCAGCTAGCCAAATGTACGTACGTACGTACACCATGCATGCACACTAGTACGTACGTAGTACTACGTACTCTACTTCAGCACGTACGTACGCTAGTTAACTAAGGGTTGCTAATAGGCAATTAGCAAGGGAAAGTACAGTACCAAATCACAATTAACTAGCCGACCCAGGCCATGCAATGGACAGATAGATGAAGATTTCAAGATCAAACTATATACTCCCTCCGTTTCGAAATATTTGGCGCCGTTGACTTTTTAGCACATGTTTGACCGTTCGTCTTATTTAAAAAATTTAAGTAATTATTAATTCTTTTCCTATCATTTGATTCATTGTTAAATATATTTTTATGTAGGCATATAATTTTACATATTTCATAAAAGTTTTTGAATAAGACGAACGGTCAAACATGTGCTAAAAAGTCAACGGTGTCAAATATTTTAAAACGGAGGGAGTATATTATAAGTAATGAGATGCTAATATATATTTTTCTGTCCTGGACAGGTAGTAGGGTTAATTAATTAATTAAACATTGGATGCAGACATGTTTGACAGTGCCACCCTAACTTACTACTCGCTTTGCCTTTAATCTCTCTTCTTCTTCTTTTTTCTCCTCCTCTCTTTTGGCTCCTTAATTTTTCTTTCTTTTCTTTCTTTCTTTTCTCAGTGTCTCACTCACTAATTAATTAATCACTCGATCTTTGCTAATCACCTTTGAAATATATCGATCGAATGATGTCTCTCTATCAGTATCATTCATGGTGGATCTCTCTCTCTCTCTCTCTCTTGCTTTTATTTTTTTTTTCACTTACAATTTTCTTCTTACTTGTCTTGTCTCTGTAATTACTGTACTAGCAGCTAGGGTGGCAGCTCGAGCGTACGTAGCCTGACGTGTACGTATACGTGTACGTGTACGTACAGCTACGAATCATGTGTTACAGTGCCACGTGGCTGAGACGCTCTGGCGTGGCCGACGACGGCGGCGGCGGCGGCGGTGGCGGCGCAGCCGACCGCGCGAAGCTCCACAGGTCGTCGTCGGTGCCGGCGTTGGCACCGCCGAGCAGCCTCGTGGCGGCGGCGGAGTAGTAGGCGAGGCCGTCGTCGTCGGCGGCGTCGAAGCAGAGCTGGTCGTCGGGCGCGTCGGAGTTGGCGCCGTTGAGGTGCGACGCGACGAGGCGGTCCATCATGGCCCAGTCCGTGCGGTGGTGGTGGTGGAGCAGCAGGTGGTCGGCGGCGGCGGCGGCGGCCGAGGAGGCCGCGTCGCCGCCGGTGCTCGGAGTGGAGGAGAGCGCCGTGGCGGCCGACGGGCTCTCGAGCGGCGGCAGCTTCATGAAGCCATGGCCGCCGAGCACGGTGTCGATTGGCCGGAGGTACCTCGACGCCGGCCTGCTCCCTGCGCCGGCGCCGCCGCCGCCGCTGGCCTGCGGCGAGGGGAGCTCGTGCTCCTGCTTGCACGACCTGCCCATGTACTGCAGGATCTGGTCGAGCGCGTCGTCGCTGGAGGAGTAAGCGTGCGCCGCCTTGGCGCCGGCGCTGCCGTCGCCGCCGTGCTTGCCGCCGCCGCCGCCGGCCTCCTTGTGGTGGTGCTTCTTCTTGAACACCCTGCACACCACCCAGCCATCCTCCTGCCCGCCGTCCGCCGCCGCCGCCATCGCCGCCGCCGCAGCAGCAGCAGAAGTAACCTAACCATCCATGCATATCATACCATATATCATCATCAAATTAACATCAAAAATTTCAAATCATATAAACGTACATAATTAATCCCTAGCAGCTAAGTACTCGATCCTAATTATTTCAAACTTTTTGGGTGGGTTGGTGCACATGAATCACATGGAAAAAGCTACAAGCTAGGTTAATTATTTGCTAGCTAAAGGCAATGATCAAGGTTAGATCGAATTGAAAACACTAACTAGTCCTCTATCATTGCATTGCCGGACATTGTTGCACCACCACTTCATTCATCATCTTCTTCCTCTCTAATAATTAATTGTCGCTACATGTACCGGCGGCCGGCCGGCCGGCTAGCCGGAGCAGGTACGTACGTACCGTGGGTGTGGCGGCGGCGGTGTCGGTGGCGGGGTCGTCGAGGCGGTACTCGTGCATGATCCAGTCGGACTTCTGGCCGTGGGGGGCGCGGCCCTTGTAGAAGACGAGCGTCTTGCGCATGCCAATGCGGTGGACGGCGTTGTAGATGGCCTTGTCGCGGCCGGTGGCCTTCCAGAACCCGGCCGCCGTCGCCCTGTTCGTCCTCGTCCCCGTCGGGTACTTCTTGTCCTTGTGGCTGAAGAAGTACCAGTCGTTCTGCGGCCCTGACCCAATCTTACACCTCTCTGCAACCACAATATATATTTTGCACACACACCATTACTTAGCTAGCTTAGCTCGATTGATTGATAAATCCATCATCGATTTGGTAGCTAGAAATTGAGAATTGGAGAGGAGAAAGGTTATATGATGAGGAATACTAGCTTAGCTACCTTGGATGTCCCATGGCTCGAGCTTGTTGAGGTCGACGTCGCGGATGACGTCGAGGTCGATCTGCTCGGAGGCGACCTTCTTGCGGAGGTAGTAGTTGAGCAGCTCCTCCTCCGTCGGGTGGAACCGGAACCCCGGCGGCACGCACGACTGCCCGTTCACCGAGATGCTCATTGATGATCTTCTTCTTCTTCTCCTTCTTGCTACCTACCTAGCTGCTCAATCTCCTCGCTCTTGCTAGCTCTAGCAACAGCTAGCTTAATTAGCCTCTTCCTTCCTTCTGATATATATGTATAGATCGATCGTATAGCTAGCTAGAAATGGCGGCTGCAGGAGAAGGAAGAAGAGATTGAGAGGAGGAGGAAGAAGACGATCGAGGGCGGTGGCGAGGGAAAGGTGTGGGGTTTATATATAGTTGGGGAGGATGGATGGATGCTTGATTGGGAGAAGGATGGACGAAAGAAATTAGAGAGGAGGAGATCGATATATATTGCCATCATTACATGATGATGTACGTAGAAGTAGTAGTAATTGTGTGTGTGGCTACAGCATATACTAGCTAGCTATCTCACCTCTCTGACTCTTTCTTTCTTTCTCTCTCTCTCATCTAGCTTGTCAGTGCCAAGTGGGGTTAGTTTTGCCACCCACCCTTGAGAGAGATGGCCAGACAGAGAAAGTTAGAGAGAGAGAGAGGACTACTTCATTTCTTTCCTCATATACTACTGTGCGTCCTACTAGAGGTGGCAACAGAGGTGGAAACGAGGAGATGGATTCTGATCACTAGGATGGATGTCTACCCGTTTGTCGCATGCCAATCAAGTGGTTATGAAAACTTTTTAAAATTTTTAACAAGATAGATTAATATGTAATATATCACTCCGTAAACGTACAAGTTTAAATTTGACTTCTACAAGTTGTACTAAAAATAACAAATTTGGCTGTGAATATTCATATACTAAATTTGTTATTTTTATTACAACATGTAGAAGTCGAATTTAAACTTGCATGTTTATGAAGTGATATATTACACATAAATCTATTATGTCAATTTTTTTTGAAATTTTTTCGTAACTATTTGATTAACATGCAATAGAGGGTGGACATCCACCTAGGTGATTAAAAGAGTTTCTTTAATCACCTCAGTGGAAACGAGCCAAGCCTTGCTCGGCTCGGAAGAACACATGTCCGGCTTGGCTCGGCTCATTTTCTCGCTCGATCTGGCTCACGAGCCTTCCAACAAAAATTACACCTCTCTAGATATTAACTTGTAACTGCTAAGTAGGAAAAAAACACGGAGATGCAAAACTAAGATAGTCTCACATATCCAATTCTCTACAATCCACATGATAATAAATTAACTTTAAAGTTCATAAATGACAACTCCACTAAACAATGCACACGACTACATGAGAACATGTGACTCTCTAATCAGGGAGGGAGCGTGGAGCAACTAGTTGGTGGAGGTACAGGGAATTGGCGTCTCCATAAGGGGTGGCAATCGGCGAGCCGGTTTACTATTGGCTAATGTGTGTGCAAAAGTGGTAGCACGGTAGGAAACTAGGGATGACTGGCCTAGAGGAATAAACTAAGGGTAGAAAGCCAGCTTGGTTTGGATCGAAACAACTGGGAAAAAGGCTAAAACTCGGCTCATTTGGTTTTCGAGCCAAGACGAGCCATTTAAGCCTGAGTTTTTTTCTGTCCATCACCTTATGTTACTTGTCGATGAGCCTGAAATATTTTTCCAGTTATCAACTATCCTTTCTGCTCCTATTGAATTGATTTCAGCAACATGTAGAATGCCAAAAAAAAATGTAGAATGCTAGTAACTTTAAGGTATAGTAAGCTATTTATCATTGTAAATTGTATGTGTTCAATATTTGCTCCTACAAGATTGCCTCTCCCTTAATTACCCCTCGTTCCCTACTATGTTCCTTATCTATCCATTTGTCACTTTATCATTGAACTATTGTTAATAAGCGGAACACAAAATGACAAAACTACCCTTCTTTTTTTTTAAGTCCAAAGCTGCATGTTTGTACATATGTCCATGGTCTGATGCAGCCCTTGAGCTGCAACTGCTAGCCCTGCTTTTGTCCTATTGAGAACTAAAATACAAAAGAAGATGAGAGAAAATGATGGGTAAATCTGTCATTTTGCTCTCTATTTATGTAATTCAACACTAAAGTAATGAAGTGGGTAAATAAGGATCGCAGATTGAAAATGACGGAAAACGGAGGAAGAGGCAAATTTAGAGGGACAAATAAGGGATATAGTAAATTTTAAGAGACATATATATAAATAATTAATTACTTAACACTACATGTGTACATCTATCCTTAATTTTGAGATTTCTCTCTTTCCATAGTGATTTCATTTCTATTTCTTATGTTGCTTAAAATGTAATGATATATACTACTTTTATATTAGAAAATGTGTGGTACTTAGTATTTATAAAGGACGGTAAAATTTCTCATACTATTTTTACTAGTTGTTTTATATCATGTATAGTTAAACCGGATGTTCTAACTCGCTAATATATACAAAAATGTTAAGATTTAATATGTGAAAAATTATGTTATTCGATTTTTGATAAAAAGTTCTTTCACGTGTACCTTTACATTTATATAATCAGAAAAAAATGATCAAGCATGTCCAATAGAGACAATTAATATCAATATCTTAAATATCAAGAAAAAAACTAACAAAAGGACTATACACCAATTTCTAGTCTTTGAGAACAATTTCCCCTAAAATTTGAAGATAGTTAATTTTTTATGCGCACCCAAGAGTTTTTTTTTTTTTCATTTAGTGACACGATATAGGTCACATGCTTACTGAACTTAATGATTGAAATACTACAATAATGATATTACATGGATCGATGAAAAAGGGAAATATTTTCTTTTCTTTTGCGAGGAAATATTTTCTACCATGGCCACAGGCAGCTTGCTAACTCTGAATTTTTTTTCTCAAAGACTGTCCCCCTCCTCTATATATTTTTATTTCAAAAAACAACGTCCCGTTTGGTCAAACTATCTGAATATTAAATTAATTAATATTAGGTGGCAACTAACACAAAGTTGATCTTTCTGCTTTGCCTGCACGTGTGTGTCTGTATATATGCACATTAATTAATTTTCCATTTCGGAGAATACATCCAACATATGTAATTATGTATGTGCACTGTTAATTAATTAATTAATTACTCAGGTTGATCAGTGATCAACACTACTGTAGTATATATACTTACATATCTCTATAGCACCTATAAAGTAGCTGTACGAGGCTGCAACCTGCATATATATATATGCTGAGGTAATTAACTAGATCTATACATATAGCGACAAACTATATAATTCCCAATTAACTTGCATGCAACTATTAGCTAGTAATTAATTAATAACTTTAATTTCATTGTCCTGTAGTGTTATCTAGCTGATGGGCCTTGTCAAACTTCATTTCTCCAAAGTTTCTTCTCTGGTAGTTACAAATGGGATGCCAAGTCTCTTTTGCTCCAGAGCTTTTATATATCATATCATGATAGTACAGTAATGTCACTCTCGCAGGACTAATGGACACACTTACTGTCAAACAAAAAACGAGCCTAGGTAGGTTAATCAGTCAAGTTCAGTTAATGTACGGTTTCATATACCGCTATGAAGATTAAAACCAAACGGATTCTAAAACATGATTAATTATTGTGCACACTATACTACATATGTACTCTTCATTAGTGGTGATCAATATGAGTTTTAACAAAAGGAAATTTGGTGCAAGTGGTTTCAAAAGTAAATAGCTAGGCACCTAAATTTGAACCCCGATAGAATTTTTGGACCTAGCTAATATATAAGTGTACGCAGTAAGAAAGTTAGTTTCCTTTTCATAACCAACTCTATAAACATAGATAAGTCCTACAAGAAAACATATATTTTCTCCGTTTCATATTATAAGAAGTTTTGATTCTTTTTTATAGTTAAACTTCTTTGAGTTTAACCAAATTTATAGAAAAACATAATAACATTTCTAACATAAAACTAACATATTATAAATATATATTCAATGTTATATGTATAATGAAAATAATTTAGTTTTATTAATTTTACTAATTTCTTCTATAAATTTGATCAAATATAAACAAATTTAATTTAAAAAACAAAGCGACTTATAATATAAAACGGAGAGAGTGGATGTTAATCAAAAAATTTTGGAGTCAACTATATATATAAATTAGTAGTAAACATTTTGATTAATGACATTTTTTAAATAACTACCATAAGACAAATCCAATGAGTTGATCTGTAATGAAATTAAAAAAAAATTATCAATTGCATACACAGATAGTTATAGGAAACAACCAAAAGTATAATTTCAGCATACTCTAAACTAACAACTGGTGAATTGAATTTGAAGCAGGCAAGCGTCTGCGGCTAATTGCCGGTAGGAGAAAGTTTCTAGATGTAAATTAAGCTTAATTAGTAGGCTACTGTGTATTAGCCTCTGAAGTTTGGTGTCAGACGTGGACACATCCTTCTGGAAAAAAAGCGAGTAAACCCAGCCGGGAAAAGGCTATAATGCATGAAGTGACTGCAAATTTGCAGTGTCACCGTTAATTAATGGCATGGGTTTTGCAGATAACTCATATAGCTGGTAACTACTGGATATAGTGTTAAACAGGTAAATATATTAATTAATTAACCAGTTGATCCTGCCAAAATCGTGTTTAATTAGGAACTTTTGTTTTTTACTTAGGCCCCTGATCGGTATGTACCATACTGCCATGCATGTGCTGTTATTTTCAATCCTTTTTATCTTCTTTAATCTCGACGTCGTCCTGCTTCCATCGTTTGATTGTAAGTAGCTACTAGCAGATACAATCGAGATTGACCGGGCACATATATATTTGAGGCGTGCCAACGATCAACGTGGCCAGCCAATAATAAGCTAGCTGGGGGCAAAATTTTCTTTGTCTGGTTGTTGGTTACATCTCTTTTTATATTATACTGAGAGATCAGATCAGTACAGTTCTTTCTGTTAGTTTGATTGTTCACTTCAGTCTAATTTTCGTTGATTTTGTTATTTCGTCCCAACTAATTAATTATTAACATGGGAGAATAGATCCAGTATTAATTTTCATAGATGGTCGCATCCAGACGACCATCAGTAGTGTGTATATAACTTCAAATAAAAAAAGTCATCAACTAGTACAAAAGTTTTTGATATCATCAAATTCTATAATTTTGATATTGAGTATTTCTCTATTTAGGTCGTGCAATTTTTTTAAAAAAATATGTTTATCTAAATAGGTACAAGAACCTATAGTGTATATTTAGAAATGCAAATAATCTCAACTAAAAAATAACTTTCTACTTTAAAGTTATAGATTTGTCGAGCTCTACAACTTTTTTTAGAGTTTATCTTTATATGACATATGAAAAAGTTATGTGTATATATGTGGTTCCAAAAAAATAATTTCTAGACATAAAAATCAATTTCCATAGGTGGACGGGACATAAGCAACCATCTCTGAAAATTGATTTCTAGAGACAACTATATCTGAAAACCAAACCATTTCTAGAGGCGGTTGTCTTAATTAGCGTCCGCCTCTGTAAACCAATTTATAGAGAGACGATTTAAAACCGTGGCCTCCCTAGCTTTATTGTACAAGCGGCTATGTTTCGATTGCCTGTACACTGATACAAAGAGTAGTGTCTCTGAAAATACTTTTCTAGTGATATTTGTCTAGGTTATAAAACTATTTTAAGCTGGCACTGCACTTGAAGGAATAATGATAATACGAAGGGGATGGATAAGATAAACAAAAAGTTCAAAAAGCTATATGTGTGCACCCTTTTTCTACTAGAGATAGCTCAAGGGAACATATAGTTTAAGATATATATATACATATATATATATATATACATATATATATATATATATATATATATATACATATATATATATATATATATATATATATATATATATATATATATATATATATATATATATATATATATATATATATATATATATATATATATATATATATATATATATAAAACTTTTATAGCTGCATACTGAACCAAACAACATGCTGATGCTGTCACTGCAGCTAAGCATTGCCGGGAGTGCACAGTACGGCAGATAAAAGAAAAACCAGATAGGTTAGCAGATAGGAGTATGGACCATGCACGCACCTGGACAATATATGGGGCAGCATGGCCGGCCGGTTTGGTCGGTCTCACTCTCACATTGCATTATCAATCTATCTATGGGAGCCGTACGGACCAGCAACCAGCTAGCTAATTATAATCACCTTTACTGTTGTCATTATTGTGTGTTGTTATATACATACGGTTAGCTAAACGGGTCCCCCTTTTTTACTGGACATACGGTTGATTTGCGTTGGTAACTTTTCGGTCTGAATTCACGTAGCTTGAAATTCTGAAAAGCAACTGGATTGGTTGTTGAATAGCTTTTAAAAATCTGAAAATGTTAGGTTTTTAATTAGTTTATGACTTCTCATTTATTTTTTTATTTTATAGCTACATATATATATATATATATATATATATATATATATATATATATATATATATATATATATATATATATATATATATATATATATATATATATATATATATATATATATATATATATATATATATATATATATATATATATATATATATATATATATATATATATATATTCTTAAAATCAAAATGTGGTAACTTATTAAGCTTTTTCAAATGTGGCGCATTTGTCTTCCTTAAAAAAGAAATTTTTTTATGCATTTGCCCAAACATGTTTTTATCACGATTTTGTAAATATGGTTTTTTTTTGCAGCAACTAGATTTTAAAAGATAAAAGGGATTCAATGTCTAACTTTTAATTAGCTCTTTTTTTTCTATAGATGCATTAATTCTATTTTGTATATATATTTTAAAAATCCAATTGGATTTCACTTTATCGATCAACTTTAATTTTGTTTCCGTAGATAGCATTATAGATTTTGTGTATACAACTTTATCTATGTACACTACAAAAATCCGGACTAACAAAAAAAAAACTCTGTTTTCTGATAAATGGTACTTTCTAATTAAATCTCTAGAGAGAACATAGTGGCTCACTTTTTTACCTTTCTTAATAATATAATATCAATAAATATGTTAATTTCAATAAATAAATAAATAAACAAATATGGTTTATTTCTGTGTAACTTAGGACACAGCAAGAGCACTTCTTTTTTTTCAATTCCTGTAGACGACTATAAGAATCAGAAAACAGAGGGAGGTAATTATATATAAGCTCAAAAATTCCAAAGAAAAAAAGTTCACAAAATCTAAAATACCCCTAGGAAAGAAAATCTTTAGAAGCTTAATTAATCAGTATAACCTGTCCCGGCCAAAAAACACTAACATTCATTTATATATGTATTCATGTACAATTGAATATTCGCGTGCGTGCGGCGACATGCATCTATACATGAATATATATATTTGCACCCGAATTAAACATGGTACATCGTACACTTGGCGACAATCGTCCAGTGTCGTTTGTTAGTCATGTACCTACGTACTACTCGACATGTATTAATCATAACCATGGATCGATCTCCTGTTGATTAGTTAAATTCGCCACTTGAGAACTAATCAATCAGTAGTATTATATAATTGAAATCAGTCTCCTTTCGATCGGTTAATCAATCCATGCATGATGCACTGAGAGATCTTCTGCAAGGTTTCCTTTTCTTCTGGATATTATTATTGTTTAGATTTGGGGCCTGATATGATCCTCTATTTTGATTAGTGTGGCACCTTAAAAATAATAGTAAATTGCTCATGCCCTGTCTCATCTCTGCAAGTGCTAAGATTTAGATTGGTCATCAGCAACTGCGTCTGCATGTGCCTGTGCCACGATGAATACTTTGGTACCAAATTGCAAATTAATTATTGAAAGAAAGCAGAGTTACCATTTTGGGTCCCATATTCTCTTGGAGCGATTCCAATAGAGAGCAAGTATTTTGTCTAACCTGCACAGATGCGGGACCCATATTTAGTTCACATTAAATAATTTTTCATATGAAGTAAAATTCCATATATATAGTGCTAAAGTTGAAGAAAAAAGAAGGCTTGACTGTTTAAGGGTCCTTTTCTCGTCTCTCTTTTGTTTCATATACTGCTCAGAGTATAAGTATAAAATTTTATCCTAAAATTATTTTTTGCCATTTCATACACATGCTTTCGACTTATAAATAGATAAAAAAATATTCACACAAGCATCTGAGACACTATTAAGTTAAAAGGTACTCCCTTCCTTCAGTTCAAATTACTTATTGTACTAGAGCATTTAAAATATATGTCAAAATATTTAATTTAAGCAAAGCACTTCATTTAGAGAAGTCTTTTTCTTCCTACCCTTCATCCATACAACCATACTAAATTACTAATAGTATTATTACAAAGAAATTTAATGCTGATTTCATAAAGATAATTAGTATATACTCCCTCCGTCCCATTTTAAGTGCAACCATGAGTTTCCGTGCCAAATTTTGATCGTCCGTCTTATTTGAAATTTTTTTGTAATTAGTATTTTTTTTGTTGTTATGAGATGATAAAACATAAATAGTACTTTATGTGTGACTTATGTTTTCAATTTTTTTCAAATAAGACGGACTTATGTGTGACTTATGTTTTCAAATTTTTTCAAATAAGACGGACGATCAAAGTTGAGTACGGAAAAGTATGGCTGCACTTAAAATGGGATGGATGGACTAATTAATAAGGGTACTAATATAATTTATCACATCTTCTAGTTCAGTGTAAGATATACTAGAACGATAATAAATAATATATTGAGGAAACGGACGGAGTACATATGTAAAGTATCAAGAGTCCGGCCGGTTGGCAACAAACGAGAGGATTCCAAAGCACCAGTTAATTAACGTACGTATGTACGAGGCTACAATTGTACGTGATTACGGTTACGAGCAATCCAATATTTTCTCGCTCGAATCTGTTTAAAATAACTCTCCCAATTCAATTTCACCAAGTACACTGTCGGAATTCGTTTTAATTTGTACTTCGTATACGTACGTGTTAGTTTGTTCGCTGTACCTTTTTGTACGTATAACTTTCTGTACGCTACAAAAATTAGTTGCGATGAATCGATCAATTTGCACTTGATGCTCTCATTGACTTTTGTTCACACGGTAAATTATCTTGTCAAAAGAGAACAAACCGATTAATCATTATATATGGGTTGGTTAAGCAGAGCATCTGTAACCATTGAAAAACAAATATACTCGGTCTCCATAAATTATATTTGGAAAGAAGCATTTTAAAATTACCCCGATTCAAGAGGAATCGAATCTCTCTTTAGTTTAAAGAAAAAAGGTGCTTTGTGATCATACCTAATTTTTAATTCTAATGTATGGAAGCAGCATTGTTGGATTTCAGCCGGCCTCTGATCTTCAATAAAGGTTAGGGCCTGGCATATCCATTTCATAGATTAGGATGAGTTCTATTATTTTAGCTCTGCTTCTATTTGAAAATTTTTAAAAGCAACAAGCTAGCGTGAGCATCCTCGAAATTATTTTTTTTATTTAGAGGATACCCACGCTGCATGTTCCTCTTAAAAAACTACAAATAGAAAAAGGGGAAAAAAACAAAACTACTCCTAAGCTATGTTGATTTAAAATTTAGAATTAACTTCTAAAATTTAAATTGGTTGTAACTTACCTCAAACAAACATACCTTGAAATGTTCTTTGAATTTGGCAAATTCCTTAAAAAGAACTCTATTTTTAAATATCTGAATGGCAAAATTTATATAAAAGTAGGAAAACACAACAGGCGTGATGGTTAGACATGGGCGCATGACTCCACTCACGGTATCCAAATACAATTGTTCATAATTACACATATGCAGATGCATTTTACGGTTCCTTCGGAACTTAGAAATTTTACAGCATTTTGAATGGAATTGGTCCATTTTCTCTAAATTTTTTGTAAAATTTCTTCATTTCAAACAAGACATTGATAGGGTCTAATGGCGACAAAAATTTAACATTGGTGTCCATATCTTTGATAATATACGAGAAGACACACTTTGTTTACATGTATAGTCTGTAGTGGTATGTGTGCATGTCAGCTTGCGTATCATTGAAAAATAATTATTTAGAAGCAACTGATATAATTAATAGTCTAATAATTAAAAAGAGAATTCAGTGACCTCCTCTACTGCCTTTGAGAGTGTGAGTGGCACCACAGTCACGGACTCACAATGGCCTTGATCATATTGATTAACTAGATGGGTTCCACATGCGTTGCCGGGGGAGAATTATGTGATAAATAGTAGATATGGATAGTAAAATTTTCTTTCTTATTTACTATATGATTTTCTTTTTTGTTTGTTACACATTTTGTATCTCGATCGATCGATTATCCAAATGTTATAAATGATTGGGTTATATGTTGTGGCTTTTAGAGAGAAGGGATATAATTTGCACCATTGGTGAATCATACAAAGGCTAAAAAAAATTGAGGTCATATATGTCTTAAGGAGAAGAGAAAATTAACATTAACTCACTTAGCAGGGATGAGTTTTATAGATATGTAGGATTACCAGCACCGAGCACAGATGAAAGTACCATTTTAGATCAGATCGAGTGGGATATATACACACACTCTTATGGAAAGGAAAAAAGGACCGTATATATAATGTTTTACACCGTACAAGCTAAGATACTATACACTGTAATTGTACGTGCAATTAGCAACTTAATACAAAACGAATAATGCCAATCAAGTACGATGGCCCGTACGTACTGACGATGTACGCACATAGTACGCCGTATATATGTATTTCCGGTGGCCATATCCACCGGATTCTCTGGCTTTAGCCGTACGTGATGGATGGGCTATTAGCTACAACTCTCTTAATTAATCTCTGTACCGTAACGCTGGTAATTAACGATCTCCTATTCTTCACTGCCACTTTAGGGGGAAATTGTAGAGACAAATTGTATTAGTGATATATATCTAGGTAAATAGGTGAATGTGGCAAATAACTACTCATTTCACATATGTGTTAAGGATGCAAATTATATCACTGCTATGAAAAAGTCTTTTCCAGATGGTAAAAAATGATTTTGGGAGGCGGGTGAACAGTCCTCTAACAGAAGGCATGGAAAATTGTCAATTTTCGTTAGTTGTTCAAAACTGCATATAAAAAATCAATTTTCATATATGATCACGTTAGATACCCAACATAAAAATTGATTTTAACAAGCGGTCCACTAAAGCGGCCTAAGTGTAGAAAAGAAAATTCAGATCGAATCAGCCTGCAATTCAAAAATTTAGATCCATTCACATCGTGTGTATCATTGTAGACACAAACACGAATTCACAAAATTCCCCAAACTTCACAAAAAAAATCATAGTAGCAAGTGAGCGAGCGAACAGTAGTTAGGTGCCAGCCGGACCTTGGAGGCTAGTAGAGCAGCACCGTCAACGCCCTTGAGCCACCGAGAAGCAGACCTACCCTATGGTCGTCGTTGTGGTTGCCAAGTGGAAGCTCTCGCTATCGTCGAGGAGGTGGAGCGCTGGCATTGTGAGCCACTGCTGCCGCCGCCGCCTGTCCTGAGGCCAGCTAGTGCCAGATCTAACAGTCTCGAGACGAGCCATTACTAGATGAGGTCCATCGCCGCAAGATCTAGTAATTCCAAGGCTCACTGCTCTAATCTTTCTCCTCATAAGTGCGAAGCTTGAGCGAGTGGTGCGCCGCAGCAAGGCTAGCTAGCTCTTGACTTTGAGTCAGCAACGACAATGTTGACATGGAGGTAGCGCCTGCCATGGTGGAGGGGATGGAGAGGAGAGGTGAGAGATGGGATATTGTTTTGAGTTGATGAACTAGTCTTGACTATGTTAACATCCTTTAGAGTAATCTTTTAAATGTAAATTTTATATCTCCTACTACCTCTCGGTTTCTCCTTAATTAATAGTCGTAAAATTTCTTAAGGAAATAAATACTAGTAAATAATATTTGTGAACCGAAAAGTTTATTCTAGTACTTGAAACTATTACGTTAAAGTGTTTTAGCCGTTAAACTATAATAAAAAATTACCCAACTTCACTCACTAGTGATAGAACTATGGGTCGTGTGTTAATTGTGAGAAACAAAAGAAATGTCGGTACAAAGTAAAGTGGTTCGTTTTAAACAGTGTGTTTGGTCAAGTGAGCCAAAAAGGTCAGGGTTAATTATGTGTTCCGTCGAAATAGTTTAGAGGAGTACTAGCAGAGAGCAAACTTTTTCCTATGGATGGAGGCAGTGTGCCGGCCAGTGACCCTAAACCTTAAAAGTTAAAACAAGCTAGAGCTACTCATTACATATGAAGGAAGTCTCAACTCTCATCAGCATCACTCTCTCTCTCTCTCTCAAAGAGAAAAATGGAAATACTTTAATTTCTCTCTTTCTCCACACTTGTATGAATCACACACAACTTACCTATAATTTCACTTTTTTTAATCTTTCTTTCCTCTGTTCCCTTTTCAAGGACTGATTGATCCAACCACCTCAACAACTACAGTCACAGCAAAAACATATACTGGTGGCAAGCTAATATAAGATGGAGAGAGAGAGGGCCAGAGCTGAAAACTACAGGAGATGGATCACCATCTGCATCTCCATCTCCATCTCTCTTGGTTTCTTTCCTGAAACACATATTCCAGCTAGCCCTTGATTTGGTTTTGCATGGAAAGATTTCTTTGTGGTGTGGCAAAAGACTCTAAGCTATAGCTACTGTTCCCCGGTCAGCTGGATCGTTTGGTGTTGCACAGTATCACTGCAGCTGGCTAGCTTTACCTGCACTGCCAGTAGTACTGATCATGAACATATAATTAAGTACATATCTCTGAATTATTCACATGCATTGGCGATCTGTACATGTTGGATATTAATTTGTTAATTTCATACACACCAAGTTCAATCATGTACAAGGGAAATAATGTAGGCATGCATGCATCTAAAGGGAGTATATATTATTACTCACTGATTTGCAAAATGCATGAAAAATTCAAGCCATTTGGATTGAACACATTGTCAAGGGCATGTAGAGTTCTTTCTTTTCACTGATGAATTACCGAGCATTCATGCCATCCTCATGTACATGTTGATCAGCCTCTTTCAGGTTTCTGTCGGAATTGGGTCGAACATACTGTATATACGCTTCAATGCTGAATCTTAGACCATAGATTGTGCATGTGGCCACTAATAGGCAATAATTCTCTACCTCTTCGTTGTCCGTTTGAGCAATGATCATAACAGCACTGGAATATATACCCACGTACTGACTAATCTGAAAATTACCAAGAAGAACAAGACATATATATTAGAATGAAGAAGCTAGCTAGCTTAGCTAGTTCTTAAGAATCATCAGAGCTAGTTGAGGACCCTGAGTTTTGTTTCATGTATGGTATATATGGCGTGCAATCTAGCTACATATATTAATATGTGAAGGAAAGCAGTAGATGATGATAGAAAAATTATGAAAACTTTTCTGAAAGAAAACTGAAAACCAGACAAATTTAATTACTAATTAACTTTGGAATGATAACAAATAAAAAAGTATAGACCATGTAAGTGAAACTAACCTTAATTATCTAGCTAGCACTTCCCATGTTTCATATTATAAGATGTTTGAGTTTGTCCTAAGTGCAATTTATTGATCAAGTTTAGAGAAAATATAGAAGCAACTACAACACCAAATAAGTTTTTATTAAATCTAGCATTGAATACATTTTAATATAATATTATATTTTTTTTTCAGTAAATGATACTAAATTTTAATTTTACAAACTTAGTCAAACATGAAAAAATTTGACTCGATAAAATGAAACGAAGGGAATAGATTTCTTCCTGGTCTTACATTGATATTAGTGGAAACTGGAAAAAGAAGATGAGATGCATGATCAAATCGATGTGGAAATATGATTGATGGTGTCGGAGAGCCTTACCTATCAGTGACCCCATGAACACTGAGCCCAACATACAACCGTGTCATAAAAACATATATATATGTTGATCGATTATATTGGGGCCACATGCAGACGCAATAACTAACTTGAGAGTAAAACAAGGAGCCATGGGCATGGCCACCCTTGCCTCCTCGGAATATAGTACTAATTTAATTGTTAAGGATCAAAGAATGCATCAAATATATGCCTTGAATTTTCATCTGATTTATCCCCACAATGTGAACTTTAGTTTTGATTAATTGTGTGATGCTAAGCCTTGTTGGTCATGCAAATATAATGCATCATGTAACGTTACTGTCAGCATTTAATTAATTTGATATATAGCTCATGCATGGAGAGGATCTTCCATTTATATATTATAATTGATTTGAAGCTTGTGACTTTTTATGTAACCAGAATGATTAGATCACAGATCAATGAACATGTATTGGGAGTATCTCCTTGGAATGCTTTGATTCCTCTAGTTTAATTGGTAATCGAACTGCAGGTTAAAACACGCAACCGTCAGTAATTAAGAAACACAATTACCTAAAAAGTGGAATAGACACACACACAAACAGACATGATCTAACTAGCAACCTCTCATTACATGTCACCAGCATGTATTATATGTTGCACGTTCTATGACAAAATTATATGTGTGCAGCTCATGTATGCATGGAGCATATGCCTGATCTATTATTGAATATATATGTCATGAGCAAAAATGGAAGCACTTGCTTTGTCTACACGCTAATATTATTTTCTTCTATAAGCCAATACTAGCTCCCTCAGTTCCATCATACTTGCCGTTTTAGATAAAACCGAGATCAAATTTTTAAAACTTTCGCTCTAAACAAATTTAAAATATTTAGTTTAGAATCATAAATTTAAAATACTAGCTCCCTCAGTTCCATCATACTTAACTAACTATATTGCAACGTGTTCATGTTCGCGAATTTAAAGTTAGCTAGGATATCGATGTGCACAAGAGCACAAATGATGAATCGATCGACATCGATCTTAACTACGTGATACTATATACGTTGGAGACTTGAGTCTTCTCGTGTTGTTGCTAATTAACTAGGTAGACAAGTTGACATTTATACAATGCAACAAGTCCCTGTGTCCCCATTTATATATATCAATCAACGTATCTGTTAGTATATATTGTTAGTAGGTAGTGTGCTGATTTTTTAAAATTAATGTGATTGTCTGATTGAGATGACTGGGACCGGTCGATCTCTGAAATGAGCAGTCCATTTTGGTATGACTAATTTCAAATAAGATAGTTGCAACAAGCAAGGTCTAATTGTAAGAAAACAATTTCTTGGTTCAACCAGTACTATAGCTATTCCTATACAGGGTGGTCTCTACTACGTACCAATATTTGCGCGTTCGCAAAAAAAAAAAACCAATATTTCTACTGCTTCCTCCGTCTCAAAATGTATCTATTTAGCACAGTAGTTTATCCCAAAATGAAGTTATTTCTCCACCTACCATCTCATCTCAACCAATCACAACCATTCTCTTCACCTACTTTAATTCTCTTCTCCACCAATCACAACCCTCTTCCAATCATTTGTACCTATGTTCTTAATACACGTGGCTACCTCAAAAATAGTTACATTTTGGAACGGAGGAAGTACCAGTGTTAATATTGCTAGTGGAAAGATCCATTTAAAGGTTCTTGTACCAATAGAAACCAGTAATGGTTGTTCTTATTATGATTTTATTACCTCGATATAATTGGTTAAGTTCAATAAAGTGTTTTCATATTATATTTTGAAAAAATAATGCCTCGTCAATTCTACGACCATAGTCAAGAAGTAGCAATTAATAATATAAATAATAGACAAAATCCATTATATGAGAAAAAGATGAAATATCTAAATTGATACTTTTACTAGTAAGGCTGTGTTCGTTAGTTCACCTCCCAACTCCCTCCCCTCATTTTTCGCGCGCACGCTTTTTAAAATTGTTAAACGGTGTATTTTTTGAAAAAATTTCTATACGAAAGTTACTTTAAAAAATCATATTAATCTATTTTTTTAAAAAAAACTAATACTTAATTAATTATGTGCTAATGAGTCGCTCCTTTTGCGTGCACTACATATTATTTTCCAACTAGGAACAACGAACGAAGCCTAAGAGATCACCACAAAAATTGTTATTAAATATAATATTGCTTTCAGTGGGCGTATTAACCATATTGAATCAAGAAATAGCTGGACGAAAAATATATTATCTGTTATTATTATACATCAAGAATTAAATTAATGATCGATCAAAAATAAAAAAAAATTATATCCTATATATGTCAATGCAAAAGTGCAGAGCTTTATTGATCAGTATGAAACAAATTATTGAATGGATTGTTTCTACGGATTATCTACTTGATTGTAGAAATAAATTAAATATTTTAATAAATAGACCTAACAAATAACTTTCCCAAGTGATATAGTAAAATGGATTTTTTTTTAAAAAAAGTGTCGTTTTCAATGATCGAGCAAATAATCCATTTTAACGATCTGATAAATAATCTGAAAATAACTAAAGCCAGCTTGCATGAATTGAATACAAGGTTATGTATCTAATATCAGCAATTAAGAAATCAAGGCTTGCTATAATATACAGATGCAACGAGAGAGTTCACAAGTAGCAAATTAACAAACACCAAAACAGTGAGCACGTTGTAGTAGTCTTGTAGATCGAATGGAATTATGCAGGTATGCATTATTCTTTTTTATTAATTTGTTCATGCTAGCTAGGTACATGTGTATTAATTAGCCAGGCCCAGTACATCGATGTGGGAAGAGGAGACAAACAGATGGATGTGTCTGAATGTGCATGAGAACAAATTGAACTGTCAGCAGCCGTTATCATGCACGTATATATGGGACAATTTGGCTGTTAGCTGTTTCGGAGAACCATTTGAGTAGTAGCAATTCCGTCTCATCGATCTCTGGTAGGCACACACATCTCTTTCTCTCACCAGGAGATCCATGATGCATGAGTGCATCCATTGTACCAATGGACTATATGTACTTTATAACATCCTACCTACAATATTATTGCACATTGACATATTTTTTTTTAGCTTCCTTTCCTGAAATAATACAGAGAGCATGAAACATAGGCCCATGAATCACTAACAAACTACTTTAATTATTGCTAGATAGTCATCAGTAATTCCTGATATATATAAGGTGCACTGATCTATTGAGAGTCCTAACATATATAGTGTATTAATTTGGAGGCAGATATAGAGGGTAGCATTTTCCAGGCTGAAATAAAACCAGCTGGTGGGTAGGGCGGAGCCCTGCTCCTTTGTGAAGGCAAGGGCGAGTTCATGTTTTCACCCACGGGTCCCCATGTGGTCCTAAAAGTGTAGAATCACACATGCACACATCATAAAGACAATTTTTTTTTTTGAAAAAAATATCCCTTTTCACTGATTTTATATAAATATACTCCCTCCTTCCCTAAATGTTTGACACCATTGACTTTTTAAAACATGTTTGACCGTTCGTTTTATTCAAAAACTTTTGTGATATGTGTAAAACTATATGTATACATAAAAGTATATTTAACAATAAATCAAATGATAGAAAAAGAATTAACAATTACTTAAATTTTTTAAATAAGACGAACGGTCAAACATTTTTAAAAAAGTCAACGGCGTCAAACATTTTAGGATGGAGGTAGTACATGTTTAGAAGGGATTTGCAGAAGTAAACAATTTGCATAAACATACTCTCAGCGACGGTGGTATATTTGTAAAAAAAAAAATTGCATCCCGGTCATTTCTTTGGGCGAGTCACATGTGTCGCTCATGCCCATTGATCGAGTTGTAGCCGCACCATGCCATCCCATCCTGAATCTCGCTCCACTAGCATGAGTCATTGGTGCACCTCTTCCTCCATGCTGGCACATCCATGATCATCCATTCTAGCTACATCACCATGTATACCAAACTAATAACAGTCCTCTCAACAGCTTTCGTCAGCCATTATCATGAAGGATTGTGTCTTCAAATGGAGGTCCAAATTAAAGCCACTCACAGGGTCCTGACGGAGGCTTAGTGTAGGATCGTAAATGACCTTTTACACTCTAAAACTAGCCAATGAGATGGGGGCTACTTCACTTATATAATAGATCCCTTGCCATTACTCCCTCCTTTTCTAAATGTTTTACGCCGTTAACTTTTTTAAACATGTTTGGCCGTTCGCCTTATTCAAAAACTTAGGACCTGCAGGGCTAGGCAAGGAAGTCAGGGTCAAGGGAGAGGCATTCTCATCCAACCCAGCCATAACCTGTGCCACTTTGCCAACCCTAGGCATATAGAAGGAGATAGAGAAGTATGGTAGCCAGCCAGAGATAGAAGTATGTGTACATGTAATTAATATAATTAACTTATTAACAGATCGATGTAAGCGTGCAGGCAACTAGCTAGTTGTGAACTGTGACGTGACCAAGGCAAACAAGTCAACCTCTAGGATGCAGGACATGACCCAACAAGAATCCATTCTTAGGCTCAACTGCTGAAAGGCCCTGCAAGGTTGGGTCGATCAAATTTCTAGCCATAGCTAGAGTAATTAATATACACCATGCATGGCACACATGTATATAATCAAAGAGCCTACATCATCTCTTTCTTTGCTACAACTAATCATGCTGGATTAGACAACAAAAGAAATTCAATCAAATAGATCCCTCTTTAACCTCTCTCTCTTTCTCTCTCCCTTACTTTTTCTCGTACACACAAATTAAAGGTACACAGTCCTATCAAAATCGACAAGTATATATACACTTCCTGTCAAAATGCCGGAAATGCCGTTGAGATATCTTGTCAGGTAAAAAAAAGTGTGAAAATCAGGAAGGTAAAACATTAATTTTCTATCGCGATCTTCTGGAGGTAGTAAAAAGCATGTGTTGTCACTGTACATGTTCTCTCGATATCTCACCTAACTTTCACACTCCATTGTTTTTCATTATTTTCCTTATTGCAATTTATATCACTGATGCTAATTGAACACCATATGGACGTGCAAGTACTTAATAATGAACACAATGTATGTACTGTTATGCACTAGCTTAATTCAGAGTCAAATAAGAGGACAGTGGCAGAGTTGCTAGAATTGCTTGATTGTCACCATCTTCTCTAGATTAGATTGTAGGATAGAACATGTTAATTACTTCTAGCTAGCTGTACAAAACATTAGCCTGTGAGTTCTAATCTCACATTAAGAGTACTTAGCTCAACGTGACCAAGTAAATCTAAATAAGGAAATTTTGGTGATTAGGACTGACCAGTGTCGATTGAAGCCATAACTGCCGTCTTGCTCTCTTCTTCTTCTTTTTCTTCTTCTTCCTCTAGTTGATCTAGTTGAGGGATCTCAGCTCCTTCGATATCGATCGGTGTATAGTACGTACTCCGTCAAATTTTTCTATGAACTTAGTTAATTTTAGAGTAGTTTAACTTTAATCAAAGTCAAAACAACTTATAATTTGAAACGGAGTGAGTAGATGAGAGTGAGAGATCCTTGCTTGAAAGGTGATTGTCCTCCTCCTTATAGCGCTAGTGTCACTGCAGGGCAAAAGTACAAAATCCCTCCAGCAAGGATCGGCTGTTTTAGTGTTCATGTGAAAGTGCGAGAGGTGGTTAGATCGATGTTTCGCTTGGGAGATCTCCCTTTTATAATCACTGTGAGAAATTAGGCCTGTTACCACGCCTTCCTTACATGTTTACTTATCGGATGGACTAGGCCCAATGTAATGGTGTTTCAAGATTGTTAGCTGAGAGATCAACAAACATAGCTGGCAGGGGCGGATTTAACGTGGGTTCAAGTCCCCCCTACACCCACTGGACCTATGGATACCCCCTGAGTCCACCCTTCAATTTTTTCGCCATGGTTGATAACATAGGAGGTGCTAAAGGTCTCTGAATAGCTGGAGGTTAAAGAAACCACGTATTGGTATGTTGAGATGATGTGTTTAATACTAAAATGATGTGTATACGCCGGCGTACTCGGTATGTTGAGTCCCCCAACATTTTGTTCCTAAATCCGCCCTTGATATATAGCCGGGTAAGTAATTATTACATGACTATGTAACTATTATTGGCTTAACAATTGTTCATTTGGAAGAGGTCATCCTTCAGAATGGATGGATGGGTGTCAATTCGGAAGGGGGCCGAACGGAGACATCCATTCATATATACAGTGTACTTCAATTTTAACATTACAATAAAGTACTCCATTCACCCGTTCTTTCATTGTGTGTCTCAAATAGCCTGATTACCTGAGAGTGAAATCTAGCTAGGGATAGTTTGAGATTGTGAGTTGCTATGACGAGTTGGATCTGATTGATTTTAGTTTCAGCCAACACACCTTTAATTTGATCTTAGTGTTTTTTTATAAAAGGAATTGAGCTTGTAATGCAATAAGATCCACACGAGAAAACAAATCTATCTATTATCTATCTATCTATTATATATTAAAAGTCCATTAAACATCCTACAAACACTCTCAAGACGACACGTGGCATTCTTATAAACGCTCCTAAACCGCCACGTGGCACTATTTAATCTCACCGTCGATTTTTATTTAAATTGGTGGACCCGTTATTTTAGACCATTAGATTATATCTATATCTATACCGTTGATTTTCACTTAAATTGATGGATCCGTTATTTAGATCATTAGATTAGATATATATCTCTAATACTAATACTTTCCACCTATACATACGAGAGAGAATAGGTTCGCCAAAAAAAAAGTAAGTATGTAAGATTGAAAAGGAACAATAAAACCTACATACGTACGGTAAAAGAATAAAGCCATCGTGTCAAAAAAAAGATAGAACCAAAAAAATTATACGTATATAGTATCATACAAAAAAATAAAAAACTCCCATATACTCCCACATATTATTTATTATTAATAAATTTGAAAAAAATAAATATATTCTTCGAATTAGTAAAGGTGTCTCATGTGATTATCAACAATAAGTATTGAAAATAAACCAAGCGCTAAACTATAGATGTTTGTCAAAAAATATAAATGTTTAACACCATAAACACACATGGTGTCTACTCTATACCAGGAATCTACTCAAAACTTAAAAAAAAAATTCTTTTGATCACCTCCATCTTCTCTTTTAGTACCGTCGAATTACAACTTCGCTCATTTTCAAATTGCATAATGTTTAACACCATAAACACGTGGTGTCTACTCTATACCATGAATCTACTCTCAAAACATAAAAAAAACATTCTTTTGATCACCTCCATCTTCTCCTTTTCCTTTCATGAAGGGCATAAGCATGAATAACATAGTTTGCTACGTTGCTATAAGTATAACAGGGATGTACATATGGGAGTTAAGGCGGTCCCAGTGGAGACCACAGTCACCAATAGTGCTCAACTTACTACTTACCGATGCACAACTCGATAAGAGTGTGATAGTAAATTAGGCATTAAAATTGTGCTCCAGGTTAATCTGGAGGTGCACAACTACATCGATATGGGACCCATGTTTCAAGGCAACAGACAAAGAAAGTCTCGCCACTACAATCGGCTTCACGCATTAGAGAAGCATTTATATATAACTTGATGTTATTCTATTAATTTGTACAAGTGGTATTTTTACAATATTTATATATAGTTTTGAAAATTGGTGAGGCACGAAACACTTACGTGTAGTGGATATTTCAATGTATTAATGATGTATTAGGCTTATTTTATTGATACATTACGTAGTTCATCTTTTAAACAGTGATAATAGGTTGAAGTGACAACAAGAAAATTTATATGTAACCAGAGGCAAAGTGATTTTATTTAATCTAGGAGATAACCTTATTACTTAAATATATTAAATATATTAAAGTATGCAATATATTTCTCGGCTTATAAATGATGAGATATAACCTTTTTTAAAAATTGTCTTCATAAAACTGCCCACGCATCTGCGCGGGCTTTCTTTCTAGTTAATTAAATAAGTATATTAATTACAAATTAATTGAGCTTGTAATTGATTAGTTTTTAGTTAGCTGGCCAAAATACAGTGATATATATAAATGGGTTAGGTCATGTGCTTAGTCTCGGGTGTGTGGCATATATTTATGCAAACGACGTCTTTTTGATCAAAACTACTAACGACCCTATCGTTTGGCTGATTATAAGCATAAGCGAAATAATATATTTACAAATTACAAATAACTTGTGATTAAAATTTTTATATACGTGTAATTAACGATATTAAAGCAAAGGCTGAAAAATAAAATACGACGAAAAAAAATCTCAAAATAAACGTAACTCCAAATTAAATTTAAAGTTAAAAATTTAAATTTTGGCTGATAAGCATAATCTAAGCGAAAAGATGGGGGCCGTAAGACCATAGAAGAGGACCTGCGAGCTAGAGCACAAGAAATATTAAACAAACAAGAGACAACACTTCCTCTCTTTTCTCTTTTCTGATCATCTCTTTTCAACTTTTTCGATCCAATTCCATCATTCAAACAGAAAGGAATGGCTCACAAAGGACGCCTTTTATGACCGAGATCGAAGGAAAAAGTGCTTTTAATTTCTATCTGACGCTTATATGTTAAAAAGAACAAATAATGTCACCATTATAGTCAGTGAGGTGTGACTTAGAACATATATAAAAGGCCAGCATGTTTTCCTCGAGGGCACATACATACGACAGCGCCAGTTAAGTGCACTAACGATTAATTATGCGCTCTAAATTAAATTAATTAATCTTGAGAATATTTTTATTTTGCCCTTCTTTTATGAGGCGATCCATATATATATATCACAGATCTATAGATGGATGTGAATCGATGTTCATTGTGTCTTTCTTTTTTGTGATAATTTTTAGTTTATTACCTATAGTGTCATCAGGGATATTTCATTATACTAGTTATTGCCCTGAAACTCTTGTGCAACAGTTGCAGGTTAACTATGGGCCAGTAGCCAGCATTTGAATTTCTTTTTTGGAATGCGCAAAAGGTTTGCGAATCCGTATATTATATCTGAGTTACACAACGCAAAAGGCTATACATGCTCTTGTCGGGTACATGGTAGAGATCTTAGGAAGAGTAAGCGGAAAAAAAAAAGAAAAAAAAAGCTAAATAGTCCGTCCACAAAGAAATGGTTGATGTTATCACCTTTTTGGCTTTTTCACGGTCTTCTGGGTATGATTTCGCCCACAATTTTATATTCAAATAAGTTTATAAAATCTAATAAGTTTATGAGATTAAAAGGGCATTTTCCAAGAAAAATATATACACATCAATTTTTTTGAAGTTTAAATCTAAATATCTGAAAAGTAATTGGTAGTAAAAGTTTTAAAGTTTACCTGAAGACAGGCACCCGGATTTAAAGTTAATCATATCCGTTAGATTTAAGTGCCTCAAAATTTGTAAATTTTAATTTATCTAAAATGCACCTTTCTAAGCCTAAAATTACATTGTTATGTGATGTACAATTTTAGTCCATGTTAACTGTAATTTTGCTTTCATATCTCATCTATGGTTTTACTTTGTGTTATAAGATTAATTTTTTTGCATGTGACGCCAGTCTCTCCTCACGTCTCACGTCGCTTGCTCTTCCCCATGTTTTTAGCCGACGTTACTTTCTCCATCTCAAAAAAAAAAAAAACTCAACCTCATACTATGATGTGATACATCTTATTACAATGAATCTAGACATACTTTACGTCTAGATTTATTGTCCTAGTACTATGTTGTCTTTTTTTATAGAAAGCGTTGTTATGCAAAACTTTTTTCAATTTCATCTCTTCTCTCTCCTGCATATCAACAAATTTGCTTAGATGGCAATTAAGGTAGCCTGATAATAATTACCATTGTATATCTAATAGGATCTATACACAACCTACATAATTTAAAAGACTAGCTTAATACATCATCAGTACGCTCTACCTTTTAAGTTATGATCCGCATAATCAATTATCACTATCAGATTAAATCCACCAATGACATCATCAAACCACGTCATCCTTATTACATAAATTGCATCATTAATTGCATCTCCTAGAGAAAGAAATGTAAAGAAAGAGCTTCAAAGAAGGAACCGCCTGGGGTGTTTTTCATGTTTTAGTATTTTATTTTTACTAGAAAAAATACCCGTGCATTGCACGGATAATGATTTTTTAAGTGATATATTAAAAGAATAAGAGCTAAGCAATAAATAGAAATATTAGGATCACTATACATTATAATTGAAAAGGATAATGAAAATTGTAACACTGGGATCGCTATACATAGATTATAATTAAAAAAAAGTTAATGAAAATATTTTCCGGGTTTTGGGCCGAAAGCTTTCCTTTCTTTTCAGCCCTAGGCCAGTCCACTACCTCTCTCTGTTTGGCATGCTTCCCTTCGAGCCAGGGACAAGTAGAGCCGTAAGCCCCGCTCGCACCGTCCAATACCATCTTCAACCTTCCGAAGATAGTCCCGTACCCGTACAGTTGCCAGAGCAAATCTTCTCATCAAATTCGATCGAATCTTTCTCGATCACTTAAAATTGGTTGAGGATTTTTTATCCACTCGTTCTGCTCTTTCCTTTTTCCCAATAAGGATGAAGCAAACGATGATCAATTAGTAATTAATATACAAGAAACAAACGATGATCAGTCTCCTCTCTCTCCCCTCCCCCATTAATTCTTCCTATCCATGGCAGCCGGGGTGGCCGGTCTCAGAGCATCTATAATGTTTGAACTAGAAGATGCAAAAAAAAAAAAAGTCATCTTCTGTAGCAAAGATTAAGGTCTCAACTCTTAATCCCCAAACATAGCAAAATTAGGGCTTTTCCCTTGAGAGACTTGAGCGGAGTGATGGAGCGGCAGCACTAGGCGGATCTGGCACGTACTGGTAAATCTCGAGCAAAGCGCTGGCCATGAATTCTCCTCCCAAACACATGATTTGTTAAAAATGTTTTATTTTTCACGAACACGTAAAAGAATTGCACGTTAATACATTAGAGGAAATATTAAAAATGTTCGGATTTTCATGCATCGGAATTATTCTCCTCCCAAACACATTATTTGTTAAAATTGTTCGGATTTCCGTGCATTGAAAATCAGCGCATGCACTATATACAATTTAAATATAGATATACGTACATTTAAAAATGGAGAGAGTAGTATAAATTTCTACTCCCATATTTCAATATAATTGTCGTTTTAGGATTGGTGAGCTATTAGCTGAAGATGAAAATTACTAAGTTATCCTCAAATTATTACTAGTACCAGTTGCATGTGGTCATTTCAACAAGAGAATTAACACAAACAGCACTAGCCACACAAGAAATATTTTAAGCATAGAATTAAGTAGTGTCACATAGAACAGTCCCAACCCATAGTGTCCATAAGTAGTGTCTATATAGTGCCATGTCAATAAGACATCATAATAGAAACTACACTCGACAGCCCATGATTTCTTAAAGTGGGCCATTAATAAATACATCATCTCTCTTCTCTACCAATCATATTTATTCTTCATCTATTATGAAGACATTATTCTATCCTAATGTAAAACTTGATAGTATCTAGTGCATAGGTTCTCATGTTGAAGCTGTGTCTTGCATGAGACCCAGTTTCTTCTTGTCTTCACTCTCTCTTAATTAATATAGTACCACATAAGCTAAAAGTTCTATATGGCAATGTAGTTAATGTCATAGACACTATTCTAGATGGAGGGTTGGGACTGCCCTTATACAAGTAATACTAGTGCTACTTTACTGTCAAAACGTACAAAACGTCAAGTGCTCAGAGACAAATGTTAGGGGGGTACGTAAAACGTCGAAGTAATCTGGGACAGTATGTGCCCTCCATGGCACTATTGCATATGCATGCATCTGTTGGGACTTTATGATCGAACTGCAATTAATCTATCAGTTGCTATTTGATTCTGCGTTGCAGGGTGTGAATTTAATTAATTAAGGTGCAGATCGAGACGACAGTGTGGTCATCTCTGTTCGATCTGATGCGATGCGATGCGATGCATGGGCATCAGGAGCAACATGCCACATGTACTGCTATTGCAACTCTGCCAACGGTAGCTGGCGGTGAACCGATCAATGCATGCCAGGTACATAGTACTCCCTCCATCCTATAATATAGTAATCTAGTACCGGATGTGATATTTTATAGTATAATAAATCTGGACACCTTTCTGTCCAGATTCGTTATACTATAAAATGTCTCATCCGGTACTAAGTTACTATATTATGAGACGGAGGGAGTACGTCCTTTAATTTTGGTTGTCAACTCAACGTAGTACTAGCTATGATCATTTCAGATCGATCGATGCAGATGGAGTGCCAGTTATCGATCGATATCACTTAATTATGCTAATCACAATGCATAATATATAGTACTTTCTAGCTGATAGCATTTTCTCTCTTGCTTGTTGCATCGCTTGCAAGTGTTGCTTAATAATAATTAGTTTTTGATAATTAAGCTAATCAACACCAATCAGTGTTCTAAAATTAAAAAAGGCATCGAGATAGGTGACGAGTCTTCAGGTGTTTGAATCACAATCCAGCCACTAATGCATGGGTGTACTAGCTAATCCAACCCGCTAATTGTGTACGTAGTACTAACTAACATATCGATCGGTCAAATAATTAATCGACAACGTGGCTGGGCGATTAGCTTCACCTGTAAGCTCAAGAAGAGAGAGAGAGAGAGAGAGTCAAGAGTACTATACCAGCTAACTGCGCAGGAAAATTGAAGCTAAGCATCATATTGTGTATGCTTTCAACACTCTAACTGTGCCTTCTCTAACGGTACAAGGCCTCCGTAAGAACGGAGAAATTTCAGAGTAATTTCAGAGATATCATACATCGATCGAGCAAATAATTGATCGATAACTTGGCTGGCCGATTAATTAGCAGCACCTTTAAGCTCAAGAGAGAGAAAGAGAGTCAAGACTATACCATATACTCCCTCCGTCCCATGATATAAAGGATTTTGAGTCTTTGTTTATCCTATTTGACCACTCTTCTTATTCAAAAAATTTTGGAATTATTATTTTTTTTTGATTTACTTTATTATCCAAAGTACTTTAAAGTACAACTTTTCATTTTTTATATTTGCATAAATTTTTTGAATAAGACGAGTGATCAAACACTACAATCAAAAACTCAAAATCCCTTATATTATGGGACAGATGGAGTATTGTACTACTACCTCCATCCCAAAATGTTTGACGCCGTTGACTTTTAAAAAAATATTTGACCGTTCGTCTTATTCAAAAAATTTAAGTAATTGTTAATTCTTTTTCTATCATTTGATTTATTGTTAAATATACTTTTATGTATACATATAGTTTTACACATATCACAAAAGTTTTTGAATAAAACAAATGGTCAAACATGTTTAAAAAAGTCAACGGTGTCAAACATCTAGAGAAGGAGGGAGTATATGCTTCAACGCTCTAATTGCCTCTCCAACGGGACAAGGCCTCCTTTAGAACGGAAAAATTTCCAAGTAATTTCGGAGATACTGATCATATAAATTCAATGGAAAATTTATCTGTAAGATGCAGAGAAATGACAGGTTATATTTCTCTAACACCAAAGACACAAAAGCACTTCTGAAAGGCTCTGATCAGTTAAGCTACGATCATAAAGTGAGGTAAACAAAACAGAGCAAAACAACTTAGAAATACTCCCTCCGTCTCTAAATACAAGATATTTTGGTTAGATGTGACACATTCTAGTACAACGAATCTGAATATAAAGTCTATCTAAATTCGTTGTACTGGGATAAGTCACATCTAACCAAAATCCCTTATATTTAGAGAAGAGAGAGTAATTTGTAAAAGCAAAGGCTGAATCATAGACATGATTAAAATAGACCCTAAAATTAATCTACCATGAAGTTTTAAAATTTAAATTTTGCAATGACACAAGCGGATGAAAGAAAGAAAAAACAGAGATATTAAATACTGTGCAATATGGAGCAACACGTGTGGCAGATAGGCGATCACGTCGGCGGATCGTCGGAGCACCCAACCAACACAAATCCGTGGTGCACCCCACAGTGGGGGCACAAAGAAATTAACCTACCACTCGTAGGATTTGCTCCTAAAAGCCATGGAAACACACACATAATATAATCAGATTAAAATTAATTAACCAACTACTAGAAAAACTAGCTATATATAGCTAGGTGACTATATCATCATCATTATCATCAGCTTCTGTTTCTCAATCGATATCGAAATGTGACAACCTAGATGACAGTACATATATGCATCCATCCATTAGCCATGCATGCATCATCCTCTTGAGTTTCTCCTTTGTGCATTGACTTGGGAGAGACAGAGCTAAAAAGTCTAACTAAAAAGCTATCTATTGATCTATAGATGCAGATAGAGGGTGTCACCTGATCATTTTCCCTGCTCCTCCCTGTCCCAGCACTGCAGTATCAGCCTATTTAGGCAGTTAAGAAGGTCAAATCAGATATCCTGCAAGTCGTAATAAATTGGCACCAAATCCCCTTAATTCAATGTGGGTTAGTTCAAATAGTGGTAATAAGTTATCCATCAATTTTTAGACCAGTATGGAACTTTTACCTCTTTGTGCAAAATTTACTCCTGTATGAGAAGCCAATGTGAAGCCAGTTTTTTTTTTCCTTTTTGGCTCCTGTATGAGAAGCCAAAGTATATATAGTCATCTGTAGCTAATTGATGTTAAATTTACTCAACCAAACTGTAGAAATAATCAATGTGGCTATATATTGTAGCAGTGCATATATGGGGTGTTGGTGTGTATGAATTAATTAGTAGGGTATCTATTAAATAAAAGATAAAGGTTTTATGATATGGTGTGGGTGAGAGGGGCATGAATCATGCCAGCAAAGGTATTGTATTACTGTGCAGTATAGTAGTGTTACTGTATGTGTACAGGTGAAGCCGCTGTACATGGAAGAAGCCAGCAGACATGCCATGCTCAAGCTATGCAGGCTAGTGACACGCATGCTACTACTATATAGTGTACTTACCTGCTTTTGATCTGCTTTTGACTCCTGCTATAGTGCTGTGAAGGCTATCCCATCTATAAAGCATTTCATACTGTCACCAGAAGCAACATGTTTTTCTCACATGGGAATTTTCCTTGTTTTATACTCCCTCCGTCAAAAAAAAAAAGACAAACCCTGGTTTCCGTGCCTAATGTTTGACCGCCCGTCTTATTTGAAAAAATTATGAAAAAAATTAAAAAGATAAGTCACGCACAAAGTATTAATCATGTTTTATCATCTAACAACAATAAAAATACGAATTATAAAAAAATTTCATATAAGACGGACAGTCAAAGTTGGACACGGAAACACAGGGTTCGCCTTTTTTGGGACAGAGGGAGTACTCTCCTTCACAGATACTTGTTCAAACACTATTTATATTGAACTTTGACCATTTGTCTTTTTCTATAAATTTTCTTTTATAATACTTAGAAAATTCAGTATTACCAAAATGTTAATCCTAAATATAAGTATTAAACTTTCATTCATGTATCTTTGTTTAACAAGCTAACTAGAAACTGTAGGTTTGGTAATCTACTAAATTTAAATCATAATGTGCTAAGAATATAGATCACCCTTATGCAGGATTTGGGGATCACCGACCGTCTCTTCTAGAACCGGATTGGAAGTAGAATACAAAGTCCATCGAACTGCTCCGGTGATCATCGGTGTAGGGAAAGTAGTCATGGTAGTGGTGCGGACGAAGTGGTTGCCGACTTGATCCCGAAGGGGTCACTGGCGATGAACTGCAGGATAGCGTCGTGCCATCGTCCTTCGAGGCGCCACCTACACTAACTTAGTCCTTTGAATACCCTCCAACGCTTAGGTCAATTTTCCCATCCGAAACTAAACAATGCCAATCAAATCATCAGTGACAAGTATTTTGAAACGGAGAAAGTATTTTATATGTCTGTAAATATTTTTACAACATTGACATAAGGTAGCAGAGAGTGAGGAAAGGAGTCATAAACAGTGAGACCATGGACTTATTGGAAGTGCCATACATGTGTGGTGGTACGTATGACTACGAAAGAAAAGGAAAGAAACAAAGGACCGGCCAGCCTCATGGTGAAGCCCAATCTGAGAGTAACAATTTTTATTTCAAGTGGATTAGAGCAGTTTGTGTAGATGGGCTTGCCTAGATTTGCAGGCAGGCAGCCATACATATATGAGTAAATTTCACTAAACTACATATACTCTGGTCAAATTATCACAAAACTACAGATTTAAGGAGATGTATCACAAAACTACAGATTTAGCACTAAATTTCTCAAAGAACTACAGATTTAAGATGGAGTATCACAAAACTACAGATTTAGTAACAAAATTATCACAAAACTACAGGTTTAGTGTCAATTCAATCACAAAACTTATGCATTTATAACTCAAATATAACACTAGTGCTAAGGATTTAAATTCCAATATATGTAGTTTTGTGATAACTTTGTTATTAAATCTGTAGTTTTGCGATACTCCACCTTAAATCTGTAGTTCTCTGAGAAATTTAGTGTTAAATCTGTAGTTTTGTGATACATCTCCTTAAATCTGTAGTTTTGTGAGAATTTGACTAAAGTATTTGTAGTTTTGTGAAATTTACTCTACATATATTGATTGGGTCATAGATTTTCAGCCCAAATAATGAATGCTTATCTTGGCAATTTCATTAGTAGTTTGGCCAGACAGGTTGGGCTTAAGTTTCAGAAAACAGAAAGCTGCTTGGGCTTGCAGCATCTGGGAATTTTTTTAGTGCAGATAAAGGAAAAGGTACACCGAAGGTCCCTCAACTTGTCATCCAGATAAAAAAACGTCCTCGAACCACAAAACCAGATATGCGGGGTCCCTTAACTATACAAAACCGGTCACCCGAGATCCTCCAGTGGTTTTGACCCTGGTTTTAGCCTATGTGGGGTGTGGGACCCATGTGGGCCCCACATGTCAGCGTGCCACGTCATCACCATCCCTCTCTTTCCCTTTGTCCTCTCAGGCGACGCGATGGTAGCGACGACGCGGGAGCAGGGAAAGAGGAGGCCGGCGGGGGGACCTCCCATCCCGACAGCCAACGCCTCGCTCTTCTTTACCTACGACGAGGCCACGCACCTGCTCACGCCGCCGACCTCCTCTATTTGTGTTTGGCGAGTGGTGTTTGATCGACGTCGGTGTTTGGTGGATGCCGTGCAGGCCGAGCGGATGCGCGCGGGGCTGGAGGAAGCGCAGCGACGGCACGTCCGGGCGTTGGTGGCGGCTGTGGCGTGCGCCACGATGGGGAGGGTGCGTGCGGCGGAGGCCAAGCTGGATCGCGCACGCTGCCACAACTCGGAGCTGGAGGAGAAGCTCCGCCAGATTAGTGCGGAGGGGCAGGCGTGGATGGGCGTCGCCAAGAGCCATGAGGCCGTCGCCGCTGGCCTCCGCGCCACGCTCGACTAGCTCCTCCAGTCCCCCTGTGCCGTGACTGCCGTCGCCGCCGCCACGAGGAAGGGCGACGCCAAGGACGCGCAGTCGTGCTGCTTCAAGACCCCAGGCGGCGCCGCCGCCGCCACTGCCGCCGACGCGGTGTCCGGGGCGACGTCGTGCAAGGCCTGCCATGTCACGGAGGCATCCGTGCCGCTGCTCCCATGCCTATGCGACGCCTGCGAGGCCGCCGCCGCCGCTTGCCCCGTCTGCACCGCCACCAAGAACGCCTCTGTCCATGTCCTCCTCTCCTGAAGTCACTCACACGTGCTACACCAGCCAGCCACTGCATGGAGTAGGAGATTTTGATAGCGCAACAGCTATGGCCAGACCGAAACCGGGCATCCGTCAGCCAACTCCGGTGTCAAGCAAAAAGCTAACAACAATCATCCTGTCCCAAGTTACATGGAAATTCATGCTAGGGAAGCCACGGTTCTGTGCATCTGTGCATCAGTGATCTCCGGGCCATGCGAGTTTTGTCAGTGGAAACAACAGTTTTCGGTGCGGTGGATTGAATGGTTGATTGCCAATCTCATCTGCCGCAGGTACCATTGCTTCAAATATTTGGCAGCCCAGGTCGGCACGTATGCCGCCCCGTCTCCCCGCCGGCCGCTGCTCGTCAGTTGTCCTCCCCATCGGCTGCCGCCCGTCCCGGCACCCGTTCTCCCCGCCGGTCCCCACCTGTTGACGATGTCCCAGCGCCACTCCCCATCCGCTGGCCACCGCGCGCTCACCCGCCTGCCGCCACTACCGCTCCGCGCCTCCGCCGTCCGCCGCTCAGCCTCCCTCGCCGCCCGGTCGTCTGCTCCCTACCCGTCGGCCGGCCTGCAAGAGAAGAGTGCGAGAGAGAGAGGGGGGAGAGAGAGAGAGAGGGGACCAGGGGAGGAAGGGAGAGAAGAATAGGGGAAAGGGGAGTTGACGTGGAACGCTGACATGTGGAGCCCACGTGGGTCCCACGCGCCATGTAGGCTAAAACTGAGTCAAAACCACCGAAAGATCTTGGGTGACTGGTTTTGTATAGTTAAGGAACCTCGCATATCTGTTTTTGCGGTTTGAGGATGTTTTTTATCCCGATGGCAAGTTGAGGGACCTTCGGTGTACTTTTTCCGCAGATAAACAACAGGGGATTTACATGATGGGCCTCCATTTGCAAGCCCACAAAAATCTAGTCTCAAATTAATTGCTCTCACTCACACAGAGAGACAGTGAGGCCTCAGACCTCAGTTTTACTCACTCCGTACTAAAATAAGTTAATCTCGTACAAGAGAATGTGTCACATACACTAGATTCAAAACATACATTGGTAAATGAGCAGAAGCAAAAGGGTACTTTAAATAAAATTGCCTGGATAAGAATTGGGCTAAGCTCAAGGAAAAACACGATCGTCATATGCTAGCTCTCTCCTCAACTGCATACATATATTGACATTTACTCCCTCCATCCCAAAATGTTTGACGCCGTTGACTTTTTTAAAAATATTTGACCGTTCGTCTTATTCAAAAAATTTAAGTAATTATTAATTCTTTTCCTATCATTTGATTTATTGTTAAATATACTTTTATGTATACATATAGTTTTACACATTTCACAAAAGTTTTGAATAAGACGAACGGTCAAATATGTTTTAGAAAGTCAACGGCATCAAACATTTAGGGAAGGAGTGAGTACTAGATAATTTGTTTGTATGTGTTGTAGATTAATATGCCAAGTAATTGTAGTGATTAAATACTAGCCAGCATCACTACGACCAAGAGGATTGTATCAAAATAAATGTGAAAGATATGCAGCAAATCTTCAATAATTTCAGGACTTATCAAATAAAAAATCCACCATTTATCAGGTCATTCTACTAAAATCTACGATTGCAAAAAATCGTAAGACTTCATTACTTGTATTTATTTGCCACTCCATACATAGTTCACACTACAGCTTCAGCATTGAATTCTCACGTCATATACAGCAGTGAAATTTGAAAATATCGATCTGAACCGATGTTTAATACAAGGTTTTGAGAAAAATAAACAAGCGGAATAAGTTTGTTGCCGGCTGATTCCCTCATGAAAGTCCACCTGAAATTTAGGAAAACACCAAAAGTGTGGCGATATATATAGTCATGGGTAATGTGTTTGAAAATTTCATCCACCAGGAATTTGCACTCGACCTTCGTATCTTTGATTATGTGTCTTACATGTGTTCCGCAGGTGTGTGAGTGTCATACATGTTTATTTTCTTGTAATGAAAAAATAAGACAATGTAGGATTCAATTTCCAACAAAAAGGTAACATTATTCATAGATTTGCCAAATTCAAGTGTTTTTCTTTTTTTTTAAAAAAAAAGGCAGATGTGCTACTACCAAACGGATACGCATATGCACGATAAGCTTGCCCGGTAGTACGACTCACTAATTCAATGGTAATTTTGTCGCCAACTAAGCTGCAACCCTGTACATTGCTCATTTGTCCTATCTATCTTTACACACAAATCGCTTACTATAACTACAAATTAATTATATTTGCAATTGAGCATCGGTTGCAACCCTTTACCTAACTCATTTCCCCTACGCCGGCAAGGCCCACGGCGTCCACTTCGAGATGAAGGGAAATGGACAATTTTAAATTCAAATATAGTACACAATTGCAAATGTAAATATTTCAAACGAAAACTCATATTTGAAAATGCGATCGATTGGTATAACTAAAACAAAATGCATGTCCCCGTTTACAATTCCAAAACTGCCCAACAACTTGGACCGAATTATTCAACAAAAATTATTAAACAAAAATGTTTAGACCGATCGAGCTTTTTTTTTCCCACAAGTTTGAATAAATTATGAGAGAGAATTTGGCGAAATCAGGCTAACCAAACATGTTTAGCGTGACAGACTTCTCCTCCCTCCGGTTCATGATCAACGAGCCGAGCGCGATGAGATGGCTTGCAAACTTGATCCCTTGCTCAAGCGGTGCCACCATGGCTACTGGGGCGCGGAACAAAGAGCCTACACGAGCCAACTCCGGCAGCAGCTCCGCCGAGGTGGCCATCCTTACTGCCTTGGACCACCTGAGCACAGCGAGCCTGACTGCTCTGACGCGGAACATGAGCTTCTTGACATCGGCGAGCCTCATGGCACCACCAAACTCCTCGCTTAGCATCTGGAGAGTCACCTCACCGAGCCGCCCCTTGAGACGGAGGTACCTCCTCACGACACGGGCAGTGAAGTGGTCCTCATTCGGTGCAGAAACATCGCCGTCGCTAGTGCTATCGACGGTGACCTCATGGCGCTCGCCTGTGATGGGGTGGACGGCAAGCACGTTAACTATGCAGCCATGTCGTTGGTGGACGTCCCGAGCATCCTTGAGCAGTTGCTCATAGTCCTCTTTGAATGGCTTGATGCTCTTGACAATCTTCACCATGGCGTCCTTTTTCCCGGACTATTTCATCTCAAAAAACAAATAAATAAATTAGCTAAAAAAGGTTATTATGAGATGCACATTAGTTGCAACTGAAATAAGTGTTTTTGCTCATTACTTACGTTTCTAACTAGTGACATGTACACATATATTCTCTCAATAAAAAAATGGACACATATATTTTGCATAAGTGTTCTACTCATTACTTACTTTGCTAACTAGTGGCATGTACACATCTGTTCTCTCAATAAAAAAAATTGGACTCATATATTTCATAAGGATGCAAATGGATTGGCCGTACTTTACCAATTGTCATGTCAATCACTACATTAGTAATAATATTATAATAAAGACCTTGGTATAGTGACCAGCAATTTAGCAGTTTTTCTACTTGCTATTATTATTCTAGAATAAAATCATAGATCTGCGGATTGCATCCAAGAATCGATCAACTTCTCACTAGCCATGAAAAGAATATTTTAACTCGTAACGACTCCACAGTGCCTCTTGCCAGCTTTGTTTCAAAATTAGGTAAAGCTATATATATATATATATATATATATATATATATATATATATAGACACACACACAATTGCATGAATGATGTTCAAGGAAGCGCCAGTACCAATCTACGCTATTGATGCACTGACAAATGTTTAGAGACAATTGAGAAACTACATTACGATAAAAGTTTGAGGGCGAACATACCTAGCGATGTGAGGAGAGATGGAGGAGCCGTAGGTCGAAGATTTTACAAGGCAAGATCAATAAAAAAGAATTGACAATGCAATGAGTTGTGAGGAGAGTGGAAGAGAATTTATAGCGAGGGAGAATAGAAAAGGGTTGACGCACCACCGAAAAAGACAAAACTAGTTAATTGAATTTAAAATCAAATCTAATTCGAAAAAAAATCAAAACCATTTAATATGATTTAAAATCAAATCCGATTCAAATCTGATATTTAAATATACAATATGGAATAGTTTTAATTTTCATACATATAGATAATGTGATATCCTGAGCACCGCGGTACCACACAAGGGTTGGGGTAAGATGGAGAAAAGGCTAAACGACTTCATAATATCATATCTACTTCTCATAGCAATGGACGGTGGATGAACATGTTACAGAAATGGTCCAGAGCTAGAGAAACATAATAGAAAACTAATTCTATGACATTCGTGCCACGATAGTCAATGGCTCCCGTGACATGAAGTGGATGTGGAAATGGAGCCAGATCTAGAACAATACGTCCGGCTCAAATGCCAAGGGTTGTCCTTCCTCGGCACAACCAGCGACGGTCGTGCCATCGTCTTTGGCAACATCGTGCCACCAACATGGACCATGGGAGATACCTTCCAAGGCAATGGCCAATTACATATTACAGTACAGCCAGTACACAATTACAAATGTAATCATTCCAATAAATTTCATAGTTGAAAATGTGATCAATTATTTGTAATAACTAAGATGTAATCACTGTCTCCGCTTGCAATTCTAAAACCGTCCATTAACTTGGACCGAATTATTCAACAAAAATTTATTAAAACAAAAATGTTTCACCCAATCGAGCATTAGAGCTATGATGAATTTCCCTCAAGTTCGACGAAACAATGCGATAAAATTTTGTGAAATCAGGCTAACCAAACATGGTTAGCATAACATTCTTCTCCTCCCTCCAGTATTCATGATTGACAAGCCAAGTGTGCCAAGATGGCTTGAAAACATGACCCCTTGCTCACGTGGCGCCTCCATGGCCGCCAGAACTCGGAAGAAAGAGCCTAGGCAAGCCAACTCAGGCAGCAGCTCCGCCACGGTGGCCATCTTTGACTGCCCTGACACATAGCTTCTTGATATCAGTGAGCCTCATGGTACTTCGTCGAGCTCCTCACTTAGCAACTGGAGAGTCACCTCACCAAGCTGCGCCTTGAGGAAGAGGAACCTCCTCACTATATGGGTGGTGAAGTGGTCATCTCTATTGGCGCTGACACATAATAGTTGTTGGTGTTGTCGACGATAACCTCGTGGCACTTGCCGGTGATGGGGTGGATGGCAAGCGCGTTGACTATGCAGCCGGTTCGCTGGGGAATGTCTTGGGCATCCTTGAGCAGCTGCTCATAGTCCTCTTTGAATGACTTACTGCTCTAAACGGTCTTATGTGCGCATTAAATGTAACAGAGCACTAACAATTTTACTCATTATTATTCTTACTAATCATGTATGTATGTATGTATGCATCTCATGTATAACACATAATCCATCATCTAAAAAAATGTATAGCACATAAATTGGTACTTTTATTCTGATTGCGAAAAAATAGACTACCAATTCGATTCACCAATAACTATACTAGAAGGGAGTGTATAACACATTATTTATTATCTTAAAAAAATGTATAGCACATAAAGAGATACTTTTTATTTTGATTAAAAAGGAATGTATGACACATAATCCACTATATTTAAAAAAAATGTGTAGCACATAAAGAAATATCTTTTATTCTAACAAGAAAAAATAATAGATTGCCAATTCAATTCACCAATAATTATCCTCAGTATGACAACTAGAGATATAGTAGGCTTTCTTGTTGTAGTCATTTTTTTCAAGCTATTTTTTTCTCATTGCTCTGCCCGATTGCATGGAAATAATCATTGTTGAATTGATTGACTAATTTGGCCGGTAATTACCATGAACCAATAATAAATAGCACGGCGGTGCGTGCTTGGCCAACGTATTTCTGAAAATGGGTCATGTTATAACTCGTTCTTCATTACTTGGAATAAATAAGTTTTAGTTTTAGGTATTCTCTAATTAATCCGAAGTATCCCCTAAAATGCTATATATGGTCCTGGATATGAATGGTAAATTTGCAAACGACTTTCGAATGGTATTTAGCTTGGCGATCTGACTGTCGAATGATTTTTACACTTCCGTTGGCTAATTAATCCGAATTATCTCACCTATGAATGGAAATTTGCTAAACGTTTAAATTTTAAAATTGACAATTTAACCATGTTTATGCCATTAGTGAACATAAAGATGCACGGGCTACTGATGGATTAACGGAACCAAAGGTTGTCAACTCTCATTTCCTTTACTAGTAACAAAAAGGCATGTTAATTTGGATTGGTGCTAATATGTGCCATATCAATATTTTGCTAGTTTCAATAGTAATTTATTGGCATTTGGATTGAAGCCATTTTTTTACCAAGCTATAGGTCTATAGCTAGTAGCAAATCTACACTCCTAGGTAGTGCCAAAACTTCTGCTTTTGGCACTACCAATATTTTGGTGGGGGCCTCAAACCAACAAGCCCAAATAGCCAAATAATTTTGCTAAAAACATACCACCATATTTTCAATAGTTGATTTTAGTAAATTATGTTCTTTGTCATTATTGCTATCTTCTCTTATATGTATGTAAATATGTTTATATCTCTGATATCTTTTCTTTCAAATATGTAATGAATTATTTTTATCCTAATTCTCCCTTGCATAGTGTGTATTGGAATATGTAGTGCGCATTGCAAATGTTTGCTATATATTTACATTGTAAAAGAAATATAACAGCTTTGTAATGCAAAATGCAACGTAGCTACAAATATAGTTAGTCCCCAAGCTACCTCAACAACAACAAAAAGGGATTTCCACGCTTGAATATACTTATATACTAAAACGTTGAACTGGGCTTTAAATAATTTGGGTGAAACTACTTATGCATCCCACCCTCTTCAAACTGCAGCGCAGGACAACGATATACATAGACCGAGTTGAAACAAAACAGGTTGAACACTTAGTAAATTTGCAGAAGAAGTGGAATTTGTTTTGAAACAAAACAGGTTGAACGCTTTGTAAATTTGCACAAGAAGTGGAATTCGTTTTTTCTGCAGCAGAGCTAGCTTTGCATGCATAATGGAACGTACTGTAGGCGCAATGCAATCATGGATTAGCTCTTTGTGTGTCTTCGTCGAATTTTGGCCGAAGCTTGTAGTACAGTTTTAAGGCTCCCACTAATAAGGTCTGATCCTGGACATAGTTAAATTTATAGACTGTAAATTTTAAAATTGACATAAATATTTGAGAAAGATTATTTTTTTAGAACTACACAGTGCTTTTTTTTTCAATTGCGTTAGACCATGCTAAAATTTTCCAATATATATTATCGAACGTTGTCGTTCACTACAGACCTACAAGAGAATATATAAGGGCCAATTCCCTATATGCCCATGTAATTTCACCCAATCCCTTCTACGCCCCTGAAATTTGTTTGATCTCTTATATACCCCTGAGTTTTTATTTGGATCCCTTACATACCCATTCCGTTAGTTGACCATTAGTTTGACCGTTAGTTATTGTAGAAATTACTTTATTGTCCTTGTTATATTGTTAAAAGCTAGAAATGTTTTATGTGTAAATTATTTGAGTTGTGAAAACCAATAAGGAATAAATTACTAAATATTTGTGATGAATTTTTGAAAATAAAACATTATTTCATTAAAATAAAAAAAGATTTATTGTAAAAAAAAGTTCTGCATAAGATTTGAAAATTACTTTTCAACAAATATTTAGTGAAAAAAGATTCGTTGTGAAAAAACAAAGGGGATATAATTAGTTTATCACAAATTAGAAAACAAATTTAAAATTTTTAAATAAATTTCAGATCAAATTTGATGAATTTCGTATATCTTCCCAAAAATTTAAACCTAAATAACATTTAGTTTTTGCTCTTAATTTTCTAGTGAAACTAATGTATGGATTTAATCATAATTTTTAAAAAATAAAAAATAATAAGTTTTATTTTTTAAGTTGGGCATTAAATGATTATATTGCTTGTATTTTGTATAAGTTTATTTTTCATATGAAAATTTATTGGGTAGGTACCACACATATGTATAGGATGGGTAATATAGTCATTTTAAAATATTTAACGGTCAACTAATGGTCAACTAACGGAGATGGGTATAGAGGAGATCAAAATGAAAACTCAGGGGTATATAAGGGATAATGTCAAATTCAGGGGTATTGAAGGGATTGAGTAAATTTTCAGGGGTATATAGGGAATTTTCTCAATATATAATGGGCCAACGAAATCGAGGGCTCTAGTTTCCTCTGACAAATAGGACGCGTACTTAGCTAAACTAGGAAGGTAGCCCGCGCAGTTGCGCGTGCACTTTATTTGATATTGCTTGAACTTTTATTACGTACTTTTTATAATTGATTGTTTAAGGGTTCTACTTTTTTCTTTAAAAAAATCTCCAAAGCCAATATTGTTTAATAAACATGCTCTATTTGCACAATAAAGCTAGTGCCCTCTAATTGGTTAGGCTTTTGTTGCATACTTATCGCAGTGTAATCATCTAAGAACTCAAAAATGATGCAATGCTCTTATGCTAATGGTTGTTGTAGTTTAAGTGAAAGATAAGAACCTATTTCTTCTATGAATTTTATAAGGTTTTTATATAATTAGTTCTCTTTACTCCCTATTAAGTTTTGTATTTTCTATTTTATTTTATATAATATTATTTTCAGCTCAAATTTTGTGAGATGATAGGATAGTGACAGAGCATGATACCTTATATGTCAACCTATTTTAAAAATATGAATCAACTTTTGTGTAAACATCTAATACTAAAATAGGTTATCGTAGTTTATTTATTCATGGATTGAGGGGATCCAAAACTATGTTAAATACATATTCTTGTAGAGTCCAATTCTATTGTGCAGTGTTGGAGACAACCCATATGGGATAATTTCATGCAAGTGTGCGAGGCTAGCGAGAACACAATTGGATGGCAAAATATAACAACGAACATATCATTATTTTTGGAATGCCATTTTTTATGATTGTTCCCATGATTTCATTTTTTATAAAATTTATAGTTAAATATTAGGAATTATGTAATAAAAAGTAACTAACCCACAAATATTATGTTTTGCTAGCCTGCATTGGGCATGAATTAAGTACAATTAGATTTTATAATCGTTTATCTGAAACCTATAATGTCTATCCACTTGTCATAATTATCACATATTCTATAAAGTTGTAAAAGACCCTAGAAAATATGTGTTTAAAGATCAGATAAATTATTTGAAAGCTTTTTGCATTTCTAGCATGGAATTTGTTTGGTTACTATACAATTCACTTGCACCTTCTACCGAATATGCCATATGATGACAAAAAGTAAGGCCTAGCTGGACTTAATAGGACTCCTCTTATCCTCTATTGATGCATTATTCTTATCTCATTAAGACTGGTCTATCACTCTCTCCATGGTTTGCTTTCTCTCTAATTCTAGTCCGCGCAAGAAAATTTTTGGGTTCCAAAGTCTAAACAAATACAGTGTAAAATTCGTCTATGTCTAGTAGACGACAATTGTTTGGTGATAATGGTTTTCTTGCACCTCCAAGTCATCATGTTACATGGTTGTAAAACTTGTATAGATGTTGAGACATGGAGGTTGCCATATGATCCATTGCAGTGGTGTTTACAGTTTCGATCAAGTTTAGTTAATCTTTCTTTTCATGTCTCGGTGTATCGTAACATATAAATGGATTCCAAACTTAATTCTTCAAGTTAATATATGAACAGCGACATGTTTATAGCAAGTTAATGTCCATATATAGGGATGACAAGATATTTTTAATGGTTTGTGCACAGAGAAAACATACATTTGTTTTCTTACCCGGAAGGTATGGAATAGAAGCACATAGCCACCGGCCGTATATCTATGTACCATATACTAAAAGACCGTTAAATACCTTCTAATAAAGTCATTTAAATGGTACCATAGAATATATTATAGAGCACTTACGTGGAAGATCGTTTGGCACTCTTAGATTATTTATTATTTGAGCACATTTTAGAAAATTCACGAAGTAATTGGATTGTTTCCTCTAACTGTTAGCGCTTCATTTTTCAATCAATCACAAATAAAGAGATAGAATTATAATTGTTGTGGTAGCTAGAGCCAAAAGCTGACCTAACCCAAATATATCATTCTGGATATGTATTGGCAGTGAAAACATAAATTAAACCAAATATGTTATTCTGGATATGTATTGGTAGTGAAAACATATATTAAACAACGATTGTGCCAATATAAAGCCCAAGGACTATTGAATGTATGTACATACGTACACCATCGCCAAACCATCCACCCCCTCCGCCCTCATTCACGCCCTCCCCCTCCTATTGTCTCTCATGTTTTCATCATCTTTTAGTTAGGAGCAATAATTTTATTATAATCGTTTAAAATAAATAGCTATTTTTTATCGCCTTATGTCGTTGGACCCACATTAACAATATTTCAACTTCTAAAATAAATATGTTATTTTAGGTTTATATTCTTGTCGACATTTGATGTCGCAATTCTGGTATTTGCATAGTATGAGGATCGTCGGTGCTAGGATATACGTGAGACTGAGGTAAAAGAGATGGGGACGAGGATTTTTATACAGGTTCGGGCCCCTAAATTATCAGGTAATAACCCTACATCCTGTTGGCCGGAGCCGAAGTTGCTTTTATTCACCATAATCACACCAGTACAATATGTGGGGTAGCCTATCTAACTGTTGTCGATATGGCGGTCTGACGATCTGACTCGTAGTCGACAACAGGGTAGCCTTCCTCCTCGAGCTCGCACCCGACGAAATTAGAGACAGTGCTAGATCCCTGCGGCCGGCCTCTGAAGGTACCGGATAGGGTCGATCCAGGCGTATCTCTGATGTCAATATCCGGCGGCTTGTCTTGTCGTATGTAGGCTTCTATGTTGATTGTGTTGGGAGTTGATTGTCTCGTGGTGGGTGTGTGTCCCCCTGTCCTTCTAGGGGAGCTTGTATTTATACCCATAGGTGTCCCCTTGTCCAAGTAGAACTAGGGAAACCAATATGGATACAATCCGAGTAGTTCTTGTCGTTTCCATGTAGAACTCTGGTTGTCTTTCCTTATCCGGAACTCCCTCCTATATCCGTAGGTTGTTTCCGTATAGGACATGGTATGTGGTGGGTCCTGCCGAGATTTAGTCAACTACTATTAGGTATGTGGTATCCATAACCCTGACAATTCTGACTTTTTTCATATCATGTAAACAATTATTAAAAAATGTGAAAAAAAAACCAATGATATATATTTTACTGGTTGAAAATATTTTTGGTGAATTTTCTTCCCACCTATGTATAATGTAGGCTTTATTACTATTGAAATACCAACCAAATAGCTTCAAAAAATTCCAAAATGATTTGAGAATGTTAATCTCACACGAATTAAAATAAATTGGATCTACTTTTAAAAAACACAACTAAATTACGTGGTTTGAATTTTTACATAGTTCAAATTACCTTTGTTAATTGTTAAGTAATATTTGATAACATAAAGTATACAGACTGATGTGATTATTTTTGAAAAATTGTTATGGAATTAATTAATGCATGTCGTTTGATAACATAAAGTATATAGACTGAGAAAGTATATAGACTGAGGTGATTATTTTTGAAAAATTGTTATGAAATTAATTAATGCATGTCGATGTCATCTGCCACAATGTATTTTGTGCTAAAATATAGCCAACATAATTACGTATTTTTATTAGTAAGATGAATAAAGTCAATAGCAAAAAATATTAATATAAAAATACTGTAGGGGTATCCTAGGTAAAGAAAATAAAAGTGAATAGGAAGTGAAAAGGGGGGTGGGGTACGTACTACCTACCTACACACGTACGTGTGTGAGGGAGGGAGGAGTAGGTACGTGTACCTAGGAAGGGAGGAGTATGTACGTGCAGGGAGAGGAGAGGAATTATAAACGGTTGTTTTCAATCTAATCTAGTGGTGTAAAATAATGGACCCACCAGTGTAAATGAAAATCGAGGGTTGGATGTTTCCCGTCTATTAAAAGGACACGTGGCGGTTTAGGAGCGTTTGTAAGGGTGCCACGTGGCAGTTTAGAAGCGTTTGTAGGGGTGCCACGTGGCGGCTTAGGAGTGTTTGTAGGAAGTTTAATGGACTTTTAGTATATAATAGATAGATAGATAGATAGATAGATAGATAAGGCCGTGCCATCACAGCAAAACAGATGGATTTTCGCACTTGAATACAATGCAAAAACTCTGACCTGTTTTGTGCTTTAACGAAAGAAAAAAAAACTGTACGTGCAATTCAATGTATAGCCAAGCCCAACAAAACAAAGTTCCCGTGAATAATAACATGGAGAAAATTAGCAGCACTTGTACTAGGTTCGTGGCAGAGAGTATTCATGCGTGCTTCATGCCAAGCTAGCTGCTGCATCCAACTAACCTATGTATATATCTCTCCTCTTATATATGTCGAATCAGTTCAGGTAATGTTTCAGGAAATAATCTGCTAGTCTCAAATCATCAATCGCCGTCTGGCTGAAAGTAGGGTAGAACTATTATACTGGTAAATCGTGAAGGAAAATGCAGCTAAGCCAATCTGCGAAGGTGAGTGAGATTTTTGGAGAAAAACAAACTAATTATGCCGTGCAGGGACGGCCTAGTGGATGTTGGTGGCGCTTCACGGTGGAGGTTCCGCGACAACCCTAATGCCAGGATCTCGACGACCCTAATGCCAGGGTCTGAGAAACCGTCAATGTAATATAGTAATTGATTAGATTAGATTAGATTAGAGTGTTTCTTGTCCAATTTCTGCTGACGCTATAGCCTTTCCTTATCGAACATCTCCTCGTGATGACAATATGCTCACTAGTGAAAATTCGCATGCTTTACTAGTGCGCCTTGAACATTCGCATGCTTTATTAGTGCGCATTTGTCCTCAACATAGATTAACTAACAAAGTGTATTAACTAATTGGTGCGCTACGAGCATGGTATCACCAACATACCAAAATGGTGTGAGCTAATGTATTTATTAATTAATTGGATTGATAAACCATGTGATAAATTGTCCTATGTTTTGATACTGAGGGTAAATTTCAAACATTTTAAATTGACAAAAATTTCTCTATTTTTTCTGAGGACTCAGTTACAAAAACAACGGTAACTACACCGACTGGGCTTGCCGATAGTACGAAACAGCCAAGGCAATCCACTCTCGACTAATCTTTACTGTCGAACCAACTTCAGTTGTCACCGACCAATCTTCTGATCCTTATGATTGATAGTCACCACCCGCGTAGCATAGCAGCCATCATCTAATCGCCAATGGCTAAGACCAAAAGCAAAACAAAAGAGCTAGCATCCATAGTTGGTGAAGCACTAATCACATCTATTCGACAGATCGACGCTGGAGTTTTAATTTGACAGGAACATTAGAAGAGACTTGAATTTGTTTTGTTAGAGAGTTTGCATGCATGAAAAGATACCGAACATGCAGTGTTGTGTGCTAGTACTACTAGCTAATATCTATATAGTGGACTGGAAACTATGTATGCAGCCATGCCATGCCCAGCAAAAACAAAGTTCCCGTGAATAATAACATGGAGAAAGCAACACTCGTACTGTACATGATCAGAAGTATTCTCATGCAAATGCAATTGCAAATTTGAAATGCATCAATCTGCATGAAACTAATTAGCCTATATATATCTTCTCGTATCTTATCTTCTCTTCTCTAATCGATCTTCTGTCGAATCAGTTCAGGTCAGGTCTTGAAATCTACCATCTCACGGCCCGCATCCCGCTCGCCGTCTGGCTGAAATAGATTAGCACTGTTAGGTCTGCTGAAGAAACCGAGTGAGATTTTTGAAAGAAAATGAGTGAGATTTTTTAAGGGCCGCAAAATGGTTAGGCAACGTGGTCAGTGTGCTCATTGAAAGAAAATGATTTTTGGAGATGAACGAACCACTTACAAGCATAAACTTCTTTTATCGACCATCTCCTTGACTACGGCGTCAGTGTGCTAATTGGTGAAGACTCGCATACTGTGTTAGTATAACTTTGTTTGGAACTCCACGAACGTGGCATTGCCAACACTCTAAAATGGTGTTAGCTAATGTATTTATTAATTAATTGGATTAAAACATTGTTCTTTCTTGCTCGCTAAATAATTTCGTATGTAACATGCATATATTTACAAATAGCTAGGTCTTGATATAGAGTATAAATTTGAAACAATTTAAAATTGGCAACTATTTGAGCAAAATTTATCGGTTTTTCTAAGGACTCCATTTACCAATAAACCGGCACTAAACCGGGCTCCAAACGTAACATATTTCCTGAATACACACTGTTGTTCACAACCTTAACTAGGGAATCCACACTGTTGGATTTGATGAATGAGGAATGTAACATGTAAGACTGTGTTGGTGAACTCAATACAAACCACATATGTACTGGAAACTACCGTTAAATCCAAAAATGAACATCTAAGATTTGTTCACGTCACCCAGAGTAAAATTTTACTTCTGGTAAAAGTTTTACTAATGGTTGAACCTGAGAGTTTTTTTTTTTTTACTCTGCATGACATGGATCCAACAATATGTGATTTGCATTCCAGATTTTCATTCCATATGTAATTTGCACTGTATATTTTCCCCCCTTAACTAGGCCACTAGAGTATAATGGGCCGGGATACTGCACGAAGGACTTGCTATTGATGGGCTAACGTAATCGATAGCTCTCTTGTTTCCTCCGACAAACTAGCCAAATATTTCATGCCAATACAGTAGGGGATTGTCTATATATTTATCGATAAATTTTCTTCTAAAAGTTTGTCAGATGTAAATATAGTATAATTACATTGTATCTTACATATAATTATAATGTAATTGGTATGTAACTTTCGTGTAATTTTTAAACTGTTAGATTTACTTTCATGTAATTTCATGCAAAAGGGGAAGAAAAAAGTCACAACTCACACAAAAGTGAGGGGATTTGGTCTCGTGACCTCCGCTTCATGAAAATAGCATCTTATCGTAAGATTTTTCAAAGTTACATATAAGTTGTATTATAGTTACATGCAAGTTACGATGTAATTACACTACGATTACACTATATTTATATCTGTCAAATTTATTTTTGAGAAAAAATTTGTCGACAAATGTATAGCAAAACTGGCACAGTAGAAGGATTAATTTTCACACTTGAGTATACTAAATCGCTGATCACTATGTCTTAAAGAATTTTGGTGAAATTCACGCGAGCGTCAACCCTGTTCAACGTGGTGCAGTGCAGGAAGATGTACATATATAGGCTGAGATGTAACGGAATAGGTTGATGCTAGAGTTAATTTGACAGGAACAGTAGAAGAGACTAGAATTTGTTTTGTTTCTATTCTATGCGACAGAGTTTGCAAGCATAAAAGAGACGTGCCTAGTGGAAACTATGTATGCGGCCATGCCATGCCCAACAAAACAAAGTTCTCGTGAATAACATGGAGAGAGCAACACTCGTACCATAGCAGAAGTATTCTCATGCAAATGCAATGCATCGATCTGCATACAACTAATTAGCTAGCCTAGCTATATATATCTTCTCTGCTCGATCTTTTATCTAATCAGTTGAGATCTCACGAAATCTACGATCCAAGGCAGGCCGCCCAATTGTAGTTTGGCTGAAATAGTGTAGTGTTGTTAGTTACTGGCTTACCCGTTGGGATAGTGAGTGAGATTTTTGGAGGGAAACGAAATGGTTAAGCAGACCGGTGGCAGTGTTGATGTGGGTGTCATGGTGCTCGGCAGTGTAAGAGCAACCCAATAACTCTCTGTTTGGCTCTTCAAATTAAAATTTAACTAACACAGAGAAAAAGGGAGTTCCAACAGCCTCTCCATCCGAATGACCGAGCCATCCGGATGGCCAAATTGTTTCTCCGGTTGGCCAAATGTAGCCAGCCTCCTCCACTGGCCAAAGGTGTGTCCCACCACCACTCCCATCCCCATCCACTCTCTTTGCCGGTGACGAACCGAACCGAGGGCACGCCGGCCACGAGCGCCTGTTAAGATTAAGAATTGACTACAAAACGGCATCGGCAGTCGCTCAAATCGGCTACGGTGATATCGACTACTGCATATCTGTTGAGCGCTGGCCTACTGCATATCTGCTGAGCGCTGGCCATCTCGAGGAAGGTGGACCCTCAATCGTCGCCGGGTCAGATTAAGGCCTTCATAGCTATTGCCACATAAGGATTGGAGTTCGGCAATTGTACCTATTAATTAGGGCATTTTCTAATTTCCTTAGAGATATATTAGAGATATATTGGTAAAGGCCCACCTGAAAGGGTCATTCGTATTTTAAGTTATGTTAAGAGATAAGAGTCGTGTCCAGCAAGGATATACCATGTACTTCGGGTATAAATATGGCCCGACCCCATGTAATCAAACAACGTCAGTTTAATACACCTCGGCGCATCGCCACCCTTTTACTTCTCATTGTTCTCGACGAGTTTTTCTTTTGAGTTGGGCTGCATCAGGTTCGATCTCCGACGAAATGGTAAATCTTGTCATGGCGGCTTGCGCTCTCGGGATTAGCGCTTACATCTTTATGACACTCTAATCCTGTCTTCGCAAGCCTCCGAGTTATCATATGTATCGCATAATCTAGATCGATCTCGTCATCTGAGCTTCATCGTCTAGCCTCTACCATCTCGAATGAGCTTTCAACGGTTTGACTAGATCTCTTGCCTCTCTTCACGCTTAATGCTGCATTGGTTAGGTTCGATCTATTAAGTATTGTCCTGAGGCTTTTCATCTAATCTTTTCTTTGACGGCTAATAGAGATAGTATCTGGGTTTCAGCCGATCTTACCAGATTTAGTCGTTTTACATTCCTTTTTGGTTATAAATCATCTAGATCTGCCCCTTATATCAAGATCCCATCCTCTTGAAGTAGATCAAGCTCTTGTTGATGCGAAAAACATACACTGGCCTGGAAGATCTGCTTAACTTCAGTGCAGGTCCAAAATCTTGCTTTTAGGTTCGTGAGCGTGCCAGTTGATTTGATCCTGCAATCAACAAGAAATAAAGACAGGAAAACAGCGGTTAAATCTATAAACGATAGCCGATCGGCCAGTCGCCGATGACGTAACATTTATCTTTGAGCCGATGTCATATTTAAGTCGATCGGCAGTCATAAATAAATAAGAAAGAACTAAATCTATTCGATCGGCTGCAGGTATTAACGGTATATAATCTTTATGTCGATATATATTTAAATCAAGTGATTGGGATAGATCGGTCGTCATGCCAAGACAGTATAAACCACTTAGATTGAAATATATATTAACGAGAGGATTATAAACATTCATAACATAGACAATCAGATAGATCTAGCATTTACCGACTAATACTCTGATACCACTCTATATTAAGATATTAAAGCAGGCAAAATATATCAAACAGGAAGCCTAACATACCTAGATGCAACAAGATCTTAATATAAAGGGTAGATCTAGCATGTCAATTAAGCATATAAGATATAAGGCTAAATTAGGTAAGATTGGCTGAAACCCTGATACTACCCTAATCGGCAACCAAAGACAGGCTAGAGATTAAGATTCTAATCACGACTTATAAGGTCAAACTTAACTGATGCAGCTATAAGTATGAAAAGAAGAACAATATCTAGATAATAAAGTCGTTGGATGTTTCATAGGGTAGTGGATATCCTATATAATCTAAATCAACGTTGATATTTAACCTAATCAGTTGCCTTCCAACGATAGATGTTAGCCGATTGAAGGTTAAGCAGCAATATTGTCGAAGATTATATAAGATATATGGTAACTCGACGAATTACATAAACAAGATTAGAGTATCATAAAGATGGAAGCACTAATCCCGAGAACGCAAGCCGTCATAACAAGTTTTACCTCTGATTGAAGATCGAAACCGATGCAGCTCAACCCGAAAGCAAGAACTCGTCGAAAGTAAATGAAAATAAAAGGGTGGCGATGCGCCGAGATTGTATTGAACGTGTGTTGTTTGATTACATGGGTTCGGGCCATATTTATACCCGAGATACAAAATATGTCCTTGTCGGACACGACTCTTATCTCTAACAAACTCTAAGATACCAAAAGTCTTTGTGGTAGACTTTTGCCCAAACGTATCTCTAAGGAAATTACATAAAATATCCTAATTAATAGATACAATTGCCTTTTCAGGACTCAATCCGTGCGTGGCAATCCAATTGAAGCACATTAATGCAACCCAACAACGTGTACCGAGTCACATTATCGGGATCGGCTTAATCGGCTAACCTTGTCCGACTCGAACTCTGCCAATCCTGGTCGCAGCTGATTCGGACTTTAGCCGATTCTTGCACTGTTTCCGGAACGATCTCTATCTTGGATTCCGCTTCGGCTTTATCTCTATCTCCAATACTTGAATTACCAAATTTGGTTGTTAACAGCTCCCTAGTCTCTAGATTATATTGGGCCAGGATTCCTATATTTCATCTGTGCTTATCTCGGTATAAGGTGGTATCGGAGTATTAGCCGATACAGGTTGGGTTCGCTCCATCGGCTATGCTGTGAGCGTGCATAATCCCTTCGTTGGAGCATGTTTAGATATGGAGCGATTTATACTGTCTCGATGCCACCACCGATCTATCTCAGTCGCTCGATCTAAGCATGTCCCGTCTAATGGATTACGTGTCGCTGATATCTACAGCCGATTGAGTACACCGAACAATCTACAAGTTTTTACTTGCCCCCGCCGATGCGATCCGACTTGAGTTGCATCGGCGTGGCCCCCAACGATATGTCATCGGCAATTATGCCGATCGGCTATCGTTGACAGATTTAACTCTTTGTTGTTTCCAGTCTTGTTGGTTGCAGGATCAAACCATCTGGCACGCTCAGAACCTGAAGGCAAGTTTCCTGGACCTGCACTGGAGTTAAGCATATCTCCTAGGGCGCTGCGTGTTGATTTTTCGAGTCAACAGCGCCCCACCAATGTCGTCGTCTAGGCCACCGTCTGCCGTCGCAGTCATCGTTGTCGCCGTCGCGCCACGGTCACGCACGAGCTGTTGCCGCCGCGGGGAGCCGTCACCATCTGCATCGCCACTGCCGCGCGGGGAGCCACCGCTACCGTCGCCTCCGCCGCTGTCGCCGCCCGCCTCGCGCGCTGGAGCCACCGCCACCACCGCTAGATCGATGGGCCAATGCGGCCATGCGGGAGAAAAGAAAGGGCAAGAGAAAGAGAAAGAAGAGGAAGAAGAAGGGAATGGAGATGGGAGGATGACATGTGGATCCCTTTGTGATTTTGGAGATGTAAATAGAGAGACTGTTGGAGTGCACACCTAGTTTGACTTCCCAAATCAGTTGGAGAGTTGGTTAAATAGGTATTCGGAGAGTTTAATTTGGAGATGCTCTAAGCTAACTAAGCTATGACTCAACTTACCTGTGGATTGAACCAGAAAACGAGCCTAACTACATGTGCTTCTTAAATTATCGCGCATATGCATCTTAGCTACTCATCATCTCTTTGACGTGCTATTTATGTGATTTTTTATGGTGCAGAGTTAGTTTGTAATGGAGATGCCTCTTGCTATACAGAGCCCTTTATGTGATTTTTTTTGGGCAGAGTTAGTTTCTAATGAGGATGACCTCTTGCCATAGAGAGCTAGTCAAACCAAGAATTGCTAAATAGTATTGTATAGGGTTAATTCAAAAACGAAAAGTCCATGTTTTAATTCGTTTTTTATACTCAATGTAATTTACTCCAGCCATATTTTCTATTCAATATGAGATGTTCCCATTGATAAGGCTATGCTATAGCTCCTGCACATTGTTAAATTAACAAACCGTGTAAATTTTAAAATTGACATAAATATTTGAATGTTTGAGAAAGATTGTTTTCTCCATTTTTTGGAGAACTCAGTGCTAATTTAAAACCTACAAAATCCGTCCCCATCGAAAGCTGTTGTTCTGTAACAGACTTGCAAATATAAAGAATATAATGGGCTGATATTAGCTTGGTATTGGGCTAACGAAATCAAAGTGCTATCTTAATTATGAATATACGAAAACGCGCTTAAATTATGAAGACAAAGTCCGAGACCTAATGTTACAGGTTTGACACTTAGTTTGACAGGAACCGCAGAAACATAGTAGAATTTGTTATTGTGCGGCGGAACTTGCACTATGTCTTGATATTGCTCCGATAAAAAAAAAAACAGTGCACTGATATTAACTACTGAGGGAGCCAATATATCTGGTTTTACCGGTAAGGGAAACAAATTAGATTCGGTGTATAATTCAAGGAGCCAAAATGGACTTTTTGCATGGACTGGCTGCTACAGAATATAATGGGCCAGAATTGACTTGTTATTGGGCTACCAATGAAACAAAATCAAGGTAGTCCTCTGACAAATACTAGCTAATAATTATATAGTTATAGTACTCCTAGCTAAATAACCAAATAGGCCGTGCCATCACAGCAAAACAGATGGATTTTTCACACTTGAATACTACCTCCGTCCCAAAATAAGTGCAGCCATGAGTTTACGCGCTCAACTTTGATCGTCCATCTTATTTGAAATTTTTTATAATTAGCATTTTTGTTGTTATGAGATGATAAAATATGAATAGTACTTTACTCGTGACTTATGTTTTTAATTTTTTTCAAAAAAATTTAAATAAGACGAATGGTCAAAGTTGGGCGCGGAAAACCATAGCTACACTTCTTTTGTGACAGAGGGTGTACTATATACGAAAACGGTGGACCACATCAACTAAAGTGATTTAACGAAAGAAGAATTTGGGTGAAACTCATGCGTACGTCCAGTCCAAATTTAACTCCTAAAATCATGCACAGTTTGGTTTGCCCCCTTGTACCTGCATCTGCATGCACTACACTACAGGAGATCGAGGGTAGACAAAGGCCGACATGGAAAGGAACAGCTAGTTGACATGACTTAATTTGACAGGAACCAACAGAAAGAGAGTGGAATTTGTTTTTGTTCGACAGAAGAGAGAGCTCTCACGCATTGCATAAAAGAGAGGCCGTACGTACTGTATGTATACGTGTAGTAGTGTAGTGTACTCCCTTAGTAGTATTTCCTCCGTTTCACAATACAAGTCGTTCTAACATTTTCTATATTTATATTAATGTTAATAAATCTATATAGATATATGTCTAGATTCATTAACATTAATATGAACGTGAAAAATGTTAGAATGATTTACATTATGAAACGAGGGAGTACTACTGTATGCTTTTGGCATGGCATGTGCAACAAAGCTAAGTTCCCGTGAGTGGCATGCATGGAATGGATGCAGTGGCACGGTCACATCATCACTTCACGCCAACCATGCATCTGCTAGCCGCTGGCTGCTGCATGAAATGCAACTAACCTTTGAATCATCAGTTGGGGTCAGGTCTCACAAAAGCTACCCCTTGGCTCGCCGCCCAAACGCCTCGCCGGCCGGCTTAGCTAAAATAGTACCTACTCCTGCTGGAATGTACACTAACCATATATCCTAAGGGTGAGTTTTCCTAAGGGTGAGTTTGAGAGGAGAGGAAAAGAGAAAATTGAAAAGATACGTAAAACAAGGTGAGCCATTAGTACATGATTAATTAAGTATAAACTATTTTAAATTTCAAAAATAGATTGATATGATTTTTTAAAGCAACTTTCATATAGAAAATTTTTGCAAAAAATACACCGTTTAATAGTTCGGGAAGCGTGCGCGCAGAAAACGAAACAAACTAACTCACAAACTTCTCCCGCCGAACGCTCCCTAATACTATAAATATAAACAAAAGACTTAGGGATTTGGTTCATGGTTACACTTTATCACACTACTCTTTTACCTACCACAATGTTTTCTTAGGTATGTGTTTGTTTTATTGTCACAGTAGTGGCTTATTACCATGTTTTTTTCAATAATATGTTTGTCACGTCATAGTTTTAATTTTCTCGTCAACTTTGTTACACCCTGTGGCTCGTAATTTATAACTTATCTATTCTTAGTTGTGATTTATAATACTACGATATACTATCAAATTCTATATTAGATTAGTAGTCCTGTACTAATGGTAAAACAAATGGTGGAGGCACATGGAGCTGAGTGACCTCGTGGTGCTGGCAGCAGAGCAGCTGCATGCATCTGCTGGTGGTGGTGCAGAAAGTGAGAGATTTTTTAATTTGGGAGGGAAACAAAATGGTTAGGTTTGACCGGACAGACCGGCCGGCAGATCAAGGTTGGAGCGTGCCTGGGTGTTGGAGCCAACAAATTAAGCAGAAAATGGAGTCCCCAACAACGGAATCAATCGGAATCCCAACGCAAGTGATGGAGCAACAGTGGCAGTGTGCATTGTCTGTCTCTGCTGCAGGCTGCACGATGACACCAATGCCATCAAGCGATATCCAATCCACGATTTTGTGTGATTTAATATCGTGCCAACACAGAGGGACCAGCTTACTGTGGAGTAGTTTTCTTTTTCTTTTTAAGCCAGCAAATACAACTCTACTCGTATTCTTATAGTTGTCACGTGTACTCTCTCCGTCGCAAAAAAAATAATTTAAGTGAGAATTTGACGCAATCTAAAACAACGTTAGACAGGTTGTCTTTTTTCAGACAGATGGAATACTTCATCCGTACTAAAATAAAAATAAATTAGTAATTTATCTAAGAATAGAAATAATCAAAACCAGGATATGAGTGTGTTTTGATTGAAATTTTGCAGGCGTAATGAGCTGTAGATGGTGACTAGAGTTTATATTACTGGTTGACCACTAAATTTCGAATCCCATCAGTATCACGGTTTTCAATAAATTTCGACCAAATCTACTGTTTAAGTGTCTGTTTGGTACAGCTCCAACTCCTAAATTTAGCTCCAGTAGTTGAGTTTAAAGTGGAGTTGTGGAGCTGTCTAAACCCAGCTCACAACTCTAGTACATTTTGTGAGAGAGCTCCATCCAACTCCACTCCGAGTTTTAGTGGAGCTGAAACTGTTTGGCTGAGCTCCAGCTGAAACTTTAGCTGTGACAAATAGTCTCTAACTTTTAAAATTCCAATCGAACAAAACTTCGAAATTTCGCAGAATTTGACCGGTTCACCGGAATCGTGAACCCTGAGGAGAGTAGTAGTACTCCGATAGCGGTGAATACAGTGGGATGATTGAGGTGGTTGGATTGGACGAGACAATGACAATGAGACGGACGGCCACGTCAGACGCGTGATCGAGTCTGGCTGCAACCACAATGCCAAGTTGGCGGCAGTCAGGCGGTCGGCTACCGTACGTCGTCGTCGTCGTCGATCCCCGCGCCGCCATCAATCTTTTGCCTCGTTTGCCGCGTCGCCAACGCATGCTATTGCTACGGAGTACTCCCTCCCTCCGTAGTAAAAAAATAAATAAATAAACTCTAGTTTCCGTTTCCAACGTTTGACCGTCCGTTTTATTTGGAAAAAATATGAAAAAAAAATTAAAAAGACAAGTCACGCATAAAATATTAATCATGTTTTATCATCTAACAACAATAAAAATATAAATTATAAAAAGTTTTCATATAAGACGGACAGTCAAAGTTGGACACATAAACCCAGAGTTTGTCTTTTATTGGAACGGAGGGAGGAGTAGTAGAGTAATTGAGTTTAATTTTTTCGCGAATACGCAAAAGAATTGTCACGAGTACGTTTAATTAAGTGATCACTACTGTATTATCGAGCATATATGCACCAGCTGGTGAGTCAACTGTCAACGTGTAGGGGGCCAAATAAAGCAGTCTCTCCCTTTTTGCATGCTTTGTTTGTTTCAGCTAGCCTAATGACAATGGATAGGAGACATACTAGGATTTGGATTGATTAGTTTTTGTTGGATTACTCCCTACTCTGTAGCGAGAGTGTGAGTGGAGTACTAGTGTACTCCCTCCATATGACACACTATCCGTATGACACCCACTTTTCTTTGCTCAAAACTGGACTGGAGCAAGTTCCCCACATGATCGATCTACTGCATCATCCATATCCATATCCATCATTAAACTCCCAGCCGGCCCCATCGTATCATTAACCACGCTAGCTGTAGTACAAATGCCACGTGAGTCGCTGCAAAACATGCGACACTACCCACAGCCGTCCGGCCGGGCCACCACTGGTCTGGCCACACACTCTGCATCGATCGATCGCCCATGCTTGATGCTTCAATTCCCAGCTAAGTTACCCAGATACGGGGATACGCGATACATCGGTACAGAGATACGGTATTTTCCTAAAAACAAGGATACAGGGATACGCTTATATATATATATATTAAAAACACACAAAAAATTAAGGAAATTGTATTTATATATATTAAAAATACAAAAAAATCAAGGAACTTTTGTAAAGAAATAGCGATATAATACTAGTATTAGTGTAGCCGATTCCATATCAATATTCTGCAATTTTCTCTTCTATAAGCAATTCAAATTAAGAAGCGATTAAGATCCCCAAAACCAAAGATTAATAGTATATTTCTTGATGACTTTGCATCAACATTAGCAGCCGCACTAACCAGTAACCACTAGGATTGCTAGATGCACTACCACTTGTATCTAACAAAAACGGTAGTACTTTGTCCTAAGGAAAACAAGAAAGGCACAGCAGATTCAAGCATGAAACTTTTGAAGAGAATGGATTACCCAGCCAGGCGGTCAAGCGAAGAAAGAAAAAGTTTTGCCGTCGAGGTTGGCGGCGAAAGAGGTGCGCCGCCGCCCAGCAGTGGCGGCTCTGCCGTCTCGCGGAGGGGACGTTGTGGCCCCACGCGCGGCTGCAGCCGGCGTCCGGCGGCAACGCCGGGCACGCACGAGAGACATCAGCCATCAGGTTGGGCCGGATCTCGTGCGGCGGCGCATCCCAGATGTGAGCGAAGACGGAGGAAGGTCGTGGGTGTATCGCTGGCGTATCTCGATTTATTTATTTTTTTGGAAATCGCAAAAATATGGGGATACGTATGGGATACGTATCAGAGCGTATCCGATACGTATCCGTAACCGTTGCCGTATCCGATACGGATACGCAACTATGCAGGCGTATCAGGGTAACCCAGATTCCCAGTGGCATATGCATGTGCTGATATGACCATAATAATATCCATCTCCTGTCCTTTTTTCTCTCTTCAAGCGGGCGGGACGTACATATCACCACCAAACATTGCTACGCGCTACTCTTTTCATATGAAAAGAAATCGAAAATAAGATTTAACGTTATTATCTAATACAATAAATCTGGATAAATCCATATAACTGAATAACTGCATATAGTACGGTAGCTGCCCCACCATCTCCATTCGCCTCAACCAGTACAGTCCCATCGATCGTCCATCCGATGTTTTCTCTTGCTACGGAAGATCGATCGGCTGCGATATATATACTCCTACTAGGAGAATCGATCTGTGCTACTGTTCCATTAGTCCGTGTCCCTCATGATCCTTGTCCCTTCATTAAGAGCTAGCTACTTCTAAATCTTTATTAAACATACTAGCTAGTACTAGTATCAGTTACATATAGTATATATACTTCTCAATATAGCATCAAAACCAAGAATGCGCAAGTCTAATTTGATGCTATATTGAATAACATGCATGAGTAGGAGGGCCAAAAACACGCAGCAACTTGTATGGGCGGTGCATCGAGCACAACCTCCTCTGTGAAGCAACATGCATGACACATCCATAGTTGAGTGTGCCGCCCATCCTGGCTACCGAGGACTTCATCGTCAAACCCTAGTATCAAACTCGATCATGGCAACAATCTGAATAGGGCTAGCCGGACCAGATGAAACATGAGGGGACGACCAGATGTAATTAAACGTGAGGAGGCGACCTAGCCAACATAGGCACGGAGGAGTGTCTCGCGCAGGTAGGGCGTGCGCGCGCGTCCTCACGTGAAGGTTCGAGCGATTAACTTGGGATCCGGCTCACCGTTTCTCTTAGGTAGTGTTTGGTTTGGGGACGAAGTGGGATGGGTCAGACCTATCCTAGTTTTGTGGGATGGGATGGTTCCAGTTGTCTGTTTGGTTTATGGTATGGGATGGTTATAGTTTTTTGTTTGGTAGAAGAGATTGAGGTGGGATGGGATGGATGGATTTGTACTCACCGTTAGTGCCGTCTAGGGGCGGAGGCACTCGGCGGCGCCCGGATCTGAGAGGACCGGCGGCGGCGCTTGCGAAGGTGGCGGCGACGGTCGTAGACGAGGCAGAGGTGGCGGAGTTTGTGGAGATGGCGGTCGCGGTGCTCGTGGAGGTGGCGGCAGTCATGGACGAAGCGGAGGAGGCGCCGGGCGCGGAGGCGAGGCGGCGGCTGGATCTGAGTGGAGCGGCGGCGGTGCTAGCGGAGGTGGCGGTCGCGGATGAGCGGCGGCACTCGTGGAGGCGGCGGCGGCGGCCGTGGAGGCGAGGCGGCGCTCGTGGACGCGCGGAGGTGGCGGCGGTGCTCGCAGAGGTAGTGGTCGCGGACGAGCGGCGGAGCTCGTGGAGGCGGCTGCGGCGGCCGCGGAGGCGAGGCGGCGCTCGTGGACGCGCGGAGGTGGTGGTCGCGGGCAAGCGGCGGCGCTCATGGAGGCGGCGGCGGTCGCGGACGAGGCAGAGGCGGCGGCGCTCAAGGAGGCGGCGGCGGCGGAGAAGGACGTGCGGAGGTGGCGGCGGGTGTGGACGAGGCGGCGACGCTCGTGGGCGCCCGGCGGAGCTCGCGAAGGTGGTGGATGGCGCGGTGACGCCGTCGCTCGTCCCAGGTGGGACGAGTTTGTCCGCCAGTTTTTGGCGGATCGGTTGGTCCCGGATCTGAGAGGAATATTCCTCTCCAGGGACCAACCCATCCCATCCACCCCTAAACCGAACACCCTTAAAAGTGGGTTCGTCCCATCCCATCCTTGCAACCAAACACTACCTTAGGTATCACTACGAGTACCTGCATTGTGAACGGTCTGAGGGTTCACCACTTCACGGGCCTTCCACTTCTCCATCCCTAGGCAGCCCTAGCCAGCTTCCTAGTGTCCTAGGGCTTAATTATTTAAACTTTTAACTTTTCTATCGCATCAAAATTTTTCTACACACGTAAATTTTTAATACCAAACTATTAATTTTGATGTGAACCAAACATAAATGAGAGAAAGCGATTGAAACTTGAAATCACATCATCAGGATGAGATGCAGAGATTGCAGGTGCGCAGCGGTTCATGAATCATCATACCGGACGAACGGAATAATGGAAGGCAACGCACCGTTCACCCACTCACTCCCCCCCCCCCCCCCCCCCGTAATGTTCTTCACGAACATGGGCCCCACCTGCCAGCCACACATGACCCAGTCGTCGTCTCCCTCCCCCACTCTCTCACTCTCACTCTCTCCACCGCGCGAGCGAGCGAGCTTACTTTAATGGCTCCTCCACCACATAAAAGGCGCGGCAGCAGCGCGTGAGCCATGAGAGCCACTGTCACTGCTACCCCAGCTGCAATAATACTCATACACCTCACCTCGTGCCGCCCGTTGCGACACCTCCCGTACGTCAATGCCCGTGGCCGCCATTGATGGGGAAGAAGGCCGGCACCACCTCCTCCTGGCTCACCGCCGTCAAGCGCGCCTTCCGCTCCCCCTCTAAGGACGACTCCCCCAACAAGGCCGCCCGCCTCCGCGACGACACCGACGACGACAAGGTCCGCCACCACCCGCCTACTCGCATTTCGTCGAACACCTTCTCTTCGCTCACTTCTCTCCTCTTCTCTCTGTCCAGGGCAAGAGGGAGCGCCGCAGATGGCTCTTCAGGAAGTCCTCGTCGCCGTCTCCCGCGCCTCCGACACCGCCGCCGCCACAGCAGCAGCAGCAGCAATCGAGGGCGGCGGCCGTGACGGAGGAGCAGCGGCACGCCATCGCGCTCGCCGTGGCGACGGCGGCGACCGCGGAGGCGGCGGTGGCGACGGCGCAGGCGGCGGCGGAGGTGGTCCGGCTGACGCGTCCGAGCTCCAGCTTCGTCCGCGAGCACTACGCCGCCATCGTGGTCCAGACCGCGTTCCGCGGGTACCTGGCGCGGCGCGCGCTCCGGGCGCTCAAGGGGCTCGTGAAGCTGCAGGCGCTGGTGCGCGGCCACAACGTGCGGAAGCAGGCCAACATGACGCTCCGCTGCATGCAGGCGCTGGTGCGCGTCCAGGCCCGCGTCCGCGACCAGCGGATGCGCCTCTCCCAGGACTCCATCTCCTTGTCCGCCGCCGCCGCCTCCGCCGCGCCATGCGGCAGCAGCAAGTCCTCCTACAGCGTCGACACCTCCACCTTCTGGGATTCCAAGTACACCCACGACTTCGCCGCTGCCGACCGCCGCTCCATCGTCAGTTCCACTTCTCCTCCCACTTTCTTTGCCCCGTCCTCGTCCTCACATTGCAAGCTTCTCATTGGTTTGTTTGTTTGCAGGAGCGGTCGCGAGACGGCAGCAGCTTCGCCGCCGGCGACGACTGGGACGACCGGCCGCGGACGATAGAGGAGATCCAGGCGATGCTGCAGACGAGGAAGGACGCCGCGCTCAAGCGTGAGAGGGCGCTCTCCTACGCCTTCTCCCATCAAGTAATATGACAGTTTCTCTTCCTGTCATTTCCGCAAACGAGTGGTGTTCGTGGTCGATTTCATTGGTGGTGGTGTAATGTGGTAGATTTGGAGGAACCCGGCGCCGTCGGTGGAGGAGATGGACGTCGATGGGCAGCCGAGGTGGGCGGAGAGGTGGATGGCGTCGCGCGCGTCGTTCGACACCAGCAGGAGCACCGTCCGCGCCTCCGCAGCGGCGGCGCCTGGGCGCGCGTCCACCGACCACCGCGACCAGGTCAAGACGCTGGAGATCGACACCGCGCGGCCCTTCTCCTACTCCACGCCACGCCGGCACGGCAACGCGTCGTACCACGCGTCGTCGTCGCCGATGCACCGCGCGCACCACCACTCGCCGGTCACGCCGTCGCCATCCAAGGCGCGGCCGCCGATCCAGGTGCGGTCGGCAAGCCCGCGCGTGGAGCGCGGCGGCGGCGGGGGAGGGAGCTACACCCCGAGCCTTCACTCGCACCGCCACCACGCGTCGTCGGGCGGCGCGGCGGCGGTGCCGAACTACATGGCGGCGACGGAGTCCGCCAAGGCGCGGGTGCGTTCCCAGAGCGCGCCGCGGCAGCGCCCGGCGACGCCGGAGCGCGACAGGATGTCATTCGGCGGCGGCGGCGGCGGCGGCGGAGCGAAGAAGCGGCTGTCGTTCCCCGTCCCCATCGACCCGTACGGCGCGTACGCGCAGAGCCTGCGGAGCCCGAGCTTCAAGAGCGCGGCGGGGAGGTTCTCGTCGGAGCAGCGGTCGAACGTGTCGTCGTCCTGCGCGGAGAGCCTCGGCGGGGACGTGGTCTCTCCGTCATCCACCACCGACCTCCGCCGCTGGCTTCGTTAATCCGCCGCCGGCGTCGGCGAGGTGTTCGATGTAATGCCCGTGAGGTGTTCGCTGTAATGTTTTTTTTTTTACCACGACCTCGTAATTCATCCATGGCTTTTTTGGTGTCAGAACTGAGGGAGAGAGCGTGGGTGGGGCCCACGTGTCGGTGACGTAGGGAAAGGCTGGAGAGTAACTGGAAAGCGTAGGTGGTTAGTTGGAATTGGGTTGGAGTTCGGGAAAGGCTACATTTGCTTTTACGTGCGTTGGGCAGTGAAGGCGCCTTTTCACTTTTGCCGTCTTCCACCATGAGTGAGAGTGGTTTAACAACCCTACTGCACTAGTACTAGCGCTGTTGCTGCTGCAAAAAATAAATTATTACTAGTATAGTTATAAATATTAGGTAGTCAGCGGCTGATAGTTTTTGGAAATGTCTAGTATGAAATCATTGGAATAGAATTTAGGTGTTTTTTTTGGTGGTATGTGGTTAGATAGATACGGGTAGGGTATAATGTTAAGTTAAGATTGGTTTCTCTTGACATTGTGATCTGTAGTTGGACTAGAGCTACACAAGAAGAGGATGCATGAAAGATTCCTTGGATAGCTAGATATAGTTGTAGCTGTGTTGATGATTGGGCGTACGTGTCGGAGAAAACAGAGAGGTTTTTGTGTTATCCGACCGGGAGAGAGTGAGTGATACACTGATACTCCTACTTAGTAGCTAAAGTCCAAGTGATATAAGTGAGATCGATAAGTAGTTATAATCGTATAGATCTGGATAACGAATCCGGACATGCAATGCAACGGCTATTTTTGGAGTACACCGTACTAGTGCTACCAATCATGCATCCCAAGTCAAAACGAACGAGCTCGTACGTGCATGCAACGACCAGCAGCAACTACATATACACGCCAGTGTTTGTGAGTACTAGTAGAGATTGGTTTGATTTCTCTATCGTTTTTGCGAAATTCCTTTTGTTCCAAAAGATATTACTACTTGAAAATATTTCGTTTTCTGTCGAACAATGTTGGTAGCAGTAGTAGCAATAGAGATGAGCGTGGCAACGCATGTGAGGGAGGGTGGGGTGGGGCAGTGAGTGGATGGAATTGACGTTCACGTGACTGCCGGCTTGCCGGAGGCACACACCACCAGTGGCGGGCGCCCACCACTACCCCCAAACACACCGCCCCCACCACGCCGCAGCTGCCTACACTCCACTCTCCACTAGTAGTAGAGAAGTAGACCAACTGATTCTTTGTCATCTTACTAAAACAGTAGGGTTATGGTTTCCCTAAACAAAACCGATAAGGCCATCACCAATGCGTAGCTTCGATCCGTGCCCCTAGCAACGTTCGTTAGCCTTTCCGTCCGCCCCCCCCCCCCCCCCCCCCGCGATAGAACGCGCGTCCCTTGCTCGCTTTTGGCAGGGAACGCAGCCGAGGGGGCACGTTGGACGCGAGCGTGGCTTGTGGACACCGTTCCCACAAAAAATTTCCCCTTCCACCCCTCGCCCCTCTCACTCATCGCCCTCACGGCCGCCGGTGACGGGAGAGAGAGGCCAGCGGCGGCGGCGAGGGAGAGAGAGAGAGAGGGAGGGAGAGAGAGGTGAGAGTTGGCGGCGAGAGGGAGAGGGAGACGAAGCCGGCGATGACCTGGAGACGATGCCGGCGGCGACGACGGATCCGCGCGTTGCTCGCCGAGCCGCCGACGCGCTGGGCTGGGAGTAGGAGGCAGCACCGTGGCTCCCCACATCCAAATCTCGCGGGAGAAAGCGGCAGCGGTGGTAGCAGCTGGGAAGGGAGAGGAGGGAGGCGCAGCGGCGGTTGCTGGGGAGGGCGAGGAGGGAGGCGCGGCGGCGGTTGGGGAGGGGCTCGACGCGTGAGATTGGGAGAAAGGGGAGCGACGAGAGAGAGGGAGGAGTTGCCGAGGAGGGTAGATGAGGAAATTTAATGCGGTGACTTTTTGGTAGGGATACCCATAGATTTTGAGAAACCCATCTAGTTGTGGCCTCCATTGTGAGACGAATGTCCATATGGGTGTATTCAGTTAGTGAGGACACTATATGGGTGTCTTGCATTGTAGATGCCCTAAATGTTGTAGTCTTACCGATGGTACCCTGCGTATGTTTGACGAGATTCTCATAGATAGCTACAACTTCTCCTCAAATTAAACGATTATGTTGTTCGTTCAGATTTTGAGAAGCTTTAGTTACAGAAATCATAAAATGAACTGAATATCAACTTCTCCAAATTATTAGAAACCGACTTCTGACAAGCTATTTCTTAAAATCAAACTGATTTTAACAAGACCTTTGTTGCGTGTGACCTCCTTCAGAAATCCATTTGCTAGCTGTAGTACAGTTCTACCTTCCTGATCTTGTTGTCTTCCTTCCTTTCTTTCTTTTGAAGCTTCTTTTTTTTTCATACGGACAATCACAGGTAGAAAAACCCTTTTTACTCCCGGTTGGGAACCCCCTTTAGTCCCGGGTTTTCAACCAGGAGTAGCAATCGGAGACTAAAGATGGGGTATCTTTAGTCCCGGTTCGTAACACCAACCAGGACTAAAGATAGGGTATCTTTAGTCCCGGTTGTTGTTACCAACCGGGACTAAAGAGGATAGCCAGGTTTTTTTTTCCTTTTTTATTTTCTTCCGAATCTGGGTGGTATGCATATCCTTTATTTATTTTCTCCCTAATATAGGTGGTATGCATATCCCAAATCGAAGTAAGATCCTAAGTCCACATTACAAATTTTAAAGTTCTAAAAAATTACATCACAAATCAAATACATCACAAATCCTAAAAAAAATTACACACAAATCAAATTACATCACAAGTTTCTACAAAATTCATCACAAATACATCACAAGTTCACATCACATACAAATCAAATTCATCACATGATGCTGCAATAAATCACAAATTCTTAAAAAAAAAAACAACAGAGGAGCCGGCCGGCCGCTGCCGCCTAGCCTCCACGCCGGCCGGCCGGCCACCGCCGCGCCGCCCGCCTGCCATCGCGCCGCCCGCCTGCTGCCGCGCCGCCGTGCCGGCGCCCCTCCGCGCCGGCTGGCCCCCGCGGCGCTGCCCGACGCCGCGCCGCCGCCGCGGCGCTGCCCGCCTCCATGCCGCCTCCCCTCAGCGCCGGCCGGCCCCCGCGCCGCCGCCGCGGCCCTCCGCGCTGCTGCGCGCCGGCTTCCCCTCCGCGCCGGCCGGCCACCGCCGCCCGTCCCTCCGCGCCGCCGCGCCGGCTGCCGCTCGGCCTGCTCTCGCTCCAAGTGGCTGGCCTCTCTCGCTCCGATCCAAGCGGGCTAAGGAAGAAGAAGAACTAAGGAAGAAGGTAGAAGAAATAATAAGGATAGGGAGTTAGAGAGGAAAAAAGAGATAGAGAAAGAGTTCGTTGTGTGGACGGGAAAAGAGGATAAGTAATAGGGATTATATAGTACGTGTTGATTTTTATTCCCGGTTAGTAACTCCAACCGGGAATAAAGTTAGATCTTTAGTCCCGGTTGGTGTTACCAACCGGGACTAAAGATCCTAGCCGCCTGACATGGTCTGACTTATAGACAACCGGGACTAAAGATCATCTTTATTCCCAGTTGGTGTTACCAACCGGGACTAAAGAGGACTAAAGATGATCTTTAGTCCCGGTTGGTAACCCCAACCGGGAATAAAGATGATCTAGTCCTGTTACGCTTATAAACCGGGACTAAAAATCGTTTTTAGTCCCGGTTTTTAATGGAACCGGGACTATTGTGGATTTGGGTTGACCGACCAAAGATGGTTTCTCCACCAGTGAATCTCCTCTGTTGCCTTAGAGGAGGGGAAACAAGAAGATACATAAAATGTGGTGACCCAGTGACCCACTATTGTATGATTTTAAACTTCAAAAATGGATTAATATGATTTTTAAAGGAGCTTTCCAATAGAATTTCTTTTGAAACAAAACACATCGTTTAGTAGTCTAGGAAACATGCACGTGGAAAACGAGGAAATTTTATCACCCTTTCAAACGCTCGCCTAATCATAAAATAACTTTCTTTTTCACCCATCACGCCCATACTATCACAAAAGAAAAAAAACGCTTCATTTTATGAAATCCCAATACAATTATTTTCCCCTTTTACATATTTCAATGTAATAATTGCTCAAAGATGAATTTATTTTTGACAATTAAAAGGAGGCAAAGATGATCTTATTTTGGAACGATGTGAGTAGTAGTTTTAAAAATTCAGCCATATGGAAGCTTTCTCATATATTTTTCATCACATGTGTACTACTGATCAACTGATGTACTCCAAATTTCAACATTGTGTATTTATTACCAAGTTAAGATTTAGAGATTCAGCTACATATATTCTTAAATGTCACCTATTTTGGAACAAAGGAGGTATTTGCAAGTATCGTCTTCGGCTACGCCATGTGGCTGAGGTCGCGGCGGCCTCGGCGTTGAGGCCGAAGCCTGTGCATGTCTCAGTTGCTGCTGTTGATCATCAGGAAAATGGAATCGGTGAGTCTTCTGGTTCTCGTTTTTCAGTTTTGCAGGCTTTGCATGGTGAGGAGTCTTGGCCGTTGGTGTCATCTTCTCTGGAGTGCGCATCAAAGCCATGGAGTGGGCCGCTGCCGTCGCCGAGGAAGTCTCCGCCGAGAACTGTTGGTGAGGCTATCTATTCAGCGCTGCAAGGGAAGGTATCATCCGTTTTCCCGGCGACCGTTTCTGGTTCTACCCCGGCGAGATTTCAATCTCCTCTGGTGGGGAAGATGCGGTTTCAAAAGTCCGATTTTTCTCCGGTGAAGTCTTCCGATTCGGTGAGGTTTCCACTTCATCCGACGGTGACGAATTTGGAATTTCCCAAACTTCCGGAGGTTACAAAATCTGAATCAATTAACGTAAGTCCACAATGTACCCCTTATCCAAAGCCCGCTATCCCCTATAGGCCCATACCCGGGTTAGTTGCTCTTTTTGCGAAAACTGGTACCGTGAGGCGCAGGTGTTTGGTGGGAGATCGATCTCCTTCTCGCGCTCGCTCCTACGCCGCTGTCGCTAGTTCTTCGCCAATGGAGAGAAACAATCGCTAGGGTTTCGGTGCTGGCGGGCATGGCGGTGGCTTTGCTCGGGGTTTTCATCCGGGTTCCGGAGGTGGTTTTCCACAGCAAGGCAGAGATGGTAGAGGAGGAAGGGGACGGGGTCGTGGAAAGTTTGGCGGTCACAACAATCGCCATGACTTCTCTCACGGCAACAGTGGTAGATGGCATGGCAACTTTGGAGGAGGACAAGGTTGGAACGGTGGGTTTGGACAGAATGCTGGGCCAACTGGCTTCAATTCCGGTTTAGGGTTCCCTTTGGGCTCTTTTGGCCGGCCGGCAAGTGATGCATCTGGGTCACAGTTCTTCGGTGTGCCGTCGTTTGGTGGTCAATTTGCAGCGACGGGTGGATCTAGTGGTGTGCCGGCAGGTGGTATGGCGCCGCCGGCAGGTGCTTTTGGGCCGCCGGGTGGTTTATACCCGGGTGGAGTTCCTGCAGCTGGTCTTCCGCTGGGTGGTGGTGGTCAGGGAGCCACTGCTACCTCTGTGTCAGCATCGCTAGTGCTACCTGCAGGTTTGACGCCGAGTGGACATGTGGGTAAGATTGTTGGGACTTCTGCAGTTAATTCAGTTGGTGTGATACCGAGTTTTGGAAGAACTTCGGCTAGTGGTTCTACGGGTTTAGCTGCAAATACCTCTGGGTCAGTTAGTGGATCGGTTGCTGTGGGTGGTACTCTTGTTGCTGCTGCTAAAACGGGTGATGTCATCGCATCTGTTACCCCGGCGGTGGGTGCTGAACCCGTACAACAAGGGTTGCTTGTTTGCGCCACTGATTCAGAGAAAGGTAAATCAAAGGCAGACACTAAGGGATTGGGTAAACCTTACTGCTATAGGTGTTTGACTAAGGGGCATACTCTTCAGGAGTGTTCATCAAAATTTTATTGTGAAATTTGTGAAAGTGTGGATCACATTGCTACCCGGTGTCCTGTTTTTAGATCAGCTGTGAAACCTACTGCTCAGTTATGTGGTTATGGGGGTGATGGTTTGGGATTTTTTCATATCCCCCTCCCAGCTGGACAAAGGATTAGGCATGACCCTAGGGCGGCCTTGGTTAAAATATCTAATGGTCAGATGACAGTTAAAGCTGTTGTATCTGAATTGGAGAGGTTAATTCCTGGTAAATGGAGGTGGGTGGTACATGACAATGGTGATAACACTTTTCATACCATCTTTCCTTCTGCTGCTGAGCTGAATCGCATGGTGGAATGGGGAAAGGTGCACACTAAAGTTGGTGAGGCTCAGATGGAGATCATAGAAAGAGGTGTTGGGAATGAGGTGAAATATGTCATTCCAAAAGTTTGGGTTCAGTGTAAGGGGCTTCCTTCTGGGTTGAGGGAATATTTAATTATTTGGGCAGTTGGTTCTATTCTTGGGATTACTAAAGCTGTTGATATGTTATTTACTAGAAGGTATGAGATAGCTCGTTTACAAGTTTTGGTCCTTGACCCATCTCTAATCCCTGATGTTGTTGATGTGGCCATTGGTGATCATTTGTATGAGCTGTCTTTTAAAGTGGAGTCAGATATTGGTGCTGGGGATCCTGTTCCTTTGGATATGGATAATTTTGGGGATGGTGATGGGAAGAGAAATGACGATGGGGAAAATGACAAGGACATGGGAAAGAAGTCTGGACTGGGTGTCTCTGATGTGAGTATGGCTACTGATAGTAATCTTACTGAGAGGGGTGGTCCTTCTTTTACCTCTTCTCAGTTGAGTTTGATACCGGAGTCAGAAGGTTTGACTGCGTCTGACGAAGATTTTGACGGGTTGGATGAGGAGACCGTGTTGGTTGAGCAAGAAAAACTGGTTGGAAAAATCTCTGCTATTCCCGAGGCGTTAATTTCTCCATCCAGGAAAAGCAAAAGGAGAGCTTCTGATAGTGATCAGCTTGTCCTTGAAAGAGCTGAAAGGTTGAAGGCGGAAAAGAACTTGGAGAAACCCCATGCTAAAGGTAATATGGATGTTAATGTTTCTTTTTTACAATTTACAAATGATCAAATTTCTGCTTCCCTTAATAATCTAGGTGTGATTCCTTCAAATAAAAATGTTATTCTCAATAATGTTATAGAAGATTTAAAGTGTGTAGAGAAAAATAGGTTGAGTGAACATATTAGTTCCTCTGTTAACCAAATTCCTCATGTAATTGTTGAAGGTGAGTTAGACGATCAGTTCGATGATAATACTCTACTACAACATTTATGTGGTGAAATTATGGAGGAGGTGATGGATTTAAGTGGGAATAGTGATAATATTCAGTCCACTTTGGATTCCATGGTACCTTCTACTAATAGTATTTCTAATGGTAAGAAGGGTAAAAAAAAGAAGAAAAATAATAAAATTAGTTTTAAATGAAAGGAATCTTTTGGAATTGTGATGGGTTCAAGGACCCGAAAAAACATAAGTTTGTTTCTGATTTAACCAAAGAACATCAACTTGATTTTATTGCTTTATCTGAGACTGTTAAGAAAGAATTTTCTACAGCTGCTCTTAATAATCTTTGTGCTGGTAAAGATTTTTTGTGGCATTGTAAACCTCCTAGAGGCAGATCTGGTGGTCTTCTGTTGGGTATTAATTTATTAAATTCTGACATTGGTTTGATTGATGAGGGGGTTTTTTATATTAAGTTTCATTTGCGAAATAAAGCTGATAATTTTAAGTGGGCCTTAGTGTTGGTGTATGGACCTGCACAAAATGAGTTTAAGGACCAATTTCTTGCAGAATTAGTTAACATGTGCAGTCATGAGACCTTACCAATTCTTATTGGTGGTGATTTTAACATTATTCGTAGTCCTAATGAAAAAAATAATGATAATTATGATGATAGATGGCCCTTCTTATTTAATGCTATTATTGATGGGTTGTGCCTTAGGGAGATACAAATGACTGGTAGGAATTTTACTTGGGCAAATAATCTGGGACACCCAACCTATGAGAAACTGGATAGAGTTTTAGTGTCGACGGAATGGGAGCAAAAATACCCTTTATCCTCTGTTGTTGCTCTCAATAGAGATATTTCAGACCATACTCCTTTGCTCCTAAATACAAAATCTTCCTCTTTTAGTAACGCTCAACATAGTTTTAAGTTTGAACTTGGTTGGTTGTTACGTGATGGATTTGTTGATATGGTAAAAGAAGTTTGGTCTGGGGTTGATGAGGGCAATACTCCTATGGAGCGTTGGCAAGCGAAAATTCGCCGTCTAAGACAGCATCTTAGGGGATGGGCTAAACATACCAGTGGTTTATATAAAAAAGAGAAAAAGCATATTTTAGATAAGTTGGAGGCGCTGGATAAAAAGGCAGAGACTGTTCTCCTGTCTCAAGAGGAAGTTGATATTAGATGGTTTTTCAGGAGTAGGTTATCTGTCATTCTAAGGGAAGAAGAAATTAAATGGTATCAGCGGGCTAAGACTAAGGATATTTTAGAGGGTGACTCTAATACAAAGTATTTTCATTTAGTGGCAAATGGAAAACATAGGAAAACTAGAATTTATCAATTACAGGAGGGTGATCATTTAATAAGTGGTGATGCCAATTTAAAGTCGCATATTACCACTTGTTATAAAGGTCTTTTTGGCCCTCCTGATGAGTCTGACCTTCAGTTTGATGAGAATTATGTTGCTGACATTCCTCAAGTTTCATATTTAGAGAATGAAGCCTTAACTAAGGAATTTTCTGAAAATGAGGTTAAGGATGCTATTTTCCAAATGGAACATAACAAAGCTCCGGGCCCAGATGGATTTCCTGCTGAGTTTTACCAAGTTTTCTGGAATGTCATTAAATTTGACCTTTTAGAGCTATTTAAGGACTTTCATTCTGGGAGTTTGCCTTTATATTCGCTTAACTTTGGTACTATCATTCTTTTGCCTAAGTGTGCTGAGGCTTTAAAGATTCAACAGTATAGACCTATATGCCTACTTAATGTTAGCTTTAAGATTTTTACCAAAGTTGCTACAAATAGAATAATGGATGTCGCTCAAAAGGTAATTAGTCCTACTCAAACTGCGTTTATTCCTGGGAGAAATATTATGGAAGGGGTGGTTATTTTACATGAGACTTTACATGAATTACATCGCAAAGATAAAAGTGGTGTAATTTTTAAGATTGATTTTGAGAAAGCTTATGATAAAGTTAAATGGCCTTTTGTACAACAAACTTTGAGAATGAAAGGCTTTTCTCCTAGATGGTGTGAATGGATAGCTTCTTTTGTTCAAGGTGGTCATGTTGGTATAAAAGTTAACGATCAAATTGGTAATTGTTTTCAAACTTACAAAGGACTTAGGCAAGGGGATCCTTTATCCCCTATTCTTTTTAATATAGTAGCTGACATGCTTACTCTATTGATTAAGAGGGCTAAAGAGGCGGGACTCTTGAATGGGGTTATTCCTCATCTTGTTGATGATGGTGTGTCTATCTTGCAATACGCAGATGATACTATTATCTTTTTGGAGCATGACTTGCAACAGACAAAGAATTTGAAACTGATTTTATCGGTATTTGAAAAGTTATCTGGCCTAAAAATAAATTTTCACAAGAGTGAATTATTTTGCTTTGGTCAGGCAAAGGAATGTTATGAACACTATTCTGATATTTTTGGTTGTAAGTTAGGTACTTTTCCTTTTAAATACCTTGGAATTCCGATGCATTTTAGGAAGCTTTCTAATAAAGATTGGAAACTTATTGAAGAGAGAATTGAGAAAAAACTTAGTAGTTGGAAAGGCAAGCATTTTTCTGTTGGTGGTAGACTAGTGTTGATTAATTCTGTTCTTTCAAGTTTAGCTATGTTTATGATATCTTTTTTTGAGGTGCCGAAAGGGGTTCTTCATAAAATTGATTATTATAGATCGCGGTTTTTTTGGCAAGGGGATGACCATAAGAAAAAAATACAGGCTCACTAGGTGGGATGTTGTTTGTCAACCCAAGGACCAGGGGGGTCTTGGGATTCATAATTTGGAGATACAAAATAAATGTCTTTTAAGTAAATGGTTGTTTAAGTTAATTAATGCGGATGGGGTTTGGCATGATTTATTGAAGAGGAAATATCTTTATAATAAATCTATAACCCAAGTTGACAGGAAACAAGGTGATTCCCATTTTTGGTCTGGTCTTATGAATGTCAAAAGTACTTTCTTAAATATGGGTTCTTGGATTGTCAATAATGGGGAACAAATCAGATTTTGGGAAGATAGATGGATTGGTAACTTGGCTTTTAAGGATAAATATCCATCTTTGTACGCAATTGTTCGGAGGAAAACATCTTCTATTGCCACTGTTATGGGATATGTTCCGCTTAATGTTTCTTTCAGGAGAGCTTTAGTTGGTCAGAATCTTGTTTGTTGGCATCAGTTGTGTGCCTCTATAGTACATATTCAGTTGAATGATTTGTCTGATAGTTTTAGATGGAATTTCCATCAGAATGGCTTGTTCTCGGTGAGGTCTATGTACCTAGCTTTAATTAATAATGGCTATATCGAGAGAAACAAGTGTATTTGGAAGCTTAAGTTGCCACTTAAGATTAAAATTTTCATGTGGTACCTGCTTAAAGGGGTTGTGTTAACTAAGGATAATTTGGCAAGGCGTAACTAGAATGGCAGCTTGAGGTGTTCTTTTTGTTTGAAGAATGAGTCTATTCAACATCTCTTTATGGATTGTCATTTTGCGAAATTTCTATGGAGAGCGGTTCAGTTCTCTTTTGGTTTTAATCTTCCAGTTAGCATATCTTATATTTTTAATGGGTGGCTTTTGGGAGTTGATAAGAAAATGAGTAAACTGATACTTGTTGGAGCTTCTGCCATTTGTTGGGCAATATGGCTGAGTAGGAACGATATGGTTTTTGACAAATCACAATCATTTTCCTATATGCAGGTTATTTTTAGGGCAACTCATTGGCTCCGGTTTTGGGCACAACTACAAAGGTGTGATGAAGATGAAGAGTTTCTGAAGGTTGCATGCCGAAAGTTGGAGACCACGGTTATGCAACTATTTGCCAATTATGGTTGGAGATTTACAAATAGACTTCAATAATTGTGATCTCCTTACGTTAGGCTGGTTTCAATAATAGTGATCTTCGGTGTGTTCTATTCATTTAGATTTACACTATGTTCATGAAAACTACTATGTAATAATTGGCTGTAGCTCTTTTGAGTAAAGGCCGGGATATTATATTTCATTATCTAAAAAAATAAATCATTACTTCCTCCGTCCCAATATGTAACAACCTAGGATTTACAGTGTGGGCTGGGCAACACTGAAGGCCCAACCTATCCTCACCCCTGCGGCCTGCTCATCCAGCCTAATTAACCGGGCCTCATCTTACAATATCGGCTACATATATACTGGGACTGGGCCCTTTCTGGAAATATGGCCCAACACGCAGTTAACACTCCCTGTTTTTGTCCAACAAGGCAATCATGTAAACAGAGTTACAGAGCCTATCTGTATAAATTACTCTAGTCAACAGGGAAGTACTCCTAAATTGGTCAACACCTTTTCCTTTTCCTTTAGTAGAAAAACTAGTCTGAACTCTGACCATTCCAATATTCCATGGTGGCTAATTAAAAAAATTAAGTTAGCCGGCTCGGTTTTGTAAAATTATTAATGTACCAGCAACAACTGCTACAACTTGATATATAATGTGCAAACTTTCAATGGGGACATGCACAACATATGCTATTACAAGTTCTATGTTTGTTTTTGACTGGCGAATATATATATACTGCACTACATTTGACTACGCTAAAGCCTACAGCTAGTTTTTCTTAAGTAGTTAACACAGACGTGTTGGTTTCATTTTGTTTCCAGTATCATCTGCTCCCAATTTGTGTGCATTCTCATGGTTGCTTCGATCTCCAACTAGTAGGAGTATAATTCCCTTGTTAGATTGATAAATAAATAATACAACATGCAGAAATATCGAACGATCGATATTATTCACACACGGACGAAAAAAAATTGAATTCGATTTTGTTTTAATCAACTTGCCTAGTTTGATTCGTTGAGGCCGGAGAAGTATATACTGTGGCATACATATGCAATTCATTAATCCCTTTGCACATGTATGTATATAGTTTCAATAGAAAAAGCTAGGCAGCATTATAATTAGGTTCGCGCGACTAATCGGCGAAGAGGTTGCTCCGTGTGAATTAATTGGCCAAATCCATCCAAAACAATTTCATAAAAGAAATATTTAGAAATTAATAATAAGCGATCGACTCACCAACCCACCATCTGAATTGGAGTAGAAACCTATGTGGACAGCCTTTGACAAAAGTTTTACTTTTAAGGAGTTAACACATGAATATTTATTACCAAGTTAAGACTTAGACATTTAGCTACACGCTTTCTTAGATACCATCTTTTACGTTTTACCGAAAAAATAAGCATAGTCTATCTGGTTAGATTCGTGTGTTGGATATACTCAGACTTGGCACGGATATGCTTATATCTATGACTAATTATTTTTTATGGTAGGTGATATATATCAAAACAATTGAGCATCTCTTCATTACTTGCCCTTTTGCAAGATTTGTGTGGAATGTTTTCTTTAGCACCTGGGTAAGTTTGAGGAGAAGGAGATTGGGAAGATACGGAAAACAAGGTGAGCTATTAGCGCATGATTTATTGAGTATTAACTATTTTAAATTTTAAAAATGGATTAATATGATTTTTTTAAACCAACTTTCCTATAGAAAATTTTTGCAAAAAACACACTGTTTAGTAGTTTGGAAAGCGTGCGCACGAAAAACGAGGTGTTTTCTCATCCTATCTCACACAAACGAACGCAGCCTAAGGCAGTGTGCCGTGTGAATGGATTGGGGGGAATGAACAGGAAATGGTGTTTGTGTGTGTTGTGGACTTGTGGATGGGTTTGGAAAACCAGGAATAAAGTGTGTTTTCAAAATGAAAGTTTCTCTACCCAGTTGAGCTGATATATTATATTTTTCTCTGAATCTCTTCATGGTCCATCTTGCAGAACTCGGGAAATGAAGGAAGGCTGCAATGGGGCCATACGGGGTGTGCACCTGCTAAGGAAGGAAGGTGGCAAGTGAAATCTACACTTCAAGACATGCATGGAGGATTGGAGGTCGGGGGCCAGTAGACCGGAACATGTTTTGGGCTGGCTTCAAACTAATGGGGATGGCATTGTTCCAGTTGTGAAGTGCTGCTAGTGTTTTTTTTCTTTTTCTTTGCTTAGCAGTAGGTTTACTTTCTGAACTGTGTAAACCTTTCTTTTCCATCAAAGAAATTAAGAGGGAGAAGCCTGGCATCTCTGTTGTAAAAAAAATGTGGCGTATATATCGATGGTGAGATGGTTGTTCTGGTTTTGTCAATATCAAGATATGCTAGCACATTCTTTTTTAGTGTTTATAGAGGTAAATGTATATGTTTGCATTTATAGGGGAAAGTGATTTCATCCCTGGAGGGGATATCCCCTTATTTCGTGCATGACACCTAAATAGTCATAAAAAATATGAAAAAAAAATAGGCATCATAGATTAATATGAAATATATCACTCCACAAACATGCAAGTTTAAATTCAATTTCTACAAGTTGTAAAAAAAATAACAAATATAGTTGTGAACGTGCGATAACTATTTTCAGTTTAATTTGTTATTTTTATTGCAACTTGTAGAAGTTGAATTTGGTCTTGTATGTTTGTGGAGTGATATATTTTGTATTAATATATCTTGTCAATTTTTTTAAAATTTTTTGATAACATGTAAACAGCGAGTGGATATCCCCTCGAGGGATAAAAATCCACATCTAATTTATAAGAGTGAATGTGTTGGCGTGTATACGAGCTTCTGTGTTTGCGTGTCTATAGTGTTTTAAAGAAAAAGATATATTTTTTGAACGAGAAAAATAAAGAGAAAGTACTAGCTTGCTGTCTGTGCAGGGCTATATGGTTATATATAACTTCATACATGTGAAATGAGTTCTAAAAGAAAGCGAATAAGTTCATTTGACTCTTGATTCCTTAACTTTTAAAACCAGTGCAATTTAACTCCCTCAAAGGTTTTGGAGGCCGGTTTCACAAACGTGGCGGGCGGTAGATCTTCGTTCCACGTGATGTTGATGTGGCGTCTATGTGACATTAGAATTAAAAAAAATATGTGTGAGATCCTCTAGTAATTCAAAAATAAATTGTGGGACCTGCTAACATATGGAGCCCACATGCTATCCATTCTCCTTCCCTTCTTCATCCAGAAATGCTAATGGGCGGGTGATCGCTCCCCCGCCCAGCGATCACCCGCCCGCTCCCTCCCTTATACTACTAGATGCACTCCTCCCCTACTACATTACACCACACAAAATTTTTTTAAAAAAATAAAAAGTTAGAAAAATTTATGTATAGAAATACTATATATAAAAAATTTGATTCAAATTCAAATTTGAATCGGGTATGTAAACTTTTTGACTTATAAACTTTGGGTATATAAACTTTAGATGTATAGAAATACTATATATAGAAAATATTTGAATTCAAATTCAAATTTGAATCAGATATAATTCAAATTCAAATTTGAATCGGGTATGTAAACTTTTGACTAATAAACTTTGGGTCTATAAACTTTAGGTGTATAAACTTTAGGTGCATAGAAATACTATATATAGAAAATATTTGAATTCAAATTCAAATTTGAAACAGGTATATAAACTTTTGACTTATAAACTTTAGGTCTATAAACTAACTTTAGGTGTATAAACTTTAGATGTATAGAAATACTATACATAAAAAATATTTGAATTCAAATTCAAATTTGAATCGGATATATAAACTTTTGACTTATAAACTTTGGGTCTCTAAACTTTAGATGTGTAAACTTGAGGTGTTTAAACTTTAGGTGTATAAATTTACTAAAATAGGAAAGTAATGCGGCGCCCAACAGACAGGCACGGGACGGGCGGCGGGAAGGGCGGCGGCGGCATGTGGTTGTAGACGGAGCCGAGGAAGACGGCGTCGACGTCTCCCCCAGCCTCAGCCACCGGGGAAGGAGCTGGGCACGGGTGGCAACCGTCGAGGGCGTCATGGCTTCGGTCCTCGAGCGCTGTCATGGCGTCGCAGTCGTCGCCGCGTTCCTCCCGCCTTGCCGCCACCGCCAAGCCGACGCCGATGCGTTCCACCTACCTCGTCGCCACCGCCCAGCCGACGAGCTCGCCGGCCGCGCGTGTGGCTCCAACTCGGCCGCCGCGGTCGCTGTAACGTCCCGCCTCTCCCAGGCTGGGTCCGCTTACATCTGGCAGCTTTCATAGGTCATAGACTGTCCTCACAGACCAACACAAGTCTTTTCTGCACACTTTGTCCTCACTCGTGCGCACCCGGGAAGAATTTCCCAATTGGTCACCCATCCTAAAATTACTCTAGGCCAAGCACGCTTAACCCTGGAGTTCTTTGGAGATCGGCTTCCGGAAAAGAAGTTGCAACTTGTTGGAACGTCCCCTCTCGGCCACGTCCGTGTGTCCACCCATCCCAAAATTACTCTAGGCCAAGCACGCTTAACCCTGGAGTTCTTTGGAGATCGGCTTCCGGAAAAGAAGTTGCAACTTGTTGGAACATCCCCTCTCGGCCACGTCCGTGTGTCCAGTGCCAGCGCATGGCCACCCCCGGTCCACACCAGCCATGCGCACCATGCCTGCGCAACTGCGACACACGCGCCCGTGAAACCGCGAGAGTCGGCTCTGATACCATTTTGTAACGTCCCACCTCTCCCAGGCCGGGCCCGCTTACATCTGGCAGCTTTCATAGGTCATAGACTGCCCTCACAGACCAACACAAGTCTTTTCTGTACACTTTGTCCTCACTCGTGCGCACCCGGGAAGAATTTCCCAATCGGTCACCCATCCCTAAATTACTTTGGAGATCGGCTTTCGGAAAAGAAGTTACAACTTGTTGATATGAGTATTCTATTAATCCTATTAAGCCCTAGGCTAGGATGTCACAGTCGGCCGCCGCTCCTCCTCGTCGGCGAGCACGGAGAGGAAGCAGATGCCGCTGCCTTGCTCCCCTCACCGCCGCCACCGCCGCCTTGCTCCCTTGAGCCAACACCAACGCATTCCTCCAACCTGACGCCGACGCTGGTCTCCCCGTGCCTCCACGCCGTCGTCACCGCGTTCCTCCCGCCTTGCCGCCGGATTTGGACTTGGGAGGAGCTCACCGGCCTCCCCGCGCCTCCGCCGATTCTGCCTCCGCCGGCCGCGCGTGTGGCTCTAGCTCCGCCGCTGCTCCTCCTCTCCGCCGCTTCTTCCTCGTCGGCCGCGCCGACCCTCTTTCCCACCGCGTCGGTGACGCCGCCGCCGCATCGGCCCTCCTCTCCGCGTCAATTATGATGGCCACAGCCGCGCGCCGCCATCGCCGACCGCACGAGGGGGACGGGGAGGCCAACGAGCTCGCACCGCCCTGAGCCCGCGCGCCGCCACCCAGGAGCTGCCGTCGCTGGCAGCACCACCCTTTGGCCACGCGCGCCGCCGCTTGTGCGAGAGTAGAGAGCGAGAGGAAGGAGAGAAATAGAGAAAGAGAGAGAGGGTGCTGACGTGGCTTACTGACATGTGGGGCTCACGTGGGTCCCACGCTGAGTCAGCCGCCACATGGGACAAAATCAGGGTGAAAACTGCCGAGGGATCTATTGTGACCGGTTTTGTAAGTTGGGGGACGCCGGATGTCTGGTTTTGCGGTTGAGGGACGATTTTGTATCTGGCTAACAAGTTGAGGGACCTTGCGTGTACTTTTCCCTTAGGAAATTACCTATTTCCTGAAACACGGCCCAATAACACAGTTACACGCATTGTTTTGTCCAACAAGGCAATCGGATAAAGTTCATTGATCATAGTCCAGCTAAATTGCTAACTAGTCAATTGGGAGGTTAATTGGTCAAAAAAATTCCTTTTTTAAATGAAAATATTAGAAAACCCATATTTCTGAGTTTTGACCCTTCCAATATTCCATCCCTGCTGCCGCGGTTTTGTAAAATTATAGTATGCATTCAGCAACAATTAACTGCTGCAACTTGATACTTCCCCTACATTTCAACAGGAACATGCACATATGCTACTGCATTTTTTTGACCGGCACATATATATATTATACATGTGCTACATTTGAATACAGGCTACAGCTAGTTTTGCTTTATTACTACGCTTAATTAATTAATTATCACAAACATGTGCGTTAGTTTCAATTTATTTGCAGTACTATATCATCTCCAAATTTGTCTGCTAGCTCACGTGCGGTTGCTTCGCTAGCTAGTTTAATTGGTTCAGACTTAATTTAATTATATTAGCTCGATGACCGACCGGCTAAGTGCCTTGTCAGAGATATTGAAAATACAACATACATGCAGAATAATCCACCAATCGATATGATCAACGACTCTCCCGCGATCGTGTATCGGCCGGTGAGAGAGAGAAAAATGGATCCCGTTTTATGTTAATCTCAGCTGGTCGTGATCTGATTCGTAGACCTAATTAGTTGACGAGAAGATATATATTGTGCAAGTAATCATGCATATCCCTTTAATTTGGATATTTTAGCTTAGCATGCATACATAAAGTAGGTTGGCCGTTTTCTTCTAATTGTAAGGCAGCATTGCAATTGACTTCTGGCCGGGATAAGAGATTAGCTGTATGTGACTGGCCAAATTAAGCCGTTTGTCCATATATATAACAATTTGGTAATAATGTTTAGAAAACAATTACTCCCTACATTTCATATTATATAAGATATTCTAGCGCTGCCCATATTTATATATATATGCTAATACTGTTTAGATTCATTAACATCTATATAAATATAAACAATGCTAAAAAGTCTTATAATATAAAACGGAGGAAGTAGCAATTAAGTCTCCGTCCGAATTGGAAGAGAAACCTGCAAGCTGGTGGATATACGGTGATAGCTTCATCTTTGAACAATCGATAGATGACAAAAGTTCAAATAGTATACTGCTACATCGATCCATTTAAAAATAACTTTATTTTTCACTCATCCCATGTATACATATAATAAAAAAAATACAAGAATATATATCCTCCAGTTTATCAAATCCTAATATAGTCGATCTCCACTTTAATTATCTGATCCTAATATAATAATTGTTTTTTTTCGCCTTAGTAGACTGTGTTTTATTTTATGTTTGTTCTTTTTCCCGTAAAAGACTTTGTTGCGTTCGTTTGGGCTTGGTTACCAAGCTGGGTAATGAAAGTTGACTGTTGTAAAAAAAAATCTTTAAAGATAAAGTTATTTAGAGATAAATAAGATGGCATAAAAATGAAGTTATTTTAGGAACATGGATAGTACTTTGTACTCCCTCCGTCCCAACAAAAGACAAACCATGAGTTTCTGTGTCCAACTTTGACTGTCCGTCTTATATGAAATTTTTTTATAATTCGTATTTTTATTGTTGTTAGATGATAAAACATGATTAATATTTTATGTGTGACTTGTCTTTTTAATTTTTTTCATAATTTTTTTAAATAAGACGGACGGTCAAACGTTGGGCACGGAAACCAGTGTTTGTCTTTTTTTTGGGACGGAGGGAGTAAGAGGCAACATGAAAGTCTTGAAAGGTAAACGCGCGTATATGACAAGTAATTCGGACTAACTGCCGGCGGCTAGTTAGTTCTCAAGTTATTCTTTTCTTTTTCTGCGAGAGAGAATATAGCTTCGAATGTTTCCTATATGTTATTTTTAAGGTAATACAGTATGTTTATAGAAGATGAAGCTCTACGCTTGCTGATTGTTCGGTCTATAGAAATTTAGATGATAAATTAGGTTCCACACACGGCTAGGCCTCATGTATTTCCTTTCACTATAAAAAATGACCGTGCGTTGCAACGGGTGAAGTCTATTTTAATCTTATTATTATTACATGGTTTAGTTAAGATGAAATTCACTGTGGGAGTTTGCTTGGATATATATATTTTTAGAAAATCATGAGCTGCAATTAGAAGTTCGATCGTCTCAAGTTAGCATGCGAGTTTTTTTAAACAGATTTCTTATATGATTCCTTCTGTATTACCATGGGTGAACGATCTTAAAAACGACTCAAATACGGATATGTATTTCTAAAAGCAAACGAACTTAAAAAACCGACTCATACATGAATGACGTACCAAAATATTTAATATCGTCAAAAATATCTTCAATGTTTATAATAAGTAGAGAAGAGATATAGATTACAACCAAAACATAAAATTAAAACTGACTCAAACACGGATGATGAACCACGGAAACATCTTCAATTTTTATAACCGACTCAAGCACGGATAACGAATCACGAAAACATCTTCAATTTTTATTTTATATATATATATATATATATATATATATATATATATATATATATATATATATATATATATATATATATATATATATATATATATATATATATATATATATATATATATATATATATATATATATATATATATATATATATATATATATATATATATATATATATATATATATATATATATATATATATATATATATATATATATATATATATATATATATATATATATATATATATATATATATATATATATATATATATATATATATATATATATATATATATATATATATATATATATATATATATAATAGTAGAGATAGAGATTTGTACAAATTTGCTGCACCCCTCTATAAAGGCAAAACGTACGTAATGTGTTGTTCAAAGTTACCAATTAATCCTTCATGATGGATGATGTCCCTATTAGTATAATTTAATAAGCTTTCCGGGTAGATCATTTTTGTTGTTTTAGAAAATATACGTGTAACATTATTTATTAAAATCCACGCAACAAGACACGTCCCTTTGTCACGTATTATTTTGGAAGTTTTTTTATCCATTAGTGTATTTTTATGAATTAATGTCAATAAACTCTGCATATATGTATGTGATGGTTTATGCTTAACGATGCTTCTTTTTAGCCTACTTGGTTAGGACTTAGTACCTTCTTCTGGGAATATGAAGGAATCTACACACTAGTAGCTATCACCATCTGGGCGACCTACCCCAATTAAGACGAGTTTATGATTTGATATTATATTTTTCTAGTGTAAAATTTGGCATGTTTTATCTTGCGTATATGATGTGACAATATTTTGACTAGAAATTTTAATTTCTTCTGGTACTTTAAAAAACAGTAAAATTTTGCACGCATATTCAATTCTAATTCAGATAACTTAGCTACTGTATGCATATATGACGCGTAGGAATAAAAAACTGAACTTAATCATTCGTGAGATCTATCTTTATATATGCGGCGACGTTGTGATATACTTTTCTTGAGAAAGACTTGACCAAATGCAGAAGCCATTGTCCAACGCGATTAGATTGAAATTAGAGATATCTATCTATCTATCTATCTATCTATCTATCTATCTATCTATCTATCTATCTATATATATATATATATATATATATATATATATATATATATATATATATATATATATATATATATATATATATATATATATCGTTTCACAGTATAGTAATTAACCAGTACAGTATCTCACAAGATAGTAACTAACCAGTACAGTATTTTAGGGCCTGTTTAGGGAGCTTCTAACTGCTACAGCTTCTCCCATAATCAGAAGCTCCCTTAAACAGTCTATCTTTTGGTACAGATTCCGAGAAACTGTTATTTTAGAATCTATAAAATGAACTGAAACCAGAAACTGTGAAACCAAATTTTTTCAGATTCTCATAAACTGGTTACCAACCAGCTGCTTCTTAGAATCTTAACCTGGAATTGAGACCAAGTACGTAGTGGACACGGCCGGCCTGGCTAAATAATTATCAAAATTAACTTGATTTGACACAAGCTACTGAAACCGCCGTGTTTCTATTAAAGAAAGTTCGTACTGTCTAGCTTAATTAGATGCTTTCAGAATCGCTACGTTACAATGAAAAGAAAGCCACATTCACGTGATCAAATTGAATATATCCTGACATCGCTACATATCGTTTTCCAGCTCGTTGCGTATAAACATCTGAATTAATTTTGCTCCAAGACAGTAATGTATGTCTACAGATGAACTTGACTATTTAGCAATAGTAGCTACCAGTAGTAATTAATTTTGTGGCCCGGAAAAATGGACTAGGCAATAAAGAGCGAATAGGTAATCGTCATTATTATGTTTTTTCATTAGGTCATTAATTGTCTTATGTTGACCAATAGTATATTATGCCGGCTGAGTGATATATCCTCTCTCTCTCTCTCTCTCTCTCTCTCTCTCTCTCTCTCTCTCTCTCTCTATAAAAATACTAGTAACTTGAATTATGCAGAATATATATATATATATATATATATATATATATATATATATATATATATATATATATATATATATATATATATATATATATATATATATATATATATATATATATATATATATATGAGATACTCTAGGGCTATTTGGGGAGCTTCTAATTGCTGCAGCTTCTCCAGAATTAGAATCTCCCCCAAACAGTACAGCTTTTAATCCAGATTCTAAGAAGCTGTAGTTGTAGAATCCAGGAAATAAACTAGAAGCCAGAAGCTGGGAAACCCAGCTTTTCTAGATTCTGAGGAGCTGGCTACCAATCAGCTGTTTCTTACAATCTTAAGCTCCCCTAAATAAGAAAGACAAGAGAGAAAAAAAAGATCATTAATATTTCAGCAATCAAGATCCAACTATCCAGCCATACGTGCATGCATAAATATTACTACATCTGTCCCAAAATATAACAACCTTTCAACAAATGTTTAGATTCGTATTATTATGATGTGTCCCATCCGTTTAAAGGTTATTATATTTTGAGACGGATGAAGTAACTGATATAGTCCTCATTAAGTTGCAATTTTATCTTGGTTAGTAGACGATGCATTAAAACCTTTTTGGGTGTATTTGTAAATTTGCCACCGGTTTTTTCAATTTTGTAAGGATGCCATTTGAATGACAGTTCCAGTGGTATTTTTGTAATTTTATAGTAACAGTTTTGCAATAACGATTCAAAGTAGTGGTAAATTTGCAATTGCCTAACCTTTTTCAATAGAAAGTTGCTCCAACTAATATCAAATAAATTTATTTTTTAAGTATATAATAATTAAAACTCAATTACTCGTGTGCTAACGATTTTCTTGTTCTGTGTGTTCTTACTACATCTTCATTCGCCGTTATGTTGAACGGGACCATATATATAGTGTCGACACATAATTAATATATATAGTATTCTTTTTAATCCAGACTGAAATGTAGTCTCTTGCATACACACACTTAGCTTGCAATCGTGTGCGTGTGGTACCAATATATACACGTCATCGATCGAGAAATGAGAACGAGATGGATACCTCCAAATTAAATGTCATCATCACATTCACATCCATAGACAGATAGATTATTACAGTAATTAATTTGCTTCTGGTGCAACTATTGATCAGTTTGGTCAGTTGGCTGAAAATCTTAGTAGATGACTTTCTCTGATCAGAAGATAAGAACGCGCGCATACACGCGCAGTCATCATCCGATGTAGGAGTAGTATATAGGAGTAAATCTGAGGCGCCTCTACTAACTATAGTACTATAATTTTATGGTTCAAGATTAGAACCGCATGTCCATGAGACCTGGCCAAAGTCTTCCATAACAATTAATTACATACAAATGAATGTTTAGGAAAATGTACATAGCGAGTAAATTAACCTAGTGGAATTAATACTAGGAAGGTACGTATTAAACTTAAGTTACGAGGCAGCTGACAGACAATAGTGATCTTTGAACATTGACTATGATCACTATAAAGGGTACTCTCCCTTTGTGTCAAAATAACTTCATTTTTACCATATATTGTTTATCTAAAAATAAATTAATATTTTAGAAATCATTATATTATAATTTGATAAAGTGAAGAGTACTCTTTTTTTAAGACAAAAGTGAAGAGTATTCTAGTCTTTTTCTTTTGTATTGGTATGTGTGAAATGGATGATGAACATTAAAATAAATTTATTTTAGGATTGAGGTAGTAATTCTTAGTTTAAGATGTAATTATCTATCAAAACAATTCACACTATATAAGGTTGTATGTGTAAATATTCCCTAGCTTCCAATTCCAAATATGTCATGTTAGGCTCTTTAACTTTTATCGTAGTTGCAAGTCGTTTTACTTCTAGCCACGTTTTCTTCTTATCTTTCATTGTTTACCCATACCAAATCATTAAATACTACTCCCCACATAATTAAATGACCTTTTTTTAATGTTGTACAAATTAAGAACAAATAGGTTATTTGAACTAAATTCATAATTCTTATGCATAAGTCTAAAATGACTTACATTTAGAATCATAATATAGACTAACATCACAAGTAATTCATACTAGTATTAGCTAACCAATAGTGTTTTCTTGCGGACGATTCATGCATGATTACAACTAGCTTGTTCCAAATGTTAGAGTTTTGGTTAGCTAAGTAGTACGAATTACTTGTGACGTACGTTACTCTATATATGATTCTTAATGTAAGTCATTTTTCATGCCATGTGTTTGTTTAGTTATCACTAACAGTTCCATTTAATTGTATAATGTTTTGGTTGTCATGAGAACAGATCGATATGTCAGATATGAGACGCAGATATGATTGTAAGGGCTTGTTTAGTTCCCAAAAAGTTTTTCCAAAAACATCACATCAAATCTTTAGACACATGCATGTAGCATCAAATATAGATTTTTTAAAAAAACTAATTGCACGATTAGGGAGGAAATCGCGAGACGAATATTTTGAGTCTAATTAGTCCATAATTAGCCATAAGTGCTACAGTAACCCACATGTACTAATGACGGATTAATTAGGCTCAAAAAATTCGTCTCGCGGTTTCTAGGTGAGTTATGAAATTAGTTTTTTTTATTCGTGTCCGAAAACCCTTTCCGATATCCGGTCAAACGTTCGATGTGACACTCAAAAAATATTTTTTCGTGAACTAAACAGGCCCTAAGTTGGCGAAATTGGCCCATACGACGAATACAGTAACGCATGTTTTTTTATGAAGTTCAATTCGGCGATACGTCTACGCCCAAGAGTTGGATCAATACCGAAAGTCGTTGCTCAATTTCTTACGTGCTTACAATAAATCTAGCTAAACAAATACTCAATTATAATGCGGCCGGGGAGAAGTTATGATGCTGAATTATAAAGCTGATCATGCCACATCGTAGCAGGGTCGATTTGTCTACCCTAGTTGGTAGGAAAAAAGTGTATCTTAGTTGACAGCAATGCAAATTTTATAGTCGAGATAATATCATGCCCATGCCTTAGCTACTCGCTGGCAATAAAGACCTTAGCTACTCGCTAGCTAGCAATCGTTTTCGCGCTCGAATAATGCGTTTGAACATCGCAATTAAGATCCAGTTAATCTCATTTAGTTACTGATGACGCCCTGTTGTTCGAGATCTGTTCAAAGCTCTGAAACCTCGACCTGGCGAAAAAGTTCAGAAACATCTCTAGTCAATCCAAACCGTGACGACCTTAGAGACAGAAAAGGGGAAAAATTAGCATACGTACAACTGGGTTAGCTCAACATTATGCTAGCTTAGCCTTGCCATTCAAACCTGATTTTGACAGTACACAAACACAATTCAAAACGGGCCGTGTCTTCTATTGAAAAAGAAGTTGAAAATAAATGCATATCGATCGATTGATCTGTACGTGCGCTTTCAGGTTAATTTGTTCAACGACACATGCAGTATACGCACGTCATTTCGATGGAATATGTGGGGTTGAATTTGTTTTGAAATTTCCGCATAGATGTTGAGCCACATTTTGACACAGCGCCGTGAAAACTACTAATTATTATTAAATAATTCGCATGTGCATGTCATAAATTCCACTTGATCGCACAAGAAAATTGTGGTGCTAAGGATCGAGCAAGTCGCGCCATGGCTGATCCACGACCTAACTAGCTAAGCTATAGCTTAATTTGATTTCTATTTAAGACCTTGACATTAACGCATGGAGGTGTGCCCAATACAATTGTGACCGATCGATCGAGGAAGAAGACGACGACCATGAGGACGATGCTTCCTCTCCTCGTTATCCTCGTCGTCGGGCTCCGGCTCGCCGGCGCGAGCCCTCCGCCGCAGCCGGTGGCCTGCACCAAGGGCACCACCGACTGCACGGTGACCAACGTGTACGGCTCCTTCCCCGACCGCACCATCTGCCGCGCCGCCGACGCGTCGTTCCCGCGCACGGAGGCGGAGCTCGTGGCGGCCGTGGCGGCGGCGGCGGCGGCGGGGCGGAAGGCGAAGGCGGCGACGAGGCACTCCCACAGCTTCCCCAAGCTGGCGTGCCCCGGCGGCCGCGACGGCACCATCATCAGCACCCGGTTCCTCAACCGCACGGTGGCCGTCGACGCGGCGGCGCGGCGGATCACCGTCGAGAGCGGCGTCGTGCTGCGGGACCTCATCAGGGCCGCCGCCGCCGCCGGCCTCGCGCTGCCGCACTCGCCCTACTGGTACGGCCTCACCGTCGGCGGCCTCCTCGCCACCGGCGCCCATGGCAGCTCGCTCTGGGGCAAGGGTAGCGCCGTGCACGAGTACGTCGTCGGGCTACGCATCGTCACCCCGGCCCCGGCGAGCCAGGGGTTCGCCGTCGTCAGGGAGCTCGTCGCCGGCGACCCCGACCTCGACGCCGCCAAGGTCTCCCTCGGCGTCCTCGGCGTCATCTCTCAGGTAAGTACACAAACCACACGTGTTCTACTTCTTCGTTAATTATTTCATCATGCATGTGATCTGATCCGTACGTATATACCATGGTGCATGCATGCATTGCATGCAATTACACGTAATTGCATATGGGGGTTAATTTTGTCCTTGATTGTCCTTCTTGCTTTGGATCTTATCATGAAATGAATGAATATTACTACTACTAACTGCTTGTTGCATCGATCCATGGAGATTGATTAATTACTTTATCCTTCCTTCAAGTGAAAGATAGCCCTAATCAATCAACCAACCATATTTATGAATGAATAAAAGCATCTAGAACATGATCAATTTGACATGAAATTCATTTGATGTGATTTTGCAGGTGACATTCGAGTTGCAGCCGCAGTTCAAGAGGTCGGTGAGGTTCGTGACGCGGGACGACTCGGACTTCGCGGAGAAGGTGGCGGTGTGGGGCGGCGCGCACGAGTTCGGCGACATGGCGTGGCTGCCGCGGCAGGGGAAGGTGATCTACCGGGAGGACGACCGCGTCGACGTGGCCACGCCGGGGAACGGCCTCAACGACTACCTCGGCTTCCGCGCGCAGCCGACGCTGGGCCTCATCACCGCCAGGGCCGCCGAGGAGCGGCTGGAGAGGAACGGCACCGACATCGCCCGCTGCCTCGCGGCGCGGCTGCCGCCGTCGCTGTTCGAGCTCCAGGCCTACGGCTTCACCAACGACGGCGTCTTCTTCACCGGCTGGCCGGTGGTCGGGTTCCAGCACCGGATCCAGGCGTCGGGGACGTGCATCAGCTCGCCGGAGGACGGCCTCCTCTCCTCCTGCACCTGGGACCCACGGATCCGGGGGCCCTTCTTGTACAACTCCGGCTTCAGCATCGCGCTGCCCAGGGCGGCGGCGTTCGTCGCCGACATGATGCGGCTGCGCGACCTCAACCCGCGGGCCTTCTGCGACATCGACGCCAAGCTCGGCATCCTCATGCGCTACGTCAAGGCGAGCTCCGCCTACCTCGGCAAGCCGGAGGACTGCGTCGACTTCGACGTCACCTACTACCGGAGCTACGACGACGGCGAGCCGCGCCCGCACTCCGACGTGTTCGACGAGCTGGAGCAGATGGCGCTGCGCAAGTACGGCGCCGTCCCGCACTGGGGGAAGAACCGTAACTTCGCCTTCGACGGCGCCGCCGCCAAGTACCCCAACTCCGGCGAGTTCATCAAGGTGAAGGAGAGATACGACCCCGACGGCATCTTCTCCAGCGAGTGGAGCGACCAGGTGCTGGGCATCAGCGGGAGCCCCAACATCGTCGACAAGCGCTGCGCCATTGAAGGCCTCTGCGTCTGCTCCGACGACTCCCACTGCGCGCCGGAGCTCGGCTACTTCTGCCGCCCGGGGAAGCTTTTCAAGGAGGCCAGGGTCTGCTCCAAAGACAAATCCGCCGCCGCCGGTGATGATGATCTCCTCGATGAATTGTGATTTATTATTATTTGATCGAATTTCGTTCAAGTCAAATAATACATGCATGGCTAGCTAGCTCTGCATGAAATGAAATGCAAATTTATATTTAATTAATCAAGAAAAAGATAAGCACGTACGAAATAATCCACCTGCTACATTGGGATGGCGTATGTGGTAGGTAGTGATACTGTAAATTGGTTGGCGTGATTTGATTTTGAGATGTAATGATGCTTTAATGTGGACAGTGTCAGTGGTTTGGAAAATTGTACTCCCTCTATCTCTAAATATTTGACGCCATTAACTTTTTAAAATATGTTTGACCATTTGTCTTATTCAAAACTTTTTATGAAATATGTAACATTTATATATACATAAAAATATATTTAACAATGAATCAAATGATAGGAAAAGAATTAATAATTACTTAAATTTTTTTAATAAGACGAACGGTTAAATATGTTTTAAAAAATCAACGGCATCAAATATTTAGAGATGGAGGGAATATATTAATTTAATTTGAGTTGGAAGAACAAGTTCAACTGTTTGGAAGGAGCGCGCGATCTGAGTCTTAATCAGCTGTTGCTTTCGTCTTTCAATATGTGACTATAAACGTGTCTCTCTATGTTTTTCGTCGTTTTATTCGTTGAATAGGCAGAGCTCCTACCGTTGAAAAGGTAAGTGTTAAACTTTGGTTTTTGTTGGTGTTCTCTCTACGTTTAATACTTCTAATTTTTAGTCCCATCCAAACACCGTTTATTTGTTTCTTGCATTTTTCTACACGTAACTATAATTAAACCTCTTTGTGCATTTCTCTGCGTATTCTTTTTAACTGAATCGGCACAGCTCCTGCCTTGTTTCTCTTTTACGGTTTTGTCAAAGGTAGGAAGTTAAAGATTAAGGTTAATCCTATTATTACTATGAAGCTACATAGTTTCTTAATTATGATGGTGGGTTGTTTTTTTTTTAGCAAGAGCAGAGAGCCCCCATTTCCATTACTAGAAATGAATAGCAAGCTACAGAGTGAGAGCGAGAGATGGTGGCCGGGTTGTAATGATTATCATCATGCATGACATTATCTATCAAAAAAATCTATTCATGGCAACATGTGCGGCAGCTTATTGAGGGTTGAGAGTGAGACTGTGTCATCTTGTCGGTCATGGCGTCGAATGGCTACGGTCAAGGAAATTATTTTGTTTTGAGTAGTTGAATGGAGGTCTCAATCATTTATGAATGGGGTATGCTATGTTTAATGCAACTCCTTTTTCGGTGACTAACGCAATGTCTTTTAAAATGACCACTCCTAAATACTACTATATTCTTATAGAAACAGGGCATAAACTAAATTGGGAGAATGACTAATTAATTTGGCCTTGGCCGGCCTATACTTTTTTTTATGGTTTTGTATGAAATGGAGGTGGTTTTCATATTTATATTATTATTGTGTGTATTTAGCTGATGTCACTTAATTAGGTCCACCACTTTAAAACTTGCCTCATTTAAGTTTGTGTTGTAACAGAAAATTTATCATTTGCGTTTAGGGGTGTGTGAATACAATCAAACCATGCATATTCCATCAAACCACCATGAAATATGGTTTAGGGTGTGTTATATTATGTGTTTGATTTTCAAAGTTTAAAGTGAAAACAACCGGTTTTATATTTTAGGTTGAAAAATAAATTAACTTCGAGCAATTCATAGACTTTACAGTACTTATATTTGGTGTCATTAGTATCCATAGTTCCTTATAGGCTAGATCGATGTAGATTTAATTTGCTACGGCTACAGCTGTGGTGCATTTACAGTATCGATAACAACAGATTTTGATCTGCAGAAAAGCTGAACTGATCAGGCTTCTGCAGTTGCATCGATCTGTTGGTGATAACCAAAGCAAGAGTTGATGACATTCTAACTGCAGTTTAATTAACGAAGTGCATAACATTGAGGTCATGCGGTGATCACAAATTAAACTGGCCCAGTACGACCAAGCCTTCCATTTACAGCCCAGTGCGACAAAATTTCAGCCTTAATTGTCAAGCGAGCCCATTATCAGACGAACGTGAAAAATATTGGCCCACCTATAGCCCACTAAGTGAAATCCCAGCCCAGTAATGGCCTATTAAAGCAAAATTACAGCCCACGTAATCTAGTAAAAGTACCGTACCACTAATGGCCCAGTAATACAAAATCAAGGCCCGTTTATATTACAGTATGCATTACAGCCCAATGATGATACAGTAAGTCAAATACGGCCTATTAAGAAGACAGTACGGCCCAGTAAAGGCCCATTAATAGGAAATCCCAGCCCACTAAAGTCCATTTATAGACATTACTTGGTACAAAGAATACATTAAAAAAAAGCATGGTACAAAAATACATTGAAAAGGCGTGGTACATAAAAGTAAATGAGTTAGCTATCAATTTGCATGGTACAAAAAATACATTAAAAAACAGGTGCATATTATAGAACGCATGGAAAATTATACATCTGAAACCATTTCATATGGTAATGGAGGTTATATTTGAAAATTTTGTTCTAAATTTTGGATGTGCTGAGGATATATATTGGTATTAGTGGATAAAAGATGCCGATAATGGAGGTTATATTTGAAAATTTTGGATGTGCGGAGGATATATATTGGTATTAGTGGATAAAAGATGCCGATAATGGAGGTTATATTTGAAAATTTTGTTCTAAATTTTGGATGCGCTGAGGATATATATTGGTATTAGTCGATAAAAGATGTCGATATTTTCTTTTTAGAGAAGGGTATTTTTACCCGATCTCTATACCCAACCGGATATATGCAGCCTTTTAAATTGAGAATTTAGCCCCTCAAACAACTACTCAGGTCACTGCAACCATCAGTCTACGTGACTCAAACTTATCAGTTCATTGAGACTTTTGAGGCTGACATGGTTATTTTTACAATAGGAGATTCAATGCATTCTTAATAAAAGAGATGGCTTTCTAGTGGTGTAATTATCAGTGCCATTAGCCCAATTATCATGCATCCTGAGATGGAACTATAGGTTCAAGATTTGGCATACATTACTGGCACTTAAAATCCATGGATATCTCTACTGGCACTTAAAATCGACGAGAAAATTCGAAACCCATCTATCAGATTGCTAGTAGTTTGTTGTGGACAAACCCGTGTACCCGTGATTGATATATTGCTTGAGTAACAACTATCACATACTACAGCTGTACAGCAAGCAAATGATAGCATTTCCTACCATTTTGAAACTTGCAATGAAAAATTAAGCAGCAAAATTTGAGTCACTGAAGCGCATTTCAAACTAACTACAAGTCAACCACACAAATGTCATGCATCCTTTTACATTCTAAACCTAATTAGAACTACTGAGCATGATGCGTGAATGGTTTACATTTCTGAAATGGTTTCAGCCACATCAGAAACCATTTCTCGATTGATTCGCCGGCGGCGAGGTGGAGAGAGAGAGTCTCGAGCCGAGCCACGTTTCGTAGGGGGGAAGCGAGCCGAGCCGAGCCGAGTCAACAAGTACACCGTACACGGATCCCGTATAGAGACGAGACAAGCGTACATTCGTACGTACTCCGTGCAAATACTGTTTGTTGCGTCGAATACACGACAAAGTCAACGAACGATACAGCGTGGCGGGGGAGCTCATCTCACTGGCCTCGCGCTCCCACACTGCCACGTCACTCACACTCTCACTAATGGCTACTTGGTGGTTCCGGCGAAGTAGGCGAGCGCGCCGACGAGCGGCGCGTTGATGTAGGTGGCCGGCTCCGACTGCGCGAAGTTGCCGCGGTCGTCGGCAAAGGCGTCGCGGCTGTCCGGCCCGCCGACGACGGCGCCGACGAGCACGTTCGGGTTGGGCTCGCCGGAGTGGAGGTAGCCGAAGCCGGCGTCGCAGGAGATCCGCCCCGGGTGGGCGCGCACCGACGGCATGGACGCGCCGCGGTGGTGCGCCCGCCTCGGGTACCTGCACCCGAACCCCACCATGTACGACATCCCCGCCGGGTTCTTCCCCAGGATGTAGTCCACCTGCCGCTTCGCCACCGCCACCAGCTCCGCCGCCGACACCTCCCCCCTCGCTCCGCCGCCGCCGTCGCCGCACGACGCGGTGGCGCCGCTCGACCGGAGGTACTTGGCGTACGCCAGCATCAGGAACGTCGCCGTCGTCACGTACTGCATGTTGCTGGAGCCTTCCCTGTACAGGAGGCCGCCGGGGGTGTACCGCGACTGGAAGCTCGCCGTGCCGGGCACCAGCGAGCAGATGTAGCTGTCGGAGTGCGCCTTGTAGAGCTCGAGGCCATGGAGGCGGTTGCGGAGGAAGCCCTTGGCGAGGAGCACCTTGGTGCCCACCCGCTTGTCGTCCCAGCTGAAGGAGTAGTCGTCGTCCCCGGCGCCGAGCTGCATCCCGTTCGCCTCCACGTACGACATGAACGACGCGTTCCTCGACGCGCGGTGCAGCCACGACGCCCCCCACAGGAGCTCGTCGTGGTAGCCCGAGTAGGAGCAGTAGAACGGGCACACCGACGACGCCAGCGAGTCGCTGTACGACCCGCGGTGCCGGTCGGCGAAGTCGAACACCTGCGTCGCGGCGTGGAGGAGGCGCGCGGAGTAGGCCGGGTCGGCGCGGCGGAACACCATGGACGACGCGGCGAGCGCGGCGGCCGTCTCGCCGGCGACGTCGGAACCCGGCTTGTCGGCGGTGACGCGGTAGACGCTGCGGGGTGTGTCCATGTCCTCGGGGCGCTCCCAGCAGCGGTGGTCCTGGTTGGGGTCGGCGACCTGGACGTAGAGCGCGCCGGGCGTGGCGGTGGCGGCCTTGAGGAGGTAGTCGGCGCCCCAGCGCACGGCGGCGCGGGCGTTGGGCAGCTCGGCGCCCATGAACTTGCCGAAGTCGAGCACGCTCCACGCCAGCATCGTCGTCGAGAACGCCATGGGCAGGCCGAACTTGACGTTGTCGCCGGCGTCGTAGTACCCGCCCACCAAATCCACCTGAAACACAAACACGCCGGAATCACAAACTCCTCCTCGCCGGAGACAAGGAAGAAAGGGAAAGAGAGAGAGGCGGCGTACGTACATTGTACTGGGCGCCGTCGGTGAGGCCGGAGTCGGCGCGCCACGGCATGCGGTTGCCGGGCGGGAGCTTGCCGGAGCGCTGGCCCTCGAAGAAGATGATGGACTTGGCGAGCGCGTCGGCGTAGTTGAACGCCATGGCCGAGCTCGGAACTAAGAGCAGCAGGTGGAGCACGACCAGCAGCCGCAGCCGAATGCCGGCGCCGCCGCAGCTGCTGCTCTTTGGCTCCATTGCTGCCTGCCTCACCGGCGAAGTGAGAGTGTGGCTCGAGAGTGACCAACTGCACATTAATATAGTGTGAAAAGCAGTGGCCGTTAAGTTAGTTAATTTGGCCGGTGCTGGAGTAGTATATCAATTTGCTGCGAGAAACCGGGAAGTTGGGGGGACAATTTGCAGGAGTTGAGAGGAAAAGAAATCGAAATTCCAATTTCCAAGTGAGCATTTCTTTTTTCCTTTTTGACTGACAATGTCTCATGGCTTTGGGATTTGTATACCAAAAAGAATGAATGAAATATACCAGTAGCACTTGCTAACTGGAATTCAACAGAGTTTGCAGAAGCTATCAATGTGACAAGCACACAACAATTTGTGGTTGGGGCTGTTTTTAGCTCAGCGCAAAGTTTATATTTGGGTAGAAATTAAAGATATGGGATTGAAAAGTTATGTGTATGACAGGTTGATGTGATGGAAAATGACTGAAGTTTGAATCCAAACTTTAGATCTAAACATAGCCAGGTATATTTCTAAAACCAAAATTATCGTATTTGTTCATCTGAAGATGAACAAAAAAAAAACAGCTGCCTTGTGACAATCCTGTTCCTTTGAGATTCACAGGAGAAAATAATTTGATGCACACACACACACAAACAGTATCATCTGAATTCTCAGCAATGAACACCGTGTTTAGTTCTATTTTTTTTTTCAAACTTCTAATTTTTTTATCACATTAAAACTTTTTACACATATAAATTTTTAACTTTTCCGTCATATTATTTCAATTTCAATTTCAACCATACTTCCAATTTCGGTGTGAACTGAACACACCCGAAACTGGAAAGCCAAAGCGTCCGGTATGTTAGCTACTAGGCCGGTGCAGAGCAGAACGTAGGCTGGGGAATTCGGCGACTGGTCGGCTTTTTGCAAAGCCAAAGCAAAAGCATGCAGCGACATGGACGACCGTCTCTGCTCACCTTCAGCTACTGCTACTGGTACTCCTCTGCCTGTCTTTCTCTCTTTTTCCTTTTTCTTTCTTTAAAATCTTCAAGCCAGCCATCCATTTCTCCATCTATTCCGATGGCCTTCCTTTCTCCATTCTCATCTCATGCGTGTGTTCAACCAAGGCCACACTGCAATGATGCCTCCAGTTGCATGAATATTCATATCAAGCCTGTGTTTAGTTCCAATTAAAAATTTGAAGAAATTGGAACGATGTGTCGGAAAAGTTAGAAGTTTATATGTGTAGGAAAGTTTGATGTGACAGAAAAGTTAGAAGTTTGAAGAAAAAAATTAAAAACTAAATAAGGCCCAATTGCATTTTGATCTCCACTGATGGTATATTATTAAGGATCTGTTTGGATCATTTAGTCCCTAGACTAAAATTAGTCCACGATTAAAAAGTTTAGTTCCCTACTGTTTAGATCTAGGGAAGGCACGTGAACCGAGGGACAAAGGAGAGAGACTGTTATTTTAGGGCAGTCCCAACCCATAACACTAGACATGGTTTCCATAAACTCCACATCATCAAGAAACTACTAATAGACACTACTCTTCCAATGCAAACACCACTATTCCATACTTCAATTTAATGCTACTTATCTCACATGATGTCTTGGATGTTGTGTAGAAACCATGTCTCATGCAATACATGGTTTCCCTCTCTTTCTTCATTTATTCACTTGCCACATCATTTTTTTTTTCTTAGGTGGCAACTTATTTAATGCTATGGATACTATCCTAGTTATTGGGTTGGGAATGCCCTTAGTCCCTACAAGTATCTCCAAGAGGGACTAATATATTTTAGTCCTAATATGCACTTTTAGTTTTTTTAGTCACCCTGTTTGAATTCTTAGGAACTAAAAAGTACAAAAATAGAGGGACTAATGGATTATTCCGATGAACCAAATATGGCATAAGCTATGCTACTTACTAATTACCTGCAGTAGAATGGCATTAAGAAGAGCATGCTTAACTAGTGGAATGAATGAACGCTCCACTCCAAGTGCAATTGGCAATGATGATGTTCTCTCCAGTCTCCACCCCATAATACTGAAGGACTACTCCTATAATCTGAAGTTAATTGCAGAGCTCGAGGATGGCAGATGCATTTGTTGTGTTCCATCCATGGGGGCAACAAGACCCCTCTGCTTGATACAAGCACATGTGTAGCTTTCCTTTTGTCTTACTCCAATCTCAAGTGCAATCCTACTATCACTTCAGAAAAAAAAAATCATCAAAGTAAAGCATAGATAATGTACTAGTACTACTACTATTCCACCATCAAGGAAGAAATTACTCTACCATAACTGCTTTTCCTTCTGTCCTACTGCAATCTCAACTTCTCAAGTGCAGTCCTACTACTTCAGATAAGATACTCCATTCCAAAGTGCAGTAGGGACAATGTACTAGTACCATCAAGTAAATTTATCACCACTAAATTTAACAGAAGCTGTAGTAAATTTGATTGTTGGGCTTGACAATTGCCATGCTTTGATAAGACTGGTTAAACTCCTGAAGCTGTGACCACTGATGTTTACCGAACTGTTCACATGCAGCGTGCAGAGGCCTGAGAAGCAGGTGAAGAACTGTAAAAATAAAATAAAAAGGCTGGTCAAGTCTGGAGAGTGGTCAAAACTGACAAACATGCGTTGCGTTGCAGCTAAAAGTAAGGGCTTGGCTTTGCATGGCAGGCACTGGCCTTCATCACAGAGAATCCTATTCCTAGGGTACTGTACTATACGTGCTATGACCAGAACAGTTTCATCAGTGAACAAAGTTGACAGTTGAAATACACACAGGGGGACCTCGTCCTGATTCTGAATCTGCTTTCGCTGGGGATTATGCAGTCATGCTGCCTGAAAAAAGTTTAAGCAAATCTAGTGGGTTTAATGCAAAGAAGGAAGTAATTCGTGTTTATCTGTTCCTTTTTCAACTCCCGTTCAGAACCGAGGGCAAGTGGTAGTAAATGGGAGATGTTATTTTGTGCATTCTAAAATTCAGAAATGCAGCTGGGGGGCTTTTTTTATAAAGCTGGATATTTATAGATGGAAAAATTGCAAAAACCACCCTAGATATTATCCCGAGTTTGAGACTTCCTCCATGAGACAATTCGTTGGAAATACCTCTTCTAATTCACATTAGTTTAATATTCCTCTTCAATTACCATTGTTCAGTGTTTCTTACTTTCTTTCCTCTTCCCTAATTATTGTTACTCGTCCATTCTCATGGCGCAAAGCATCAGAATTGCATCGAGCTCATATTTCTTATCTTGAATCTGCCAGAGCCCAAAGAAACCAGGCACCGGTAAACCCTATGTGACAAACGCAACAACTCATCTTCGACGACCCCCGCATCCAAGAGCAAAGACTCGTGATCACTATCACCCAACGATGTGCTGCCCGATAGGTCGCCATGAGTGGGGATGCCACGGTCGTGTCATTGGGTCTAGCCAACATGAGTGACGACCATGTCTCCTCGCCTATTAGTGTTTGTATAAGCGTGTATGTAGTTAATAGAACGAATATTAATAATTGGGGAAGAAGGAAAAAAAACACGTGAACAATGATAATGGAGGGAAAATACCAAAGTATTGTAGACAGATTCAGCAGAAATAGCTGAAGAATATACGTGCTTTTATTCCTTTGAGAAATTAGCTATAGCACCTGTTGGTTCTTCAGAGTTGTTGGTACTGAATTCTCAGTCAGTCACAGTGTGAAGAACGCAGTCCGCTAAGTTCTTCCTCATGGGTTGCCAACTCACCTCCCTCATTTTCTGCGTGTATGTTTTTCAAACCACTAAACGGTACATATTTTGTAAAAAATTTATATTAGAAAGTTACTTAAAAAATCATATTAATCCATTTTTTAATTTTTTTTATAGCTAATACTTAATTAATCACGTGTTAATCTATCGTCCCGTTTTCCGTGCGGAGGGGAGGGGTTCCCAACCTCTCCAAAAGAACACACACTTGTGATTCAGATCAGAGTTCACACAAAATACTACACAATACGGGCAGTTTTGCTCATGATCGACTCGGACTATTGGTCAATCAAACAGCAGCAAATTCAGAACCATTTGCACCAATCAGGACTATTTTTACCCAATTACAACTAGCATTTCAAACGAAATGCATTTGTATTGAGACCAGGACCTAACCGGGGAAAAAATCGCAAATTATAGCAAAGCAACTCCAAGGGAAACAAGAGGCGTCTCGGCCTCACCTCAGACGGCGATTCAACAAGAGGTCGAACAGCCTCGCGCCACCGTCGCCTCACCCCGTCGCCGCCACCGCCGCCGGCGACGACGATCGCCGGGCTCCACCTCGGTGAACGGCCCACCATCGCACACTATTCATGATCGTGGGCCGTCGGATGACGAAAACGGGCCAGTCTTTTTTTGTAGACTTTAAGGGTTCGATGACGAAATCTCTGAACCCACTTCTCTGATCGTTTAACCGCTGAATCACTGTAAAAATATTTAGTCGCGCGTAACCATTAAGGATTTCTAATTCTTATATGCCAAATAATCTCAAACTCAATGCAATACCTGAAAACGGTCAGGATTTGAACTCCAGCAGCAGCATGCAGCATGCTCTCTCTCCGTCTGAATTTTGGGACAATTTGGCACTGAGGCCGTCGACATGAGGACTGAAAAAAGCATAAACATCGAGCAACATGTATCTGGAACAAAAGTGCATTGATCTTGTATCGAGTGGATCTTTGCTTCGGTTACTGTACATGACCTTTTAGCTCCTGAATTGTACCAATGCTTAGTCAGTAATCAAACAAGCTTCATTCAGCCCATCAAAACAAAACAGGTTTTGAAGCCATCAAAGAACATTATCATGCAGCCTGTCAAAACAAGACTGTTTTGAAGCAAATTTAGGTAGGAAAAAATTAAAACATTTAAAATCAGGAAAAAAAATAAAGCATTCAAATTTGATTTGGATGGGGTGCACCAGCCAAGGCTGTAGTGCAACGCCTAGGCGACACATGAGGGCCCTAGTGGCAAGCCACTATGGTGGACTCTCCCCCACGAAAAATAAATTTAATATCAAAGTAGACACATGGCCCACATATCAGATATTAAACTGATAAGAACAGATACTACACTTGATCTTAGCCAAAAGGCCGAGAAAGGTATGAGTTGCTATCACGTTCACCTCCTGCTTTTGTAGCCTCTCCGTACATCTCCTCGTCTTGATCGCGCGATGTGGTACTAAACTGTGACAATGAACGAACAAACGGGAGGGGGATACAATACATCATGCGATGCGGGCTTGCGTGGGCCGCTGGCTCGGCGAAACCCTCAAATGGGCCGGCCTTTTGAAAAGTCTGTAGTTAAGGGGGTTCGGAGTCAAAATCTCCGACCTCCCTTTCTGACTGTTTCACCCCATCATATCGCAGTAAAACTATTTGAGAGGCATTGATATAGATTGATCATATCTAGCTGTTATATCAACTATATGAGGAGAAATTTGAAGATAAATACGAGCTTGCCTTGCATTTTTTTTCTTTTCTTTCTCAATTCTCATGATTTATTTTTCCTAGAATCCTGTCATGTTCATCCTGATGTTAAGCTTCAAAGACGCAGAAATTGTTTTTTCGCGAAGAAAGACGCAGAAATTGTAAGAAGCTGCAGTAAAGACGATCAAGATATGAACTCCAGATCGACCTCCAACAACGTGCTCTTTCCTTTAAGTCTGTAGTTTGGGACAAATTGCTGTGGAGAGCGTCCCCAGTCGACCTGAACAAACACTAGCTTCAATTGGCTCTTTTAGTTGTTTTACTCTACTTAGTTCTGAATTTTCAGTCTGACAAACACAGAATTACGAACGGTCGAACGCATGCATCTGTAGCGTGAATTGACAATTACATAAACATTTGTTATTTGCACTACACTATAGACCATAGTGAATCTTTACTTACATGTGCTGGGCATAAAAATAATAATTTCAGTACACAACAACTGTACTTTTTACATTCTGAACAAGGGTTCTTAGATGCAACCTTCCACTGTACTTTGCAAGAAGAATTCTCAAGCTCAAGGCAAGGCCTTAATTAACCCAGAGAAGGGAATCATTGATGATTTGTTTATCGCCATGTACAAACACAAATGATAAAACAGAGAACTATCAGGATTGGAACTGTTGCTTTGTGCTCTATCTATATGATCTGAAGTTTGGCACAAATTCTCACTGAGGCATCTAACAAGAGACCTGAAAGAAAATTAACAGAGATTGAGCAACATGGTATGTGGGAACAGCCGTGCTTTCATCTAATATATTCAAACAAAAAAAAGATTTGTCAGTATGTATTTTGAAGAACAGATTTGTGCTCCTTTGTTCAGAATTGTCAGTCTGAATATATTCAAACAAAAAAAGATTTGCCAGTATGTATCTTGAAAAACAGATTTGTGCTCCTGACAATACCAGTAGATGTGCAAATGCTATTCAGCAATCAAAGAGACCATCAAAAGTGACTCAGAAGTTTAAAGGCAAATTTCATGCCCTGAAACAAAGAGCTTGGATAAATTGGATTTAACAAATTCAATTGGATTTGGTTGGGGTGCGCCAGCCAAGGCTGTAGTGCAACGCCTAGGCGACACACGAAGGCCCTAGTGGCAAGCCACTATGGTGGACCCTCCCCCACAAAAAATAAATTTAATATCAAAGTGGGCACATGGCCACATATCAGATATTAAACTGATAAGAACAGATACTACACTTGATCTTAGCCAAAAGGCCGAGAAAGGTATGAGTTGCATTGTTGGCTACACCCTGCTTTTCTAGCCTCTTCCTGGTACTACTCTCCTTGATCCTGCGATGTGGTACAAAACGAAGACAGCATTGGCGTTTGCTGTGCCTGTGTGGGCCGCTGACTCGTCGAGGCCTTCTCAAATGGGCCGGCCTTTTTTTTTGCAAGCCTGTGTTACTGGGGTTCGTGTTTACTTGGGGGTTCGGAGAAAAAAATATTCAGACCCCCTTCTCTGATCAAAATCTACTCACTGAAAGCGATCAAGATCTCAACTCCAGACCTCTGCTCTTTATTGAAGTCTAAAGTTTGGAACAAATTGGTGTGGAGAGCATCAATGAATTGACCTGAATTAAAACATTTAGAGAGACATGTATCTGGGACCAAAGTGTGCTTTGATCTTGTATCTATTCGCTCTTTGATTTTGTTACTGTACTTAGTTCTGAAATTTCAGTCTGAAGATCACAAAAAACCGGAACTCTTTTTTTTTTTGCAGAAAACAGAAACAATTGTGCTCCAGTAATTGTATCCCTGCTTTGGATCTATTATGAGCACACACCTAATAAAATTATGAACGTCCGAACGCATGCAGCGCGAATTAACAATTACATAAACATTTGCCATTTTCACTACATTATAGACCATGGTGAGACTTTACATGTGCTGGGCATAAAACAATAATTTCAGTACACAACTGTACTTTTTACATTCTGAACAAGGGTTCTTAGATGCAACTGTCCACTTCACTTTGCAAGAAGAATTCTCAAGCTCAAGTCAAGGCCTTAATTAACCCAGAGAAGGAAATCATTGATGATTTGTTTATCGCCATGTACAAACACAAATGATAAAACAGAAAATGATTAGGATTGGAACTGTTGCTTTGTGCTCTATCTATATGATTGGCATAAATTCTCACTGAGGCATCTAACAAAAGACCTGAAAGAAAAATAACAGAGATCGAGCAACATGGTATGTGAAAACAGCCGCTTTCATCTAATTGTCTTGTATCTATTGGCTCCTTGATTTAGTTAGATACTGTACTTTGTTCTGAATTGCCAATCTGAATATATCTATCTATCTTCTATTATATACTAAAAGTCCATTAAACGTCCTACAAACACTCTCAAGACGACACGTGGCATTCTTATAAACGCTCATAAACCGTCACGTGGCACTATTTAATCTCACCGTCGATTTTCATTTAAATTGGTGGACCCGTTATTTTAGACCATTAGATTATATCTATATCTATACCGTTGATTTTCACTTAAATTGATGGATCCGTTATTTAGATCATTAGATATATATCTCTAATACTAATACTTTCCACCTATACATACGAGAGAGAATAGGTTCGCCAAAAAAAAAAAGTAAGTACGTAAGATTGAAAAGGAACAATAAAACCTACATACGTACGGTAAAAGAATAAAGCCATCATGTCAAAAAAAGATAGAACCAAAAAAAACATACGTATATAGTATCATACAAAAAAAATAAAAAAACTCCCATATACTCCCACACATTAGTTATTATTAATAAATTTGAAAAAAATAAATATATTCTTCGAATTAGTAAAGGTGTCTCATGTGATTATCAACAATAAGTATTGAAAATAAACCAAGCGCTAAACTATAGATGTTTGTCAAAATATAAATGTTTAACACCATAAACACACATGGTGTCTACTCTATACCAGGAATCTACTCAAAACTTAAAAAAAAAATTCTTTTGATCACCTCCATCTTCTCTTTTAGTACCGTCGAATTACAACTTCGCTCATTTTCAAATTGCATAATGTTTAACACCATAAACACGTGGTGTCTACTCTATACCATGAATCTACTCTCAAAACATAAAAAAACATTCTTTTGATCACCTCCATCTTCTCTTTTTTCTTTTATGAAGGGCATAAGCATGAATAACATAGTTTGCTACGTTGCTATAAGTATAACAGGGACGTACATATGGGAGTTAAGGCGGTCCCAGTGGAGACCACAGTCACCAATAGTGCTCAACTTACTACTTACCGATGCACAACTCGATAAGGGTGTGATAGTAAATTAGGCATTAAAATTGTGTTCCAGGTTAGTCTGGAGGTGCACAACTACATCGATATGGGACCCATGTTTCAAGGAAATAGACAAAGAAAGTCTCGCCACTACAATCGGCTTCACGCATTAGAGAAGCATTTATATATAACTTGATGTTATTCTATTAATTTGTACAAGTGGTATTTTTACAATATTTATATATAGTTTTGAAAATTGGTGAGGCACGAAACACTTACGTGTAGTGGATATTTCAATGTATTAATGATGTATTAGGCTTATTTTATTGATACATTACGTAGTTCATCTATGAATAGGTACTTGGCTTTTAAACAGTGATAATAGGTTGAAGTGACAACAAGAAAATTTATATGTAACCAGAGGCAAAGTGATTTTATTTAATCTAGGAGATAACCTTATTACTTAAATATATTAAAGTATGCAATATATTTCTCGGCTTATAAATGGTGAGATATAACCTTTTTAAAAAATTGTCTTCATAAAACTGCTCGCGCATCTGCGCGGGCTTTCTTCCTAGTTCAAACAAAAAGACAATATATTCAAACAAAAAGAGATATGTCATTGTTTTAGTTAGATACTGTACTTTGTTCTGAATTGTCAGTCTGAATATATTCAAACAAAAAGAGATATGTCAGTATGTATTTTGAAGAACAGATTTGTGCTCCTGACAATACCAGTGGATGTGCCAATGCTATTCAGCAAAATCAAATAGACCACCAAAAGAGACTAAAAAAGTTTAAAGGCAAATTTCATCCCCTAAAACAAAGAGCTTGAATAAATTGGATTTAATAAGTTCAATTGGATTTGGTTGGGGTGCGCCTGCCAGGGCTATAGTGCAACGTCTAGGCAACACACGAGGGCCCTAGTGGCAAGCCACTATGGTGGACCCTCCCCCACAAAAAATAAATTTAATATCAAAGTGGGCACAAGACCCACGTATCAGATATTAAACTGATAAGAACAGATACTACACTTGATCTTAGCCAAAAGGCCGAGAAAGGTATGAGTTGCAACATTGGCTACCCCCTGCTTTTGTAGCCTCTTCCTGGTACTACTCTCCTTGATCCTGCGATGTGGTACTAAACGAGGACAACGTTGGCATTTGCTGTGTCTGTGTGGGCCGCTGGCTCGTCGAGGCCTTCTCAAATGGGCCGGCCTTTTCTTTTGCAAGCCTGTTTACTCGCTGCAAGCTCGAACTAGAAATTGCTTTGTTCAACAAGTGACATGATTCTTTGGCTGATTATGAAGATTGCAGGTGTGCGTACATCAAAGGATTGATGGAACATGCACTGCAGTTTGGTTTAACGGTTACATCGAATCGAAGCAAGAACAATTACATGAATATTTGAAGTATTGCATTTGTACTATATTAATACCATGATGGATCTTTAATTACAGGTAGTGGGCACAAGAATTTCTGTATACAAGCACTGCATTTTTTTACATGAGGAATAAATAAGGGATTATTGCGGAAACTATCTAACTAGTAAAATATTTATGTGGAAATTTCTCGAGCTCAAAGGCAAAGCCTTAATTTTCCCAGGCAAGGAGATCACTGACGGTTTTCTGTGATCTGTCTATCTATATACCAAATGATAAAGAGTGGTACAACGTATGAACTGTCGATTGGCCTGCAGGCAAGTGAACAAAGTAAAAGAAACTAATAATTAGTCATACGCAGCAAGAACAAGATCGTACCACACAATTGGTTAACCGATTCTTACGTAGCTACTATGGGCTATGAGCTGTGGTGCGAGCGTTTTCATAAGAAACTGAAAACGTCCAACATCTGAATTCAGCATTGATGTGATGTGCTCTAAGTCTGAAGTTTGGGACAAATTGGCGCTGAGGGTGTTGAGATGGAACCTGAAAACAAAAAAAAAAAAAATCAAGACCAACCATAATAAGTCTGCGATATGCTCTGCTGCTATTTCAAACTGGCAGTGCTAGCTAGATTTGGTCAGATTCTTCAATCTGAGATGTTGGCAATTTGGGTGAAACTCACATAGATTGGCATAGCAGGGCTGTTTTGATGCTGGGTCTTCTTCCAAGGGTGGGGGCACTTGGCCGTAAATCATTTCACAGCTCATATCTTCAAAATCTGCGGTGATTCATAAATTCAGTACTTCAGGGTACATAATCAGCTAGGACAGTGTAAAAATTGAGAAGAAAAAGGATGGACAACATGCATGTCAAATGGTAGTATGTCATTGTCAAAAGAACAGGAAGAGGAAACTGCAGAGTTTGGCATTGAGTAGCACAAGAACGATGTCTGTCTTACTTGGATTCATGGTGAGAGGGAGTCCGAACTCGTTGGTGAAGAAGTTTTGCGTCGGAATTTTGCACATGTTGACGCACATTCCGACGCAGCCGCTGTTCTCCAGGTACCTGAAACGGAGATGAATGTTTTCTGAATTTTTTACTGAATCTCGCTTGAAATCCAAGACGAACACAGTTGAATCGTCCGTCTTACCTGCATTTCTTTATCAGCACTCCACTCTTCTGCTTCACCCCATTGACCTCAACCTCCACAACCTGAAAGATCAAGGAATTGATGCAATGAGTTCATGACGATGAACTAGCTGTGTCTCTGAATTATACTCCTACCTCTGATGGGCCGACGAGCCAGTGGAAGAAGGGGACGGTGAGGGCAGCGTTGAACTCGCAGGCCCACCTCGTCGGCGGGAAGAGCTTCTTGAACTGCTCGGGGGCGCCGGGGGGGAGCATGGAGAGGAGCACCTCGCGGACGGCCTCCTGCTGCTGCGCCCGCGTCCGCCCCACCATCACCCGCCGCGACACGTCCACGAAGCTCTCGTAGTCCCACTCCCACACCGACCTCGAGCTCTTCTCCTTCTTCTTCTCCTTCCCCTTCCCGCCGGAGCTGGAGACGACGGCGTACTTCTCCATCTTGCGCGCGAACAGCCCCATGAAGGCGCGCTCCACCGGCCCGTCCCGGTACTCCGTCTTCTCCCCCATCGGCGCCGGCGCAGTCGCCGCGCACCGAACCCTCCTCCCTGCAGACGGTACACGCGACCATGGCGCCGCCACTGGCGCCAACAGCAACGCCGCCGCCGCCATAGTCGTCGTCGTCGTACGTCGTCCTGGCTCAGCTCAGCCTCTGCGTACTCTTGGCGCGTCTCCAGGTTTCATGGGCGGTGGTGGTGGTTCTTGGCATTGGCGTTGCGTCGTCAGGCGAACCTGAGGCTGCCGGCGTGACACGGTGGCGGCGAGCGGGGGGCCATCGCCGTGGATGCTTGGCACTGGGTGCACGACGGCCACAATAATTTGGTGGATTATATGGTGATGGTGATGATGTTTGTGGCGATTCGATTGGCTCGTGGCGCCCACGATTTTTTGTGTGGAGGCCCAAAGGATGGCAAGTCCAATGGGCTAAAATTTTCACCTTGGAATAAGTTCACTTTGGGTCCCTCTATTTGTCACTCAGTCCGATTTTCGTCCCTCGACCGCAAAACCGGGTACGACCCGTCCCCCAACTTACGAAAACCGGGCAAACGAGGTCCCTCAGCGGTTTTGAAGGCGGTTTTGGATGACGTGGCATCTACGTGGCTTGTTTGACTAGGTCTCCGTCCCACGTGGAATTAACGTAGCGCTTACGTGGCAATTTTCAACCCGAAAAATAAATAAACCTCGCGGGACCCACATGTCAGTTTCACATAGAAATTATAAAAAAGGTGGGGCCCACGTGAGCCCCACATGTCATTCTCTCCCCCCCCCCTTTCCTCCACCGCCCTGTTCCACCGCATCCTCGCAGCCCGCGCCCGCCGGCACTCACCGACGAGGCGACGACATGACCCCAGCCGCTGCCGCAGCCCGGCGACCGGCGGCACCACCCACCTCCCTAACCCGCCGTGGCCGCTCGGGGTAAGACGGTTCCCTTGTTGCTGCTCCCGCCGTCCTCCGCCACTCCCGCTCCCGCCGTGACGACGCAAGAGTGGACCACGCCCGGCCGGGCGTAGGTCGACGGTGGCGACCAGCTGTGGAGCGGAGCAAAGGCCGGTGACGAGCGCCGTCCTCGGTGCCCCAGCGAACAGCATGAGGCGAGGCCCCATCGACCAGGCTCGGAGGGGATCCGGCCACCCGGCAACGGCTTGGAGTAGAGGATAGAGGAGATCCAGCGACCGGCAACGGCGTAGGCGGAGGAGCTCGGGGGTCGGCAAGTGGAGAGACGGGCGGCGGCGAGGGGCCCATCCCCCGGCGGATGGGGACGTCCTGTGGCCACGGAGCCCGGCGGATGTCGACGCCCCATCGGTGGAGGAAGTCGGCCGGCTGCAGTAGCCACCGCACCAGCGGCTCCGCTTGCCTTGGCAGCGCTACCGCGGACAACGACGCCGCGGCCGCTCCCCCCGCCGCCGGGTCGACGCTCCTCTGCGCGCTCGCCGACGCTCTGTGGGCTCAACGGCTGCGGCAGCTAGAGCCACCTCCCGCCGCCCCTTCCTCTCCCGCCGGCCGCCGCACGCCGAGCGCCGCTGCCTCTCCACCGCGAGAGAGGAGAGGGGAGAGAGAGAGTTGAAGAGAGGGAGATACGTGTGGGGCCCATGTGGGCCCCACTATATTTATTATCTGACTTGTGGGCCCATGTGGGCCCCGCTATTTTAAAATTATTTTTTGTGTGCATCTGACAGGTGGTCCCATGTTTTTTTATTAATTTTTCAAGATATAATGCCACGTAAGCGCCACGTCAATGCCACGTAGGACGGAGAACTAGTCAAACAAGCCACGTAGGCGCCATGTCAGCCAAAAGCGCCCTCAAAACTGTCGAGGGACCTCGTTTGCCCGGTTTTCATAAGTTGAGGGACGGGTTGTACCCGGTTTTGCGTTCAAGGGACGAAAATCAGACTAGGCCACAAATAGAGGGACCCTAAGTGAACTTATTCCTTTCACCTTCCGCCCTCGGCCTGATGGACCTAGGCCTATGTCTACATGGGCTGAATTCACATTTCACAACTGACGTAGGCTGAGTTCGTTTCTTTTACTTCCCCAACTCACCTCTCTCTCTTTTCCGCAGGCACGTTTTTAAATTATTAAACGGTTTTTTAAATATATATATATATGAAAGTTTTTTTTAAAAAAAATCATATTAATCCATTTTCAAAATATAGCTAATATTTAATTAATTATATATTAATGAGGAGTATTTCGTTTTGCGTGCGTGGGATCTCAACCATAGAACTCAGCCGTAGTGTACTTATTGGCTACTTTATTGCTATACACGTAATGTCATCGCTTATACACTTCATCCCATAAAAACGACTTTTTGAAATGTGTCGTCTATAGGTTCTACTCATCCACGCACGTAAAACAAAATGTCGCATTAGCGCACGATTAATTACTTTCTTATTTTCATATCTTATAGTTTCACAACTACATTTTACACCTCAATGCATAACCACACAATGTTATTGGACGTAGATCTTCTGCAGCACTGTTGCTGCAATAGCAATGGTTTTCATGTGAACCCGAATTCACACGTCAGTGTCTACCATTGCACTAGCAATACTGTACATAATCTCACCATCGGATGTCATTTAGTTGGAATTAAACCCGGAATACATATAATTTTCATCTCTTATTCCTCCCTACGCCATTCGTATACGCAAGTACAATCGATTAATCATCGCAAAGAGAAAAGAAAGAAAGAAAGAAAGAAAAATCTATACTCTCGATCACCAGGCTACATCAGTGTGCCAGTAAAGATGCTGAAATTCATCTCGAAACAAGATCATATATTCCACTTGATATATCTCACGATTCTTTACGTAAGTTGCTGTTTACCACTAGTTATAACTTGATACTAGTACATCAGCATGTCGATATATTGCAATCAATACGATGGGAAGTACTATTAGCTAGTACAGATCAAAAAGTAATTAATCCATTGCAACATGAGAAAAGTTCACATCAAACCTATCCTATCAGCGTCCATCCAGTAGAGAAAAGATTAGAGGAAAAAAGGAGCAAGAGAGCTATGTACGGGCGTAAAATTACGGGACAGGGCTGAAATTCGTTGGAATCCTAAGAACGTGTGACGGCTTCTCTGATACAAGTTGATTAATTAATTAAGCTGAGCTTTCTGTGTCCCATTTCGTCAATTAATTAGCTACCCTCTCACACAAACACATTTACCATTTAGGCCGAGTTTAGTTCTAAACTTTTTATTCAAACTTTCAACTTTTCCATCACATCTAATTTTTTATATACATAAACTTCCAACTTGTCCGTCACATCGTTTCAATTTCAACCAAACTTATAATTTTGGCGTGAACTAAACACACCCTTACCCACACTCGAAAAAATAAACGCCAGAATGCAGTTGTATAAGCTATACGGTTGAACAAATACTGATTATAAACCGTACAGCTTATCGGCAATGAAATAATACTACCAATTTACAGGTAAAACTTTTATATATGTTTCTTCAGTGATTTAAATTCCAATGCTAAAAAAAACTTTGATGAAATATCTCAAAGTCAACTCTAAAATTAAATTTTAATGTTTAATTAAATTAGATGGCTGCATGTAAACAATAGTTATACTGAAGTTCAAATTTGGCATCTTTTTCTTAACCTTCTGCGGGGTCATTGGATTGTCAAAAGCTAGCTTGCAACTTGCTCTGAAATATTTCATGAAGATTAGATAAGTCAAAAGCCTGAATTAATTGTCCTTGTTGTCGGGACAATGGGACATAAGCGGGATATGGTATTTTGTACTACCTCCGTCATAATATGTAGGATGAGGTTAAATTATACTAGAATTACGAATCCATGAATATGATGTGTTTAATCCCATCGTAGGTTGCTACTTGCTACTCCCAATAAAAGAGAGAGTATATGTTTTATCGTTACAAACATCCTTGTACGTACTTTAGATTGTCCTAGCATTAGATTATAATTTGAAGCAAAATTTAACTTTGAAAATTACAAGCACCTAGGACGGAGGGAGTAGATTGGAAGCAGGTTTCTTCAATCTCTATGGCCTGCCTCGATCGAATGCCCTCTTTTAAAAAATTTTCTCGGTGAAGGTACATATGGGCCGGACAGATCCTAATTAGCCAGCACCAGGCAGATGCATCCCGGGATATGATGGGATTCCACAAAATACCAGATATAAATCCAGATGGAGACCATAATTCTAATTAACTAAACTGCATGCATGAGATCTGGAGCTGTTTAATTTCATCATTAGCTAGAGCAAGCCAGTTTAGCATACATGATTTTCACATTAATTTATGCATACTATAGTTATTTCACACAAACTCGATCACTGTCGAACCGTCGGTTTCATTAAGTTTGATCCGCCGTGCTTAACTGAAACATAGAAAAACAATAAATTGAAATACGAATAGAAACAAAACATGCCCATGCTCATCGAAATGAACTGATCGATGACTAGCTATAGCTTCTCCTTTATTTAATTAATTCGGTAAAAGTACAGCAATTCTCATCATGCACTGAGCTCTACTACATGTGATCTGTACATAATTACACACGCACATAATCCATAGAAAGAAAAGCAGAAAAAGATGAGATCGATGAACTCCAAGAACTAAAGAATTAATTATTACATGCACGATCACTATCAATATATATTGTCCGTGTACCGTAAGTTGCTGCTAGCTAGCTAGCTAGCTACTTGTCGATTACCACCATGGACAATGGCGGCGGCGGCGGCGGGTGGCCGGCGGCGTGAGATCCTTTGTGATCACTTACAGTAGACGGCGGTTGCAAGGAGAGGGCGAGGTAGACGATGGCCGGAGTGCAGGCGAGGACGAGGCCGACGGGCACCATCCACAGCCGGCTGTTGGACGGGTGGAACGCCACGGCCCACCACGCCAGCAGCGACGCCCCCGCCATGGCCGCCGCCACCAGGCACGCGTCCACGGCGACGGCACCCGCTGCCACCTCGCCGCCGATGGCGCCCGCCGCCGCCGCCGGCGGCTTCTCGTCGTCGTCCATGCCGTATATACTTTGGAATGGTGACAGGAAGAAAGAGGAATGAATTGAAGGTGGTCAATGGCGGCTTATTAGCTCTGCTTCCTGTATGGCTGTATATAGTCTCGTACTACTGGTGTTGGTGTGATGTGGTGGTTTACGTTATTGGAATTGGAAGCTGCACCCAACCATTCACTGCCTATAACTTACTCTTTCCTTCCTGGTCTTGCACCACTCGGTGTAGGTGTGTTCTGGGCATGACAACAACTTAACATCGAGAGACCAAATAGATTGATCGATCGCCCAGTTCGATTATTTATTTTATTATTGTATAAAAATACCTTTTTTCCTTCACAGAATTTAAACTTATTTCTACTGTATTGCTTATTATTACACTTATTTGTTCAAAGCTACTGTTAGTTAGGAGTACCGTTTCTTAAAATAATTTACTGTATAATTAGAGAAAATCCAAGAAATACCATTAATAAACACTCAAAATACAAGAAATATCATCGATAAGTGTGAGTTCCATAAAATGATGTCGTACAAGTGATTTTATCCCAGAAATGCTATCATCGTTAGGGTTCCGTCCATTCCGCGCCGTTAAATGCATGTTCATTCTATAGCATTTAATGGAGTGATATTAATGTAACCCTGATGGTGATGGCACTTCGGGGATAAAATCACTTGTACAATGACATTTCATGCAACTTGTACTTGTCAATGATATTTTTTTGGAATTGAACGCTTGTAAATAATATTTCTTGGATTTTCTCATATAATTAAGTAGCTAGATAATCCGTGACAACATTGCATGGGACGAGGACCAAATCAAACCAGCCATGTAGGCACCATATCAGCTAAAACCATCATCCAAATAGCATTACTGTATCTGGTTTTACAAACCGATTGAGGGGCGTGATTTGAACTCGACGCTTATTGAAGGACCTAAAGTGAACTTTTTACTTTCTAAACCGGAGTCAGGAAAGCCCATCAATTATATCCATTCTTTAAGCCCAATTATCAAAAGCCCATTTCAGTTCCTTCCCTGTCTCGGCCCAAACCTCCCCACTCGGCGACGCGACCACCACCACTCTCTTCTTCTTCCCCATTGCCGTCGTCGATCTCGCCGGCGACACCGCCGCCACCGCGCCTCCGCCTCCCTCCCTTCCGCGGATCGTGGCGGGCTAGGGCGTGGACTCTCCTCCTCGGTCCTCCACGGATCGAGCCCGCCGCCGATGGGGGTGGTGATCGAGCGGGAGGAGTGGGCGCTCACGCCGCTCGCCTACCCGCTCCTCTCCGCCGCCTCCCTCGCCGCGGTGCTCCTCCTCCCCTACTTCTCCCCACCGTTGCACGCCACCGCCGCCGCGTCCCCGTCGTCGCACTCCCCCTTCGACGTGGGCACCACCCCGTTCCTCCGATTCCGCCGCGGCTTCCTCTTCGTGTTCTCGCTCGCGTCCGGTAAGCGCTCTCCTCCATTCACCATTCTGCCTTGCTCGAGCCAGCGTGCGGGGGGGCTCTGATGGGTCTCAGTTGTTGTGTAGTGGCGGAGGGGATCCATTCCGTGTTCGGGGAGGATGAGTTCGCGCGGTGTGGGCTTGGAAGGGAGCAGATGGCCGCGCGCCTTGCCGCCGCCGCAGCAGCCGTGCTCTTCCTCGGTGGGCTTTCCGGCGTCGTCTCAGATAAACTGTGAGTAGTTGTGACTTTTGGGGAGCAAACTATTTATCCTTTTCGCAGCTCTGTCAGTAGAGATTTTCATTCAGACTATGAATTGCTGCTGGATGGTCGAATTACTTGTAAATTCATCAAATTCCTCACGCTTATGTGATCTCCCATTGCATTTCGAAACAATGTTGATGGTATTCAATGTTTAAATAGAGGGACTACTGCTTCCTAGTAATCAGGCAAGCTATGTTTGGTGCCTGATTCTGGAACTTTTGTTGACTGTTTTGTTTAAAATCTAGTCATGATGTTTACTAGTTGGTGGTTAAGATCAATAAGAGTTTTTCATTCATGTTGACCCTGCTGGTAGAACATTTTTTTATCCTTCACTTGTTTATTACCAATTCTATACCAAGACATACCCCTTCACCACCAAGCTTATTAGCCATCCATTCTCTGTTAAGGTATGGTGTCCAAGTTCTCCCAACAATTATGGGTGCCTAATATTGATTGTATGAAGGTACACCATACAATTTGGAGAACCAGACTATGAATTGCTGTTGGATGGTCGAATTACTTCTAACTTCATCAAATTCCTCACATTTATGTGATCTACCATTGCATTTCGAAACAATGTTGATGGCTTCCAATGTTTAAACAGTCACTGCTGCTGCTACCCAGTGTAGTCTTGCTAGTAATCAAGCAACCTCTGTTTGGTTCCTGATTCTGGAACTTTGTTTACTGTTATGCTTATAAAATCAAGTTATGATGTTTGCCAATTGGTGGTTAGAGTTTTTCGCGGTTTTGTAGGCTGAACAATTCCTATTTCATTCATGTTGACCTGCTCGTAGAAAATTTTGTTATCCTTCACTGGTTTATTAACAGTTCTATACCTAGACATACCCCTTCATCACCAAGTTTATTAGCCATCCATTCTCTGATACGTTTTCCAAGTTCTCCCAACAATTATGGGTGCCTGATATTGATTGTATAATGAAATAATGGTAGACCGTACAAACTGGAGAACTAACTTTTGGTTCTGCCTTGCAATTTCTGAACTTAAATGAAAGCCTTAGCTTACATTATTTCATATTGCAGATAGTTATTGCAAAGTATATTATATATTTTGCTATGTTTTTCTAGTAATGTGGATGCATGTAGATTTTATTCCATCAGCTTCACTTTATCCTTCTTAGTAATATTTGAGATATTATGCGACTTAGATGCATGTGTTTTTATTTTTCTGATTGATAGAACAATTTATGCTCTGATGTTCGTAGAGGACCACGGCAGGCTTGTATATTCTACTGGATGCTTCAACTTGCAGTGGGTGCCTTGAAGAGTTTTAGTGGGCTTCGTTGTGCATGGATTAGCAACTTGATTTCGGCCCTTGCCTCATCAATGTTCTATTTCTGTTTCGAGACATGGTTTGTGGTGGAGCATGAGAAGGTTTGTGCCTCTGAAACACTTTCTGTTGCAACCGTTAACTATATTGCTGTCCCAGTTTGTAACTGCTTTTTCCTGAGTTTCAGCAAGGTCAGAAGCAAGATTTGCTGTTTGATTCCTTCTGGCTGATGACATTCTTTGAGTCAATGTCCCTTCTTGGAAGTCAAGGAATTACAAATCTATTGGTTAATGATGATGACAAGGGATTTCTGCTACCCTATGCATTTGCAGCTTTACTATCAATAGTTGGTCTTCTATATATCAGAAAAAATGCACCAAGTACTACTCATCATGCATCTGTCATTGGGAGCTACCAAAAATCATTTTTTGCTCATGTCTTCAGAGGTGAGTGGTGAGTCTTGTCACCTTATCTGTTTGTAGTGCTCTGTATCTCATTTCAGTTAATACAGACTTAACACCATTGACTGAAAAATGCCAACGAATTTCTATAAGATGGAAATTGGCTATCATTGTTTCATGTCATTCTATTCAATACTGTTAGGCTTTTCTGTATTGTTGTTTCTGTTCAAGCAATGCCAGGCGTATGAGTGCATGCCCGGATGCCCCTATCTTGGGAATGCGATTCACAGAAAATTAATATATTAATTGCCGGTACATTATTTAAACCATGTACAAATAGAACCCCAAAGTAAAATATCCTATTCTGAATGGAGAAGTTGATATATTTTTGGGTTTCTCAAACTATTTTCACATGAAGTTGTTTGTGATGTGGATAATACATAAAAGAATGCAGTCATTAGCAGAACTAGTGGTATACCGCTATAAAGGCTAGACCTAAATATGAACTGCTGAGTGCCGAATGGCATGTAGCAGTAATTATACATTGGCATGTGCTAAATTACACATGTAATAGTGGAGTACACGGAGCATGAGGGAGCCATGGCCCCAACACCCCTACCAGGCTTTTGGTCACTTTCCCTCCGCCACTGGTTGTTACTGTGCTGTTACACTCACTCTCATATTGTGAAGCTTGTCGGTGCTTACACATTTCATTTCCACCTCTCACCAGAGTTTTCTGCATGTTTCAGACAAAAGAGTACTGATTCTGGTCTTAGCTCAAGCAAGTATACATTTCTCTATGTCAGCCTTTTGGTTTCTCTGGGCACCAACCATAGTGGTATGAGTCTGCGCTGAAGTTATTCTGCTAATTTTCAAAATGGAACGTATGACCAGGATTTCAAAACTGAGTGTTTAACTCATGCTGTTACGCTCATAGATCTGTTGATTGACACAGGCTGACGGAAGGGATGCTCAGCTGTCACTAATTTTCCCCTGTTTTCTTGCCTCAAGAATGTTTGGAAGTGCTAGCTTTCCATGGTTTTATGGAACCACAGCTCCTTTTCAGAATGAGGACAGCCTAACGATAGCATATGTTACTGTGGGGATCGCTTTATCAATTGTGGCTTATGATTACCAGGTATGCAATAACATATCTTCAAGGGCTCAAGGCGACATGCAGTAGAAAGTTGGGGCTATAATCTGTGTGTGTTTTAACAGGATATTGGGACATTGGTGATACTGTTCTGCATCTTCCATGCATGTGTAGGCTTTATTCTTCCTTCATTAGCACGATTGAGAACAATGTAAGTCAATGTATAGATAGAATTCAAGTTGAAGTCTGTTGGAGCTTTCTGTTTAAATAGCTGATACTGCTGAAGGTACCTGCCAAATGAACTACGTGGGGGCATGATGAGCTTTTCTCTGGGACTGGCAAATGCTGCTATCTTCATTTTCCTAATGCAGGTAACTGTCTGAGGTTCTCTTGGTAATAATAATGAAGTGTGGTAAATAGTTAATGTTGGGGTAACATGAAGTGTCTTTACCATTTTTCTTGAAGTGTGCTACTGTGCTGTACTTGGTATAGGTTTACCTACCCTTATCTTAGGTTATATATTACTTTTCTTTTCTCTGAACTATGTTGTGATGTCATTTTCCTTGTGACACTTAGGACCATCTTTATCATAAAAAAGATATACATTTGTGTGCCCATATGCCTAGCAGAGACTCAGAGCATTCTGTTTTGCCTGCAGGGTTCATACCATCAAAACATTGCAAATTCAACCATTCTAGGATTTGCGGCCTGTGGCCTTCTAGTGGCTGGGGGTTGCATTCATATGCTGAGGCGGCGGAGAAAGCACACTCGGCAAGATACACGCAGTTTGTAGAATCTTGGGCAGATAATATGGGATTACACAACCAGCTTCAGGTTGTTTTTGTACTAGCATCTTGGATTTTCCACGTTTTTCATCACCTCTGTTTCTGTTTCTCAGTAGCAATATTGTCTACGTGCTGACGACTGGTGTGTGACTCATCAAAGATAGATGTAGGATACAATTTTCTGTACACAGAAATGGTTCCATCGATGACTGAAACACTCAAGAATTCTGTAGACATGTAAAGCTGCTACTGTTTAATGCCATTCTTTTTCTTCCATTTATACCTGATACAGTGACCCATTTTGTTTCTGGTGATCTGTCTATCTGTTCACTTGGGCTGCACCCAACATTGATGTACCATCAAAAGACAATCCCTGATCATCAGGGCACGCAAGACAGCAACCAGGGTACAGTGTACCACCTGAAATGAATATATGTACTCTTGTCAAGATAGATGCATGAATTACTGTACTGTTCTGCTGTTACTTGTTATTAATCTTTGATCACGATCGAGCTGTGGGGGTTACTCTTATTCACATCTGAGAGAACATGTTTGCACTGTTAATTGTTATTTTCATTTGGAAAAGATGCAGCACGCTTACGAGGCAGCGTATCTGTTCTCCAACCCCGAAACAGATACTGTCACGTACGCTAGAACATTGTTAAGTGCTAGCAAATCCGTTTGCTGATCGTCGTATCTTCTCTATGCAGGACAAGTCGTCAAAAAGAAGAATATCTTGTCTTCGTGTGTTCCCGGGAGTTGCAGAGGTTAGGAATTTGTCTCATCTGAAAGCCTTCTTTTCACATCTATATGATACAGTATATCTCACATCTGCATTAACACCACTTATTTCTCTCTCTCTTTAAAAGAAATTATATGATTTGTCATTGACAACCACTTGATTATATGATTTGCTATTGATAATATCCCATCGTAAAAACGTTTTTCTTTGTTGCTTTTGCCGTCAATTGGTTGGTAGTTGAACTTTGTTAGCCCCCCCCCCAAAGACCATTTTGCCCCTAAATGTAGCATGCACTAAGCAAACTGATACTTATTTTTATTATTCGCACTAATATTGAAATTAAATGACAATGGATTTAATTGCGTTGTTTGCAATTGGTTGTAAAATAGCACTAGATATTGCAAAACTCTCTAGGTGTTTTGGGTATTATGAAAAAAACCAAAGAGCTATTGTAGGTTAATTGGCGGTGCAATGGCAAAAGGTGAAGAAAAACACTTGTATGATAGCATAAGGAAAAGGTTATACGTACTAGCTTTTTTTTACTAAATTCGTATTAACACTGATGTACCATGCTATGAGTGCATCTAGATTTTATATAATTTTCATCTACCTAAATCAAACGGGTGAGATGATGATTGTTAGTACAAATTTATAAAAAAATAGTACAAATAGCAATGCTCTTTATCAATATTTAAATCCAAAAGGATAGATCATGCACTCGAAATTCCATCACGGTAAAGTTATTTTCCCCCTTTCCTCGTTGTCAGACGGAGGGGGAAACAAAATGTGACATGGGGACAAATTGTATGTCCGAGAAGGAAGAGAAAAAGGAGAGGCAAGGAACATGAAGAAGATGAGTCATTAACCACATCACTGTAGACTGATGGACAATTAACCTGCTGACCAACGAGCTCTTAACTTTGGTGGTAACCAATTGAATTAATGAAGCATCTCCCAGTGTGTGGCTTGACCATGGTCGACGTGCCAGAGCCCGGTGCACTCAACCAACAATTTTTTTTGTCCCTAAAATCTGCTTTACACTGGGCACAAAATCGACCATAGCCTATAGTCAATAACGCAATAGTAAGATGCGTGCTTTTGCATTGCATATAGGACAGTAATAAAGGTTTCCAAGGCTGGGCCAAGTGATCTGAACCTGCAGCTGCTGCCTACTTTGGAGAAGAAGCTGCATGAGGCAGAGAAAGTAGGACGACTCGATCGTCTCTTCTATTCTCCTCCAATTGATCTGTTGCTATCTGTACACGGGTAGAGCATCCGGAGTATATGTGCGATCAGTATCGGAGCTCCTGCCATTTCCTTCCTTCTCTCTAGAAGAACTCATCTGTTCATCTCATGTTATTGTTGGAGCTGAAAGTGCTAGGTAGTTTTCTATTTTAGACCAGGGAAATGGCTATGGAATTCAAGTTATAACCAACCGAAACAACGAAACAAAATGTGATGATTATAGAACAAAATTGTATGGAAGCTAACAACCATACTGTATCTCAAAATAAATTAACTTTTTCTTTGAGAAACAATATAAACCCAGACGTTCACAACACAAGCACACTCATCACTGTAAACACACACATATACATCATACCTATATGAGCATATCTGAAAGATTAAACCGTCAAATCTTCATATTGATAAAGTCATCAAGGGCGTCTTGTTGTTGACGAGTATGTCGTCTATCATAAAAAAATAATTAATCGTAAATTTAAGTTTTCATTTCAAATCTAGTACTTAAAATTTGGTAGACTGGTTCCACGGGAAAAAACCTAACTGGTTGAGAGTATGTATCTTTGAACAAAATCAACTTCTTTTATGCATCTAGTCACTCTCTTCAGCCAATTTTGAGAATTTTTTTTTAATTTAAGTTTGAGCAGTCTTACTCCTATTTTTTCTTGAAAAATACTACAATGGCACGTGCATCGGAGACAAAAAGATACAGGGTCGCTACACGAGCCCATACAGAGTGAGTAGCAAGATCAGGATTAAGGAAACGTGCATCAAAGTGTGTGAATACTTCCAACAACTTGCACCCAGCTGAGGTGCACCCGTGGACCCTGCATATGCAATAATTAAGCTGAGATTATGCAAGATGTATATATGTGTGTGTGTGTTTCTCCAGTGAACCACATAACTGATGAAACCGTGGACAGATGATCCAAGTTGCGAAGGACCAAGACATTTCACATGCATGCATGCCGGCCAAAATGCACAGCTCCAATAGTGCAACATGCTTTCTGAAATTAAATTATGGAGCTTGACAATAATACGGCAGATGCTGCTGGTGATGTTAGATTCAATTCGCCCATAGATTTTTTTTCCTTGATAGTATATATAGATAGGTTTGTCCAGAGCTAGAGAGCATTAAATCTGTGGGCTTAAGAGTTGTGGTAATAAAAGGCAGTCTTGTAGTAAAAATATTTAACGCAACTTGGAGAATGAACTTACACAAACATACAGTATATTACACCCAACTTCTTGTCCGTGAGTATCGAACTATGATCACTAGGCAGTAAGAATCAAGATGCTAACACCGAGAACTCAGAAACAATTTTAAATGTTAGAAGGCTCCAAAGAAATTAAAATGGTCTAAAATGGAGTAGTACTAGTACTACTAGAATTAGGAGATTACTTTGCATTGCTAAGTGGGTTTGCAGCTAATTAACGATTGTAATTTCCACATAGCAAATGAGGACAACCAAACTCACCAAAGTTTGTAACGGTCCCCTGCTTTTCTTTGTCTCGATGCAAACTCAAATAGTATTAACTAACTATTTATTTGGATCGCGTCTGATTAATTACGCCCAATCAAGTGGGTGCCTGCCGCCTAATTAATCCACTTGCTTAAGTATCAAACTATTATCGATAAATTAAAGCATAATAACAGTTATTTGCTTCAACTTGTAAATGCATGTGCAATCTCAACGAACCAATAATATATACTCCAATTGGCGTCGTACGGAGAGAGAGAAATGATCGATAGATACAACTCCACAAAACTTGGGCTTTATCTTATCAATTTTTTATAAAAAAGAACTTATTTTTGGACTTTGGAGAATGTGATGTCGACGTGTGCTTTGCCTCACCTCGTGGCGTAGTTAAGAAGCACTACTAATTTCTTGATTCGCACAGGGCAATTAAAGTAGTGCAGAACTAGTAATTAATCTGCAAATGGCCAAGTGACGGGTAGATCGAGATTCGATCGCACTACCTTAATTAGCTAGAGCTTAAACTAATGGTACTCTCCTAATTAGTGGGAGAGAGATCAATGAAAAAAATAATCAGAGATGTTGCCAAAAAAAAAAGAGAAAAGAGATACGGCTTGGTTTAATTAGATATACATGCACGGGTACGGCAGAAAGTAGCTGGTAGCGTGAACAAGAACAACTGAACAACCGATTATATTCCTGCAAAAGATTAAGCTTAGGTATCGTCCAACTTGAGATACAGTGAGTGTCTGAGTGTGATCAATTTGTGGTTAACCGTACTCTCTTTTTTTACTTCACATGTCGGCAAAATTTGCTGATCGACGCATTAATTCATGGCTGGACTAATTAGCACTCAATCTTGTCAAAAAAGGGTTTAGTAGGCATCGATCGATCACTCGTTGAATAAAAGTATTAAACCACCACCCGTGCATCGGTGGTATCGTGTGTCCATGGAGATCATACAAGCAGAAACATCGATCGGTAGCTGGAGGTGATGCATGCCAAGTTGGTTGGTAAATAATTAAAGGCCAGGCCAGGTAGATGGATGCTTTTTAAGCTGCGGGGTGTTTAGTTTGAGCGTGCGAAGTTTTGGCGAAGTTTTGGCGTGTCACATTAGGTATTATATAAGGTGTCAAATAAAGTGTTCGGGTACTAATAAAAAAACTAACTACAAAATCAGTTCAGTAAACCACGAGACGAATTTATTAAGCCTAATCAATCTGTCATTAGCAAATGTTTACTGTAGCACCACATTATCAAATCATAAAGTAATTAGGCTTAAAAGATTTGTCTCGTAAATTAGTCGCAATCTGTGTAATTAGTTAATTTGTACCCTATATTTAATATTTTATCTAGGTGTTCAAATGTTTAATATGGCAGGGTGTAAAAGTTTTGTGTTGGAACTAAACCGGGCCTGCATCTCGACATGTACTGCAGTACTGCTGGTGCTGTTGCTAATCCACTTGCCACACACTGAAGCAATGCCGATTACTGCTACAAATACTATACTCGTAATTATCATCACCAGAAGTCCTGGATATTTGTGGGATGAAAGCGAGCAGTGGATAGGATCGATAATGGCATGCATGCAATGCATAGTGCAGAGCCGTACGTACAATAGGAGTATGGGTGTGTTTAGTTCACATTAAAAATAGAAAAGTTTGATTGAAATTGAAATAATGTGACGGAAAAATTAGATGTTTGTGTGTGTAGAAAAGTTTTGATGTGATAGAAAAGTTGAAAGTTTTAAAAAAAAGGTTAGGAACTAAACCAGGCCTATATAGTGAGGTTTGTCTAGAGGAGCTGGCTACTGTAAATTCTTCTAGAATTAGAAGCTTTCGTAAATAGTTCAGCTTTTAGTTAAGATCCTAATAAGCTGTAATTATAGAATCTAAAAAAATAAATTAGAAGTCGAAAGCTAAAAAAAAACTTAGCTTTTTTAAATCCTCAGAAAATGTTTACCAACCATCTGCTTGTCGGTATCTCGCTGGATTGGCTGGAGCTGGAGCCTGGAAGCAACCAAAGGCGAAGAAAAGGAGGAGCAGTGAAGAGGAAGAGGACAGGGGTAGCAGCAGCAGAAACAGAAGCAGAGTGACAGGGAGCTAGACGATGGGTGTGTTTAGTTTACGCTAAAATTAAAAGGTTTAGTTGAAATTGGAACGATGTGACGGAAAAGTCGACAGTTTATGTGTATAGAAAAGTTTTAATGTGATGAAAAAATTGAAAATTTAAAGAAAAAGTTAGGAATTAAAGCAGGCCGATAGTGATGAGCCGATGAAGATGTTGATGGACAGATGCATGCACCTCCCAAAATACCATCCACCCGTCGCCTTTCTATTTCCCAATCCTGCGGCCAATCCGCTATCCCGCCACCGGTTTTGTATCCCCGGTTTCCAATCCCATCGCCGGCTTCACCCTCGCCGCTCAATCCCAGCCGTCGGATCATCCCTGTCCCTGTCCGACGTGGCCGTCCCACGTGGCATTCACACGCGTGCGTGCTTCCCGCCAAGTGGCACCCGTACGGACGCTTCTTCTCTTCGCCGCCTATTTCTTCAGCTCCTCCTCCTCCTCCTCGTCTTCTTCTCCTCCATTGCTTCCGCTTCTGCATCTGCTTCTTGATGCGAGGAGTCATCTTGCTGCGTTACGAGGAGGACGCCATGGCCGGGCACAGGTCCACGGCGGCGGCGACGGGAGGGAGATTGTACGGACAGGTGGGAGTGAAGCGGAGAGTGGTGGAGGAGACGGCGGCGGCGGTGGAAGTAGGCGGAGGAGGAGGAGGGTACTTGGGGGTGGAGGCGGCGGTGCTGCTCGGGGTGGTGACGGCGACGCTGCTGGTGCTGCCGCTGCTGCTGCCGCCGCTGCCGCCGCCGCCGCCGATGCTGCTGCTCGTGCCCGTCGCCATCTTCGCCGTGCTCCTCCTCCTCGTCCTGCTGCCCTCCGACGCCAAGTCCATCGCCGCCGCTGGCCGACCCTCTTCTTCCTCCTCCTCCTCCTACCTGTAGTCTGTAGATCCATGGAAGGTGATGCGGCATCTGGATTGGATTGGATCGCCATGTAAATGTAATTAGCGCGCTAGCTACTCCGGATGCGGCAATGTTTTTTTTTTGTTTTTGTTGATGAGATTCCTCGAAAGAGGAGATTGAGATTAACTAGTGGAATGGAATTCTTGGTCTTGGAGGGAGATGGATTAGCTTAGTTTGAGTATTTTGATGATCTGCTGCTGCTGTCTGCCTCAGCTCTTTCCTTCTATAGGGTTGGCAACGGGGTGGGTTGGACTGGAACGCCCCCGCCCTGCTCCCCGACTTCTCCCCCCGACCCTGACCCCGCACAGGTGGTCGGGTGGGAAATATCCCCCGTCCCCGCCCCCGCAGGGGACCCGTGGGTGAGCGGGGCCCCGTACCACCGATGGCAAACGCGAGAGCAAACACGAGACGAGGTGGAATGCCGCCGCCGCTGCAAGCTCCATGGCCGTCGATGCCGACGCGGATGGCGGCGCTTGGCAGCCGCCGCCGTCGCCGCCTGCTTCTTGGCCGCCGATGCCGTGGCCCGTGCCTGGCCACCGCCGCCGCCGCCGCCGGCCGCGTCTCCCCGCCACCGAAGGAAGCGCTGGTGGTGGAGAGTGACGGCTGGATGGGTGAGGAGAGGAGGATGGATAGAGGATGGGGAAATTAAGGTTTGGTTTATATATGATAGGTTAGATGGGCTTTTTGGCTTGCAATATGGTAGTATTAATAGTCTAATATACATCCTCGGAGCTCCGCGGGTCACCCGCGGGTAGATGTCCTCCCCCGCCCCTGTCCCCGCCCATGGCCGGGGCCCCGACCCTGACTCCCCGCGGGTCAAAATCAGTACCCACCCCCGCCCTCGCCCCCGTAGGGGCGGGTCCCCTGCGGGTCCCAGGCCCCACGGGGGAAATTGCCATCCCTATCCTTCTCCTTGTTTCGATTGTTGATGACAGATTCACAATGCTGCAGTAATCTGCATCCCGGAATTGGTTTGCCTTGATGCTGTTTGCTTCAGATTGCTGCTACTATACAGATTGGATCATCATTTCTTTTGCCCATTTTGATTTCTTGCTCACTTGGGACAGATTGGATTATACGGATTTTTGCCCATTTTGATTCCTTGCTCTCTTGGGAATCAAAGAAGAAATTACTCGTAGTTATAGCTATGAATGATAAATTTTGCACTAGTACAAAAAGAAACAAGAGGACTGATAATTTCGCACGCTACGATACAATCTCAGTTGGATTATTCAAAACAACATATCTCATATATTTTTATGATCAACTATCCAATCCTGATATATCTTTTTTAATAAAAACTCCAATCCTGATTTTCTCGAGTAAAAAAAACTCTGCTTATTTGGATACTTGGCACGCTTTTCTAACTGCTAAACGTTGCGTTTCGTGCGAGAAATTTTTATATGAAAGTTGTACTAAAATATCATATTAACCCATTTTTCAAGTTTGTAATAATTAAAACTCAATTAATCACACGTTATTACCACCTCATTTTGCGTGAAACTATTAATCTTTATCTTTATCTTCATTCTCACCAGATTCAAAGAACACCTTTTTCCTTCTGATTTTAAAGTAAAAAAAAAAAAGACGATGACATTCAGACATTCAGGGGGGTGTTTCGTAATGGGCCCAATTCTGTCAATGGGCTGTACTTATGTACGCTCATAAAAGGGCCTATTTTGTTAGTGGGCCGTTGGTAAGTACTACTAGACGAACAAGAAGTGGGCCGTACGTCTCGCAAGATGTGGGCCAGGAGTTGGTTGGGCCGACCATTGTATGTAATGGCAGCCCAGCTAGCTAGTTGACTCATTCACGCTAATGCAATGTGTATCCAGAAATTAAAGCCCAACTAGCAAGTGGAGTAATTGTTGGGTTTAGTTGGTAGGCCCATAAAATCAATGGATTCGGGGTAATAAAGCATGGCGGTTTGTGGTGCTCCCAGCCATAACTCCCTCACCTACACTACCCCAATTCCTCAGCTGCTCATCTCTCCTGACAATTCTACTTCATATCGTGGGAATTTTTTCAGATAGTTTAATTTATTCTGTCCTTTTTCTTTAAAGAATATACGACCAATTATTTTGTCGATTCTAAAATATTATTTTATTGATCATGAGATGGCGTGTGTCATAGTTGATCTTGTTTCTGAGTGACCGTACAAAATACTTCTTCCATTCGTAATTGATCATCATATTATAAAAGTAATATTTTTTATCGATTTTCTATTTTCTCGCGTGTATGTATGTAAGGATTTAATGTGGAAAAATTATGTGGAGATTAGTTAAACCCCGTTTCCTTTTTCACCGTACGTGTGCATGAATGCATGCATAGCTTTTATGCCAATTGATTATCACGAGATTAGTTAATTGGCGGGAGAATTTACTATTTGCCACTCTCTCAAAATGCCAGTGCCCAAATGCCACTCTCCCAAAATTTCATTCCCAAATGCCACCCGGGCCCACATGTCAGCCTCACTCATCATTGGGTCATTCAAACAAAAGTGATGCGGGACCCAATGATGAGTGAGGCTGACATGTGGGCCCGGGTGGCATTTGGGAATGAAATTTTAGGAGAGTGGCATTTGGGCACTGGCATTTTGAGAGAGTGGCAAATAGTAAATTCTCCCGTTAATTGGCACCAAACCAACGCTGCAGCTGCTGCACGCTAGATGCATGGATGTTAACAACTGCTCAATTAACTTCTTCCTTGGTATCGCTGAAAGATAATGCAACGATCAATTGTGAATGGTGAGACTACACAGCTTAATTCTTCTTTCGAAAAGATTGTGTACAACTACTACTTAGCATTTCTAGTTAGTTTCTATAGTAGGAGTACTCTACTATAACTAGTAGTTTCAATCTTCAATCTCTGTTTGCAATATACACATTTACACAAAACAATGCAACTCTCAAGTTTAATTAATTAGTGGTTCATAGAACTTTCTGATTCTCATTTTCGCAAAACAATTAAGCTTAATTAATATGAGATGCATGCATGAGTATATGAGATGACTATATGCACTATGCAGGAAAATATATAATAATATAATACGGATAATGCAGTACTCATTTTTTCCTCGCAAAAAAAAATCAATGCTCGATTAAAAAAAACAGTCGTTGTTGCTGCATCTATATATATATATATATATATATATATATATATATATATATATATATATATATATATATATATACACTGTAGATCAATGATCAATATATTCAGATATTGATCATTTCACATTATTTACCAATAATGCATGTAGAATATATACACTGCTGCCAGCTTGTGTTATATATTAATTGTAGGGAATAATCAAGTCAAATCATATTCCACCCATTCCACATTATTATATGTTTACATATTAATTTATCCACCAGGTTCTCACAACTAATTAAAGTAAAATACATTATTAAATCTGAGAAGAAATAAGTGACGCAAAATGGCAACGCTCCTGCTAAGAAATACTACAAATAGCAGTATTTATCTGTATTTACTGAGTTAAATTAATTCAGGTGGATCGATGTTTTGCACTCCTCATTTATTCATAGACAAAGCAATATGCAGAAAATTGTCAACCATTGTGAAAAGACTGCATATGATCAGTACTTATCCATCCAACCGGCCGATTATTATCTGACTATAAATCCATAAGAACACATAAGAAATGTTAATTAGATACAGTGGCTATATATCTGTTCGAGGCACAAACCAATTTAACTAGCAAAAAATTGATTATATTATTGTGATGTTTAAAATTCGAAATAATGGGAAAAGAGTAGCAAAAACCACCAATACCATTTTAATTTGTAACACAGTATTAATTTCATACCATATGCATGCGTGGTTTTCCAGAGTAATGAGCGCGCGCAATATCATTTCATGCAACCAAAACACTAGATATCTTCCAAGATCACCTATCAAATATACTACATAAATTATGAACACACACCTGCAGTTCATGCATATGCATATATGCTGCCGGCTGCATGGATAATTTATATATATGTAGAATAAATACTATGGAAGCGAAAAAAGATCACATATATAATGCTATTTCATCTTTATTACAACTCTAGATCGACGAGTAACACTACACATTGTCCTCGAGATCATATCCAATAGAAATTGACATACAGTTACTTCCATCCACTAATGTGAACTAAAATAATGGCGCGGTAAGCCGGTAATTGCATGGGACTAGAACTACCTTACCATGTTCCATTATATAGATAGATAACCCTGTCCTAGCCCAAATATGTGTTATACATATACATAATTAATTAAGTACACATATAATACCATATGGTTTTTGCATCCATGCAATGCATATATATGCATAGTTGCATAGATGCATTCATGCATACAAACATTAATCCATCATCCAAGAGTAGATCATAATCAAAGTTACTTGAAGTTTGTGCAAACCTTGGGAGATTCTAGGAGAGGGTTCCAATCCCAAATCTTCTCCATGCTAGCGAATGGAAGAAGAGGGCTTTGTTGCGATGGCGGCAAAGCAGTTGATTGATGAGTTGTAGTAGAGTTTGGTTGATGGTGGATGTTGCTGTAAGATCCAATCGCCCTACTCAGCTCGTCGATGGGGATGGTCGCCATTGCTGACGAGTTGGTGTTGAGCAGAGCATGAGTTGAAGCAGGCAGCTGCTGATGATGATGGTGATGATGCATCGTCGTCGTGTTCGTCGTCGTCGCGCCGGCCTTGAGGTGGAAGAGCGACGTGCCGTCCTCCTCCGTCGACGTGGTGGAGCTCAGCGAGGCCACCGACGCCGTCGACCGGAACATCGCCGGCGCCGGAGGATGCAGCGCGGCCGCCGCCGACAGTGACATGGCGATGGCGTTCGTCCCTTCGGCGGCGGTGTGTGATGCGTTGTATGTTGCCTTTCCCATGAGGGCGGATGAGTGGTGGCCGCCGCCGCCGCCGTCGAACATCGGGGCGAGGCGGGGCGCCGCAGCCGCCGCCGTCGATGACGTCCGGTTCGCGGCGGCGTGCTTCTTGCCCATCGCCGCCGCCGCCTTTGAGCCGGAGGATTTAGTGGTTGTGCCGGTGAGGTGGAAGTTGTCTTCGATTCCTGGGCGTTTGTAGACTCGACACAGCGAAATTTCCTGAATAATTCAACGATATATAGTCAATTATATTAGGTCATCGATTACGTACTAGCTAGGAGAGATTGATGGAAATAGCATAAGTGTTTGAAAGAAAACATAAGAAAATTATAGTAAAACACATGTGAAAGTTTCATATGCTCTCTCTCTATATATATACATGTAAAGAAACAAAGAAACTATCAGAATTTTTTTGGGCAAACCATCAGAATTTTTTGGAAAGAATTAATTAGTAGTAAAAAAATATAGTTCGATTATATATAGTAATCACAGAACGAGATCTCGTCCTGTCTCGCTGTTCTAGGAGTTTATTTTGATTTAGAATAACCAGAGTATACTTTTTGTGTTGGTTAGTAGGTTATAGTGTTATATACCAGATCGTGCACATCATGAAAAGCTGGAAACTTTACACAGAACGAAATTAAGGAAGAAGATGAGGCATCGCTTCCAAAAAGGAGGAAGATGACGCCTACCAGTTGCAGGGGGGAAAAGTCATCGCCCGGAAATATTCAGATTAAATTCATCAATTAATAGAGAAAGTTCATTTTTTTTCAGATCTGAAAGTTCAAATAGAGAAGAACAAAATGGACAATTGAAATTTGAGTGTGCTCCTTTTGTACAAAAAGTTTATATATATGCAAGAATTAATTGATCCATCAAGATCTATAGCTATAGATTCTTGCATGCATTACCTCTACATACAATTTTCGCATGGTGTGTACTTTAATTTCATCACCAGCTGAGAGACAAGACGTGCCAATAGCATATGCAGTACATATGCTTGCCTGCCTGCCGGTGACTATATCAAAAGCTATCTAGCAATCAACATGCGTTCAATCATGTATCTCCAAAAGCGAAAAGAAAAAGAATTTTTGAGTGGATGCATATCGATCTTTCAGATCGACGGAGGATCCAACACTTTAAGCTTTTACAAGATCTTGGGGGCTCGATGCATCCATCAAATCAAGGGATCCCCAAACTTCATAAAATTCGATGGATCATGCACACAAAGAAGTAGCAAATCAAGCATGAAATCAAACTGAACAGCAACCAAAAAATTCAGTACCTTTTGGTAGCGGTCAGCGTCGCCATGAGGGAGACGATACTCGTTCATGATCCAGCTGCTGCGAAGCCCCTTGGGCGCCTTGCCGACGTAGAAGACGAGCGTCTTCTTGAGGCCGATAGGACGGTCACCCTCCACCTTCACCATCCTATCCGCCCCTGTGGCCTTCCAGTACCCCGATGGCGTCACTCGGTTGGGCCGATCGCCGTTTCGGTACTTGCGGTCCCTTGGCACATAGAAGAACCACTCCTTGTCCCCAATTGAGGCCAGAGCTGGGTGCATCCATCCATGTAAGGGGAGCAACAAGAAGGTGGGAAAAAAGTGAGCCACCCAAAAAGGTTCACATGAAATCAAAGAGGGGGTCACATGAAATCATGCAGATGCTAGCTATCCACTAGCTAGCTTAGCTCATGTACAGCACATATGCTAGCTAAGCTCGACCTCATGTCATGTCACGATGATGGGATTAATATCTTACCGGGAAGATCCCACGGGTCATAGCGGTAGAGGTCGACGAAGGCGATGAGCTCGATGTTGAACCGCTTCCCCTCCACCTTTCGCCGGAGGTAGAACTCGATGAGCTCCTCCTCCGTCGGGTGGAACCGGAACCCCGGCATCACCATGTCGTGCGCCTGCCCGTCGTCTCCTCCACCGCCACCGCCCCGCGGTGCCGCGACGACATCCTGATGATGATCTGATCCCCGCATGGTGAAGCTGATGCTGATGCTGATGCTGCTCCGGCGATCAACTTGAGTACTCTCATCACCTTCCAGTACCCAACCCCCTGATCTCCACGGCACTTTATAGCAGAGAGAGCAACTAGAGGAAGAAGAAGAAGAGGTTGAGGAGAAGCAGCAGTAGAAGTAGCCCTAACTAGACACACACGCACGCACGCCACTAGCAGTGAGATTGATTGATGCAACTAGCTAGTGTACACAATTGCAATTGGTGAGGCTAGCTAGGGTAGTTAAAACTTAGACAACGCCGGCCTCGATGAGGACCTGCAGCTGACATGATGGTATTTGCCGGTATTAATAGCTGTTACTTTTAGCTAGCTAGCGATGCAATACTGGCTAAGAATTGACATATACTACTACCATATATATCTCTACAGTTACAGATGTATATATATGTATCAGAAAATTAACAATTTGCTGGTTGCTAGGTACAGTATGTACTAGTGCCCCAGGTAAAAAGGAGAGAACAGTGTAATTATACTATATGAATTGGGGATATGTATATATATATACTTTACCAATTATATATCGATTAATTTATTTTGACTGTCTCTACAGTTGCAGTACTAGGAAGGAAAATTGAAAGAGAGGGATCGGGAGGCGAATTATATTGAAGGGGACCTCTATGGAAAGCTGGGCGGTGGCCTATAAATTTGAGCAGTGACGACTGGGCCTTCTTCACCCTTGAACAGTTCAGCTGATGTTCTTTCTCCGATCAATTCTACCGCTACTGTAGCATTAGCCAGCCAGCAAGCTAAGCCATATAATATATATATATATATATATATATATATATATATATATATATATATATATATATATATATATATATATATATATATATATATATATATATATATATATATATATATATATATATATATATATATATATATATATATATATATATATATCTCTTAGGTCAATATTCTTCACGTCGGCCGAGCGAGACAGGCTGCTCGATCCACGCTGATAAGTTTTCAATGAAAACCGGTCGAAAACCACGCAATTTTGTGGTTTCGGTGTGGGAAAAAGTATATTACGAGTGAAATTTCTCGAATGTTTTTAAGAATTCAAATTTGAAAAAAAACAATTTGACTGAAATTAGATTGGAATTTAGCAAAAAATAATTGTTATATATTCCATCGGGGGTTGGGATCAGGTGCTCAATCAAAAAGTTGATCCCTTGGCTGTTGCATAGATGCACCGATTCGATGATCTCACGCTTCATCCGCCTGGAATTAATTGAAAAAAATGTTCTGACATATCCTAATCCAGTTATACTTCCTTATTTATGACTGACCTATATACTCCCTTCGTACTAAAATATAGGACACAATTATTATTAACGAAAATATCTAAGAAATAATTGAATTACCTTCTCGATTGGATCACCTTGATGCATGCACGTAATGTGATTGGGGGGCTTGATGGTAGTAGATTTAAAACAAACCAAATTTAGAGAAGAAAGAGATGCTAGTTAATGTATGCATGCATTTAACGCCTTATATTATGATACATGAAAAAAAAGGTTGACAATACAAATTCACTTCTAATTTACGTGTAACCAGGGTCATAAAATTAATCCATTCACGAATTCGAGATCAACAGATCTGATTTAATTTAAGACTATTTTCAACACAATAAATTAAGAGATGTTATATATACATTCCCTTCATTAAAAAAACATAGAAACTTCTAACATTCATTTTTTTTTCTCAGAATATAGCAATTTCTTCATCTACATTCTCTTATCAACCAAAAAAATCTTCCTTCATTTAATTTTTTCACCTACGTTCTCTTCGCAATCAATTACAACATTTCTCATGTTTAATTCTACGTAACTTTTTAATACTCATGTCTAACTCCAAAAACTTCTATATTTTAGAACGGATGCAGTATTAGGGTTTCCAGAGTCCAGAGATATTGATTCTCTAGGTCTTTAAACCACCAGTATTAATTATAATTAATCAAGAGCTAAACTAGCTACTGAAAAACTTTCCTGCATATTTTTATGTATGGTCTGCCTGCATTTGGCTTGTCTAATTACTTATTTTATTATTTACTCTTACCTGTCTATTTCGAGATCGATTGATCTTGACACTTGAAATCCAAACTTAGCCGTGCCGGCCACACTAACAAGCAATTTGACCCCTTCAATCCCCGGCCACAGCACAAGTTAATTTGCAAGCAAATATACATCACACACATATATCTATCCGATAATTACATAGAGACACACATGCATATAAGACAACTTTTGTGCAAGTTACATATATATGTCTACTATATATCTCGATCTGTACAAGCTAATAAGAGAAAAAAAAAGAGATGCATGATTAATTTGTAGCAGCTAGGGTTTGTGATTGCACATATATATATATGGATCGCGAGAGGACACAAGACAGCATTTACGCATAAGCTGTCCTTTAGGGGAATTCTCTTGCCATGCATGCCGGTAATTTAAGACATGTGCTGCTGTTTGCTGATCTTTAGCTAGTACTTTAGTACATATCTAGTTTAATTAGCTCCAGTACGCATGCATGCATGCATAGTGTTGTAATTAAGCTGTGTACACAAGTGTACTCTAATTAACTAGCTAGATAGGTCCGTATATATATGTGTATCTCTGCTTCTGATCTGTGATACAAGCAGCTTAGCTAAGCTAGCTGTCAGTCAAGAGATGCCCGTGACACCTGATCTCTCTCGATCTCGATCTCCGAATATATATAAGTGTGTGCGTGTGGCCGTGTGTTAATTTGTCTGAAGGCTAGCTCATCTGTGAGCATGAACACGCTGATGACAAGAAGATATATTTTTTGGTTTAGCTGTGTGCATGAATTAAGAGATTGTGCCTTTTTTTTCCTTGTGTACATATATATGCACTATATATGAAAAGTTCAAGTCCCCTTTGGCGCAGAGACAACATCAGTTTGGCGCAGCTAGCACCATTGTAGCTGATCAGAATGAACCTTAATTTTTTGAAAGATAGAATGAACCTTAATTTCAGCGGCATCTTTGCCCGTTAATGTTGCTGATCAGAATCATATGGAGACACATATATATAGCTTCCAAACTAAACATCGAGCGGTTTCCTCAATATATATATACTAGCTAGTAGCTGAAGCTTCTTTTTGTTCCCCGACCCTTTCTCTCTCTTTTTTTCCCTCATTTGTCTTATCAATAGTATACACGTGCTAAAGTCAATTTGAGCATAGAAGATAAGGAATTTTATGGTCCTTAAAAAAGTAACTAGAGGTACTTAATTAGTAGCTAGAGGTATCAAATTTTACACTAGAAAATATGATACCTCTAGGTATCTTCTAAAGGATGGTAAAATTATCTATAAAAGATATGGATAGACAAAATCAAAGTTTATCGACAAGACGCAGATTAAAAGCATTAATATGCATCAGCATTACAAGCCATTCTTAACAGTTCGCTGCTATACCTTGTTGACAGCTTGGGATATATCAACCTTTAATGATATGCTGGTATATATGCGCATGTATATATATGGTATGACCGTATTGTGCATATATCTAGAAAGGTAAAGAAGCGAGAGAAAAACAGTAAAAGAGAGTGAGGGTGTGTTTGAGAAGAAGGGGATTGAGAAGATTGAGAAGATACGTAAAATGAGGTGAGCTATTAGCTCATGATTAATTGAGTATTAATTATTTTAAATTTTAAAAATGGATTAATATGGTTTTTTAAAGCAACTTTCCTATAGAAAATTTTTACAAAAAATGCACCGTTTAGTAGCTTGGGAAGCATGCGTGCGGAAAACGAGGTGTTTTCTCCCTCAATGTGAACGCTGACTGAGTCCACCTGTGTAATCTGATCTAGATAGATGATCTGAACAGTTCATCTATCTACAAACACACATATTAATTTGACTACCTTCATGAAACATCCTGCTAATTGACAGGGACTAGTTACCGTAACCAAACAATATTGAGTTCTCAATCAATGAGCGTGAGAAAAACTGGCGGTGCCAATAGAATTTCCAAAGGCTTTGTTACCACTCAAGAGTTCCTGATCGAGGACAGAGCTAGCTAGCACTCGATTCGTATTTTTCAACAAGCTAGAAGGTCCACTACTCTTTAACCTTATCCTTTTGTTGATCTCTTGGTGAAGCTAATTTCTTTAACGTTAGTCATCAATCAAACTTAATTAATATCAATGTATAAATGGACCATTACTTTTGACATGAATCTTCCTAAATGTCTGGTAGAATAATGGCATAGATTAAATCACAATCTGTAGATCTAAGCTAGTAATTAAGATCAATGAAAATAAATTATTATCCATGATACATCCAAGTAATATATGTACCAATACAGAGTTTCTTTAATTAGTATATGGATGACCCTTTTTACAACTTCGATATTTCAATTGAATCAAAAGATGTTTATTCCCATGCATCCACAGACAGTACTATATGTACTACAAATTTATTGAACATGTACATATATCACTTCTTTCTCGTAGGTGGCCCTCAATTATAATTGGAACAAAGCAAACTCAAATTAAATGAATGGTCTTTTTTTTTAGAACGAGGGAGAACCCTGCACACCATTTCTCATAACAAAAAATCAAATGAATATGCGGTGTAGTCTCACACAATTAATCTCAAATCAACTCCAAGTTATTTTCTCATACCAGAGTTGCTAGTATAAGCTGCATATGCACACGAGTATCTCCAGCATTTTTCTCATACATGCATCTATCAGCCAATGTGCATGTTACATTATTTTAGGAAGAGAAATGTGTGTTTCAATTTTTGTTAATTGATTAGGTCAAATTCACTGGAAACTCCTATATGTATATATTTTTTTATGGTAAAAGCAAGCAATGTTGTTTACTTCATTTCATATGCTAATTTAAATGAAAAATGCAAAGAAATAATATTGTTCTTGCAGACTTCTAAAGGAACATAAAATCTTAACAATAATAGTACATACTCTCTTTTGCCAAGTGTTGAAAAAAAAATGCATAATTCAAACTATACAACACGTCAACAGGTATTCTTTTTTTTTTCTCTTGAGCAAGTTGCATACAAATCACTAGCTGGATCGAAGGCATTAATGAAAGTAAATTCTTGTTCCTTCTTCCACATGATGCACCTTTCGAATTGATTTCATCAAGCGGATACCATACGGCAAGAATAGTCGCCACTAACTTATGATATTGTTAAGACACGTATGCGACAAAAATATGTGGGTGGCCTAGGATTAATTAGCGTATATATACTCTGTTTCACAGAAATTAAGTTGTGAGAAGTATTTAATATATATTATCCAAGGGAAATTTGAATTAATTTATTGATGCATGCTAAGCAAAGAAATTAATTAAATTCTATCAAGTTCAATGTATGTATTGAATGTTTTTTTTGATTGAGCAATATATGAAAGTTACCTTGTTTCACCATGAGAGGTTGATGTATATATGTGATCTAGCTAGTGGTACTAGCTTGGCACACATAGAGCATTTTGTTATTTGGAAAATTTTTGTGATCTATAGTTAGTACTTGCATTGTCACATATATATAGTGCATTTTGTTATTTGAAAAATTGTCCTACATATATCTGTGTCCAAAGGGTAAATGTCCGAAGGGTAAAAGAGAGATCACCAACGTACATAGGTGAAGAGTGATATATGGATCAGGTCCAAATTAAAGATGATATGAACCTACAACATAATTAATTTACGAATGTGCTGGTCAAACTCTCACCCTCATTGTGTTGCACACCTTGATTATTAAAAATCTTGAGGTAGCTAGGATGAATGGATGATGCATGTGTTATACCCAAATGTACTTATATTAATACGTGTGTAAAAATAATTTATGGGGATGAAGAAATAAACTAAGTAATTAATAGCTAGAAACTATAAATACTATATGAAAGCATACTGATAGTGTGTAGTCAAAGATAACTACTTAGGAAATTGTTATTCTGCAGAACTGCTTAATTTCATGCAGTCTTGAGCAAGCTAGTATATATCTCCTTTAATTTGATGCGTACAAGTATCAAACTAGGTTATGTACTGCCTAATATAACTTGGTACAAATTTTCTTGCACATTTTCCTCCTATGCATGCCCCGGCATGCATGCATGCTACGGATAGTGGATAGTGGATTAAACACACACAAAATTAATTAAACTTGAATTGCCTAGCTACCTACAGTAACACTAATTAAGGAAAAAAATCAGGACAAAATATACACGTGTATCCTGATCGAAGGCATATATAGAAGTAATATAATTAAGGATGACAGAAATAATATATAAATTAAGCATGGGATGCATGCAGTAATTAAAAAGAAGTTGTTTTAGCATGCGTTCATGCATGGAGAGCTAGCTAGCTTGCTTGGCTATAGGTCTATCTGTTTTGCGAGCATCTAATTAAATTTTGCGAGAGTATATATATATATATATATATATATATATATATATATATATATATATATATATATATATATATATATATATATATATATATATATATATATATATATATATATATATATATATATATATATATATATATATATATATATATATATATATATATATATACACGTTGCAAACTAAATTTTAGTGAGTTCGGTGACATATATTCCCTCCGTTTTTTTAATAGTTGACGCTATTGACTTTTTCTCACATGTTTGACCATTCGTCTTATTAAAAAAATTTATGTAATTATAATTTATTTTGTTATGAGTTGTTTTATCACTCATAGTACTTTAAGTGTGATTTATATCTTATACATTTACATAATATTTTTAAATAAAACGAATAGTCAAACATTTGAGAAAAAGTCAACAGCGTCATCTATTAAAAAATGGAGGTAGTATATGCTCTCCTTATACATACGATCGAGTAACAATTAAGCAATACTTCATCTGTTTCTAAATATTTGACACCGTACGAACGGTCGAACATATTTAAAAAAGTTAACAACATCAAATATTTAGAAACGGATGGAGTATTAATATACAAGTCGCTGAAAGAGTAGATAATTAATTAACAAATAATATGGAGTGATTCCTAATTAATTAAGAGACTATTTACTACTACAGTGTGTGCAAAGTACTCTGCTGTGTGTGTGTGAGAGAGAGAGAGAGAGAGAGAGATTGTGACGATGGAGAGAGATCGGCTAGGGTTAAATGCGGCGCCGCGTGCCGCCGCATGAAATGCCCTGGCGGCGAGGACGACGAAGAATGTACGTTATATCGGCCTCCTGTACTGTTTGGTCCCGGCCGGTCCGGCCATGGCTCCGGTCGATCGATCATATCCCCCACCAGATCAGATATCATCTTAATTAATTCATTAATTCCAGCATGCATCTAGCTAGCTAGCAGCACCCATGCATTATTCCATATTTGCTTCTGTCTCTGATCTATATATATGTCGATTGATTAATTCCAGTTCGTTTATCTTTCGCATTATATTCCTGCTGATGGCGCGCGCTCTCTCTTAATTTCTCAATTTCATCGCTGTGAGACATCGACGAAGCACAGACGGATATGCTATTAGTATTAGTATAGTAATATTTCAGTAATCAGTATATATAAGTGTGCGTGATCGATCGATGAGCTGATTTTTGTTTCTGGAGATAGATCAGAATGCAGTGGTCGCGATAATCATGATGACACATGTACATGAGCTAGCTTAATTAGCTTGATTGAATTGATTTCGTGCGCGCTGTGCGATCGATCGAGCTAGCTGAATGTGTAGTTTGTAATTCATAGTACTCCCTCCATACTCATAAAGGAAGTCGTTTAGAACATCGACACGGTCTCCAAAAACATAACTTTAACTTCTTATTTCTATAAAAAATTATTTATTGAAAAATGATATATGTTTACTTTTATGAAAGTATTTTTCAAGACAAATCTATTCATATAATTTTTACATTTTCAAACTCAACGACTTAAGAATCATTCATGATTTATATTTTCAAGATTTGACTTAAATACTGTTCTAAACGACTTCCTTTACGAGTAGGAGTACTATATATATATATATATATATATATATATATATATATATATATATATATATATATATATATATAAAACTAGCTAGCTAGCAGCGTGTGTGTGTGTATATATATATATATATATATATATATATATATATATATATATATATATATATATATATATATATATATATATATATATATATATATATATATATATATATATATATATATATATATAGTACGTCGTCACCGACATCACCGGCCGAATTTCTTCATCAGAGAAAACTACCATACTCCGATCCCTCTCGATGATCGATCACTCGGCCGGCCAGTTCATCTCTAGTACACTCGTAGGAGTAAATTACGTACAGCATGCATTGACTGGGGCTCGGTCCAGTTGGTGCACGATCGATCGACCGCACGCGCCGCCGCGTGCGTGCGTGCGTGCGTGCAATATATATATACACTTACTCTTGTAGCTAGGCAATTGACTCCATCGATACGTATACGGGCCGCCGCCGCCGCCGCGTCTCTGCATGCCCAGTGGATCTCTAATTAAATTTGCTCAAGCTGGTGTTAAAATCCCATATCTTCGATTCGTAAATTAAATCGTATAGGTCCTACGTACGTGCCGGCTAAAATCACATAAATCAATTCAATCAGACTAGATATATCGTAAAGTGAGAAACGCCAAAGGATCTTCCCGCTAGCTTTACATCTCTCCCATTCTATTTATTTGATATTAGATCCTTCTCTAATATTCACGTTTTTTAGTCCAGATCGTAAAGTCGTTCTGGAGTCACATGATAAATTTAAATCAGGATTTACAATACCATGGATTGACATCTCGATCTCTCCTTCATCTCACTTCACCGTCGCCCGTCGGCGGTAATTAATTAACCAACCTTACGTAGTACGTAGTTACATACAAAAGGCGTGGTTGTGGTATGTGAGGATAACAAAATGGTGCATGGTAACGACTCTCTGGTGAGATAAACTACGGTAGCTCGACGGAGGTCGTGGTTCGCGGTGACGATGGCAGTTCTTCGCTGAGATAAGCTTAGGCGTCTCACCAAAGGTGAGGTGTGTTGCACGCGGTAACAATGGTGGGGCATTGCGTAGTTCTCGTGCAATGTGGTGGTGGTGTAGCGGTGATGACTTTTGATAAGACAAGCTATGACAATTAGGCGGAGGTGGCACTATACGATGATAACAGTGGCATGGTGACGACAGACACGTTAGCGCTGCAGTGGCATAGATTGTCAAGACGGTGTAAAGGCGGTTCTTGGCTATGACAAGGTGATTATCCAAATGGCGTGAGACAAAGTGATTGATCAGACTAGTTCCGTCTTCTTCCTTGTCTCATGGCCGAACGGAGGAGCTTTTACGGTTGCTACAATGACAGCGAGAGAGTTTTGGAGGCAGAAGAGCGAGCTGGCTCCACATATCCCTAAATCTGAAGCGATGAGTAAAACTTGAAGCTAACTCTTCGAATATTTTCTTTTGAGTAAATTTCACAAAACTACATATGCTTTGGTCAAATTATCACAAAACTGTAGATTTAAGGTGATGTATCACAAAACTACATATTTAACACTAAAATTCTCAAAGAACTACATATTTAAGGTGGATCGCAAACTATAGATTAAGTAACAAAATTAATCCCCAAAATTTATAACTCAAATATAACACTAGTGCCAAGGATTTAAACTCCAAAATCTGCAGTTTTGTGATAACTTTGTTACTAAATCTATAGTTTTGCGATACTCCACTTTAAATCTGTAGTTTTGTGATAAATTTGTTGTTAGATTTATAGTTTTGTGATACATCACCTTAAATATGTAGTTTTGTGATAATTTGGCTAGAGTATATGTAGTTTTGTGAAATTTACTCTTTTCTTTTCGGTTGTTTGCTTTTCTTTTTAATCTCGATTATGGGTTTTAAAGCGTATGCATTCGTGTAATATTTAGCTATATATATCCACTTATGTGAATATAGAGATTGGATTATTAACTTTGAAAAGAAAAAGTTACGCGTACATAAGTAGGCGCGTACGGCCCGGCCGGCGGTGGCGCTCGCCACCTACCTCCACCTCCACCGCTCGCACCAAATGCATCCCTCTCCTACCTGGGCCTACTTGCTTTGCCCGCTGGCCCATACTACGAATTTCATGGGCTTAGCTTCTATAGCTGCTTTGGGCTTTCGATTACATATGTGCCTAAATGTTTTGGGCTTTAGATTCCACTGCCTGCCAAGTCCATACCTTTGGGCCGGCCCAGACTCCGTCCACTTGCACGTTGCAAGCGGGCTAAGCAACTCCAACGTGCAGTGTCCACGCGCATTGGTGGATCTCGAAGCTGCTTCTTCCTCCTCCTTTCCACCTCCTACGCAACCCACTGCACACTGCAATTTTTTTAAAAAAATTATTTGTTTAATTTTAAATTTTAAAAACAAAATACTTCCAAAACTTATTTCGAAGGTCTAAATCTTTTGATCATACCAACGAGCTGATGTGGTAGAATAAAAATATCAAGCCCGCTATAGATAATGTGTTAGTATTATTTTATCACATCAGGCGAGCTAGCGTGACTAAAAAGTTTAGATTTTGAAAATAAGTTTTAAAAGCGTTTATTTTAAAAAATAAAATTTAAAAAGTTTTTTTTAAAAAAATTGTGCACTGCATATGCTGCTTCCTTCTACTCTACTGATCGAGCAGAGCTAGCTTACCTAGCTGCCTGCACCCAAGATCGATCGCCAGTAGCTAGCTAGCTGCCATGGATCCGTACTGCGACGGTAAGAGCAAGAAGTCGCCGGCGATGGGGAGGCGGCGGCGCTACTTCCGGTGCGGCACGACCATGCTGACGATGCTCCTCTTCGTCGTCACCAACTCCGCCTCCGTCCTCCTCTCCTCCGGCGCCGGCGCCTTCCTCCTCCGCCGCTACAAGCCGGCCACCGCCCGCCTCTGGGCATGGGACGACTCCGCCGCGCTCCTCGACGACCTCAACGCCACGCAGTCCGCGCTCGCCGACACCCACGCCCAGCTCGCCGACCTCCACGCCCGCCTCGGCACCGCCAACTCCCTCCTCGAGACGCTCCTCGCCGCCATGGCGGCCGAGCGGCGGGACGGCGGCACGCCGTGGGCTCGCGAGCTCTCCGGCGAGCTCGAGCTCGCCGTCGCGCCCCACCGGAACGTCACCGGCAAGGCGACGGTGTTCCCGGCGCTGGGACACGCGTGCGCCCGCTTCCAGGACGACCTGGAGGCGTACATGAGGTACACGCCCGGCGGCGAGTGCCCCTCCGACGAGCAGCTGGCGCGCCGGCTCATGCTCAACGGCTGCGACCCGCTGCCGCGGCGGCGGTGCCGGCCGCGTTCGCCGGCGGGGTACGTGCAGCCGTCGCCGCTGACGAAGAGCCTCTGGGCCATCCCGCCGGACACCACCGTCGTGTGGGACGCGTACCGGTGCAAGAACTACTCGTGCCTGGTGCGCGGCGGCGGCGGCGGCGAGTTCGACCTGCTCGGCCGGGAGAAGCGCCGGTGGATGCGCGACGACGGCGCGCTCGCCTACTCCATCGACAGCGTGCTCGCGGCGAGGCCGAACGGCACGGTGCGCATCGGGCTGGACATCGGCGGCGTGTCCGGCACGTTCGCGGCGCGGATGCGCGAGCGCGGCGTGGCCGTGGCGACCACGGCCATGAACTCCGGCGGGCCGTCCGGCAGCCTGATCGCGTCGCGGGGGCTCGTGCCGGTGCACGTCGGCCCGGCGCACCGGCTGCCGTTCTTCGACGGCACGCTCGACATCGTGCACTGGACGTCGCCGGAGCACGTCGCCGGCGTGATGCTGGAGTTCGCGCTGTTCGACATCTACCGGGTGCTGAGGCCGGGAGGCTTGCTCTGGCTCGACCACTTCGTCTTCCCCGGCGAGCAGCTGAACGCGACGTTCGCGCCCATGGTTGACAGGGTTGGGTTCAGAAGGCTACGATGGAACACCGGCAAGAAGCTGGTCTCCGCACTGCTTGAGAAACCAATGACATGAACAAGGAGAAGATTAGGGAAGAATTATTTGATGCGCACTAAACAAACTTGTAATCTTTTGTGACAGAACTGTGTTTCGTTTTAGTTCGTCTTTGTTTTGTTATTTTTCAAAATACAACTCGAAGCATGGCATTATCAGAAGATGATTCTTGTGGAAATTTTATTTGAAGAAGATGGTATAATACTTAAGTTCATACTGTTCGTCCAAGTATAAAACGATATCCAAGAAGACGAAGCAACAAATTCTAGGAAGAGATGTGTTCAAAACAATATCTAAAATTTTTTACAATTATGCGCCTGACGGTTTACTGATTTGATTTCAGTTTTCCTTCATGTCTTTTAGCGGACAGGCATTTCTAGTTTTCAGATAAGTAGAGATGTGTCGAGTGCGCCAAAAACCAATAATCAGAGAACAAGGAGTATGACAGCCACTTTAATTTTCTTTTACTGTGGATAAGTGATAATCTGATACCAAGCATTACACATGAACAGAGTAGAGAGGAGGGATAGCTAGAGAAGGGGAATCTGTACACAGCCATCCCAGGTAAAACCTTTTCCACCAATAAATATGTAAAGATAAACAAAATGACACATTTAAGTTGACTAACCGAAACATGTATATTGCAATCTGAAATGTTGCCTCCAAAGCTCCAAGCCCAGGTGTAATTCAAAGTAGTCATCTCATCCTGTAAGCCCAACCATGTTCACTCAAAAATGCATGGACAGCTTCCTTGATGGCAAGGTTAGGAACCAGTTGGTGTGGTTCAAGTGTCTCACGGGTCACAGGATCAAACTTCCCCACCTACGAATTTGAAAGCTCATCGTAAGTTTTGTAAGCAAAGCAAAAATACATTCAAAGACATTTTATTGCCTCTGTCAATTACCCTATGAAGATGATCAAGAATCACCGCCCTCTCATACGTGATTCCACTTGGGGTTATCACCGGGTCTCTGAAAATATCAAGAGTAATTTTGCAGCAGAGATGATCAGGAACCTGCATATAAAATAGTTCTTTTCTTTTCAGATTAAGCCAGTCAGGGCACGGAAGTAAGCAGTGTCAAAGGCAGGTTGTACTTCTGTTGGAATATCAGACTTCCTGGCATTCCGAAAAACTTCCTCAAGCTCATTTAGCTGTTCCTCGGGGACATATGCAGGAGGATTGTCAAGGCTGTTATAATTCCTAAGAGCTTCTTTACATGCTTCCCTGGAAAAGGGAAAACACTATTTAATTAGGGCATTATATCTCTGTCATATTGATTGAGTAATGTATGGAAAAGGTTTTCACAAACTTCAGCTTATGCAATTGACGGACTCGTTCGCTTGATAAATTTTCCCATTCTATGTATTTTGCTTTAGAAAGCTCTTGCCAGATCTCTTCAACCATGTAACTTGCTGGATGTGCACCCCTTCCAAGCTCCAACGACTGGGTTAGTAAAGATTGGATCATCAGTAAAATGGCGTAAGCAGAATTTGAGTTGTAACTAAAATAGCATCATCAAGAAGAACAAGCACAAAAAACAAGTAGATCCCGTATGAAATTGTATTTTCCTGTTTCTGTTGGCATTGCCAGTTCAACTATTCTTAAGACAGTTTAAAATCATAATTCAATTTTGTGCTCCAAATCAACATCGTGGCTGTGTTAGCATTTGTAGGAGGAAGGAGGAGCAAAAAAAAGGCTTAAGGCAAAATCAGACCATCATAACATTATTACTCAAGTGTGTGCATGTGTGTGGACTTGTGACTGAGTGTGAAATCAGACCTTCTCTAGTTCTTTTATTCCCTCGGCCAATTCGTCCTTGTTGAGAAGTGCAAGCCCGAGCATGTAATGTGCCTGCAAAAAATCAATGAGTTGAAGAAAGTCAGGTAACTAGAGGTATTAGCATTGTAAAGAACAAGATAAGATGGTATTAAGCTCAACTAGAGAAAATACATCTGTTGCCTGCAGAGGCATCTAAAGTTTCGCTTTAAGTTCAAGCCCATTTCAAACTGGCTATACCAAAAGTGGGTTAAGATGGATCAAAGGAAACAAAGAACAGACAAGTTCTTTCTCCTGACTCCACAAAAATGCATTTTAAATTTTACTCAATATAAAATGTCTTACTTTCTAGTTTCTACCTTTAATAAGGACACCAAAGCATCCTGAAATAGTAACGTACTTTCAATTCTTAGGCACTAGAAGCATATCTTAATGAACATGATATCAGTAAATCATCGCAGTAGGGTCCCCTTATAATATGTAAAATTCATATTTTGAATTGAACTGCTGATGTATCTTAGGACATTTTTCTATAGTTTGAGGTGATGCCCCCATTCGTCCAACTGTCCAAGAGCTTTAAATATAACCAGTATCAAAAGGAGGGATTTCTACCCTGTTGGTTGCTAAATCAGGTCTGTAAAATGTGAAATACTCGATTCAAGCCACATGAGCCAAACAAGATAAGCTAATTATTGAGTTATGAGTTACATGAGCATAAATCCACCTCATGTTCAAGTGCTAACAAGTAACAAGATCAATGGCTCTAAAGGTCATTTTGCTATAATTGGAGGACCCTATTCCCAAGTGGAGTAACATACAAATAAAACATAACATAAAACTATGTGAGCCCTTCATAAGACATGGATAAATCATATTTGCGGAAAATTCAAAACTAATTGAGCAAAAGAGTATGCACTTTATATTCAAACTAAGGGGTAAACAGCAGGCAACATCTGCATGTTAATATGATTAATGTCCAGTTTGCCATATCTATGTTTAAGTGCAAATCTAGTCAGTAATGTCTAATGAAAACTATCCCATTTCCAGTAATATGTGTTTCAAAGTGTGTGCTCGTTGAGGAGATCAAGACATAGTTATTGCAAATTTTTCACTCTCTGCCCCTAATGAAATACTTTGAAAGAGGTAAATTGGTTGTATTATGAATTTGGTAGGGGTATGCAAGGTGTTCTATCATTAACTTCTGCTTTTTAGATTCAAAGGGCACAGCCGCACAGCTCCCCAGGCATCAAATCCAAGAACAAGAAGTAATGCTTACAGACCATGAAGTGCATACAAGACACATCACAAGGCGTACTTCAGAAAAAACAACATAACCCAAAACAAGAGCATGGCCAAGCATGTGTCTGTGCAGGACCAAAACACCAACCATAGATACCCAAAACCCCAGAAACCTCAACAAGACCAAAACTATTGTCCATACACTCCAGCATCAATCAATCTAGGAGGCTCTGAAATCTTTCTCAATGAGCGAGGAAGTAATCCATCTGCGGCAGCATCTTAACAAGGATTCCTTAGTGTGTGCTTGCAGTGGGCCATGGACAAAAAATGCAAAACAGAGGGGGTAACATAATTTTGTTTTAAATCTAGATTAGAGGATGTTAGGTAGGTGTGTTTAAAGAACAGAAAATTAAAGGGTCCCTCCAAAAGGCAATGCAATAACAAGTTGAGACTAAATCAACTAGCAGGTAGATGTCATTAGTGTTTCTCAAACAGGAAATAAACAAAAAAATTGTAACATATTTGGTCAAGAAGTAACAGAGATAGAAAATGGAATTCAGTATCTCTAAAAGAAAATTTATGTCCTTAAAGCAAAAGTTGTCACTTGTTAATTTAGTAGAGCACACATCACCAGGAGATAGTTGCAAGAAAACAAGTCCAGACAATAATTGTTAAAGATAGGTAAATACACCAACCTTAACAGAGTGGCTGTCAAGCTGAATAGCTGTTCTACAATCTTCCTCAGCCCTAACCCACTCACTGCAAAACTCAGATTGGCAAAGTATGGTGTAAGCAACATAAATGTGAATCAATTGCTCCCAATGTGCAGCAAAAAAAAAGAAGAGGAAATAATAGTTATACAGACTTCCGCCTCTTGTAGCAAAGTGCTCGGTTGGTCCAATATACTGCAACCTTTGGGCAGAGAGCTATGGCCTGTCAACCAAAATAGAGACTGCAATTAGCATGGAAGGTGCAAATTGTACAGGCTTTCTACAAAAAAAAAAAAAAGAAAAGAAGAAGAAGTCTTGAGTGCTTCCATATAATCTGTCGTCGACTAAGTCAGCTGATACATGTTTTTATCGCCGCCACCACCATGATGTAAAGAGGCCAAACAAGAGGGATAATCTAGAACTAAATTGTAGCCTTTACCTTAAACAATACAAAGAGGCAGTAATTTTCACGCTCTGAACTAGACTAGTACAGCATGGTACATAAACACCAATATGTCTATCCACTCTCAAACAATCCCTCCCCTCTCCCAGCAAACCCTTTACAGTGCATCGGTATTAGCTAAATTAAAAATAAGGATGTTCATCGTTGAGAAATTTCCTTGCTCATCGTCTCATCGATGTGATGGCACCGCACAAAGCGGCAATTCTCAACTAACTAAAAGGAAAGGCAGGAATCTATGTGCAAAAGCATCACTCAACTGCCCACAAGCAAGCAAGCACACGTCAGCAGGCAATGACATAGACTTGCATGTTTCAGAGAACCAGGCACATCAACAAACTAACGAAAATTATCTAGACCAGCTACTCGTCGCCGAAGCAGGGTTAATCCGGAGCCCGAGAAGCAGCCAGGGTAATCCAGTATGCAATTGACATGATATTACAATAGGGAGATTCACAAGCTTTCACGGAATTTACTGTATAACATGCTGATATAGCGGGGCGGCCTGAAGGGTCCAAATGTTGGTTGGTTCGAAGAATTAGGACGGCACGAATCACGCGGGCGATGCCACGGCGGGAACCTTACCCCGGTGTAGGCGTCGATGGCGGCGCTGATGCGGTCCTTCTTGAAGAAGGCGTTGCCCTCCTGCTTGAGCAGCTCCGCCTGCCGCTTCGACGCCGCGCTGTCCGCCGCCGGCGACATCCCCCCCGGCGGGGCGGCTTCGCTCCGGGGAAGGGGAGGGGAGGAGGCGGCGGCGCGCGCGAATCGCTTCTAGAAGATCGTGGCGTGCGCTTGGAGGCAGGCTTGGAAAATTGGAGAAGCTTGGAGATGGGAATTTTTTTTTTTTGGGAAGAAGGCAAAGAGAAGCAAATGGAAACGAAGGGTGCGCGCCTTTTGCGTCTAGGCCCCTGGACTTGACTTGACTCTCTCTCTCAGGACTTCAATGTAAAACATTATGGATGCATGCATGTAAGGCCCATTTCAACTTTTTTCTTCAAACTTTCAACTTTTCCGTCCTATTGAACTTTCCTACATACACAAACTTTCAACTTTTTCGTCACATCGTTTTAATTTTTTTAAACGTTCAATTTTGGCGTGGAACTAAACACAACCTAAGATTAGTGGCGGATCTACCATCAAGGCGGCGCGAAGGTTCGAACCTTCACTATTTGTGCGAGAGGACCATGGCAGCACTCGCTAATTTTTTTTTTGCCTTGCATAGATGGAAAGGGGATGTTGTAACTTTTGTCTAGTTTGTTCAGACTCCATGCTATTTCTTCTTGGATCTACCACTAGCCGGGTATGATCAGATAATATCGTTCCCGTATATTATCATGTGTTTTTGTTTATAGAGATGAAATCAAATATAAATAAATAGTGCTGGATAACATATCCTTATATCGTATCATATCCTATATTTCTTTATCGGAATTCTTTTCAGTTTTTTTTCTGGGAATTAGATTTGGGGATGCTATATGTTTGTATTTATAATCCATATAAACTTAGGGATGCAATTATAGTGTTATAAAAGAGAGTGAAATGTACCATTGGTTTCTAAACTTATCATGCCATATTATCTTGTACGTAAACTTTAAATATGCATATTATATGCATATTATGTTTAACCTATTAAAAGAGTGTCATTCTGGTCTAAAATTACCATGACACATCCAGATCGTGCGTGGTGATGACATGGCTATCATCTCCCCTCAATCTCTTTATTCTCTTAGCTTCTCTCCTCTCCCTCTCTCTCACTTTGATCATGATCTAATTGTTCTACTTCCATTCATCAAATCGTTGATTAAAAAAATTAAAATTTGAGAAAAGAACTCTTTGTTCGAGCTCCTTAAAGGAACTTGAACACGGTCATTTAATGCCATTTCAAATTTATTGTGTGATTTTTAGAGATAATCGAAATGACGAATTGACTAGTTCAATGTTTTATCCATCGGATCGCTCTTTGTATGTACATCCGCAAATATGCTCATTGAGAACAATTATAGGAGGTTGTTTGACAGAATAACTACTACTTTCTCAGTTTCATATTATAAGTTGCCTTGATTTTTTTCTTATCAAACGTATTTAAGTTTAACTAACTTTATAGAAAAAATATATTGGTATTTCCAACACAAAACAAATACTTTCTCCGTTTCATAATGTAAGACTTTCTAGCATTGCTCACATTCATTTAGATGTTAATGAATCATATGAATATTAGCAATGCTAGAAAGTCTTACATTGTGAAACGGAGGAAATGCATTATCAAAATAAGTTTGGTATTTTAGATGTTGCTAAACTTCCTATAAATTTTATCAAACTTACAAAAAAATGACAATAAATAAAGTTAAAATGACTTATCATATAGAACGGAGGGAGCATTTTGAAATACTTTTAAAAAAGTTCAAACTCACTCTAACAAAGGCATTTTTCCAAATAAAATATGGATTCGTCCATAAATTCTTCTATTCATGCGTGCTTTTGCACAAAACTCATCTATTGACGTGTGCTTTAGCACAAAAGTCCTCGTATACAGAAAGTTTGGAATAGGGTAAAAGCAAACAGTGGCCCCTTCGCGTCGAGCCCAAGCCCTTCACTTTTCCTTGAACCCACACACAATGGCGACGCCCATGGAGGAGGACTTGCCGGGGGCGGAGGCGGAGGCGGCGGGGCCCGCGCCGCCGCCCGCCGCAGCCACCGGGGGCGACGGCGACGGCGAGAATCCCGCCCCGGCTCCCGCTTCCCCGTTCTCGGACTCCGATTCGGACTCCGACGATGGAGGGGAGGGCGGGGACGCCGCCGACGAGCTCCGCATCCAGGCCCTGGAGCAAGCTCTCCAGGAGCAGCCTCTCGACTACGAGTCACACGTCCAGGTATCCACCATCTCATCCCCCCCGACCCCCTCTCTCCCGTGGGAGTCGCCATTTCTCGCTCGCTCACTAGGGGTTTGAGTGGGTTTTGTGACGCCGTGTTGTTTCGTGCTCCGCGATGTTGTCTGCACGCTCTAGATTCCAATTTAGGGTTTCCTATTTCGTATTTTAGCCTTTCTACGCTAGTTTTGGCCATTAGGATGACGATTATTGTGAGTCTGAGCTCCTTCAAGTGGAATATGTAAGCTGTAGAGTAGTAATGCTTGGGATGCATAGTTTGTAAATAATAGCTACTAGTACCTTTTCAGTGTATGGCTAGCTTAGTGTTGATGAGTGTTTTGTCTCTGGTTTCGCAGTATATACAGTGTTTGAGGAAGTCGGGTAAGATCGAGAAGCTTCGTGCAGCAAGGGAAGAGATGAACAAGTATTTCCCACTCACACCTAAGATGTGGCAGGAATGGACGAAAGATGAGGCTTCATTGAGGTGTATTTGTTTTCTGTTTTAGCTCTTTCCTCAAGTGTTTACGTCATCTTTACTAATTATTATCCACGTCAATTTTCTGAAAAATGAAGGTTCACAAATGTGTGTTTTGGTTCCTGTCTTTGTTGTTACAGGCCTGAATCTTTTGAGGATATTGAAAAGCTCTATGAACGTGGAGTGCAGGAATACTTGGTATGCTAAGTAGTTCTTTGTGCAATATTTGATTGAATTGTCAACTACATGGAGTAGCAACTTATTTTGGTGATCTTGACATTGCAGTCTGTTCGGCTATGGCGCGATTACCTTGATTTTGTTGAAGAGAATGATAAATCAGTGTCCCAATGTTCACCATCTGGCCTCACAAAAATGAGGAATTTGTTCGAACGTGCTATTACTGCAGGGGGATTGCATGTGACAGATGGTAGCAAGCTATGGGAAGCATACAGGGAATATGAAATGGCCATTCTAACCATCATTGATGACGATGACGAGGAAAAGGCAAAGCAAGTACAGCGCATACGTGTTCTCTTTCACCGCCAGTTATCTGTTCCTCTGGTTGACATGGAATCAATACTTGCTGAGTATAAGAGCTGGGAAGCCGAGCAAGGTAATGCAAATGACCCAACCTCCAATTTTGATGGTGTTCCCTCAAATGTTGTAGCAGCCTACAAAAAGGCCACTGAGATGTACAATGTGCGGAAACAATATGAGGATCAACTGAGTAATGCGGATGCATCTGATGATGACAAATTGGAGGAGTTTCTGGTACAGAAAAAAACTTTGCTTATTATCTTTTATTGCTTTACCTTACTTTTATTTAAAATCTGTCATTCATTTATTTGTTTGACATGTATGGATGGTGTTAGTCTTCCTGCCTGTAATGTTTTTGGATCAGTTTATTTGAGCATTTCTGGTGTAATATCATCAGATTTGGAAGATAGCTATATCTTTGTTGCAAGTTCTCTTTGTTATCTTCTTGTATATGCTATTTTGATTTGCTTCATTAACATTATATGTAAATACGCTTCCATTACCAGACATTCTAGAAAAGCATGGTAGTCTCATTTTCTCTTTCTTTTGAGTTTAGACTGTATTCCACTCGTCTTCATCCATGGCCTGCTCTTTTTCCCAAGCAAGAAGGGACATACCCCCTGCAATTTCTTGTCTTAGAAAGCTATACACACATTTGCATTGATCAGTGATCACTACTAAACACATTGCAGAAAGAGAAATGCACCTTTCGGTTTTGTATATGTGCTTTTTCTTAGAAGGCACTTATTTGGACACTAAGTTGTATGGGCCCTTATTTTATTTCTAAATGATATGGGGAAGTTTCTTAGGTCCTTTGCCACCTGTCGGTTTACATTTTTTATGGTCCTCACATCAGTTTTCTTTTCTTTTTTTTGTGAGATTGTTTCAATCATAATGATGCAGTGATTATGACTTTTTATGAAATAGAAATACATCAAATTTGAGGAGTCTTCAGGTGACCCTGCTCGTGTTCAAGTTTTGTATGAACGAGCTGTTGCAGAGCTTCCTGTTTCAACTGATCTATGGATGGGATACACGAGTTACCTGGACAAAACCCTGAAGGTCCTTCAGAAACTTCTATATGTCAATACATTTAGATCCAATGATGTTTCTTCTAATAGCAATGGGTGCTTATTCAATTCTGATATCTTTGGCAGGTACCTGCTGTTCTCAAAAGTGTTTATCAGAGGGCCACAAGAAACTGTACTTGGATCAGTGAACTATGGGTTCGTTATTTGTTGTCATTGGAACGCATTCGTGCATCAGAAGAAGAATTGCGGCATGTAAGTTCCTTGGTTATGTGGCCAGGGCTTTGTTTTTAGATACTTAAGAATCATAGTTGTATGCAAAGGAGATGAAAATTTTAACTGTCCAAAGTCTTGTTTAGTGTTTACAGTCCAATTGCTGAGCTTATTATAAGTCTTATGCCCATCGAGTTTGATTTTTTTTGTTGGCAATGAAAACTATTAAAAGGAAGTAGGACTATATTTGTGCTTTCAGTGTTGTATTTGTTCTCTTAGAAGTTAAATATTGCAGTATGATCCAGCATTAGATATCTGCTGTAGTTTTGTACCAAGAGAGGAGATTTTACTCGAGTAATTGTGAGCATCCTATGAGGTTTATTGTTTGTTGTGTTACTGTACAAAATATCCTAAAGCATCCTGATAATTAGCCAACAGAGCACATTTTGACTAGTGAGAACACTATGTCAACTTGTCAAGAAATGTCAATGTGCTACCTGCAATTGTTTTATTGCCCATCATTACTAGTACTTTTTTTTGGCAGTTCACAAAGATTATCAATTGGCACTCTCTCTTTGTTGGTTTCTGTTTATATAATTATGGGCACATCAGGGAGACACTGATATATATATGAATATATGTTCTTGTACTCATTGTCAGGTCTTTGAGCAAGCTCTCCAGTGTTCTTTTCCAAGCATAAAAGAGGTGACATATATACAGCCTCATCCCTTTTTCTCCTTCTGGTTGTCAACTTATTTGCTTGCGCAATAGTACTATCTGTGCCAATCTTGATAGTAATTGTAATACTTCTGATTGTTTTGATAAGCCCAGTGGCTGCAATTTTCTGGATAAACTAGCACCTTCATTTTGAGAATTCTTTCTGTCCCACTCCCATGGCCATCACCTGTTAATGTTCTAGTAAGACTGCTTATTTACTTTTTATTGGGATGATTGCACCTTTGCAGTATCTCGAAATTTATCTTACTCGAGTTGATAGTTTAAGACGGAGGATGGCAGACGGCTTGGATTTCCAACTGATCAGGCAAACATTCATGGTAAGTTCTCTTTTAGCTCATTGTATGTATGCTTTTTTTTACTGGAACTGACTATGGGTATATAATATCAGGATGCTACTGAGTTTCTTTCACCCCAAATGGGAACAGAGGATTTATTGCTTTTACATGCATACTGGGCCAAATTAGAGCGTACTCTTGGAAATGATCTAGCTGCAGCTCGTGGTGTTTGGGAAAATACTCTCAAGAAAAGGTTTAGTTTTTTGTCATGTGCAAATTCGTACATTGTTGTCATGCGCAGTACTCACTGTCACTTAATTCTGTTTTATATTCCAGTGGTTCTGTTTTGGAAGTCTGGCAGCACTACATTGCAATGGAGATAGAAACCGAGCATATTCATGAGGCTAGGTCACTTTATAAGCGCTGTTATACCAAAAGGTTTTCTGGGTCTGGATCAGAGGTATACTCTTTTTGGTTAACTAGGAGAATTTGTGGGATCTTCTGAGAGTAGATGTTCTTCATCTAGAATGCAGGCCTATAAATAATAAAATTGAACAAAAAATAATTTAAGATTAATGACTCCTAGCTTTTTAATTCGGACTATTCTCAACTAGGTAAAAAAATTACAATCTGCAACAGCAGCAGCAAAATTGTTTAAGGAACATGGAGTTTTTTTTTGTATCAATTTTCAATGATTGACATGTATCCCATGATATCTTCTCTTGTTTTTTTTTATGTTCTGGTATACTCACACTCTTTTCCCCCGTTGCATAATTGGATCTACCTCCATTTTGTTCATAATTGGATCTACTAGAATCGGCCACCAAACACAAGCATCATGGACTAATCCTTGATTTCATTATGTTCCTTGGTTGTTGAACCTAACTATACCGATTAACAGTTCTACTTATTTCTGTTTATTCATCATAATTATGACTCTAACATTGTTGAACGAAAGCTTGACTTACATTTACTGTTCTTCTCTCAATCGAACTTCATTCTTTCATATAGATAGGCTAAATTCCGTTGTTCCTTCTATTTGCACCATCATTAATAAGTTTCTTTGACAAAGCAAAAGAATTATTATGACTTGGTTGTTATGTGCTTCAACTTTAGGAGATATGCCATGCGTGGATAAGATTTGAAAGGGAGTGTGGCACGTTAGAAGATTATGACCTTGCTGTAAAAAAGGTATGGTACTATTGGCCTTTTTAATTATACCCTTGTTTGTTTCACCTGTCCATTTGCCTTTTGCTCTCTGTCCATTTCCTTCAGCTGAATTTAAGCAATCTTAGCAATAGTGGTGAAATACCTCACTTTTGACTTCCGAACAATATCTTCTTGAGTGCAGAGTTATTGGATTGAGCATAAATTCATGGGCCAGTTGTTTCGACACACTATCCCAATCCCCAAATAGCAAACTAGGTGCTTGTGTTATGTGCTGTTTTGCACTTCCTTGATTATCCATCAAAGAATTTGAGAATGCAATTAACTTCTGCAGATTACTGGTCTCTTTTGTGGAATTGTACACTGCAAATTTTGGTATCAATCTGGGCTTACATGTACAACTTAATGCTATGTGCAATCAGCAGATGTTGGTAGGAGTATTTAGTATTGTACTTTGTGAGTTGCTATCATATTTGATATGTAAACAACTAAGCATGTCTATAATTTAATAACTGACTTAATTTGGTGGTACAGTAGGGCACTATGTAAACATTTTAGACTTAATTTGGTCGAATAGCAGGTTATCCTGTAAACTATAGTTGAACTTATCATCTTCCTATTTTGACCAGGTTAACCCTCGTTTGAAGGAGCTTATGATGTTCAAGGCACAGCAGGAGGTTAAGGTTGACACTCATGTTGTCCCCAAAGAAACTACAGGAAGTGATTTCTCTCAGAAAAGAAAATCAAGCAAAATCCCCACCAAACAGCAGCCTCCTGCTAAGAAAAAGAAAGACAACCCACCAAAAAGTGCTGTGCTATCTGATGATCATGGATCAAAGGAACAAATTAGCACCGGTCATGTAAAAACTGGAGAGGTCTCAGGGGAGAAGACTCAGGCATCTATGGAAGTGAATCTGGTGGACGGCAGCCGGAGAGAAAATACAGCTTCAAAAGAATCAAAGTCGAACTTCTACAGTGACAAATGCACTGCTTACATGTCAAACATAGACTTGACAGTATGCCATTTTCCTTGCCCTTGATGCTCATACAAGTTGTAGCTCCTGAACTTCAATAAACTAACATCTTAGCTCTCTTTATAGGCAAACGAAGAGCACATCCGGCGTTTCTTTTCTGATATTGGTGGTGTGACAGCAATAAGGTTGCTGAGGGACAAGTTCACCAAAAAATCAAGGGTATGTATTCACACTAGGTGATTCAGTAAGACAATTTGTCCCTTGGTACATTGTATTGGCTAATAGGTGCATATCAGTTCAAGAAATATTAGTCTATCGAGTCTTCATTTTTGTGGGTATCGTTTACTCCTTAGAGTCCTTAGCACATTCAAAAATTAAACTGAAACATTGGATCATTACTCTGTTGCTTTTCAATCATGTTTAATTCTTGCGATTTTTTTTAACTGGAGAAAATTTAGCATCAAAACTCTACTGATTTGTTCTCTTGTATTGATTTGTTTTGCTGACCTTTTTTTCTTTTCTTTTTTTTTTTGCAGGGGATTGCATATGTGGATTTTTCAGACAATGAACATCTTGAGGCAGCAATTAGAAAAAACAAACATAAACTGCTTGCAAAGAAAGTAAGTGTTGCTCGTTCAGATCCAAGCAAGGGCAAGAAAAACCGTGAAGCAGGATCTTTCTCCAAAGACCAAGGTATTTTCTTTGGCTGTTACCTGACAGCAAATTTCAGTCAGTTATGTTATTTTGCTAATGTATGGGAATTGTAGTGTTTTGAAGCTACTGAATTTCATCAGCCTGAAGGCTATAACTAATTTATAAACCAACAAGTAATATAGTACTGTAGCAAACCGACTGGTATTGGCACTTTACTTGGAATTATCAGTAACTCTTGTGATTATATATCCTGAGTTACCCGTCATATAAGCTGATCAGCTCCTTTTTCAAAACATATTCTGGACTTGTCCCATTGTTCTGTCTATTCCACGGTTGTTATCTTTTGAGATTTGGATAAGACTAAAATTGAGATCATGCAGTAATCCTTTGAACTCATTTTTGGTGTCTCAGGTATGATATGCATCATATGTATACTTCAGAACTCTGACCAATGATCAATCTGAATATTGTACTATATTCCTTTATCCAGCTACTAGTGGCGATCGTGGTGAAACGGCAGAATTTGCCAATAGGCCAGACAAGGAAATTCCCAAAGATAAACCCACAATCACAGGGAAGAACACCTTTGCTGCACCACGATCTGTGGTTAAACCTCTTGGATGGACACAAAAGGATGAAAAATCAGATGTGGGCGCAGAAGAGTTAAAATCAAATGAGGAGTTCAGAAACCTTTTACTTAAGAAGTGATGCTGATAGGCAGGTTACTTCTTCCCTTTTCTTTTGGTATCTTCACAGATGATGCTCAATCATCTGCTAAGTTCATTATCTTGCATTTGTAAAAACCAATTTGCCATTTGCCATGAATAAATGAATTGTCAATCCCATTACCTACTGACACCCACTATTGATTTGTTTCCTTTTGGTACATTGGCTGCCAAATCTATAGCTATTTGTTAACTGGCATTATATGGCTTAGGATAATAAAGGTTGTCCTTTTGCATTTGGCTTATCATACCTTATCCATGGTGGAATTATTATTACTTCAACTTGTCATGTGTCAGTATATATATGTAAGTATGTAACATATAAATATAAACACAGAAGAGTATGCTATTGTTTGCACTGGTTACGTGATAGTGATGTTGGGGTGGGCTATCCCTGTCGATTGGCTGAAAAAATATGCTGTTTTCAACAACAAAATTATGTTAAAATGGGACTTCAGGAACCTCTTAAGTGGCTAGTTCAACATATTTGATCTTGCTGACCACTCGTTTCACCTCTTAAGTTGCTTATGATGCATGCTCATAAGAAATGGAGTAGTTTATTTCAATTGTGAGTTATGACCCATTTTATGGGTGGAATTACATGGCAAAACAGAGGTTCATAAATGCATAATATTTACTTTGAGGGCATGGAAAACTATTCTATTACTCCCTCCGTTTCACAATATAAGTCATTCTAGCATTTCCCACATTCATATCTATCTAGATTCATTAACATCAATATGAATGTGAAAAATGATAGAATGGCTTACATTATGAAACGGAGGAAGTAGAAGATAGAACATGTAATTCTTTTTCTGAAATTGTAAGAAACAGGACACTGTAGAACCATATGGACCCTTTTGTTTTAAATACCTGGTTTAACTTTTCTTTGCTGTGGATAACTCTAAAGAACTTATGTTTTGGGTGTTTGTCGGGGCTATGCATGTTTGTACGGTTGGTAACTGCAGCAAATCGTGTCTTTGTGGTCTTCGGTCTAAAAAAAATTGCAAATCTAAAAGAACAGAGCGCTTGCAGAACCATATGTTGCCTGTTTGAAACACCTATTGGCTATTGTACCTTTTCTCAGCAGTAACTTGAAATTTGAAGAAAAACAAACTTGCAGAACCATGTTTCAAATATCTACTGTGCACCTTATGCATATTTCTCAAAAATTTTCACAATTTGACCCTTTGCAAAAACTATTTTTACAAATGAACCGTCACCAAAACTTATTTCAAAAATAACCCTTGGCGCCGAACTTAGACACCTCAGCGCCAAATAGCGTGGCGCTGAATATGCGTTGGCACGCTGACTTAGTCTCCCATCCGCGGTGGCACGGCATTCAGCGCCAGTTGATATGTAGCTAAGGTGTCTAAGTTCAGCGCCAGGTGATTTGGCGCTGACCAAAAGAGTTATTTTTGAAATAAGTTTTGGCAGCGGTTCATTTGTAAAAAAAGTTTTTGCAAAGGGTCAAATTGTGAAAATTTCAGCATATTTCTAAGCCAACTTTCTCAAATGAAGACAGTGTTTTTTTTTTTTAAATATTGTTCTGGATCTGGGTTAATTCATGGCTCCTTGTAATGTGTGCAGGTGTGTGGATCTCCATGTTGCCATCAAACTCTGATTTCTGTAATGTACTTTTCTGGTGGCTTCATGCATCATCTTCGGTGAACAGAAAATCAGTGACCTTTTGGGCTCCTCAAATTGAAATCTATCCATCCAGCTGCAAAAGTATAATCAGCACAGGAGAATCCAGACATCATTAGCAAACTTCTTAGAAACCTTCTTTTTTTTCTAGTTTGAAGGAGGGAAGAATTTTCTGAAAGTCGTGTAGGACTTGTAGTTTGCAGGGAAACGGTGTATATAACTCATGTGGCTGCCTTAAAACTGAGCTCCCGTGCTCCTTTCGCTTTCGTAAGTAGTTATGCTCGTTTCTCAGGTTTTGTACTGCCAAGAAATTTATGATCTCCCGTGTTAAAAAGGATAACGGATGGTTAGAGAGTGCAGCTTACGTATGTCGGATGCCAATGTACTGACTGTAAGCTGAGCAATTATTCATCACAACAGTACACCGGTTTCCAGTATTTATTGTTCGAATGAGCTCGCATTTTTTAGCCGCCTCAGAAAATATTTTGGGACGAATATTTTGTGATGAATAATACACCAGTATTATATTCTAGTGCGGAGGGAAATTTAAATGTTGTGTTTAGGATGAGAATTTTAAGCCGCGTCATTGTGATGCTAAAAGTTAAATTTCTATCGGAAAAAACAATGTTCTTGTGATGCTAAAAGTTTAATTTCTTTCGGACAAAACAGAGTGCAGACCTGGTATAAGTTTTGCTTTTAATTCAAACGTGTTTTGTGTTTATTCTTCAAAAATTGAACTACGTTTTGTGTGGGGAATAAATTAACCATGCAAGCAAAAACTGCCTCCGTTTCATGAAAGCTAAATCTATGATTGGTCTGTCTAAATTCATCATACAAGAATACTCCCTTTGTCAAAAAAAAAATCGAGAATGTATAGATAAGAGGCTGTTACTCCTAGGTTTATTGTAGAATATATCACAACCAATCCTATTTTTTTTCCTAAGCGGAAAGAGTATACTACCTCCGTTTTTTAACAGATGACGCCATTGACTTTTTCTCATATGTTTAACCATTCGTTTTTATTCAAAAAAATTTACGTAAGACATCTATTAAAAAACAGAGGTAGTATTTCATAAGGAACAATCATGCGTAAAAGTGTGAAACTAAGAGGGAGGTTAGTGAACTGTTTAACTGATTTGAAACAGAGCACACGAAAAGATTTTCTTTTCCTCTGAACAAAGACATGACACAATAAATTTCGCCAAGTAGCTGCCTCATTACACAAATTCAGACCAAAATATCCACCGCAAATCCAAGAGCTTCTTATTAATAATAATAGTAAAAATAAACGCCAAAAGTTCTCACACGGAAGCAACTAACTTAGCACACAAAAGACAGACATGAACACACCCAAGCCCCTCCTCTTCCTTGTCTAAAACGAAGCAGCAACTAAATTAAATCGACCTAAAATTCCGAGGCCCCCAATGGCGGCGATCGACGACGAAACCGAGGAGCTCTAGTTGGCTGCCTTGCTGATGAGCTCCTGCGCGACGGCGACGGTGGGCAGCGCCGGGATGGCACCCTTCTTGGTGGTGCAGATGGCTCCGCACGCGTTCGAGAACTTGAGCGCCTCCCTCAGCTTCTCCTCGTTCTGATCACATCAATCACATGATTAGTACAGTATTTACTAGCAGCAAGAATCAATGGCGATGAAAGATTGAGATTACGTGGAAGATGGAGTCGTCCTTGGCGACGTTGACGAGGAGGGAGCCGACGAAGGCGTCGCCGGCGCCGGTGGTGTCGACGGTGTTGACGGAGAAGCCGGGGACGGAGCCCTTGAAGTCCTTGGTGAAGTACCTGCATCCCTTCTCGCCGTCGGTGACGATGAGGAGCTTGAGGCCGTCGAACCAGAGCGAGAGCACGTTCTTCTCGTCGTTGGCGTCGCCCTGGGTGAGGAAGGCGACCTCGTCGTCGCTCACCTTGATGAAGTCGGCCTCCTTCCAGATGGAGAGGATGCCGGCGCGGGCGGCGTCCTCGGACGGCCAGAGCGGGAGGCGGACGTTGGGGTCGTAGGAGCAGAGGATGCCGGCCGACTTGGCGGCGCGCATGGCGGCGACGTGGGCGGAGCGGCACGGCTCGGTGATGAGGGAGATGGAGCCGTAGTGGAAGATCTTGGCGCGCCGGATCAGGTCCAGGTTGAGCTCCGCCTCCGTCAGGAGCATGTCGGCGCTCGGGTTCCGGTAGAACATGAACTCGCGCTCGCCGTTGCTTTTCAAGGTCACGAACGCCAGCGCCGTGCGCGCGTGCTCGTCGAACAGGCACCCCTCCGCGTTCACCCCGTTCTTCTTCAGGATGTCCACCAGCATGTGCCCGAACTCATCATCACCAAACTGCAACACAGAAGAAAACAAATATTTTTTAGACATTGAGAATATGCAATGCTTTTGATGAAAGATAGATTAATGAAAGATGCAATCACATCAGGCCAACATGTGTTAATCAGGATTCAAGAACTGCATTTGATCTGAATTTAGCGATTAGCAAAAGATGAATATTTATCTTCAGATCAATGAAAGAGGCAGCTTCGAGACATATGATCGGAAATAACACAGGAAGATTTTTCAATTTGATTGCAGTAATAATAAGTGAAAGAATTAGAAATATTATTCATTTTTAAATTAAAGGTGATTGATTCCTTTCGATAAAAAAAGAGAATAAAACTATCCACGATACTTGTAGTGGCAAACAGCAACAGAGAGTATTCAGTGGCAGATACTCGGTATCGGGTTATTGGATCCGATGGCCCACTCGCACCCAAAACGGGCACGAGTCGACGCGTCGCTGTCAGATCCGACTCAGCTGGGCCAATCGACAGTGTGCACAGAGAGTGGGGCCCACGGTGTCAGCACCAACATCGTCAGGTTCCATGCGTGTAAATAAATTTAATAAACAAATAATAGTACCAGTAAAAAAAATAATTCAACTAGATAATGTGCGCCACTGTACAGCTTAATAACTGCACGTGATCCCAAGGGCCAACTCGGCCGAAAGAAACCACCTTTAACGCACACAGATAAAGACTAATCTACTCTAAGCATTTCCAAAATCAAAAGTAAAATAATTAATTAAAGTACAAATATAAAATCACATTATTTTAATTCTCAGAAATTTAATCCATACTAAGAATAAACAGTTTAAAGGGTAAATTTAACCAAAAGACAAAACAGGAGGGAAAAAAACAAAAATAGCTAAGCACAGCACAGCTCAATACAGCACGAGAGTGAGGAGTGAGGTGATGTCACGTGACGACAAAATAGCTCGCGCGCACGAAGCCCACGAGAACTTCCTTTTCCGAGCCAAGCAAGCGTGAGCGAACCAAATCATTCCTGCACAATTCAACGCCTAATCCCACCCGTCCATCCCCGATCCGACGGCCCAGATCCCCCCATCCCGCCGATCCATCGGGGCGGCGAGATCCACGCCCGGATCTAACCTTACCAAACCCCACACCCGCCGGATCTATCTCGCCGGCGACCAACCTCGCCGCCGGCGACGACGACGACGACGACGCCCACACCGACATGGCAGATCAGATCTACTACGTAAGTGAGAGAGCGGAGGCGTTGCTTGTTACCTTGCCGACGAAGGCGGAGGAGCCACCGAGCTTGGAGATGGCGCAGGCGACGTTGGCGGGGGCGCCGCCGGGAGCCTTGACGAAGCCGCCGGACTCGGCCAGCGAGACGCCGGCGACGTCGGGGACGAAGTCGATCAGCATCTCCCCGAACGACACCACCAGGTTGGGCTCCGCCGCCGCCGCCGCCGCCGCTCCGTCACCGAGAGGAGCCATTGCTAGAATTCAAATCTCACGAACAAATCAACAGCGAGAACGAAACGAAGCGAATCGAAGTCGATGCGATTTGCGATGAGAAGCGATGAGGAGGAAGAAGAGGAGGGGGTGGGTGTTTATAAAGGGCTTTGGGGGCGATAAGGCTTAGCCCGAGACGAAGAGGGATTATCGCGTAATTAGTCTTAATCCGAGACTAATTACCCCTTCGGATCCGTAATAATCTCACCCTAATTTGGATTTTTCTCTTCTCTCCGAGTAAAAAAAGAATTACTACCCGCGACTCAACGGCTCAGGCAACTCCGGCTCGATTGGACGGTGTACCCTCAGTCACGGACACGTAGGGCAGGGGGTGAGGTGGGGCCCACCTGGCAGTGGGGATGGTGACAGGCTGTGCGCTTGGCTCCGTCCGGGTTGCGTTACGTGCGTTTGGTGTGGCGCATGGGGCCCGCGCGTCGGTGGGGGTGGGCTGGATCACGTTTTGTGTTTTTATTTTTTTTTGGTGCGGATATTTTCTTTTCGCAATTCGGTGGGGCCACCTGCTGCTGGTGGTGGGTTGCTCATAATTTGCAGGAAAATTAGTTACATCTTCTTTTTTTTTAGATTAGTTCGATTTTGACTTTGCTTCAACAGATATAATTGGGTTATGAATTAGTAGTACGCAGTAGCAATTGTATTCTCTTCTGTCTATCCTAATACTACCTCTGTTTTTTAATAAATGATACCGTTAATTTTTTTTCTCACATGTTTGACCATTTATTTTATTCAAAAAATTTATGTAATTATAATTTATTTTATTATGAGTTGTTTTATCACTCATAGTACTTTAAGTGTGATTTATATCTTATACATTTGCATAAAATTTTTAAATAAGACGAATGGTCAAACATTTTATTTAAAAAATTTATGTAATTATAATTTATTTTATTATGAGTTGTTTTATCACTCATAGTACTTTTAAGTGTGATTTATATCTTATACATTTGCATAAAATTTTTGAATAAGACGAATGGTTAAACATATGAGAAAAAGTCAACGGCGTCATCTATTAAAAAACGGAGGAAATACTATATACAGCAGTAATAATTGTTATACTCCGTACTTGTCATCTAAAAAAAATATCTCCTTGGGATAATTGATATTCTTTTTTTTTGTAAATTTCTCTGTTCGTTTTATCAAAATACTGTATATATCTACCTTGGATAATTACTATTTTTCTTGTGTAAATTTATGTGTGTCGCGTTTTATCCAGTTTTGACTCGGTGTGGCAAAAAAACAGGATCATGCATATATATCTGCTTCTCCTGCTTCTCGGGTGAGATGAGATCGATAATTCTACTTTTGAAATTTTGATTTACCGTTAATTATCCAAGAGATAATTCTACATTGTTTTGAATTACCGTTAATTAATCCAGTAGGACCAGTCATGGAAAAGAAGAATATATAGATGCGTGTCGCTTGCATGGCCGCATGATGAGGTTTCTGTTAATTCCGGGTTTTACAAAAATATATATTGTCAGTGTATTTGGATTGCATATTAATTTGTGTAGATTTTTCAAAAATATGTGTTCATCGAGATTTGAGTTGTACACACCGACACACGTACATGTTTATTTGAATTTGTTTACAAGTAAAGTTTCACTTTTTAGCCTGGTTTTGTGAAAATGAAGTTTGGTGGGTTGGACCAAACAATCAATCATACTAGCAATCCGATCTGCAGATCTGCTGCTGCATGCTGCTGTTGGGCACAGCACACTTAAATCAAATTAATTCCAAATCAAAATCGGATGAGAATGAGATCTCATCTCGCTGCACGGTGAGCAATCGATCCATCATCCATCGACGATGACTAATTAACCGAGCAGAGGACTACGGTCCGTGATGAACGAGTCGTAAGCCGAATAATTTTGGAAATTAATAAAGAAATTATTGATGGCGGCTATCCAAAGCGCACAAAGATAGGTAGGCTGATAAGTGGTAAGTGATAACTGATGATGATAAGGTAAAGTTTGATCTGTCGCCTTAGCATGCTGTAAGCGAGGATTAATTCTCTGCATTTACTTACGTGCTTCGCTTTTATTATACGTCAACCTGATGGTACAAAAGAATTACACAACAGTGTGATAATATTCCTTTTTTTTTCTTTTCGGCTGATGAGTATGATAAAAATTGGATAATGGAACCAGGTTCTGGTTCTGGTTCTTATTCTGGTTCAGGTTCTAATTCCATTCTCTTCCTTACTTTCATTTCGTCAGGAGCCAACCTATATATCACGATGAGGATTGAGGACGACGACTAAATCGAGATTAAGGAATCCCACTGTGCATGCAGCCATTGTGTGTGTGTGTTAAAAAATTTTTTTACATGCAGGATGCAGCCATTGAGTTAGACAAGTACTAGACCTGGGCTCTGGCCCAGCCCATATGGGATGTGGGCCTGCTTCCCTTGCTGCTGGGCCGGCCTGGCAGCTCACCGTCTCTGAACATTCGTTCTTCCCGTCGTCTAGTTTTTACTGCGTATGCGTGCATCTCCGTTTCAGCTTATAGAAATTTTACTGCCCTTAATAAAATGTATGTAGGTGCTAAAATTTTACACTGAAAAATTAGATATTTTTGAGGTATTTAGTGTCAGAATGTACAAATAAGTTACCTGGTAAAATTATCCTTCAATAGCTACTCTAAATCTCCGACCAATCCAAAACGTACGGCATCGATTTGTAACATGAGTTCAAAAGCCATGTTTGTTTCTCTCCTTGTTCTTTGTTTGGAGCATCACAATATTATTGTACATGCATACATATCTAAACTAGTGACATGCATGATTGTTTTACAATCTTTCCTATACAGTACCACAATTATACCAGCTGCTAACTGTAGCATTTCTGGCAAGCTTACTATACTTACTACTATCATACATGGCCTCCATGCCACAATACAAACTGACACTACTTGTATACCTTGGGTACTGTAGCATTTCCGGCAAACTAGCTAGCTGCAATTTTAAGTTCACAAAGACGCGGCCACGAAAGACGTCGAGTATACGGTATGTTATTATTGAGTTGCATGCACCAACCAGTTAAACTCAAAAGCTTAAGCTAAAGAGCTAAGGCGGGCAATTCAGGACATATAGATTGTTGGTATGATCAAGGAGTGTCAGTTGACGACCCTGCAAGATGTCCTGACCTCGCCGGCGTCGCCCTCCTTGAGGTCGAGCTGCCCCATCTTGAGCATCCCCTGCTGGAACGCGTAGAAGAAGTATGCCTGGTTCATGGCGAACATGTTCACCAGCCGCTTCGTCTCCGGCGACTCGAACAGCGTCTGGTCGGAGGTCAGCAGGCCCCGCCGCTGCTGCAGCTCGCGGAAGTAGACCCCGTCGAACACGTTGCTCGTCCGGTCGAACGTCGCCGTCGCGGCGTCCCCGCCGGCGGCGCACGTGCTGCCCAGCGACGACGCCAGCGCCGCGTCCAGCGTCGCCGCCTCCGTCGCCACCCGGTTCTTGAAGTTGGCGCAGTGCGCCCGCCCCAGCGTGTGCCCCCCCGACAGCGCCACCATGTCCTGCGCGGTGAACCCGTGCGTCCCGAACAGCTGGATCAGCGCCGTCGCGTTCAAGAACGGCGGCGGCAGCGCCACCGTGTCGGCCGCGCTAGACCGCGTCCCGTCCCTCCTCCCCGTCGCCACGCCGTAGTACGGGCCCCCCGCCATGATGACGGCGTCGCGCGCGGCGAGGGCGAGGACGTCGGCGCAGGAGACGACGCCGGGGCACCGCGACTCGAGGGCGTCCTTGATGCGGTCGATGACCTCGAAGCCGCGGAGGCTCTTGTTGGCGAGCGCGTCCTTCTCGGCGGTGTTGTCCGGGGTGGAGTCGAGGAGGACGGAGGCGTCGCAGCCCTGGACGAAGCAGTCATGGAAGTGGAGGCGGAGGAGGCTGGCGGCGAGCGACGGGTCGCCCATCAGCGCCTGGCTCACCACGCTCCTCACCACCATCTCCGCGAACGGGCAGCTCATCCCGTAGTAGTCCATGCTCAGCGCCGCCGCTCGCCGCGGCGCCGCCGCCATGGCCACCACCTCCACCATGATCAGCAACCTCACCAGCTTCTTCATCATCTTCGATTCACTCTTACTAGCTTGCGATGAAGAAGATGAGAGTGTGTGTGAGAGTGAGTGAGTGATCACATGTATGATGCGGTATTTATAGCTGAAGCTGAAGCACATGAACGATGTCGATTGATTTGAATTATGCACAATTGATTAATGTACGTAGTGCACGACATGGATGAATCCAAAAACCAGAGCACTAAACGGTGGAGAGATCATGTTGTAGCAAGAGTCAAAAAAGCTCTCTGTGCCTCTCTGAAGATAGCGGCGTATGTAGTGTCACTCATGCATGCAAACGCAACTAACTGAATGTCCGAATCGTATCATATTAACCATATAAAATTGCCATCAGGGCAATCAATCAGTCGACGAACAATCTTCTGAAACCATTTTTTAATCAATATTTCTGTGGCATTGGTATAATTTCAGACGTAGTACGTGGGCGTCGCATCTGCAGCTGGCATCCATGGCCAGATGCCATGCATCACCTTGGCTATCGCCGTACGTTGCCATCGCAGCGGCGAAGTGGGTCACTCTCGATCGATTCATCCACTTTAAAAATCCCTTTCTGAATGAACAATTGCACGCGCGTGCGTGCCTGGAAATTCAGTAATCTCTGCATTACAGTTCTACGTATGCAGCGCATTGCAAATGTAGTGCAGAAAGGTATAGCCAGCCGCCATGGATTTCAATTCACTCAAACTGCGCCTGCGTCACCGAGCATTATTTCAGTTAGTAGTATATGGGTAGATCGCATAGACTTTTCCCATACTGTGCAAGCGATGCAAGATGTGATAGGCCCAAGGCATTAAGTCCACAATCTCTAGCTCTGAATTTGTCTGCATATTGTACTAGTGGTTGGATCACTAGTAGGCCATTACCACTAAGCTAGGTAGTGATATATCATACTGAAAAATCTGAATGCTGAGAGAGTCATCCCATCAAGTTGTTTCACTCATTCATTGATTGGAGTGTATATGGATAGTATGTTTTCACCATCGTGCGAAATGGTGAGATAACTCTGAATAATAATCTTACATGTGGTTGATGTTTAGTTGACCTTGTAAGGACTAAGGACGGAAATATTAGTATTTGCAATGTGGACGTAATAATGCATGGAGATGAGTTTATCACACTAGGAATATATGTTGATGAACTTATGAATTATAAAATTAACTGTTAATGTTCTGTATATGTAGTTGTTTAATCACTACAATTAAGCTAGTGATACTGAAAAATCTGAATGCTGCCGAGTTACCCCTTTCTCTTGTTTCACTGACTAGCTCCTGATGCATCATATGTACTTAATTATGCGAGCTCCCCCGGTGACATTTCAGGAAAAAAAAAAGAGTAAAATGTATTGGCAGTTCTTAAATTTGTAGGGTTGTGTTATATATATCTCTAAACTCTCAAAATACATATCCATGTCCTAAAACTTGCCAAAGTGTATCATCTAGGTCCCAAATCGACACATCCCCTCTGGTATTCTACGTGGCGCTGATGTGGCATACTACATGGACGTGACGTGTCCTTTTCTTTTTTTTTCTTCTTTTCATTTATTTTTCTTTTTCGTTTTCTTCTCATTCTTCTTTTTTTCCTTTCTTCTGCTCGGGTCACAGAGAAAGGAGAAGAAAGGGGAAAAGGAGAAAAAAAGAAAAAGAATAATTTTAAATGGGTCCCATTAATTTGTCAGTCAAAATGATGCCACGTCATGTCCGTGTGGCATGCCACATTAATGCTACGTAGGATCCTGAAAGAGTTGTGGCAATTTGGAAACTAGATGATAAACTATGACAAGTTCTATAACTTAGATATGCATTTTGAGAGTTTAGGGATCTAGGTGACACACCTCTACAAGTTTAAGAACCGTCCGTACACTTTACTCAAAAAAAAAAAGTATGCAATCTGAAACATATATGATGTTTGAGCATCGTGCGAAATCTGAATGACAGGTTGTTTCATAGCTTTGTACTATGAATTGAAACCTGAAGAAACCTATATGTTTCACTGAACTAGCTCCTGCATATTAGTAGCATATGTATGCACTAACGCAGAGGATAAAATTAGGCAACACTACTTTATAAGAAAAAGGGATTGCTTGTCAAAATAGTGGCTGTCACTCCAGACCAATTAGCCATGAGCCCATGACATTACTGACATTTCGGAGATGGATTTGTTTTGCGCATGTTGTCTAGTAAGTCATCAAAACTTTGAAAAAAAAATTAACTTATACAAATATGTAAGTTAAATTTGAACCTACATATTTGTGCAGTGATATACTACCTCCGTTTTTTAATAGATGACGCCGTTGACTTTTTCTCACATGTTTGACCATTTGTCTTATTCAAAAATTTTATGCAAATGTATAAGATATAAATCACACTTAAAGTACTATTAGTGATAAAACAACTCATAACAAAATAAATTATAATTACGTAAATTTTTTGAATAAGACGAATGGTCAAACATGTGAGAAAAAGTCAACGGCGTCATCTATTAAAAAAGGGAGGGAGTATCACATATTAAACTATTTTGTTAATTTATTTTAAAAAATAAATAACTTTTTAGGTGACATATAAAAACAAGTAGCGCAGATAAACTCCTTAGACTCCACATGCTATATCATAAAAGCAGAGGTCAATAGGCTCAGACGCATAGTTAGCAACGCAAATTGGAAGGAAAATGCTTTGTACATGCCATTTTTTATAGTAATCCCTCCGTCCCAAAATAAGTGTAGTTTTAGCACTGTTCATATCTAACATTTGACCGTTTGTCTTATTTGAAAAAAATTATGATTAATATTTTTATTGCTATTATATGATAAAACATGAGTAGTACTTTATGTGGGACTAATTTTTTTAATTTTTTTATAAATTTTTTCAAATAAGATGGACGGTCAAAACGCTAAACACGGATATCTATGGCTGCACTTATTTTAGGACAGATGCAGTAATTCACACTGCAAGTTTTCTGATGCCTTATTACAACCAGGAATCACGCATGACAGAGTTGAGTAGATATTTTATACACCTAGGTAGTTTAAACAATTATATAAAAGATTCATAAAAATTAATAAGAGAGATTATGATAATATAAGACACTATATAAACATGCAAGTCTAAATTCAATTTAATATGAAGAAATAAAAAACAACAATTTTCTTTATAGGTACTATTCACTATATGATTTTATTATTTTTATTTCTCTAATTGTAGATAAATATAGTCTTGCATGTTTGTATGTAGACTTATATCATGATGTTAATTTTTTTTTAAAAAAATTATCTATAACTATTTGAGTCGCGTCAAATGATGGATGCTATGGTATCTAGTGCAGAAAATCCATATCCAGAGTCGAGTAAACAAAAAGAGAGAAATACTTAGTAGCAAGTAGCAACAACCATTTCAATAGTTTTGCTCATGCATAAGCATGATCCAGTTAGCTTATTGCTAACTAGGAGTACTTGTGATCTACAGTATCAACTAATTTCCTGCCATTTAGCATGACAGGGTTGAAGGAACAAAAATAAATAGCTGATCAAATATACTTGTAGCATCAGCTCAGTGGCTTAATTAGCTGAAGGTGAGCACACTCTCATGCATGCTGTCATCGATCATGCATGATCATCGATATCTAATTCGTTTATTGCTATTGATGGTTTGATGGATCGATTCAGAGGGCGGCGAGGCGGCGGACGTTGATGGGGGAGACGACGTCGGCGCCGCCGTAGAAAGCCTCCCTGGCGATGAGCACGTTGACCGCCGCCGTCGGGTGGAAGGCGTCCCAGAACACGTAGCGGTCGCGGCCGTCGCACGGCGGCATGAACGGGAGGCACGTCACCTGGCCGGCGTTCCTCCCGATGCCGCAGCATCCGCGGTCCACCACGGCGAACCCGTGCGCCGCCGGGTCGCCGAGGATGGCCTTGAACACGCCGTAGTTGTCCAGGAACACCAGGCTCGCGCCGGGGAGGCCGCCGCCGTCGAGGCGGCCCAGCATCGCCCTCACGTTGGCGTTGAACGGCACCACCAGCGCGTCCACCTCCGGCGAGCACCGGCTCTCCACGCTCTGCGCCAGCACGTTCGGGATGCACCCCATCGACCCCACTCCGGCCACCACAAACTTCCTCGCCCCGGCCTTGTACAGCCTCTGCATCCATTATTGAGGACATTGATAAGCTCGAAGATGATCGATCAATGGCGGCGGCGGCTAATTACGTACGGTGAGCTGGGCGGCGTAGCGGTCGGCGAGGAGGTCGGCGAACTGGCGCGGGGTGTAGCGGCGGCGGGTGTTGTAGTTGGGCATGAGGTAGTTGTTGAGGTAGTCGTTGCTGCCCAGCCCGACGAAGAGGATGGACCGCGCCACCATGGACGCCGCCGCCTCCTTGCCGCCGACGGCGCCGGCGATCTGCTCCACCGTGGCCTCGAAGTTGTCGATCTGCTGGTTGAACGGAATCCGTCCCACCTGCATTTGCAATCAAACAACATCAGTTCTTGATCGATCATTTCCTTGCATGAATGATCAATCCATGGATCGAGAGGAGGATTGATTGATTGGTTGTGATTTACGAAGTTCCCGCCGCTTTCGTCGAGGATGCCGGCGGCGGCGGAGGCGAAGTTGACGCCCTGAAGAAGCTGCTGCACATGCCCGGACGCTTGGGAGTATGGTGGCACCAGTGGCAGCCCAAGCAGCTCAGCTGCAATTAGCTCAGTCAGTTACCATTTTGTTCTATATTATGATGTTTTGAGTTTATCTTAAGTCAAACTATTTACCACTTGACAAAATCTATCTATCTATCTATCTATTATATACTAAAAATCCATTAAATTTCCTACAAACACTCCTAAACCGCCATGTGGCTTATACAAACGCTCTTATACCGCTATGTGGCGCTCTAACAAATTATAGAAATTCTAAGGAAAAAATAAAAATCCGACCATCGATTTTCACTTAATACGGTGGACCCACCATTTCACACCATTAGATATCTATCTTGTAACAAGGAAAAAAAATTCACAAAACCCATCCGTATCCCCTCCATCACGTACATACCGTACGTACGTTCCCCACCTTCTCTCTCTTTCTTTCCATTTATTTATAGGTAGCAAATTTTATATTAAAATATTAATATTAAATAATTAGAATTTCTTATAATATATTTGATTTTAATTATTCCATGTGTTGGAGTGTGTGTGTATATGTGTGTATATATATATATATATATATATATATATATATATATATATATATATATATATATATATATATATATATATATATATATATATATATATATATATATATATATATATATATATATATATATATATATATATATATATATATATATATATATATATATATATATAAGAAATATATCATTTGCATATAAACTCATATCCTTTATATAATAACTAAATATTAATACATATCATGCAATCGTAAATGATCTACCCTCTCTCCTTACTCACTTTATTATCCTTATTTCTGGCTAGCAGCTTAGTATATAAATAATTAATATATAATTCTTATTATATAATAAAGATTTGGTAAGCAGATCCCCATAAAATATCATGCAGATCTATCCATTATACATCCTTTATAGTGTTTCTAGCTCATCACATGGCACATCTAATATATTATAAAAAGTACTATAAATGCTGCAAAAGAAACATTTAATCAATGATTTTCATTTAAATAGATAAACCTATTATTTTCAACCATAAAATCTATCTATATAAAACTTTTAAATAAAAAACGTCTCCTCCCCTTCCTCCTCCTTCCTCTCATCTTACATTATTCTGGAAACATGCATATGTAAATTAAAACTACAATGTCAAACAAAAATTAGAAATTCAACTATTAAATAGTGTTTTGTCGAGAGACAGCATCCCTGCTTTTTTTTTCCATGTCATCCGAATTGACATAATAAAATATGAAATAATTGAAAAAAAATCACATGCACTCATAATTTATATGAAATATGCCTTTTACCATGGAATCATTATTTTTTTTACCATTAGATTTATCTTAATAGATAGACAAAAAGAGAAAAGGCCCAATCCCAACCCTCCTGTCCTATTACATTATGTCCGTACATATGCATGTCTGCGCCCTCCCCCCTCATGCACGAGCACAACCTCGCCTCCTATTTTCCTTCTCTCCCATTGTCCTATTTTTATGCTTATTAATTAGATAGAAAACATATTTTGTGATAGCAATTTCTAAACAACTATACCACCTAAACTATTTTTTTTATCTGTGCACCTCATTAGATTATTTGCAGTAAACTTTCATGAGTCGAATCCAAATTAACTACTACTTCTGTCCCAAAATGTAACTATTTTTAGCTAAAAATGCTTACATTTTAGGACGGATGTAGTATATTTAACAAGTAAAAGAAATAAATTACTTTAGACCATATTTTGGAGGCTAGCTATTGGTCAGTCATAAATATTTAGGAAAAGCCACAAAGATTTTTAAACCATATGATTAACAACATGTTGCTTACATTATAACAATGTGAAACACTTTTAAGTAGTTAGATAACACATTTGTGGAAAATAACAAATACCGACGAAGAATATTTGTGGAGAAAACATACTTTGAAGTATGACAGTGCTATCCGGTTAATATTATGTTCTTATAAGTTTTTGAAACACGCAGACCACAATAGATGCCCGCGCGAATGCGTATTAGGAAATAGTTATAACCCCTCAAGCCGCCACGTGGCATCCTAAAAATACTCCCGAGTCGCCATGTGACATTCTAATAAAATAGAGAAATCTGACCATCGATTTTCACTTAAACAGGTGGGCCCATTATTTTAGATCGTTAGATTATCTTTAAAGAAAAAAAAACCCTACCGTCCCTACCTCCGTGCAGGATGCGTATTGTACGCTCCCTATCACCCCTTCTTTTTTTTTTCTCTTTGTTTCTTTCTTCTTTTTTTATCTTTATGAAAAAAAATCCCTACAAATAGACATCATACGAGTAAGTCCATTAAACTTCTTAGAAACGCTTTTAAGCCACCATGTGGCTCCTACAAACGCTCTTGAGCCGCCACGTGGCGTTCTGATAAATTAGAGAAATATAAGAAATTCCAAGAAAAAAAAAGAAAAACATCGTACCATTTATTTTCTCTTTACACACCATTAGATCTATATATGTAAAAAACAAATGTCACGTACGTCCACACCTCTCCCTAGGTCCCTCATCTCCTAACATGTACGTACATCCAAAGTACGTATGTCTCCCCACCCCTCTCTTCATCCTTCCATTTATGGTAGCAAAATTTTGTATATAAAAACCACAACAACTAAATATTTAGAATATCTTATAATATATTCGATTTTAATTTGAACTATGTTTACCATATTTTGGTATGTACATATATAAGAAACATATCATTTGACATAAACCCCTTTATCGCAACTAAATAGTAATAAAACATTACAAAAAGTAACATATATCATGCCATCGTAAATGATCTCCTATTATCTCTCATGCTCACTTTCTTATCCATATTTTCTAGCGAGCAGTTCAGTACATAAAGAACCAACAAATGCTATATTAACTATCTATTATATACTTAAAAATTCATTAAACTCCCTACAGATCCTCTTAAACTGTCATATGGTTTTCTATAAACACTCATGAGATGCCATGTAGTGCTCAAATAAATTAAAAGTTCCTAGAAATTATGATAAAAAAATCAAACCATTGATTTTCCTTTAAATATGTAGATCCAATAATTATAACTGCTACATCTCACAAAAATAAATCCTATACCCCCACCTCCATCCCTACCGTATGTGAGCATGCATGTACGTACGTACCTCCACCGTCCTACTCATCTCCGGGATCCAATTCTCATATCCTATTTTTAAGATAACTTTTCCTATTTTCTACCTAGCACATAATATATAGAAAAATAATAATAGCTAAATGATCATGACTCTCAAGTTACATGTACTTTTCTCAGTTTATTTGACTTTTTGTGTTATTTATAATTAAATTCAAGACCCATATTGCACATATTTACTATATATAAGTTAGATAATACTGCTATTCTGACTACAAATATTTGAGCAAAATAGCACTTCGAAAATGATGAATGAATTCAAATGTGTGGGTCTAAAGTCCAAGTTCAATCACCACCAAAGAAGCTTGGAACCAGAATGCACACTCTGGGCCTGAACCCGATGAAGGCGGAGCTACAAGACATTATTAGCGAGGTGGACACTGACGGCAGCGGCATCATCGACTTCTACAAGTTCCTGGACCTAATAGCGCACTAAATGATTAGATGAAGGACAAGGACTAAGAGGAGGGGAGCAGAGGGAGACGTTCCATGTCTTCGACAAGGACTAGAAAACAGCTTCATATTTGCCACTGAGCCCCGCCACGTCATGTCCAATGTATCAAGAGAGGATAACTGATGAGGAGGTCAAAAATGATCCGCGATGCTGATGGTGACAGGCGGATCACCACAAGGAGTTTGTAATTAAATTCAGAACAAAAATATAAAACAAGCAATTTGATTAAAATACACAAACAAAAAATAAAAAACACTAAAACTATAAAAAAAAACAAGATTCCATGTAGAATATAAAATATCAAGAGTCCCTATAAAAGTATAAGTTATAAATATCTAAAATTTGGAATAATAAAATAAGTATTAAAAGAAGAGATCAAATACAACACGAGATGAGATTAAGCGCAATTTAAAATCCCTAAAAATACAATTTAGAATAAAGTAATTTGATTTGAATACAAAGTCGAATTAAGAATCACTCAATCACTAAATTCAGAATACAATAAATATTTTTTAAAGAATTTTTCTATCTTTATTGATTCACATGCATAACAAAATGCATATATATGAAGCAATTAAAGAGAGGGCTAGCAGAATGGTAAAAATATATATTTATTACCAATGAAAGTTTGTCGAGATTTCTTCACGAAAAAAAGATATAATAAATACTCAATTAACAGTAGAGAATACATTACTTTAATTTTTTATTTTTTAGAACTATTTTCGGTACAAACTAATACGCATGCCCGCGCGAATGCGCGGGCTATCTTCCTAGTTTATAGAAAAATATATCGATATTTCAAACAAATATACTATAGATAATTTAAGTATTTTCTACACCTGGATGCTATGGCACCTAGGTGTATGCACGTAGTTTAAACAATTATATAAAAATTTTATAAAATTTGATAAGATAGACTATGATAATATAATATACTATACAAACATGCAAGGTTAAATTTGATCTACATATGAAAAACAAAAACAACAAATTTTATCCGCATTGTACGGGATTCAATGGTGGATGTTGCTAAGTTATTTACAAAATTGGCCAAATTTAAATGTAAGAATGTTTGACTTAGAAAGGTAATTAGTAACACGTGAGCTAGTAAATCAACAAAACTAAACTGATAACTCAGCCTTTGTACTACTAGTATTTAGTACAAATGAAATTGTCAGCCAAATGAATCCTATATATACATATATGCATCATTGTTTTGTTCAGTTCATTCACTGAACCATTGCTGACTTGTGCGCATGTGCGCAGGTCGCTAGCTAGCCAGTTCATTCAGTGTCTTGCAGTCGAGTATGAGGTACTGGAGATGAATCACGAAATTTTGCAAGCTCCAAACAGGAAATGCCAACTGTTGCAATTGCAATGTTACTGCTACTTCTGCAGATCTGGTCTGCGAGGAGGAGGAGATAACTACATCGTGGTACGTTTCATAAATGCGAGTATGTAATGTGCTCCATTTCTGTGGCTCTGTTGGTAGTAAATTGTGCTCTGCCTAGGATGTTGGATCTGTGTTCAACGCTCGGTGAGAAGATATAGGCTGGTCAACATGTACAGCAACATCACCAATGTTCATCACAATCAAACATGTGGGCTAATTAATCACAAGTCAGTAAGCAGCCTAATCAACAAGCAGAAAAAAAACACGCCTAAAACCTGAACTCTGTTCGCTCAAAAAGATCAAAAAAAAAAAGAGAAGCAACCTGAACTCTGAAACTCTTGCTAGAAATCTAGAATGGCGTTCAAAAATCTTCAGATTGCATTGCAACATGGTTCAAACACAAATCCATTTTCAGCTTAGCTTAAAAAAAGAAGAGTAAATTGCACTTTGGTCCACCTTTTATTACCCAAGTTTCTATTTGGACCACCCTTAAACCTATATTTTTAATTTGGACCAGGTAAATTTACCATTATTGCGGTTTGGACTACTATGAACAACTTTTCTCGTCATGTCTAACTTCCCTTTCGGCAAACATATGAACCACACATAGAGGAGTTCGGCCGTATATTAGAGCTAATGTGTTTAAGGTCGTTGATTGTACTTAAAAAAAATCATTCGTGGTGGTTCAAATCACAACAATGGTAAAATTTATCCGGTCCAAAGTGAAAAGATTTGTTTAAGGGTGGTTTAAAGTGAAACTTAAGTAATAAAATGTGGTACAAAGCTTTATTCACTCCAAAAAGAAATCGATATGCAATACACTGTCTGACAGTGGTGAACGGTGACTAGCAGATGCAGTTTGTGACAGGGGCGGATCTAAAGTATAGTCATCGGTGTCAGGTGACACCAACGACTTTCGGCAAAACCTATAGCAAAACTAATTATCTATATATTATAACATCATATTCTAAAATATAATTAGTATACTATGACATCGATAAACACGTTATGACACCAATAAATTAATTTTCTATATCCGCCAATGGTTTGTGAGGTAATGAACATACCGAGCTCGTCGACGATGGTGTAGCCGTTGCAGAAGCGGCCGGTTGGGCCGGCGGCGAAGTCGATGCCGTAGGGGTAGTAGTTCGCCTTGGCGAACGACGCCAGGTTGTTGTTGTTCCCGTTGTCGATCAGCGAGTCGCCGAACACGAACAGCGCCGGCACCATCGCTGCTTTCCCTGTCGACGCCGCCGCCTCCTCGCTGCCGCCGCCCTCCGCCACCACGACGAATACCGCGCCGACGACGACCACCGCGCAGAGAACGACCATCGACGCCGGCGCCGGACGCAGCGTAGCCATCAGCATTTGGAAGCGAAACGCAACACTGTGCAGGTGGGTGCAGTAGGCTGAGTTAATATAAAGCAGGGTGGGTTCGCTGCATTTACTCCATTTTAACAAACTTAGGCTTAGTTTCAAATACTACATTACTAAGCAAATTCTGGTTACGGATTATCTATTTAATTATAAATATAAATTAAATATTTTGGTAAATAAACCTAATAGATAGATTTAATAAGCAACACAATAATAATAAGCAACACAATAATTCTTCATGTGAGAAAATATAGAGTAAATTGCGTCCACGGTACATAAACTTAGTAGGTGGGTGCGATCTAGTGTAACAACTTGAAAAATGATTATTCTGGTTAGTACGTGCATTCTGGTTTAAAAAAACAATATTAGACACCACACCTTTTAAGCCACGTAGTAAAAAAAAATCGTCGTTGCCAATAATCTAATAAGGATAATGATTGTCAAATAATAATGGTCTAGATGTATTGTATTTGCTTGCTTACAATAATAAATAACATGTCGATTCGAAACCGAAAATATCGTTAAAACTAAGTGCATAAAAATTGTTGTAACATAGTTTCCGAACGATTCTACTACTCAAATATATTCAATTGTACTCATCACCAATAATTATAATAGAACAAACAAAATAGGTTGAATCATATGTATGTAACAACGTTTTTTACCAAAATGCACTTAATTGCTAAGTTTATGTACCGGTCTATATATTTTTTAAGTTGTTGCACTAAATCGCAACCCATGGTAGTTCTTATACTACTGATTCAATTTACTCGTGAAAATGTATTTCTTGAAGCGTGAAGTAAATAATATCTGTTTAACAATCCGATGAATAATTTGAAAATAACCTAGCCTGACTTGCCCCAAATCTGAATTTACTTCGAGGAGTAAATGCGCTGCCGTGCCATAGACATACTGTCATATTGCCACTGTGATTGGCGTGTCATCGACCGTGGATTGTGAAAGTGCTTCTTCAATCGTGTAAACGGAGGCACATCTTTTCTACGTTAAGACTTAGATTTTATTTTTGGTTAACACGTTTTTCAAATTACTGAACAATGTTTTTTACGAAAACCTTTTATATAAAAGTTGCTTTAAAATATTAAATATATTGACTTGTTAAATTTATAATAATTAAAACTTAATTAGTCATGTGCTAGTTAATAAGTTTCTCGTTTTACGTACGCCAACATAATCTTCATATTCACCAGATGAGCCCAGACATGTAAAAGTGGACTCCCTCTCTTGCATGTCTTTTAGGCTGTTTTCTTAAGTCCACTTTTCCAACTTCAACTCACCTGTTTTTCGCGCGCACGTTCCCCAAACTTCTAGACAATACTCCATCCGTCCAACAATATAGCAATATAGTACCAGATAGGACACTTCATAGTACAATAAATTTGGATATAGTTTCTATCCAGATTCATTGTATCATGAAGTATCATATCAGGTACTAGGTTACTATATTATGGGACAGAGGGGTATGTTTTTTTTTAAAAAAACATTTATATAGGAAAATTGCTTTCAAAATTCATATAAATTCATTTTAAAAGTTTTTAATCTAATACTTAATTAATCATGCGATAATATGTCGCTACATTTTGCGTTCCCGAGGAAGAAGCTCCCAACCATAAGACAAGAACACAGCCTATGTATGGATGAGATTTGGCTTGCCCTATCAAAACACGCCTGATCTAAGGTGCTTTGGTTTACTACCTTCATTTTTTAATATATGACACTATTGATTTTTTTAATCATGTTTGATCATTTGTCTTATTCAAAAAATTTAAGTAAATATCTTTTCTTTTATTGTGGCTTGATTTATCACTAAAGGAACTTTAAGCGTTACTTATATTTTAAGATTTGCACAAAATTTTTGATAAGATGAATGATCAAATATAATGTAAAATGTTAATGATGTCATATATTAAAAATAGAAGGGAGTATCTTTTTTTGGGAAAAACCGTCCGGTCTTTCAAAGGAACTGAGCCAGACACCGGTTCCTGTTGAATCATCGGTCCGGTCTGGTTTTCTAGCTGTGGTGGGCCCTGACCAACCATGCCGGCCCATATTGAGTTCCACTGCAATTTGGGCCAATTGAGGCCCAAAGTGAGAAGGCCCATTAGTGACTGCTCCTAGTCGTCCCCTCCCCTTCCTCCTCGTCTCCAGGTAGAAGCCAAACGCGAGGCGAAACCACCACACCTCACCGTCGAATCGAATCCAAGGCGGCGGCGGCGGCGGCGGCGGCGGCGGCGATGGGGATCCACGAGCACGTCGAGGGGATCAAGGCGCACTGGGCGAAGAACTTCTCCTTCCTCGACTACTTCAAGAAGGTCTACGGCCGGGACAAGCCCCTCCCCAAGTGGACCGATGCCGACGTCGACGAGTTCATCGCCTCCGATCCCGTCTACGGCCCGCAGGTCACCCTCCTCCTCCTCCTTCCCGCACAATCCGTCTCCTGCTCGTCCGGCCGCCCGTCTAACCACGCGAATTTTCCCGATCCCCCCTGTGTTTTTGCAGCTCAAGGCGATGAGGGAATCCAGGAAGTTCGCGCTCGGCGGGGCTCTCGTCGGCGGCGCGCACCTCGGCGGCATCGCCCTCAAGTACTCCAAGGCCCCGCACGGTATCACCACCAATCGCGACCTATCTAGTAATTTCAACTTGCGCTGTGATTGCGCGTGCATCCGGTGCCTGATTTGGTTGGGCTGCAGGTGTCGTCCTGGCCACCGGCTTCGGGGCGATCTGCGGCGCCGTCGTCGGATCGGAGGTGGCGGAGCACTGGTACCAGCTCTACAAGACGGACAAGCAGGGGGCCAACCTAAGGTTCATCTACTGGTGGGAGGACAAGGTCGCAGGTATCATACCACCTTCTTCGTCTCTTGTTCTTCTCATTCTCATGTGCTTTACTTGCTCTAATTCGATCAGGCCATTTCCTTTGCAAGTGAACACTACATCACAATGATGATTCCGGTAGTTGATTTCCGATGTAAAATTTGTAGTAATTATGAGGTATCAATATTGTGCCCCTTTAGTGAATTGGGAATATTAGTTTGCAATCATGAGATGGTCTATAATACAGTTGGAATGGGCTAGGAATATCGAGTCGTGAATGCGAGGTGTCGACTCTATGCTGTTTGAGTAACTTAGAAACGTTTGAAGAATACAACGAAGTTGTGTGTCAGTTTTTGGTCGTGGACAGTTGTTAACACAACTGATCAGGATAAAGGGACTGCATGATGTTGTTCCATTGAGCTAGCAAGTAAATGCATCGCATTTGAAGGCCTCCTTCTAACCGTGTTCGATTTTCTTTTTGGGTGCTTTTGTGAACAGGAAACCAGAAAAGTTGAGTGGTGTCTATCTGGTCCAGCAGCTTGGCAAGAGTGATGTCCCCCCGCTGGGATTTTTAGTTGCTCATTCCTAGTATTTCCAAATAAGGTGTGTATTGGTTGTGACGATTACGCAGATGGAGTATGTTTCCTTTTGCTAGTACCGTGAGCTCTGTCTGTTCACAGCCTGAACAACAACTTTTGTGCTCTGAATGGTTCACAAACTAAATGCTGATCTTTACCGGTATCTGTTGATCTTTGTCCATTAAAGATTACTTTGCATATTGTAAGTACTGCTTTACCTTGAAGATAATAAGGCTACATAACGTAACCAATTCCCCCCTGTTAGTCTTTCTCAATGGATCATAATTCCTAAGTGATCATTGGTGTCTCCTATGGGATCTCATTCCTAGTAGTTTTCAAATGAAGTGTGCGTGGTTGTATTTTGCAATTATGCAGACGTAGTGTGCTTCCATTTGCTACTACTGTGAGCTCTATCTGTTCACAGCCTAAAACAACTTTGCACGAATGATTAAATTGCATCTCGGAAGTACTACTCTATTTTAAAGATAATAAAGGCTTCATAATGTGATCAAACTTGTTTTTTTCTCCTGTTAGTCTATCTCAACGCATCCTAAGTGATCATCGGTTATGAGGGCCTAAACTTTTGACGTTGTAGTTACTTCCAATGCATCAATGATCTTGATTCCAATGAAGGTCGACCATTAATGTATGATGATATAGCGCTGGAATTGCCATTTCTTGCATGGTATTTAAAATGCATATATTTTTCTTCCATTCTTTTACTACCATGTATGGTGCTATCATGGCATTGTGCTGCATCCTGAGCAATGTTGTGTAAACATCAACATTTCATATGTACATGTTGCCAAAGGACTCGAGTAGTTCATTTTCTGATCTTGGTTGTAGGTCTTCTTTTATTTTCTGTACCATACTTACTGTTAGAGTTAATTTTTGTGTAATATGGGTGGAGAGCGCTGGAAAGGTGATATAAGCATTGAGTTTCAGCGCAATTTGACAGTGTTAATAGTTTTCCTAGCATGACCTCATCACTTTGATATTTACAGTTATTATTTGCACATAGATTTTGTGAGCTTAAACCTGGCAAACTGAAACCATATATTTAGATAGATTTTGCGAGCTTAAACTTGGCAAACTGAAACCAGATATTTAGGTAGATTTTGCAAGCTTAAACTTGTAAACTGAAATCCGATAAAAAAATGCTTAATTCTACAAATGTAATAAACGTTCCAGGAAACAATAGTCTCAATTACTTGAAATGGTTCAACAACAGAGCTCCTCAAGAGTTCTTTAGGGAAAAACAAAGCACCACAGCCCAAGACAAATACAATACTAAAAGACACTTCCTGCGGGAACTTGTCTAAATAAGGTACATCAGAATAGCAAAGCAAACAGCAACACAAGCATTATTAACCATATTACACACTAGTAATGAACACAAGTATCCCCCAGGCCATTATTAGTGTTAGAAGGAATAGCCCATCTCCGAGCCCCTACAAGTAGAATAGCCACTCAGTATAGTCAGTGGGTTAGTGATCTCTTCTAACAGTGGGACTGTACTAAAATGCCCATTCTGTTGATCTGCTACCATCATGCCTACGTCGATCAGACCATTCTGTTCTACTATCTGCAAGCAAAAGCACATATCTGACATCAGTTTACGGCACGCTGCAACATTTTATCTTCATTTTTAAAACTGGCAAGTGCACAGTTCTATGTCAATGGACTGCCAGTACCTTTTCTTGGAGAATTTCGTTAGCAGCTTTCAACATGCCTTCCTGCACGATTAGAGATAAACTATGCTTTTAGTTAGTTATTAATCATTTTATTGGATATTTATAGAGTTAAACAAGATAGTTTGGCTTGCCTTGCTCTTTAGTGCTTGGATCTCTTGGATCATTATCTGCATCTGTTAGATTAAAGATTTTAGATCTCTTGAACAATTTGTTCTTTATGAAATCTGAAGACTTTCAATGAGTTACCTTTGCGGAGCGAATGTTGTACATCCATATCTCTAAGTACCTCTCTAGGGCATTCAGCTCTTCAACAGTCATGTGTTCATTTGCCCTGTTCCCATAGATGTACCTGCCATGGGTTTTAATTTTGTCAAGAGTTAAGTGTCTGAACTCATTATAATGTAAATAATATATGATGTATTCTTATTACATCAATTTCTCGAGTAAACAGTTCGGTTTGGTGAATGAAGCTCTTTTACTTAGTGTGAGTTCAACAATTTTTTTGTAACACTTCCATGTATGGTTATGTTACTTGCAGTGATCTAGTGAATGATACTGAGTGTGGACCAAGTCTGGATAGCATTGCATACTTGTTGCGATGTGAACTTACTAATTGGACATAGAAAGCTATGTTTGTTTATGAAATCAAACTTGGATATTTTTGCTGGAAGATTGTATGATTTTATCTATTTTTTCTTCTAGAAAGGAATTATACCAATCTGTAATGCAATCTGTGAATAGTTTTTACCTCAGGCCCTTCTGCAGTAGATTGATTTCTTGTTTGAGCACCATTGCCTCCTGTTTTGGGTCCTGATGACATACATGCACCAGTTTTAAGTGATAGGAGAGCATGAGGTAAAATGGAGGAAATATTACGAAGTTGCAACTACTTGCCACCTAAGATGTGTAGATCAGGTGTTTATACTTTATACTATTGTCTATTTGATGTATTCCAACTAGTTTTGGGCTAGAGCCTAGAGTTTTCAGTTCCAGGTTTAATCATCTGTAACATAATAGCAGCTCAGATTTTTCGGATACAACTAGCTCTATTTCCAGACCTTTTTTTTCATCACTAGCAACTCCCTATGCTTAATTTACATATGAAACTAGGCACTGATTAGAAATTGGAGTGGGGGCTAGCTAACAACTGAAATGGAAACAGTAAAGGATAACAACTGAAACAGAAACAGAAAAAGAACTGAAACAAAAGGAAAGAGTTATAATCACTAACCATTCTCTGGTCGCCGCAGGCGTTGGCCTGTTCGCCACTAGCACTCTTGTACCTCTCGATCAGCTCCTCCATGGTTCTGTTCAAAGAAATCAATTAACCTCCATGGTATATCAGAGCTAAGCTCAAAACCTTTTTTAATTTGATTTGATGGAGAAGAAGCTGAAGGTACCCGGTGGTGGCGAGGTCGTAGAGCTTGCCGTGGGCGGAGAAGATGATGATGCCGATGTCGGCCTCGCAGAGGATGGAGAGCTCCCTGGCCTTCTTCAGCAGGCCGGCACGGCGCTTGCAGAAGGTGACCTGACGGTGAACCGGGTTCTCGATGCGACGGAGCTGCACCTTGCCTCGCGCCATCGATCAAGATAAGTCTCCTCTCCCCCTCTTCTTCCTCCTCTCCTCCTGTCTACCTAGCTATGGAGAGATCGGTTTGATCAATTGATCAGTCGTCTTCTTCCTCGTCGGTCGGGGTAGAAAGCTTGATGATCGATAGCTCCGGGCTCCGGCTTGCCGGAAAGACAACCTCCCACTAGTTTGGACTAGCTTCGAGGTTGCTCCGGTTTCTCCCTACACCTCCTCCTTCTTCCTCCTCTTCCCCTTATCCCTATCTCTTGCTTACCACAACTCACACTACAACTCTCCCTTTTATATAGCAGATGCTCCACACACTATCTCACTCAACTCACACTAGAATTCTCTCTCTCTCTTTCTCTGTCCAGGGAAATGGAGAATATTATTTGTTTTTTGTCGGGACGATGCACGCATATATTTCTAGCTTTACACTTGGCGATATCTAGCTAGGGAACTGGAGTAGTAGTATATATGTATGTGCTGTTCTTGCGGCCAACTTTTGCATTTGCACATTTGCATAACAACCATGCGTGCATCATGCTGCTTTCCTGATGGCTAAAAATCATCCGATCTGGTCCGTCCATTGGACGGGACGTGTGGATGGGAACATCTAGCAAATAGCTCATCAGGTCAAGATGCATATTCATTTACAGACATGCATACAAGCTGGGAATTGGGATCCAAGGTTTCAGATGACAGCATCGTTCACTGAAAAGGTTTCAGTTCAGATGAGATGACTGCAACTTCTGATGGTCCCCTGCATATCATGTGTGTAATTGGATTCAGAAACACATCATTTATGCTCTTTTGTGTTGTGCACCAGGACCAGGTGTTTAACTAACTAGTTAGCAGCCCAATCATTGAGTCCGTGTAGTTTGAGAGATTGTGATTGGCTGATTAATTTGATGTTAACAAGTTGGTTATAGCTTAATTATGTGCTAGCATCTGATGGGTAACTGGTCAGTAATGTAGTTCAATTCCTGAATAAATGTTCAGGCTCAGGAGTTGCATGCAAATTAGGTCTTCTTAATGCGAGAAATCAGCTAAATCTATTACCTAAATGCGGAGATAAAATAAATCTTGCACCTAATGTTCTGGTGAAGCTTAGATTAAGATAAGAAATAAAGAACTTGAAACAAAAGAAAATTGAGATAAGAGCCAGGGGCGCCTTGGTATTGTGATTTTGTTGGCTTTATGGCCGCACAAATAAAACTGAAATTGGGTGCCTAATGGCTACAAAATTCCTCCTCCATTTTGCTTTACGACCATTTGTCTTGTTAAAAAGATGGCTAGCTTTGCTAGCTTAATTAAAACATGATGCCCATTTGGTGTCATGTCAATAACCCCTCTTTTTCTCCTCCCCTCTCTCTTTTGCTGCACAAAGCATCTTTACCCAACAATTTGCAATCCCAAATGATTCTCTGCCATTTTAAATCCCTCACTTGTTAGTGCTCTCACAAGGTTTTCATCTCTATCACCCTTGGCAAATTTCCCTTTTGGCCCACAGGAAATGGCATAAGTACTCACTGAAAAAACTACAGCTTGAACTTGAGAGGAATACATTGACAAGGCATTCTGTGGAAGAGAGTACCTTGTCCATGAAAATGATGTTTCCTCGTCGAAAATACATCCTGACATGAACATAAAGTAGGTTTTTATATCTTACAATATGTATCAATATAAAGTGGTAGCAGTTCTAGAAAGGTGCCCTTGTTAGTTAGCTGAGGGTTGGAGATGGGGATGAATCTGGAGTGAGTGAGTTTGTTTGTTCTTGTTTTTTCTTTTTTAAAAAATGATGAGCTTAAAAAGAAGCACATTGTTTCTATGATGAGTCACAACTCACAAGTACAGTTTGCTCGACATAGTAGATTAAAAGGTCTTTGATATGTGTCAACATATAATTCTGTTGTTTGGGGATAGCAACAAATTCTCTCCTGAAAAAGAAATTCTGAATTCAGAACTTTGTGGGGGCTCATACATCTATATAACTGAAAGTGCAAACCTTCAGATATACAGGAGTAGTATACTTTTCTGTCAATATTTTTTTTCCTTCAAAACAATTTACAATTGACAAGATGAAAGTTACTGCTTACTATAGAAATCACTTAACCAGAGGGGAAAATTATGAAGTGTGCAAATCACCATGTTCCCAGATGTCAGTCCTGATTCATTTCTGAAATGGGGACGCCTTGAGAAGCTGCCACCTGGTGGACTAGGAGATGAGGGGGACATCTCATTGTGGGATTCTTCATAGTAGATGCTAGTGGTTTTGGGCATAAAGCATGGCCAGATTCCAACTGGCTTTTGCTTAATGAAAGGCAAAGGCAGAAAAAAGCAGAGTGAATGAGTGAGTGAGTGAGTGCTCATTGTACATTCCCAAAAGAAAGATTGCTGCCATCTCTGCCCTGCATGTTTGGCTTATGACACTTGAGGCCTTTTAGATGCTAGCTCAATCTTTTCAGTGTTCTCTATCCATCAGCATGCATGTTCCATCCATCCTCAGTTAAAGATCCATCTATACTCCTACCTAGCGTCAATGGATATGTTAATATTGTGCTAGTTATGGCAGTAGTACTTGGTGAATGTTGTAACTTGTAAGGTGAAAGCTGATGATGATTAGTTTGTGTTAAAAATGCATGGTACCAATCTAGGCTATCTATGATTCCAAATACATATACTGCTAGAGTCTCCAACAACAAGATTGTTTGAACACATATATTTTAAATGGTACTCAAATAAAGTACATTTTGTCACAAATACGCAACACCAGTATTTATAGTTGGAAAGAGTGTTCAAAAGAATATAGCTTTGGTTCTCCAGAAGTATAGCCCTCTCCACACAAGTAAATACAAAAACCAGCATTATTATAACAGAACAACAATAGAGAATCAAGAGCAGTGTCCAGCCAAGAAAGTGAACACAAAAATCAAGTCTTATTATACAAGAACATTGAGAGAGAATCAAGAGCCAAGTCCAGCCAATCATATTAGGTAACATTATCAGGAAAGTGAAATCTATTGATTATATCTTCAAAAGTAGAGTTCATGGCTTCATGTCTACAGATTATTCTACAATGGGAGAAAAAGGTAAATTGCATTATAAATATTATGTTGCTGTGCTAATCATAACATTTGCACTAGTGCTTAATTCATAACTGAGATGCGCAACAGAGTGAAACAATCCATCAATGAAGCCCTCCAGGATTCTTTTAGTCGGAGGCTTGGAGCTCAAATTTAATGGAGCATCTTGTACAGCAATATATATCATAGAAGAACAAATGCACCAGACTGTTTTCTTTCGATTCTTTTTCTGTATGAGGCTAACCAAGCTAGCTTCATAAACAACGCCTTAACTCACCTAACAAGAATCATGCAACTTCGTTTTAACTGACGAAAACCTTGAACATATAATCTACAGTTGTTCTGCGTAACAGTTATAAACATTTATCTCTGTTAGGTATAGCTATCTTTTCATTTTCATACTTCTGTTTGGATCAAATTGTGATAGTACGGTTTCTAAAGCATACTAAAAATGCATCAAACTTTTGCTAATTGTGTACTAAACTAGTCAACTTTCAAGGTATAAAGTTAAATGACATGTATGTAGTCACCTTGCATTGTGCCACTAGCATATAATCTTCTACTATATTATATGCCGTCCATTGATCCTTATATTACATTGTAGTTTCTCATCTTGTGAGTTCTCTATGCAAGGAGTAAAGGTAAATGGTGGATCAATCACATGCACAATCCACAAGGGACCTATAACCTAGTCTAATCTCCCTACATAAACAAACAAAGATTTGCCAGTATTGCTAGTGGCACACTCACTAATGTCTGCCATAGTACACTGAATTTTCTCCAATCTTTGTTATGCATGATCGACGTACAATGGTACAAGACATGACAGCAAAACCTAGTGAGTGATTAGCCTTGCAAAGACTGAAAGAGAGGGCCTTTTTGTAGGATGCAAAGGCAGAGAGTGCATAACCATTCAGGACCACTGCCTTTGGCTGCTCTGAATCTTGGAACACCAAAAGCAACCAATGCAGGGCTTGTTAAGTTGCAGGGTCGGTTAATTAGTACAAAGCAGGAAAAAAAAATATATGCCTGCCTATGAAATGCAGAATTGTCGATGATCTGATCCCTTATAATGAATGATTATGCTGATAGTTTAGCTTTTCTAGTTAGAGACTCTTGCTGGTCCAACAAATGTGGACAATATGATTTGCCCCTCAAACCATTGTTTGGAGAACAAAAAGGAAAAAAGAAAAAGCGAAATGATCTTCTTTCATTTGACTAAGAAACAGAAACTGTTCGAGAGAGAAAAAAAACTAAGAAACAGAAACGCCCAGCATCTATTTTTTTTCGTTTCATTGAATTTACTAGTCTGTCATATACTCCATCCTCCCATTTTAAGTACAACCATAAGTTTTTGTACCTAACTTTGATTGTCCGTCTTATTTGAAATTTTTTTATAATTAGTACTTTGCTCGTGACTTATGTTTTTAATTTTTTTTCAAATTTTTTTTAAATAAGACGGACGTTCAAAGTTAGGCGCTGAAAACCATGATTACACTTAAAATGGGACGGTGGGAGTTACTGCTATAGTATCTAGCTCTTCACTAATCACTAGTCTCCAGCTCTTCAGTTTTGACTGAACTTCCCAGGATATTTTTTCAGTTTCATTGAATTTAGTCTGTCCTATACAGCTATACTAGTCTCTAGCTACAGAAACTAAGCTCTAGAAATGCCCGAATCAATAGAAACTCTAGCTTTCTTCCGCTCAGCATTTTATAAATCGTTAATTGATGCAACCATCAGGGATGATGTTAGTAAGAGACGCTATCAGCATTGCTGCACACACGATATATGTATGAAACACAACGAGCTTGTTCACTATTAGCAATTTTTTTATATTGACGTCCAAAAATAACATGCCCAGTGAGCAAACTGACATGAAGGATCAGCAGAAACTGAAGATTGTAAAATATGACATCTAAATTCAGATTGATAAAAAAAAACTGATTCAGAAATCATAATAGGAAATGAACTACACGCCATTATTTCCCCTTTTCAACTTTTTAAACAGAAGCCAGAACGAGATTTCTGAGTACAAGTCTCGAAGCTTACAACATCTGAATATATGACGCAACCAACTTTACTAGCACAAAATGCAAGACGCGAACACTAGAACCAAACTTAGACAGACCACACCAAGTGTCATTTGAGGCATACAACAAAGGCCTCCAGAATCTAGCGTAAGATCTCTCAATGCATAGCTTGGTTTTGCTACAAAATGGTATTCAACGCCGCCGGGAGCCATCCTCATTCCCCAGTCCAAGGGATTTCTGTGCATTGGCAATTCCCTCTTCATCTGCAAGAGATGCACCAAAAGATTTAACAAGAAACGAAAAACAAATTGATGATCTACACAAGGTGGTGGGTTTTGTAGAAGTGGGCTAGATGCAGGTATCCCTGATTTCTCACACATATTATGCTGCTATAGTATACTACTCCTTCCGTCCCAAAATAACTCAGCGTAAGGATAGGATGTGACATATCCTAGGACAACAAATCCATCCTATCCTAGGCTGAGTTCTTTTGGGACGGGAGGAGTACATATTGATCTGCAAACAACAAATCAGTGAAATTAAGAATAATAAGTAATATTTGCTTATGAAATATTTTTCCCTTGGTATTTGGACAAGGACATCAATAATATATTTAACAACTATAAGCAGATTTATCTCACATAGTCCAGACATTATAGAATGCTCTAAGCTCAGTGAACAAAAGAACTTTTGGTTCCATCTGTCCCTTATTCTTAAGAATACATGGGAATTCCAAGGCAAACAAGTTACAATAAACAAAACAACAAGCAGAATAGGACCATAAAAATAAACAGGGAGCACCAGTAGCATTCATCCAATGTTATACTGCTAATAACATTTGACAGAGCTTACCCCAGAACTGTGTGAAGATCTTGAAGAAAAAGTTCACATTGCGAGAAACACTGTATGCCATCACAGGAGGAAGAGGCTTGACAAGTGTATCCACACTAAATACTCTCCGCAGAAACTGCAAAAACAGCAGTCTTCCTGTCAGATAATTCAACAAATATGCACTGTATATTACTTACGGCAACCAAGAACTGATGAAGTCACTGAAGAGGCAATAAGTATTCAGAATAAGTAATTGTCCCCAATAAGGAAGACGTTTTATATTTATTTATTATCATGGTTCCGCTTCTATATAGGATTATAAATTGGAAGTACTGAATACAACCCATGCACAACGATTCAACATGTAATGGAGGTACTGCCACTAAGACATTAAAAACCTGTAATTGCTTATCCTGCTGCATTATCCCAAACAAATGCAGTGATATCATTTAAACTTTTAAAGTGATCCTAAATACTTAAGAGTACACCGCGGAAAAAGAATATAAGCATGTAGACAAGTACTCTTTTCCTAACAAGGTGGTTTAACATATGTTGTGTGCAATAAAAAAACACAGTTGGCTATAAACATCAAGGACCATATGTCATGGACCATGGTTGGAACTAGTGACAATGCACTGCGGTACTATGGTGTTACTATCCAAGTGGCACTTTTGCCTTTCTGGTTGCAGACCTACAAACACATATTGTGTCCATTGGGGCCAACATATGTGATTGGTGACTTTCAGGCTGTGTGAAGCGCATAGAGTTTGCACAAAACATGGATGAGTACGTCACAGCAGAATTTAGTGGACAAAAAAGGCAAAAAATCCATTCTGGGGGCTTGAGGAAAAACAGATACCTAAATGCCTGTTTTCAGGCTCTGATGATGGGATAGATCAAGTAGCAACAAAAAAAGGCGATTAGGGACTATATAATGCACAAGAGAGCATAAATTTTAATGATAATTCATAACTGCAATAAGTAGCACACAATGCATGGTAGAGTATGCAGAACATGGCCTTTCGATCTAATACAAATATACTACAACATAGTAGTGACATACTCCCTCCGTCCCATAAAAAACGAATCTAGGATTGGATCTGACACATTCTAGTACAACTAGCATGTTTCACGTCAGGTTGGTTTTTTATGGGACGAAGAGAGTACATGTGATAGCATATTCGACATTATATATCAATCGCATTCTAAAGATTTTCTGGAACACAGTATTGAGAAATTAGATCATGAAATTGAAAACTGTGGATGAAGATCAATAGTTCATATCCATGCATTTCCATGAAGATGAAAACATCAAGAAGAGGGCATATACAGATTTCACCATCGTGAGGGATTAAAGGCTACATGGAATCGTGTGAATCCCTTCAGGGGATAACAGTTTATAAGTTTCTCCAGCAATCCGGTTAATCCTCCAGCTCAATTCCTGTGCTTAGGGCGGCGAGGGTACCAACAAAGTGAAATCCTGTTGTTTTGAGACAATATATTTCACATATTTTAATTTGGGCATTATTGTGTTTGTGCAAAAAGTTTCAGGTATCAATTCACCAGTCGATTGAACCAAACAAACTAATCCTGTTGTGTTTGTTTTGACGAATATTTTTCAATTTACAATTTCAATCGACATCAAGCAAGTGTATAATTCGACAACCACCAATAGCGCGACGTCACCAGATAAAGAGATAAAAAAGAAAAAAAAAGATTGCGTGGGGGGAGAAGAAGAGAAAGGTGGATGGGATACCCTGGAGTTGCGCTGGAAGGAGTAGCGGAGCTCGGGGTCGATCTCGTCCTCGTCGAAGTCGTCGACGGCGAGGTCGAGGTCCTGGCGCTTGTTGCGCGGGACGTGCATGGTGGGCGTCTCGCCGGGGTTGCTGGTGACGCTCACCTTGCCCTCGCGGGACAGCCTCGCCGCCTCGTCATCGTCCTCCGCCGCCTCCCCCGTCCTCCACGGCGCCGACGACAGCAGCTCCTTCCTCTTGCGCCCCATCCTCGCCTCGCTCCTCGACCTCTCCTCCTCTCCGACCTCCAAGAAGTTGCCTTGGCGAGAGAGAGAGGAAGGGGATGAGAGGAGAAGATGAGGTTGGTTTCTTCGGGCTCTCATGGGCCGGGCCGGGCTGGGCTGGGCCGTCCTCGCGAACAAGGATGTATTGGGCTTTCGTGGGTCTAATCTCATGCAGGCCGCCAGCCCATTTGAGAATAAACACAGCAATGACGCTATAATCTATATGTTTTGTTAGGAAGGAGTATTGTTTTGTACCATATCGCAGGATCAAGGAGAGTAGTACCAGGGAGAGGCTACAAAAGCAGGGGTATCCAACAATGCAACTCATACCTTTCTCGGCCTTTTGGCTAAGATCAAGTGTAGTATCTGTTCTTATCAGTTTAATATCTGATATGTGGGCCATGTGTCTACTTTGATATTAAATTTATTTTTCGTGGGGAGAGGGTTCACCATAGTGGCTTGCAAAGCGTTGCACTAAAGCTCATGCTAGGCACACCCCAACCAAATCAAATTTAAATGTTTTGTTTCAGCTTGTTGGTTGTTTCAGGTCGATTGCATCAACCTGCACTGCCTTCCAGTGCTTTTGAACCTTTAACATCGATGGAAGAAGAAGATGCAAAGCAATGCTCATCTTTTGCCTTCGAATTTCTCCTCGTACATTTTATATCCCACCTAGAAACTTTGTACCATGGTGCAACATTCTATGATAGTATCTCTCAAATAATTTTACAGCGATTTAAGTGTGGCTATAAACGGTTTATGATCAGAGGAGGGTCGGTGATTTTGACTCCGAACCCCCTAAGTCTACAGTCTCTGAAAAGCTCATCCACACGAACAGTGATGCTTGCTTCTCTTCTTTCGTAGGATTTTTTTAAAAAAAATTTCTCGTGATGTTTTATTTTTCAGCTCTCTTGTCATACGCCCTCGGCGCGAATTTGTGCCAAACATCAAACATAGAGAAGAGCACGCTGTAGGAGATAAGTTGTGATCATTTTCAGGCTTACCTACTGCATCTTCTCCACGGTTAACCTCCAATGGCTTCCCGACCTAGCTCGTCAGCTAGCTTCCAAATCTCGGCTCCATGCTGCCCCTGCACTTGGGTGGCCATCTCCCTCGTCGTCTCACCACGCTCTCTCTGGCAAACACCGCCATAGCCATTCAGGCTGAGCGATCTCCTCGCCGACACCGCCATTACCGACCTCCGGATCATCAACTTAATTCGGAGCTGACAACATCTGAGGACTTGTACCTGCATGACAAGAAGCCTTGCGAGTACTGTGACGCCATTGTCCTTTCCCCGGACAGACATGGAGCAAGATATGATTAGGAACAATATCATCGGTGCTGGAAGCATTCGTTCACTACATATCAAATTCATCACCAAATAACATGTACCATATATTTTGGAGCTCATGTGTAGAGGAATATTATATATGTTGTACAAAATTTACCTTTGTGATGTTAGAGTGTTGGGATGTGGACACGAGGAAAGCATGTTTGCAAATTGTCCACTTCACTTCGGAAGTTTAGTGCTACTATTATTGCTCCAACCAAAATTGAACTCTAAAAATGAAGAGGCGTTCTAATCACCCGAACAATGCATCCCCTCAACAGGCCACAAGAGTGGCCCGAGCTGGGCCACCATGTTAGATGTTGTGGGCCTTTAAGGTCTTCAAAAGATGGCCCTCTTCTGCTTATATCACAAAAAAAAAATACACACACTCTTTCTCTCTCTCTCGATTTCATTTTTTAGATAATGAAATAGAATATTCCGGCTTTTAATTTGATCAAAACGAGTTACAGCCAATTATTACAAAGTTACACTTAAAAAATAGTGTAGTTCAACAAAACATTGATATAAACTACTCTTTCTTTCTTTTTAGTATGCTAGTGTTGGTTCTTTTTTATGCATTGATATCCCAAATACTGATGATGGATTTGCAGGCCCAGGAGCGGCAGGCTACCTTAATTGTCATTGATTTCTTGTCGTGATAGATAGCGATTCCTAAGCTTGGAATTAGTCTTCATAATTAGATAGCTACAGTCTAACTGGCCTTACGTCTCCTTCAGATGTTTACCAGTTAACAGATGCATGCTTCCTTTCGCTTAAACATAATTTGGCGTTAAATTAACTAACCACTGCTTAATTAACCACTTGATTCTTCATGATGCTGCACTCGTACTACTACTACTATTTGTGTTGGTTCCTTTCAGGCAATCACAAAGAGTTGTTTGCAAGCACAAGCAAGGACCGCACTGATCATACCACTAGAAAAAAAGGCTTATCTGTTTGCTTGCAAGCCATAATTAACTGTAACCAAAACAAGACACTAGTGACCATCATTCGAATGCAACCGTCATGCTGAAAAATTAACAACAATAAAAAAAATCAGAATCAACTCTAAAATTAAGGTTTAAAATTTAATTTTAGCTGCAGCCAATAAGTTGAAGTTGAAGAGCAAACAATCAATACATTTTCATGTAATTAATACAGCGAAAAAAATTGTAATTTTTGTAGGAACTAGTTCAAATCCCCTAGTTCCTCTAAATAATCTTCTATCCAAAGAAAGATAAATCTTTCTTCGCAATGCTAGCTAGCTAAGTTCATATTCAATTTCAACCAAGAGAAATAAGACTGTAATACCCGTTGCAACGACGTGTGATGACCGCAGAAAAATCTTAATCATCAGCACTATAAGTACAATTATTACAGCCTTAGTGGCTCGTAGAATTTGTTTGACCATGCACATCTTTTTTGACTCGCTTTTCGTTGCACGGCCCTCTAATTAATCTGTGTTTTTGCAGTGGAAATCTACTGGAGACTTACACCTTGATCATATTGATAAGAGGACGTTGCTGTCAGATGACATTTGCATCTTGGCCAGATGGCTCTGGAGTGGTTGCTTGGTCACATGTATTGTTCGTCGCATTTGTCCTGGAAAAACGTGTGATGATCTGGTGTTGTGTCACCATATTTATTGTCCAATCTTTCAGAAAAAAACTATTATTATTCCTTAAATAAAAATATTATCATTGTCATATGTTGTTGTTACTATTATCCAGAAATGGGTTAAAATGCTCATAGCAATAATGGCATATAGCAAAGTTATTTTTTAATAGATAATGGAAATAAAATTCTCTTGCCGGATAGCTGGATCAGTTAACAGATACATAATTAAATTCTCTTGCTGGAAATCAATAACAAAGTTATTTTTTTATAGATAATCAGTAACAAAGATAGCTGGATGGATGTTGAAAAGGTGGAGATATATTCCAATTTTTTTAGAAAGAAATATATTCCAATCCGGAGTCCAACTTTTGTTTCTCTTGCTGTAGCTAGCTTGTTAATCTTTTCCTCCTATACTAGTACCAGTAATTAATTAATTATTATATCCATAACCAAGCCAATCCCCAATGGATGCAGTAGACCTTTGACCACCTCCTCTTCAAGTTAGAATCTTCTTACTAGGTGCTAAGGTTTTGACAAAACCACAAGAAAATCAAAGCTAACCTAGCTAAGCAAACTGAGAGAACATTTTTGAGTCCCCAAACCCAATCAAAAATCCCAAATTTTATACTCCCTCCGTTTTTTAATAGATGACGCCGTTGATTTTTTCTCACATGTTTGACCATTTGTCTTATTCAAAAAATTTACGTAATTATAATTTATTTTGTTATGAGTTGTTTTATCACTCATAGTACTTTAAGTATGATTTATATCTTATACATTTGCATAAAATTTTTAAATAAGACGAATGATCAAACATGTAAGAAAAAATCAACAGCGTCATCTATTAAAAAACGGAGATAGTAGTGACAGTCAAATTCAAATTCCAAGCCGTCCCAGCACCAAGAGACCTTCTCCAGTACTCTACTGCCTTAACTATTTTTCCTTTTGTATTATACTAACGCGTTTCTCTCTCCTCCCTCTCTCTGACCATTACTCTCTCTCTCTCTTTCTCTCTCCTCTTTTTTTTTTCACCAACCATCGTAATTGCTGACTTTGAGAGACAAAAAAAAAGAAGCAAAAAAAAAAAGAAGAAAAAGAAAAAGGAAAGAGAAGCAGACAGAAGGAGAAGGAAGCAGAGCGAGAGTAGTTGCCAGAAAACCAAACAAAAAAACAAGCCAAGAAAAGGCCACCTCAGTGAGAGAGGGAAGGGAGGGAGGGAGGGAGGAGGGAGAGATCTCCTGCTGCCTCGCGATTTCCGGCGGCAAAAAGGTTCGATTTTGATCCCCGTCTCCGGATTCGCCCAGCCCCGATTTGCCCTTGCGGCGCGGCCTCGCTGGTTTCTGCAAGTGATAGAGAAAGATCCCGATTTTAACAGTGGCAGTTCGTGGCCCGCCCGCTTCTGCTTCTGGTTTTGGGCGATTCGGCGGTTGCTGGACTGGAGGGAGTCGCGGGTGCAGTGTTCTGGTTCGGATCTGAGCGGGTGTTGGGTGTTTTCAACTCTAATTCGGGCGAGCAATGAGGGTTCTTGATGCGTGACCTGATGCGGGAGGCGTATTGGGAGAAGATCTCTTGAAGTTTTTTTTTTTTTGGTTTTGGTTTGTTTGGGGGGTTTCCTTGGAGTGGAGTCTCTTGCCCGGATCGCCACACTCGTTCTATGGGCTGTGTCAGTTCGAAGCAATTCCATGGCGAGGAGCAGCGTGGCGGCGAGGGGAAGCCCCGGCGGCGCCCATCTAGCAACTCTCTGAGGCGTCTTGTTAGTTACAATTCCAGCAAGAGGCATGAGCACTTTGAGGAGGAGGATGAAGAAGGTGTGGTTGTGTCAGCCACCTCCTCCAGTGCTGGACATCGTGTAGGGAATGATGTGAGCACGGCTAGGCTCATCCGGAAGCCCCCCGCGCCGGTGGTTGAGGCTGTGGCTGTGCCTGTGGCTGCATTGCCAGATGAGGCGGCTTCTGTGGCGGTTAGCGTGGTTGATGTGGAGAGGCCAGTTGCCGCGCCTGCGAATTGGAGGCGTGCTCCGAATGGCGCGGCGGAGCAAGAGCCTAGGAGTGGTGGTACAAGGAGTGAGGCGAAACCGAGGATTACAGATGTTGTGCCCAATGGAGTGCAGGGGGGGCATGCGGCAGCTGGCTGGCCAAGGTGGCTCACAGAGGTCGCAGCAGAGGCAGTCCGTGGGTGGCAACCTCGGAAGGCAGAGTCTTTCGAGAAGTTGGACAAGGTTCATATCTCTATGCCGATCTTTAATTTTGTAACAAATTCACTATATTGTTTCATAAAATGTTAGGACCTTGATTTGCCATGTATATTGTGGTCCATGCTTATTAGTGGTTGAGTATCATCGCTCGCTTTATAAGTGCTTGAGTTTACCGATGGCATATGACTGTTATGAGCTAAACTAGACATGTCTCTAGAACTATTTTAGTAATGACATTCTTGATAGAGTGGTGTAGTTTGTCAACTGGATTGCAGCGATTGATGAGAATTCAAATTGCTATTGACCTACTGATTCAATGCAACTACACCTTTTCTCATCCTCACATTTAAATATTTCAGATAGGGCAAGGTACATACAGTAGTGTTTACAAAGCACGTGATCTTGAGAGTGGAAAAATTGTGGCACTTAAGAAAGTTCGGTTTGCCAACATGGACCCTGAGAGCGTGCGGTTCATGGCAAGGGAAATTCACATCTTAAGAAGACTTGATCACCCAAATGTTATTAAGCTTGAAGGTTTGGTGACGTCGCGCATGTCTAGTAGCTTGTATCTTGTATTTGAATACATGGAGCATGATCTAGCGGGACTTGCAGCTACACCTGGCATAAAGTTCACAGAGCCTCAGGTTTCCCTCTTGACATGTTCTTTGGTTTTCATTGTGTTGTCAGTTTCGATGTTGTACTCACTATGGAAAATGTCCATTTTAGGTCAAGTGTTACATGCAACAACTACTCTCTGGACTTGAACACTGTCATAATCGTGGTGTTTTGCATCGGGATATAAAGGGCGCAAATCTCCTCATTGACAACAATGGTGTTCTCAAAATAGCAGACTTTGGTCTAGCCACATTCTTTAATCCTAACCAAAAGCAACATTTGACAAGTCGTGTGGTAACATTATGGTACCGACCTCCTGAACTATTGCTGGGTGCTACTAACTATGGTGCTGCTGTTGATCTCTGGAGTGCTGGTTGCATTCTTGCGGAATTGCTGTCTGGGAAGCCTATCATGCCAGGGCGAACAGAGGTATTGTTTAGCTATTCATATTCTGGACAAACTTGCAACCTAAGATTAACACAGTATTATCTACTGAGATAATTTTGATGTTGCCTTGCATAAAGTATATCAGTATCTGCCATTTCTTGTATTGCACTTCCGGACAAACCTGAATTATGCTGGACTAAAAAAAATGAAGCTGCTGAAGGTGAATGCACCTTTGTTGAATACAGAATACTCGACACTATGAACCTTGCATTTGAGATCTTTTGATCAGTTACTATCTATCAGCTTGTAGTTTGTACAGCCAGATGTACAATTATAAATTAAAATGGTTAGCTCTAGTTTCAGTGTGATAAATAATCACTGCATATTACCAGATCTATTTTTACATGGACGAATACCAATAAAATTTAACAATATTCCACATTAAATTTCTACTTTAGTGTTGAATGGTCATATTGTTTATCATGTTTAATAATCTATGAGTTTGCGATGTTTATTTTTGTTGTCCACATTCTTTCAGGTGGAACAATTGCACAAAATATTTAAGCTTTGTGGTTCACCATCAGAGGATTTCTGGGCTAATTTGAAGTTGTCACGTGCTACAATATTCAAGCCACAACATCCTTATCGTCGATGTGTGAATGATGTATACAAGGATTTCCCTCCTCCGGCTTTAGCGCTATTGGATTGTTTACTTGCTGTAGAACCTCAGAATAGGGGTACTGCTGCTTCGGCCCTTGGAAGCGAAGTAAGTTCTGGCCCTGAAATTTGTTTATTTGCATGCCTGTGCTAAGGAGAATCCATGGTCTCTCAAAAAAACATGTGGAAACACACATTATGTTAAATCTGCCTTTTGTGTCCATCTCCCTGTAAATTTCATTGTCACAATATTCGTTTGATGAGTCTTAATTATGAATCTGTTTATTGTCACTTCTCGTATGATATGTTGTTTGTGAATGGCATGGAATTATTTAGAGAAGTGAAACATCTTTTAAGTTGATATGAGCAACAACATTTTGAGCTGTTCCTTTTTACTTGATGGTAATTCATAGAGATTTGGCTATTCCTGTATAATCTACAACTGGCCTTTTTATTGTGACGCACTAATATTAACCCTTTTACCTTGGACTGTAGTTCTTCACGACAAAGCCTTATGCTTGTGATCCATCAAGTCTACCTAAATATCCTCCAAGCAAGGAATATGATGCTAAGCTTCGAGACGAGGAGGCTAGAAGGTAAACCCTGTGGAGAACTAAAGATGAATTTTGACTAGATGGAATATATGGTATCTATCTTCTTTTGCTGGCGATTTCTTTATTTGACCTAAGTTCATGTTTTGCCCACAGGCAAAGAGCAGCTGCAGTTAAAGGACATGAATCTGAAGCTGGGCGTAGAAAGCAACTTCCAGCACCAAATGGCAACAACGAATTGCAGGTAATGAAAACTTATCTTTAGATTATAAACTTCTCTTAGTATTAGATGATAATTGTCATTCTTAAGGATATCCAGAGTTGAGGGTTTTCTGACGCACTATCACTATTGAGCTTCCAAAATATTATTAATTCCTGCAGAATTTTGAAACCTTATGGGAATTCAAATACTATATGCTAGTTCCCAGTGGTTCAATGTATTCATTTAATACATAAATACATGAATTTGTGTAGTTAGTACTTGGTAGCAGTCTTGCAGAACTAATTTGTGATTCAATGTAATCGACTCTTGACTTGTTTGGAAGTTTACCAGTACAGTAGCTGCAGTTTAAACATTGCAATTAATCACATAGTTGACATTGCAAGATTGTGAAATATAAACTCTGTTGTTCTTCTTTCTCAAATGACTGCTGTTCCATATCTTTGCAGCAACGACGGGTTCAGCTTAATCCAAAAAGCAGCAGTAATAAGTTTATTCCAAAGGAGGATGCTGTCACTGGCTTCCCAATTGATCCTCCAGGAAGAGCTGGAGACAATGTTTACCCTCAGCGTGCGCCTCTGATGCATGCTGGTCGTTCATCCTCTACTCTGGGCCGATCAAGTGGCACTGATCAGAATGCTCAGAGGTTTTACACATCTCAAATTGCTGCTGCTGAGATGTCTACTGCAACTGGTGGGCAGCGAGGCAATGCCACTAAGCTGTCCTCCAACCTTGGGGAGAGTGCCAGGAGACAATATTTGAGAGAGCATCGATCTAGTTCAAGATATAGTCAACTTGCTGCTGCTGAACCCTCTGACAGACCTGAATGGACACACCAATTCCAAGAAAGACCATCATCTTCCCACCGCAAAGATGATGGGGCAGCAAATAAGGAACCTACTGTGGTAAGTTATTTTATTGTCCTATTTGGCTTCACTTGGTCTTGCCTCCTAACATCCATCAGGAGAATGATCCATAGTATTCAAGCCTTGAAAGCTGAGATAAACTTTGGGAAATTTACCCTTAAAAGCATTCTTGGAAGTTATGACCAGTGAACATGTGAGTATGGTTTTTATCAGGGAATGTAGAGTACATGTTACCTAAATCTCTTCACAGAATGGCCCTTTCTTATTCCTGAGAAATATCACAAATGGCCTGTGTCCTGGATATGGAGTGCACTGTTTTTTCTTTGTTCCTAATATTATGAGACATTCTCATTTATCAAGGTCAACGATCTATTTCTTACAGAAGATAGTAATGGAAAAAAATGCTTCCAAAGTGCAGGATTGTATTTTTGTCATATGCTGAGAAATTAAACCTGTATGTGCAGGTGAATGGCGCTAAGAAGAGCAGGATCCACTACTCAGGACCATTAATGCCTCCTGGAGTAAACATGGAAGAAATCCTTCGAGAGCACGAGCGGCAGATCCAACAAGCTGTACGGAGGGCGCGCCTCGACATGGGAAAGGGCAAGAATCACGTCGAGAGAGACCAGTCGGAATCGCTTCTGTACACTACCCAGAATGGCAGACCGTAGGCGAAAAAAACGCTCAGGATCGCGATTCAATGTGTTGTGGAGCCCCCATTTCAGCCATGAAAAACAATAGAAAGTAGCGTATGTTTCTGCGCCGTCAAAGCGGAGAGGTTTCTTTCTGCTAGATGTTCCACCCATTGCAGTGGTTTGGTTTTCACCAGCAAAAGGAAACCTGTTCCTGTAGAGATTCACCGCCTGTCCAAGCTTAGCATAGGGCGTCGAAAATATTTGCTGAAGATTTGGTTGTCCACAGCCACCAATTGTATATCTCGAGAGAGTATCCTCCCCTTGAAATTGATTCTTACACCTGTTTTTTGGCAGATGACAAGAGAAAAAATAATATAATGGAAGTACAGATCATTGGTGCCCTCTGGTGTTTACCTTGTATGTCTTGCTTTTGTTTCAGTTATTTTGTTTGTTCAACTATAATGTTTCACTTGATCCTTGCTGATTTCTGTTTTTTTTTTTGGAGCAAAGGTAAGTCATTCCTGCTATCCTGAATGTTTACAGGCAAGTTTGGGGTCCGATCTCCATATCTACCAACACAAATAGACAAACTGAATTTTGGAAATTTGGGTAAAGCCAAAGTTGGAAACTTGGAATGAGCAATACCATAACAAGTGTTTGTAATTACTAAAATTTTGACATGAATTCAAATGTTCACCAGTTTCTTGGGGGAAATTACCAAAATATGGCAATGCAAGTAGATACTTCCCCTACCTCATAAAAAAACCAATATAGTACTAATGCGATATATTTCTAGTACTACGAATCTGTATATATCTTTATCGAGATTCATTGTAAACTGTGTCATATTCAATCCTACATTTTTCCATTTTTAGACGGAGAGAGTACTTCTGTTAAAAAGGGCACCCTTAGTCCTCATGGATCCCGGGTGATAAACCATTAATAGCAGAGAGAGAGAGAGAGAAACTTTTTTTTTTTCAGTTGAAAAAGGAAGAACACATCCGAACTCCAAACCCCAGGAATCGCCTACTCTTTGGCGCCCTCGCCGCCAAACCAAACGCCGGGAAGCGCCCCGCCATCTCCGCCGCCCCCGCCGCCGCCGTGGTGTGATGCGGCGGCGGCCGTTTGATGCGCCGACCTCCCACCTCGCCGCCCAAGCAGCACCTCCTCCGCATCCGCCGCTGCCTCCCATCCGTTTGGCGAAATGCCGCGCCCGCGCAGGAATCGCCGCCGCCCTCGCCGCCGCACCCGGCCTCCTCCCTCTCGGCCATCCTCTACTCCTGCACCGCGCGGCGCGCCCGTCGCCCCGGCGAGCTGGCCCACGCGCGCGCCGCCACGCTCGGCCTGGCCGCCCACCCGTCCGTCCTCCCCAGGCTCGCCTCCTTCTACCTAGCCCTCGCCGACCTCCCGGCCGCGCGGGCCGCCGTCGAGCAGGCGGCGGGGAAGGCGCGGGCGTTCCCCTGGAACCTGCTTATATGGGGCTACGCCGGCCGTGGGCTGTGGGAGGACGTGATCTTGTCGTACGAGAAGATGGTGGGGTGGGGCGTCGCCGCCGACAGGTTCACGTACCCGTCGGTTCTGCGTGCCTGCGGCGAGCTCCGGGAGGTCACCATTGGCCGGAACATTGAGCAGCGCATTCGGAGGTGTAGATATGGTCTGGACATGTATGTCTGGAATGCTTTGGTGGGGATGTATGCCAAGTGTGGGGAGCTGGAGGATGCCCGGAGGGTGTTTGATGGAATGGCTGTGAGAGATGTTGTCAGCTGGAATACGATGGTGTCCGCGTATGCGTCGACGGGGAAGTCGAATAAGGCATTTGAGCTTTTACAGCAGGTTCCTGGTGCAAACGTTGTCACGTGGAATGCGGTTGCAGCAGGGAATTTGAAGGCGGGGAACTACGATGAAGTGATTAGGTTGGTGTCTCAGGTGAGAGGATATCATGGGACAGGGGTGGATTCTGTGACCATCGTGATTGGGCTCAAGGCGTGTGGTAGGACCGGGTATTTGAGTGTTGGTAGGGAGTTGCACGGGGTGGCTGTTCGTCTATGCTTTGATAGCCTTGAGTGCGTGGTGAATTCGTTGATAACTATGTACTCAAGATGTGGGATGATGAGCTCTGCCTGCCTTCTGTTTAGAGCATGCTCAGTTCGGAGCATCACAACCTGGAACTCACTGCTTGCAGGATTTGCATTCATGGAACAGATCGAGGAAGCTTCTTTGATTTTCAGAGAGATGATCGGTTTTGGTGTCTGTCCAAATGGTGTTACTGTCTTAACTATGCTTTCCCTTGGTGCACGGGTTGGACACCTCTGTCATGGAAGGGAGCTGCACTGCTACATCCTTAAGCATGAGCTGGATAGCTCTAAACTAATGGAAAATTCACTTGTCGACATGTACTCCAAATGTAGACAAATGGTAGTTGCACAGAGAGTGTTTGAACTGATGCAATTTCGAGACAAGCATGCCTACACATCACTGGTTTTGGGTTATGGATTGCAAAGAGAGGGACATGTATCACTGAAGCTCTTTGATGAGATGATTGTGAACAGTATAGAGCCGGACCATGTAACTTTCGTTGCAGTTCTATCAGCATGTAGCCACTCTGGGCTAGTAACTCAGGGGCAGCTACTATTTGCCAAGATGGTTTCTATATTTGGTATTGCACCAAGAGTGGAGCATTTTTCTTGCATGGTTGATTTGTACTGCCGTGAAGGTTTGCTCAAGATGGCTGAGGTGATAATTGACAAGATGCCATTTCAACCAACTGCTGCAATGTTAGCAACTCTTATTGAGGCTTGCCGAATCCATGGTAATACGGAAATCGGGGATCGGGCTGCAAAGAAGTTGCTGGCTATGAGGACAAACAACCCTGGTCATTACAGATTGATTGCAAACATGTATATAGCAGCAAAATGCTGGCCAGAACTAGCTAAAGTGAGATCACTAATGAGCACCCTGGAGCTAAATATGATTCCTAGTCATTCTTTGCTGGAGTCAGAATATGACGTGTGTCCAGTCGAGCAAGATAATTTCCTGAATCATGTCACATATGGTTTGTCATCTGACCACCTGACTGATACTGATTCCTCTAGTAGCGAGGAAGTGAAGTGCAGTGAAGCTTTTGGTGGATAGTAATAGAGCAAGAATGGAATAGGTTATTTTTGGACTGCTTTTTATGTGAAGGCCATGGAACTTTCCGAAAAGTTTCAAGAGGTAACAATTCGAATTCTGATATTTATCCGCTTCATCATTAAGTAAACTAGTTTACCATACTGGACTCTATTTTGCATAGCCAAAAATACCTTATATTTTGAGACATAGGTAGTAGCAATTTATCTGTGGTTTGTAAATTTGTATTTGAGTTGCCTAGTACAACTTTTTTTGATTTATTTCTGCGATATTCTGAACCAGGAGGATGTGAAAGAATTCAAAGAACAAGATAACCGAGGACATTATGTTTAGGGTCTAGCCAAGCAGTAGAGGCATTTGAAGAGAACTGGTAAGCCTAATAATATTCCTGCTCTTTTCATGAAGCGAAATGATCATAGCATCTAATCATTCCAGTTCACTATTTCAAATAGTATTGGGCTCTGGTGCATTATAATCCATTTACTTGCTTTGGCAGAGGTGAAGGATGTTGCGTGCGTCGCCCAAGCAGCATCTCCATCTAGCTGTGCTCCAACAACTAAGGCGTGGAGTTTGTCCATTCTGCGCCACCTGGCATCGTTGCTTCGCTCTTCATCCACGGTTGGTCTGCTCCTTCTTCCCGCTCAATGGCTGGACTGGACTCCTTTCCGGTTAAGAACGCCACGGCGATGAACATGCCATCAGAGAGCTCAGTTACCTGATGATGCTATGCTCCGGCCGCGCTGGAGAAGCTCCTCTCCGACGAGGAGTTCATGGACGCGGTGACCACGGCGTCAGCTGCAGGCTAATTACATCCACTGCGAGCTCCAATCATGTACTTGTATTATTATGTCATCACTGACACAGTGTCGCTTAACTAAATGTTCAACGGATGAATGCGACAGAATTGGGGCAGAATCGATTGATCTGAAATGCAAAATCTGACGCATGCGCATCGCAGGCACTGAATTTAACTGGAGGCTCTTCTCTTCTTCAGCTACGAAGTATTATCAACTGTTGCCTCTCCATATCACAATTACACAATTTTTATTACTGTTTAGCTGTTACCCTTTGACATGTTTCTCATTTTGCTAACGTGTTACTGTCACTGCATATGTTGATGTTCATACCTCTCCTCATCAAAACAGAATCCTAATCACACTTTTTTTCCAAGGTTTTTTTTTTTTGAGGAAAACTTGATAACACTTACTCAATGAAAGTTCAATTGTTTTTACTTGTCTGATATTAAGAATTAAAAAAGTGGTTTATACGTATGTACACAGCATTCACAATTGACTTGAATAAGAGGAAGGATCCGACCTATCACCTCTAGCTCTTGACTTTTACTATCTGTCCGGCGGCTAAGGAAAGACAGCTACCCTTCGCATCAAGTCGGGAATGATCTCAAAGAAAAAGAAAGCAAGGATCATTTGGCCTCTTCGATCAAATAGTAGAGGCAGTTGAAGGGAACTGATAAGCCTGCTGTTTATTTGTTGTGAAACAATATTTCCTGTTCTCTTTCATGAATGGTCATAGCAACTAATTTCTCTAGTTTGTTGGCAATGCTTAAATTGCCAGAATAATCCAGATAGAAGCATCCAATTTCATCTCAAAGCAAATGTCTCTGTTCAATCATAATATTAATTTGTATTTACTATGAGAACAAATATTGCTCAATGCTAAGTTTTATTGCAACTTATGTCACTTGTGTTCATTTCAGATTGAGGATTAAGCTGGCACAACCCTCCAGACCAAATTCCTCACTACTGAAATTTGCAGCAGTAAATGACAGCTTTTGGAATTTGCTCTTTCTCCAACTCTTTTGAAAGCTGATATCTTTCTACTTGAGATATGTAGTACCATACTATTCTTTTAGGCAGCCTAGCATACTAATAGTCAGAAATTATGACTGTTTCTCTTCTGAATGAATGCTGATGAGTTGTTCCTTTCAGATAAATTCAGAAGTAGCACGGCTTTGCCTTCACAAAACACCGGAGTTTCAGATACCAATTTTGCTACTGCTCTGGCTTCCCTCCTCTACTTAGCCACCCACACTGCTCTGGAGTTGGCAACCAAAATGGAAGCCAACACCGGCGGCGGCGGCGGCGTCCTCGTCGTGTCACGCCGCATGATCCGGCCGGAGTTCAAGGAGCTGCCGCCGGAGCATGATACGACGGTTCACCTTACGCCGTGGGATCTCCGGCTGCTCACCGTGGAGAACATCCAGAAGGGCATCCTCCTTCCCAAGCCACCCACCGGCGGCGAGACTCTCGTCGAACACCTGGCGTCGTCGTTCGCTCGCGCACTCGGCCGCTTCTACCCCTTCGCCGGCCGCCTCGTCGTGGAAGAGGTGGATGGCGGAGCGTCGCCTGCGAGCAGCGTATCTGTCTCGCTGCGCTGCAACGACGAAGGCGCTGAGTTCGTCCACGCCGCGGCGCCCGACGTCGCCGTCGCCGACATCGCCGCCTCGCTGCACATTCCACGCGTGGTCTGGTCCTTCTTCCCGCTCAATGGAGTGGTTGCTGCACACGCCGCGACGGAATCCCTGCCGGTTCTGTCCACGCAGGTCACCGAGCTCTCTGACGGCGTGTTCATCGCCATGTCTGTCAACCACGTCGTCGGCGACGGCACCAATTTCTGGGAGTTCATGAACACATGGTCGGAGATCAGTCGAAGTAGCGGCGGCGAACTGGGCATCTCGCCATCGGCGTCGACGTCGACTTCGCCGCCTCTGGTGGTCAAGAGGTGGTTCTTGGACAACTGCACGGTGCCGATCCCTCTGCCGTTCGCCAAGCTCGAGCAGATCATCCCGCGAAGCGAGCACCAAGCGCCGGTGCAGGAATGCTTCTTCGCTTTCTCCGCGGCGAGCATAAGGAAGCTGAAGGCGAAGGCGAACGACGAGATCGCCGGCGCCGCCGTCGCCATCTCCTCCCTCCAGGTGCTGCTCGCGCTCGTGTGGCGCGCGGTTTCGCGAGCCCGCGGCCTCGCGCCGCGCCAGGAGACGGCGTACGTGGTGGTCGTCGGGTGCCGGGGACGCGTGGGCGGCATCTCGTCGGGGTACATGGGGAACGCCGTGGTGCCCGGCGCGGTGAGGCTGACGGCCGGCGAGATCATGGAGAGGGGGCTCGGGTGGACGGCGTGGCAGCTGAACAAGTACGTGGCGTCGTTCGACGAGGCGGCCATGAGGGGCGCGCTGGCGTCGTGGCCGCGGCGGCCGGACTTCTTCTCCGTCCTGAGCCTGCTCGGCGGCGCCGCCATCATCACGGGGAGCTCGCCGCGGTTCGACGTGTTCGGCAACGACTTCGGGTGGGGGAGGCCGGCGACCGTGCGGAGCGGCGGCGCGAACAAGTTCGACGGGAAGGTGACGGTGTACGAGGGGCCGGACGGCGCCGGGAGCATGTCGCTGGAGGTTTGCCTGACTCCGGCGGCGCTGGCGAAGCTCGTCGCCGACGAGGAGTTCATGGGCGCGGTGACCACGCCATGAGTTGCATCCATGCATGCTTCTATTCATTGCGATTTGCGAGCTCAATTGGTTAAAAAAAAACATTCACATCGACATCATGTAATCCATTTATGTCAATTTGTCAGTAGAAAGGTGATGAATTCATCAACAGCTATAGCTGATAGATCAGAGATATCACTGGATTACCTTTTGTATCAAACAAGGATAAATCAATATGTTTGTGAAGTGAAATTTCGAATGGTTTTTAGACGAATTTGAAGGAAAATTGAAGGATGCCCACGGAGGCCGAGGTCGTGGTCAGAAATGCCAGAGTTCAACCAGAGGATTCAAATGCCAGGGACTTTCTGATGATCAATCATCTTAAACTTTCATATTATCAGCTAGTAGATAGTAATTACTTCATCCGTTTCACAATGTAAGTCATTCTAGCATTTTCCACATTTATATTGATGCTAATGAATCTATATAGATATATATGTCTAGATTCATTAGCATCAATATAAATGTGAGAAATACTAAAATGACTTACATTCTGAAACGGAGGGAGTACTGTAGATGGATTCAAATGAGCTTGCAGCTTGTGCTGAGAATAAACCAACAATCGTCTTCCTGTCATCAAGCTGTGTCCTGAACCTGAACCGTGAACCGCGGCCCATCTTCAAGCAGCCTTATCTTGGTGCATAGAACACAAAATCGATTGTAAATTGCCTTTATCGAAATTAGGATCTACGAACTTTCCAATGGTATATAACACGTCTGGTAGCAAATGCTTGTACAAATATTGCAGCAGCTGCAAATTTAGATGGTTGAGATGAGTTTCAGAACATGAATGCCGGGAACGACGGATGGCTAGAGTTGACGAGTCAACAGCCTCCTGGTGGCCCACATGCAGAAAAGTAAGTCACTGCCTCATGGGACCCAACTTGACCTTGCTAATCTGATGTACGGTAGATCACATGATGAGACAGTGTGATTAATGTCATCAACTCAACGTGAACGAAACACAAAATGGATTGTTCTTAGGCAGTTTATATTGTTTGATGTGTGCTGTTCTGAACTCCAAACCTGATTGATGCATGCATGGCACTGAACTTTCTGCAACCTATATACATGATACTATCCAGTATCCACTATTAAGTCTTTGAAATGGATTGCTAATCATTGGCTAATAGCCTAATACTCGTAACATGCTGTCGAATTAAAACATCTCCGGTTGCTGTCACAGCATGCTGCATATGCTGATATAATATCATATCATGTATATCTGATATCTCTATGCTTTGAGTCACTTTCATTATCACAACAAGAATTTCAATACACTTGTACACAAAAGTGGAAAAATGCCTGCTATTCCTACTAAGATATGTTCGTATTATAAAGATTTTTTGTAAAAAAAACAGAAAACATTCGCACAAGGGATGAAAACGACTTGCTTCAATTCTCCCCCACAGCCCAGAATCAGAAAGTATCGTGTATATATGTGACTTAACTAAATGGTTGTGCAAAAAAAAAATCCAGATAGATTATGATAATATAAGCCATAACATAAATATGCAAGATCTACAATTGTATTCGCTATCAGATTAAGTGTTAAAAAATAAACTTGTCTCACTTGATGTCCATAAGCTCATCAATCAGATAAGAAGTTTGCTGCTGTTCTAAATCATCATCATCTGCTTAGCTAGAAGCTACACTCATCACTACGGTTGCAACCAAAAAATGGAAGGCAACACCGGCGGCGTTCGGGTCGTGTCACGGCGCGTGATCCGGCCGGAGTTGCCGCCGGAGCATGAGACGACGGTGCACCTGACGCCGTGGGATCTCCCTCTGCTCACCGCGGAGTACATCCAGAAGGGCGTCCTCCTGCCCAAGCCGCCCACCGGCGGCGAGCACCTCGTCAAACACCTGGCGTCGTCGTTCGCTCGCGCACTCGGCCGCTTCTACCCCTTCGCCGGCCGCCTCGCCGTGGCCGAGGTGGAGGACGGAGCGTCGCCTCCGAGCAGCATCTCCGTGTTCTTGCGCTGCAACGACGAAGGCGCTGAGTTCGTCCACGCCACGGCGCCCGACGTCGCCGTCGCCGACATCGCCGCCTCGCTGTACATTCCGCGGGTGGTCTGGTCCTTCTTCCCGCTCACCGGGCTGCTTCCCGCGGTCGCTGCGGCGGACTCCCTGCCGGTTCTTGCCGCGCAGGTCACCGAGCTCTCCGACGGCGTGTTCATCGCCATGTCGCTCAACCATGTCGTCGGCGACGGCACCAATTTCTGGGAGTTCATGAACACATGGTCGGAGATCAGTCGAAGCAGAAGCAAACTGGACATCTCGCCGTCGCCACCTCTGGTGGTGAAGAGGTGGTTCCTGGACACCTGCCCGGTGCCGATCCCTCTGCCGTTCGCCAAGCTCGAGCACATCATCCCGCGACGCGACCACCCACCACCTCCATTGCAAGAGTGCTTCTTCGCTTTCTCCGCGGAGAGCATAAGGAAGCTCAAGGCGAAGGCGAACGGCGAGATCGCCGGCGCCGCCGCCACCATCTCCTCCCTCCAGGCCCTGCTCGCTCATGTTTGGCGCTCGGTGTCGCGAGCTCATGGCCTCACGCCGCGCCAGGAGACGGCGTACGTACTGGTCATCGGTTGCCGGGGGCGCGTGAGCGGCATCTCGCCGGGGTACGTGGGGAACGCCGTCGTGCCCGGCGCGGTGAGGCTGACGGCCGGCGAGGTCATGGAGAGAGGGCTCGGGTGGACGGCGTGGCAGCTGAACCGCTTCGTGGCGTCGCTCGACGAGGCCGCCATGCGGGGCGCGATCGCGCCGTGGCCGCGGGCGCCGGAGTTCGCCAACTTCGCGAAGGCGGCGGGAGGCACCGCCGTCCACACGGGGAGCTCGCCGCGGTTCGACGTGTTCGGCAACGACTTCGGGTGGGGGAGGCCGGCGAGCGTGCGGAGCGGCGGCGCGAACAAGTTCGACGGCAAGGTGACGGTGTACGAGGGGCCGGGCGGTGCCGGGAGCATGTCGCTGGAGGTTTGCCTGGCTCCGGCGGCGCTGGGGAAGCTCGTCGCCGACGAGGAGTTCATGGGCGCTGTGACCACGCCGTGAGTTGCATCCATGCATGTACAAGCTACTCCCTCCGTACAAAATACTCCCTCTGTTCAATTTTAATCATCATATTTTCAAAACATAAAAATTCATATTTGATCGTCATATTAGGTGGGACTGTGACAAAAATGCTTCGTATACTGCGTTGCGTGTATGCCTTGCAGCTCTATTAATAGAAATTTTGGTCAAGCATTTTATGCAATCACAACTAATTGGACAGTCAATGAGGCATGCAAGGACATGAAAGGTTGATAGTGCTAATTGATGTTTATCTTGGTATTGTTGCACAAGCCGAATATAATGATAAAAAATGAACGGAGGGAGTATAACAATTTTAGGGGGAACGCCTGGACGGGTCGTATCATGGCAGTCCAGATTTATAATACTAGATGGATACCCTGCGCGTTGATGCGGGAGAACTGTGTAATAATATAGTAGATATGAATTCCAAAAAAAATTTCTTACCTACTATATGATTTTTTTCATGTGTTTATATATCTTTGTCCCTTTATCAATTATCCATAGGTTATAAATGGTTATGTTGTATGGTGTGTCTTTTGGGGGAAGAGATGTAATTTACACTTTTGATGAAGGGAGCGTATCCTATGCACACAGGCCCTCGCGTGTACACACCGTGTACACCAACTAAAAATCATCACAAAAAATTCTAGGAAAATTCATACATGTACTTTCAATAGTATTATATCTACGTGCAAAGTCGCATCTTCAAATTCATTCTACATAGAGAATAACAAAAAAGATAAAATTCTGATAAAATTGCAACCTTAAAACTGTCAGATTTTTTATTTTTTTTTGTTATGGCTAAAATATAATGAATTTGACGTTAAGATTTTAACCCTAGGTGTGATACAATTGAAAGTATGTGTATGATTTTTTCTAGATTTTTTGGTGATATTTTTTAGTTAGTGTGCACGTGTGTACACGTGAGGGCCTGTGTGCATAGGATATGTTGCCCTTGATGAATCATCCAAAGGCTAAAAACAATTGAGGTGATGTGAAGAGATGCAATTGAGGTGATGTGGCTTCATGAGAGAAGAGAGAATGGCATTAACTTTATAGAAAATAGGGATTAGAATATGTCTCATCCACCTAAAAGGTGTTATATTTTAGGACGAAGGGAGTACTTACTGCCCATTGTTGTCAATATCATGTACTCCTATCTCATAGGTTGTGTTTAGTTTATGAAATTAGGGAGAAGTTTGGAGAAAGTTGATAGTTTGGAAAAAAGTTAGGAGTTTATGTGTGTAGGAAAGTTTTGGATGTGATGTGATGTGATGGAAAGTTGGGAGTTGGAGAGAAGTTTGGTGTGAACTAAACTGAGCAGAAAAATTGAGAAATTTCATCACCATGGGCGGCATGCAGAGAAAATGGTATAGCCTACCATGTGAGGTGGTGGGTGGCCATCCTTTGACAATGGAGGAGATCAGGAGATCATGGAAAATGATCTCTTAAACTATTGTTGCTTAAACTATGACAAATTTCATCACCATGCTTAGGCTATTCCTGCTTGCACAGTTGCACCAATTAGTAATCCTGCTTGCATGTTATTATAATAGTTATGAACATATTTAAATTACGCTACTGTTGCTGTTGCTTGCACAGTTGCACCAATTAGTATCACTGCTTGCATGTCATTATAATAGTTATGAACATATTTAGAAACATAATAGGATAATGAATATATGATACTCGCTTCGTCCTATAATATAATAATTTAGTATTAGATAAGACGCATCCTAATAATGCGAATTTAAACAGTCCCCTAGTACTACGAATCTAGATAAGAGGTTTGTCTAGATTCATGTATAGTACTAGAGTATTTCTCATATATTGCTAGATCCTTATATTGTATAATGGAGGGAGTATATCACTTCATAAATATACCAGTTTAAATTTAAATTCTATAACTTGCAACAAATACGTAGCACTGCACAATGCTATGGATAACCTACATTGCACATATTCTACTAGTCTAGCATCGTACGGTCTCACACACTCGCCGCGTGGCCCCAAGCGGTATCGCGTCCTCATCACGCGAAGTTGTACAGTAATGCATGATTTCGCACTTCCATTCTACGACAACAACATACTTCTATGAATCCCTTTTAAACATGTATATTTATGTAAAACCAATAAAAAGAGATATATTTTCACTTTTTTTCCTGCCCGCACACTGCGGCTTCTGTCTTACTCTTTCTGTCCCAAAATATAAAGGATTTTGGAGGGATTTGACATATCCTAATACGACGAATCTAGACTGGTATTAAAGTTTAGATTCAAAGTATTAGGATATATTATATGCTTCTGAAATTTCTTATATTATGAGACAGATGGAGTACCGTCTATCGTCTGACATCCTCGACCAGGCCATCGGATGACAGGGGGCGGTGCCCATGTGGTCCTTCACCGGAGACTCCCATTTTCTCCCCCGCACACAAGGGCATTCCCGTTAGTTATTAAGCAAAGATTAAAGGTTTATCACATTTTCTCATCCGCAAATTCTTAAAACACCATTAGAATGCAGGATTCAAACACTGAAACATAATAGAAATGTACCAATAAAATGTCATGCGTGTTGAATTCGGAGTATTACAGAAACCAAACCATAGAAAAGTTTCCAAACTAATGTTTGGATGATACATTAGAAAAACAAGCAGGAACTAAGGCATAACCTCGTGCTCTTTTTAATCAAAACTTTTTTATGGATTGGCTCATTATAAATGGGTGTAACATGCCATGCTCTTACGTTTTAAAGGATTAGGCCCATATAAATAGAGATGAGTTCAATATGGACAAAACATTGGATCTGCTTATGTATACTTAACGCTTGAGAGCGTGTTGCACGTGGTGGGAGGAAGAGACACGGAAGGATTCCATCAGACCTAGGCCCTGTTTGTTTCAGCTTATAATTATTATAATCTAGATTATTAAACCAGATTGCTATAAGCTGGATTATAATAAGCTGATATAAAATAAGCTGTGAGTTGTTTGTTTGTCTGGATTATTGGAGGCATGGATTATTGGGTTTGAAAGTCTAAAGTCTATAATGCCCTCAGCTATCTGTTCGGTTGATGGCATAGGTGGGTAATTTTTCTCAAGTATGTAGGGGCAGTGGGTTTTTAGCCACTCAATAATCTGAAAAAAGCTCTTTTAGAGCAGCTTATTAGATTATAATAATCTGACTTATAGATTATAATAATCTGCTATAATAATCTACTTGTTTGTTTCAGCTTACTCCTAATAAGCTAGATTATAATAATTTTAAGCTAAATCAAACAGGGCCTTAATTTATCCCTATAGTGGACATTGAAGGATTTCATAGGAATTTATCCCTATATATATACAGGAGGGGAAACGGAAGGCAGTAGAGAAATTGCAAAATAATATATAGGGATCAATCCTTTGGTATCCTTTATGAAAAGGATTTCATTGGATTTTTTTTCTTACTTAACAAATCCCACCAAATATTCTTCCCTTTTTCTTCGTTTCAAAGGAAACCTGGGATTATAAGTAGGCAGCGGATTTAATAAGGAAACCTTGGATTATAAGTAGGCAGCGGATTTAATAACGTGCAATTTAAATCAGTGGTAAATTTATAATTGTATGTGTTTTGGATATAGATAGCCATATGGCCCGAGGCCCGTGGCCCGGCCCAAGGCACGCCATTTTGGCCTGGCCCAAGCACGGCACGGCCCAACTCGGGGTCGTGCCCGTGCCGCACCCTCGGCACGGTGGGCTGGCCCGGCACGGCATGACCGAATTAAAAAAGTAGAGGGACGTAAAATAGACTTAATGAACCATATCAGATAGGGCCCAAAGAGAAGAGGAATACAAGATAGACTTATTTCCAGCCATATGGACCCAGCCCACAGAGTTGAGGGAAGAAAAATAGACTTATTCTGTGGAAAACCACGATGGACCGTCGTGCCTTTGGGCTGGCACGCCACGGCCCTGATCACTAACCTCGGCCCAGGCACAGCTGGGCCTGGGCCGTGCCGCCCGTTTGGCCATCTATAGTTTTAGTTTTGGATACTGGAATATTGACACCACTACTATTTAACCCCATCATTGTTCTCTTATATTTCATCTTTTAGCTCTTTTAATTGTGGATCTCCCTGTGTAAAGTCGGGTAAGCCTCCTCGGATGCCCTTTATCATATCAAATCATTCATTCACGATTGTACGTTACTCGTTTGTTTTTCAAAGACCCCGTACGTAAAGCGGACTGCTGAGCGGCAAACATGGAGGCCACCGCCCGCAGGGTGGATCAAGTGGTTCAAAGCTAGGGCGGCCGGCGTAGCTAGATGGCATTCCCATGGCCTGGATGCTCTCATCGATGACATGATGGAGGCCCTTGCTTGCCGGGATGGGATGTACAACTTGCCGGCCGAGAGAAAGTAAGTTAATTTCCCGAGAGAAGTACAACTTTGGAAGCAGGGTGGCATCCAAAGATGGCATATATACTGCGCCGATTACCAGAGATGCCATACAGCTTAGCTCCGGTTTTCATGGTTTTACTTTACTCTATACCCACCGATCTTGTAATCGTGTAGCTCATGCCTTAGCGAAGCTGATGACAGGCTGGGTGAGTGGCATTCAGTCCCAGCTTGTATCGAGCACCTAGTGACTGAAGGTTGTAATTCTGCAGTTTCTTGATGAATGAAATGAGCTCTGAATAACAACAACAACAACAACAACAACATAATAATAATAATAATAATAATAATAATAATAATAATAATAATAATAATAATAATAATAATAATAATAATAATAATAATAATAATAATAATAAAAATAATAATAATAATAATAATAATAATAATAATAATAATAATAATAAATAATAATAATAATAATAATGATTTTTCCTCTTCAAGCGTCCTCTCATTCGCTTTATTGCATTTTATCTAGATATAAAAAAATATTTTAAATAATATGAGATATATCAGTTCACAAATATGCGTGGTTAAATTGGATTTTTACAAGCTGTAACAAAACAATGAATTAAACTCTGACTAGTATCCGTGTTCATGGTTATATTTGTTAAAGACAAATTTAAAGTTGTGTATTCGCGGAGTTATATGCCATATGTTTAAAAATTATAAATACTAGTAGGGTGTCCGTGCATTGCAACAGGGAAAATCACACCAAGTGAAATGATGTTAAATAATCATTGGGTGTAAATCGGATGTAACAAAAACATTAATATAGAACTAATGATAAGTATGTCACATATTTATAATTTTCACATCTTTATAGTATTCACATGCTAGTACCACATATAACAAAATTAATGAATGGAACGGCACATTAAGGACCACAAATTAGAAAGTTTGTCTATAGTTTCATCTACTTCTCATTCCTAATGCTTATAGACAATTGCTAATCATATATTTAAAAAACTAAATGGTACCTAATCCTTTTGGAAAGGAATGGATCTGCATTTGCATGCTGAGAAGCAATGGTTAAAGTTGTTTACAAAATTCTACACAATGGTTCTCATTCTATAGCAAAACAAATAACAGAACGGTTCCCATGGAAGTCAGGGTTATTGCGGAAGAAGTTTGGTGCTTGACAATCGCCTCAACACCCTCATTTCCTTCTAAAGTATACTATTGCTCACTTTGGAACAACAATGAACCAATAGCAGCTATGCACAGGGAGCACCCGATCAGACCTTGCTCCTACTGTTGCTAGTGGTAATACTCCAGAAGCTTCAAACTGCTAGCCAAACAATTGTAAACAAGCTTGCAGTCAGGATTGGATTTTACAACTTGGAGCTTGCAAACGAAAGGTGCAGACAATATTAAGAAATATGGATTATTATCAAATGTGCAACATTTGATAACAAAAAAAAGCTTAGGTTTCCAGCCTCGTTATCAAATGAGCAATATTAAGAAATGTATTTTGTTCGCGGAGAGCCTGTTTTAATCTATTTTCATGCAAGCATTACTGGGAGTTTTTGTCCTTCGACATTTTGCAATGCTTTTGGATTGGCTTCGAATATTATTCTTCGTCCTTAGTATTTTCAGTATTTCCAGTTTGCACAAATTACTGAACAAGTGCAAAATATTTTTTCATATCATTCACACAAGGAAAACAGGGAAAATAGTTTGTTTACCTTCGATTCTGTTGAGGATCTGAAGACGTCAACCAGAAACAACAGGATACGGGCACCGAATTTCTGCTACTTACCTTCATGAAAGTACCTACGTAGTGAAAAATCGCAAATCAGGCTTACATGATAAAGATTCCATTTTTTCGCCAGTTGATTCCAGATAATAACATATAAGCTATAACATGAGTGAGTTTCACACTATTCATCATATTGCAGTATATTTATTAAGATTTCTTGTTGATCCTTTTAATATAGCTTAATTCATCAATCATTCATAGTCAAATAGTGTCTTATCACACAATCTTGACATTATTCGCTTCTTTTGAAAAGAAATTTTGGTTTGACAAACTTAAATACTGTCATGTCAAATTCCCACAACCTTAATTGGATGCTCTCGTCAATGACCTTGACCTCAAGACCCTGAATTTCCATAGAACAGATCAATATGAACCCTTACTATTGAGAAACCACATGCTTTTTAGAGAGTGAAGCATACCTCTCCCTGTCATGCTTTCTTCTAACCTCAGCAGCAGTTAAGTTTGTTACATTGGCCAGTGTGCCTCTTCCTATAACATGTGGCCGGGAAAACTCAAATCAAACCATTATGTGATCAATAACTTGGTGTGCCTCTTCCTATTAATTATAGATAGGCAGTGAAGATATAACTTACGAAAGAATAGACTTGATTGTCTTGACAAATCTGGCATGGAGTTCCCATAATTTTTCATTGTATTAAGATGACGCCTCCTATTTGTGCAGGGTTCTACCAAGGTTTAAGTCACCAACTGAAATAGCATAGAGCATGCAAGTCAGAAACTGAAATAACATGGTTTAGAGGGAGGATCCAGTCTGTACTGTATGCTCAGGTCACAGCCACCTCCAGAATAATTTCCAGGACTACAAGGGCCAATGTCCTGAAAGCGACAATGTGTTGATCCAAAGTTAGTTGATCAGTTAAGGAAGATAATTGGGTCTTGCTGTTTGTGTTACTATCGAATGTGATGAAGAAACATAATGAATGGAGATGGATGAATTTGTGAGAAGAAAAAAAATCTTCAGTACGCTAATAAGTAAATAGGAGATCATTTTATCCAAGGACACAAAGATATAATACATCCGAACAGAACCTCAAAAATACCACTGATAAGTATATTAAGGAATGCACAAATCATATTCCTTCTCACACTGGCATGAAAAAGAGCAAATTTAACAAACTGAAATTTAAAACTCAAATAAGATTTAACTAATCTTATTTCGAAGCTCTTTATGGATGGAGCAAATCAGTAGTCAAATATTGCACTAACCAATCACAAAACCATAAGCACACATTGCAACTACATAAATAGATTCATCCTAAAAGATATGACTCAAATTTCACACTCAAATCTTTATTATTTGAGGATTTATGAACAGAGGACATCACCTTAACATATAGTCTCTGCTTTGCTGCTCCATGACCAGCATAGTGGCAATGGCTCACTCATCACAATGTTGCGTAGTGCCCTAAACCACCAGACACTTAGTTTATCAGCATGCTACGCAGAAACAAGTTGAGTAAAATATAGCCCGCTTCTACAAATCATCCCAGACAATCATGTTAAGCTGGCAAACATCCATAGTGCACTACATATACAAGTTCCTCCATAGAGAACTACCTGAATCATGTATGCGTAGTAAACATCCTGGTAAACTCTTCCTAGACAAAACATGGCATATCACCAGGCTATATTAGCAAGGATTAACACCTAAGTGGTTTCCCTGATCATCACGACTGTAACGACTATATAATAACACAAATAAAAAAACAATATCAGCTTCGTCTGTCTTATGCTTGAAAGCTAAAATTAAAATTTCAAAACTTAATTTTGAAGTTGAATTTGTTGTATTTTGTCGTAGTTTATTTTACAGTATGCCCTTTTTAATCGGTAAAGGCACGCATACAAAAAGTTTTTTTTTCAGTTGCTAATCCACGAGATAGATTAAAGATTAATATAAAGAAAAAGAGAGAAAAGATAAAATTATTTAGCACTAAAATATCACCACATTCTTCGTAAACCATCTAATTCCAGATTACTCCATATTCTAGTATCATGGAAATGTAATGCATATTTTCCTGTACTCATACGAAATATGCAAACACGCTCAAATCTAACTTGTCAAAGCTTGGAAGGCTCAATCCAAGAGAGCTATGATTTTCAATTAGTCACAGGAACTCCAGTATCCAACTTTAAAAAAAAACAGTATACAGTATCTGCACAATAGCTTCATGCCAACCAAAGTAACTTCAAAATGCAACCCTCTCAATCCAACACCAGTATCTAGTATCTACACAATAGCTTCATGCTGACTGCAGTTACTTCAAAACGTGACCCTCTCATTCTGCAATCCACAATGACTTGATCTTTTGAGCTGCATTTCAAAACCAAAATTAACCAAAGGATCTTAACACCTGAAGAAAAAAAAACTGCAGAAGCGAGGATCACCCAACAACATTCTCAGCTACTTTCCAGTCTTTGAACGTGCATCCCTAGTTTTCCAGCTTTGTGTGTTTTATCCGATAACAATAAATTGATATAGCAAGACCAGCCACGCTATCAATCACCTTTAGAAAAATGATCTATAGAAAAAATATATTTATGTACTGTGTACCTCCATATCAGGAGAATCTTTGATTGGATTTAAAAGAAATAGCAAGTTTTATGTACAGGGGGTTCAGATGTAAACATCTTACAAAATATAATTTTCGATGCAGCCAGTTGCACAAATACTGCTAGAAAATTAATGGCATTCAAGTGAATCACATATTTTAGGGAACAAAGGTGCAAAGCAATCGCAGAATTTCAGTATAATAATATTCAACATAAGATATTATCCTCCAAAGATCAGATCTTATAGGTGATTTATTTCACCGTCTTCAGAAAACACCTAATACATACAAAGCCATACGTGAACTAAACTGTGAAGAAACACTCAGCAGTAAGAATGGAATTTAAGCAAGCATATTGTGGACGGTTAATTAGTCACATAATATACCTTTTCTAATCCGTGAGGACCTCTCTAAACACAATATTTTTTTGTGTATGTTGCAGCCTGTTTAGACAATTCCTTTCCTTTCTTCTCATTGTCCTTCACGCCAGTACGCTTAGACTTTTTATTTTGTTTCTTGTCTTCTACCGGCATCGATAGTATTTTTATGTTTGTTCTAGAGGTTGCTCTAGACAGCGCGACGTATAGTTGACCATGAGAGAAGACAGGCTGTGGTAAGTAGACGCCTGCATTTGGAATGGTTTGACCCTGCGCCTTATTGATGGTCAATGCAAAGCTCAATCTAACCGGAAATTGCTTCCTCTTGAAGCGAAACGGAAACATCTCATCATCAGAAGGACATAGAGGTATCCGAGGAAGGAAAACTCTCTTTCCAGCATGCTGCCCTACAACAATCTCCGCGTCAATAGCATTTTTTCCGAACTGACGAACCACCAGCCTTGTCCCATTGCAAAGCCCGTTGGCTGGGTCAATGTTCCTCAAAAGCATGATGGGGCAGTTTATCTTCAGCTTAAGCACATGCGGAGGTAGCCCATTTGGAGTTAGAGAGTTCAAGAATTCTGGCGGGTAATAGTTATGAGGGTCATCCTCTACTCAATCAAAACTATGATATGTCATCACATCCCCTCTAAACCGCTCAATCATCTTCATGTTTATTCGATCGACGAACTCATTCCGAGTGGACAATATGGCCCTACATGTGATGTAGTTTGGGTCCGTCAGGTTATCGTTTAGGTTGGGGAACACGGTATCGATGAGCCTTTTGAGGTCTGTTTCATTCCCTTTGCACGACACGCAAATATCCGAAGGAAGGCCTATGAGTCCTTCCTTGTTCACCTCCTTGGTTCCATTCCCAACTCGAAGGAGGTAGTCCGCAAACCACGTGTCGCTCTACGCCCTCATATTGCGAACAAGCTTCAATTGAACCATACAATCCCAAAGATAGGACCTGCGTAGAGTGGCATCTGTTATCTGAGACCTAGTGCCCTTCCTAATGACCGGGAGCACCTGCCTGAAATCCCCTCCAAACACAATCGTCTTCCCTCCAAACGGAGAATGCGGGCAACCCATTATATCTCTCATGCTCATATTGAGGGCCTCAACCGCTTGCCTCTTTGTCATGGAGGTCTCATCCCATATTATAAGCGACGCCATCTGGAGAAGCTTCGCCGTCCCACTTTGTTTGGTGAAGCTGCAATAAGACCCTTCCTCAATGTTGAGGGGGATCTTGAACCGCGAATGTGCGGTCCGGCCTCCAGGCATTATAGAAGCTGCAACACCCGACGTCGCGGTTGCCACCGCTATATCTCCTTTGCCGCGAACCGTAGCTAGCAGCGCCCTATACAGGAAAGTCTTCCTCGTGCCTCCTGGGCCATCTACGAAGAAAACACCCCCCTGAGCACTGCCAACTGCATTCATGATTTTGTTGAATGCAGACCTTTGCTCATCATTGAGCTGGTCTGAGAGGTTCATATCGTCCGTCTCCACACCAATGGATGACTCCTCAATAATCTCTCTGGGATCTCCTCTGGTACTATCATGTGATTCGTCAATTTCAGGGAGCGGAAACGATGTGATTTCCTTTCCCATTGATTGTAGCATGCCTCGGATATCTATCAGCACCATCTGTTGGACAACATGAGGGCATGTGTTGTTACGCTTGTAGTCATCAGACATGGCATCTAGATGTTTGTCCCAAAGACCACGGACATCGCTAGGTTCGCAATACACCAATATGGTAGCGAATAACCTGCGTAGCGACAGTGGCATCTGGAAGACCCCGGCCTCCGTAAGGCACTCGTCGAGGGTGTTGTCTGCCTCTATAAGACCCCTTCTTTCAGCTGCAGCACGGAACGAAGGCATGACCACGCCATCAACAATACGTAGGTCTTCGAATGAGGTGGAGCCTGCCACATGGTTTAGCAGCACCCGAAAATAGTAACGCTCCCCCTCTGCCGGGTGGGCACACACAATTCTCCCGACCTGGCCTCCTTTCTCTCTTTTTTTCCAGTATTTACCTGGCGTCTGCCAAGTAAACCACATTGGGAAATCCCTATAAAGGATATCTCGAGCCCAGACATGCTGCCTGTTTGCCTCGAAATACGCTGTAAGCATCGACCTGCCTGCGTCTTCCTTATCAAGAACATCACGGAGATCCTTGTCTGCATCGGAAGCCAACATGTGCATGTTTGGCAGATGAAGTTGCAACTGCCTCACAGACGGCGAGATGTGGCATATGTCAAACCCATATATACGCCACAAGGCTTCTGGAGGGGTCACCCACCTCGCATCCCTGTAGCGCTGAATCTCATCGATTTCGCCGTTGTTATCTGCCTCGTTTATGGATATCGAGGCCCTCTCGTGTCCCTTGTATAGGTATTTAAAGAGGTACTTTATTGCCTTGATACTTGAACAAACCTCGACATTCATGTAACAGTTGTACATCCTTAGAAGATATGGATTGTACGGGACAACCCACCTATTATCGAGAGGGTGGCCTCTAACCATCCTACTCTTGCCGTCATTACGTCTCCTATACAACGGGTATGAATCCTTGCCTTGCGAGGTTGTAGGGTTGAACTCTCGTGGGTAGTTGTTCCTACACTTTCCATCTCGCATGCATTGGCATTTACCATTGAGTGGACCACAAGGGCCATGCATCATATGCTTAACAACCATATCGTACAGCTCTCTATACTTTTTCTTATCGGGAAGCTCAGCCGAGATGATGCAGTCATATTGGTCCGCAGATGTTAGCTTGTATCGACTACTCATGATCAACAAGAAGTGTGCATGCGGCAGACCCCTCTTCTGGAACTCAACATAAACATGTGCAATAACCTTGCCAAGAATGTGTTTCTCGAACAACTGCTTCTTTAGGTCCTCTAACTTGGCTCGAAAGACACAGACCACAAGATCAGGACGATCTTGTGGTGTCTGGCCAGGCTCAAGCTCACGAGTAATTTCATCCCACTTTGGGTTGCTTGTCATTGTAAGGAATACATCTGGCTTCCCATACTTCTGTACTAAGGCCATGGCATCCATGTAGCGGCGCTTCATATTTCGGCCACCACCTACGAACGACGCTGGCAACACAGTCCGTTTGCCGACCGCGCTTGCTCGACTCTCCCCAGCCTGGATGCTGTCCATTAACCCTTGATATAGGTCGGCCCTTATCTCCTTCTGGTTGTTCCTCACATAGTCCAGACGGGAGCTCTCAACCTTGATGTACATGTCAACAGCGAACTGCTGGAACAGGCGTCCCCCGTGAAGTATAGGATTGAAAATCCCACGACGCATCTGGAATTTGTAGCAGTAGTAGTCCCTTACAGAAACTCGTATCCCGCTGTTACAATCTGCACGTGAGAAACGTCTGGGTTAGTGCAGTCATGTAACGGACAATTATCAATTGTTTTAGTCAACACAGTACGAAGATAAACTTACTAGGATCATCGCCATGACGCGTGTTTGCAGCCTCCATGGTTATTTTGTCCTTTGGAAGACCTTGATGCCAACCACTCTCTCCTCTAGGGAAGAACAAAGGATACGAGAGTGGATCGTAACATCCGTAGAAAGGTTGGATGCATTTACGGGTACGGTCGTTACCGTATATTGTCACGCTAGGCTCAAACTTCCTTCTCTCGTTTCCTTCAACCCAGACAGCAGCGACCTCAGTTGTCACCGGCACATTGTAACGCCTTTGGTCCAACCTATGATCTAGATTTAGTGTCACGCGGTAGTTCGCGAGGTCATCAGCCTGCCCCAGACTTCTAAATGTCTCCGAGTACGGGTTGTTCCAAAGGACGTCTGAAACAGTCCTGATCACATCCTGGTCAAGGCTCGGAGAACGACGGAATCTGTGACTCAAGGTTGGATCGTCATCGTAGAAATACAACTCGAGATGCTCTGGACTAGACTCTCTAGGACCGAAAGAATGTATGTTATGATAGATCTGAACATGGGCCCGAAATGTGTACACACCCGAGCTCATGTTTGCAAAGGCCTTGTCAAGGCTTACACCAAGGGTAGTGAACGAGAAGTGACCGTTGAAATATCTAATGTTATCCCGGAAATGCTTGGCATCTGGATCCGAGCTTGTCTAGAGCCTCATCAGTTCAGGGGGTGTCTCGTTTTCTACAAGCTTTATCTTGCCATCCCGACAACAGAAGCCCGACGGTTCGTACTGGAACCTCTTGGCGCCACAATGTTTACAGTCAGGCTCAGGCTTCAGAACATTTGTGCTTTGTGGGATGTTGCTATACACACAGTCAAATGGATCAGGAATCGAAGAGGTCGGTGCTTGCGTGTCGTCGTCATCGGATTGTACCATATCGTCATCCTCATCATCGCCTGGGATTGTTTAGTGGGAAGTAGTTTAGTTTCAAATATCTACTGAAGTGAAAGAGAGTTTCAGGTATAACGACGATGGTACCTAGCCTAGCAAACAAGTAGTATTCATCGTCGGTGTCATCATCCATGAAGGAATCCATATCATCTATAGTGGAATGAAAAGTTAGTATGCGGAAGGTTACAAATTGCAAGTATGAACGATAACATATATATATGATACCATCCTCGAAGGTGCTCGATCGTGCAAGATGATCTGCAGCATGCTCAGCTTGCAGGTTCGATGTAGCTGGCACATCACCGGTTGTTTCCAAGCAAGGCGTTGGATCTAGCAACGACGGGCTGCTACCCTCAGGGCACTCCAATGCAATTGATTCAGCACATGGTTTGTCACGCCTAGCTGCATAGAGTGCATTACGTCGTGCCAAAAGAGCAGACCTTTCCCCTGGAGTAACACTTTGTCGTCTTGACCTAAGGCGGGCATTCATATCATGTATTTCCACATCTGGCATATTTTGCCTTGCTACCCTACGTCGGGCGTTCATATCTAATCTTTGTTCTTTTGTTAGTGATTGATGTCGTGATCTCTGCCGGTTCACCTTAGCTTGCTTCTGCTCCGTTGTAAGAGTCGCAGGCTTGTCGCTACATTGAGGTAGCTTTGACTGTAGATGGTCTTTTGTAATACTGGATGGCGCACACACCACTTCATTATCTATTGATGTGCCAACATAATAAGAAGATCTATGTAATTGTTTGCTCGCCATAATCAATAACAATCTTAATACACATCTAATCTGTTCGCAAAGAGGTTTTTTGTTGACAATTTGGTAGTAACAAACATATTATGAAGAAATATTAGTATTACCTAGAGAGATGTCGTCATTCTGATCATTGCCTTCAAATATACCACATTCATGCATTGGGCTATGTGTATTTTGGTTTCCACTTGTTAGGATTGGATCATAATGAGTTTCACTTCCTGTTGTAACATACAGTAATATATATATATATATATATATATATATATATATATATATATATATATATATATTTGGGTTGTTTGAATTACGCAGCTCAAAGGTACTTCATTGGGACCATAGTGAGCTACATTGTTGATGATTGTAAATGGGAGACGTCTAGGTGTGATGTTGAGATGGGAAGCTTCACTTTCTATTAAAACATAGAACCATCACGTTATCAGACTGTACACAACAATAATGGCATTGCATTCCGCCCTCTTATAGCATGCGGAATGTAATAATATGTTATTCTTACCTTGATGCAGTGTGGGAGAATCATTCACTTCCATTTGGCACGTCGTTATATCAGCAGCGCTTATATTTGTAATATCGCCAAGTGGGGCTGTTCCGACGCCGCGAAATTAGAAGATTGTTTGGCATAATTGGCAGAATATCTTTTCATTAGTACCGATACATATTACAGCAAAGAATAGAGAAATATATGAGGCGACGGAGGATCCTCTGGGTATTAGAGTACATGAAGATGGAGATTATAATTGTATCACCTTCTGCTTTCATGCCTTGTTTCCCTATTCTCACTTTGTTTCTGCAGTCATCCTATAGTTATATCTATGCATGCTAATATATGCTACCAAATGTGCACGAAGCCACAAAATATACTGAAGGCAGTTGTTTACCTCTTAACATGGGGCCATATATTTTTTAGTAACATGAAATGCAAACAATAATCTGATGCGAACATCCATAACACTAAAATTGCATCATATTGTTTTCCTTTTTGTGTTTTTTGGTGGCTGGTACCATGGAGCATGCAAAATATCATTTGTTTGTCAGTTTTTATAAATTCTATTTTTTTTCTGTGGTATACTTTCTAACAAGAAGAAAGGCAGTGAGGGAGCAATGGGTGAGGAGAGCATCATAGAGTAGAGACCGAGGATACATGGAGTTGAGCAAGAAGGCTAATAGTTTTTCTTTTTTTCTAAGGTGGAATGCCATGTGGGCTAGCTCTGTCCAGCATGCGTGATTGTTATCATTTGATGAGGCATTTAACACACTTATCCCACACACTTGCAGTAAGTATTTTTTTCTGCCTTAAATGGTTGCTTGATTAAATTTATGGTTATGCATTGCATTGTCTGGCATTGGAAGTGTGTGAAAGCTAAAGGAAATAAGCATGCACCCCTTCAAAAATAAGATGCAATAGCTGTTGGGTTCTTCATTCATATTCGGTGAAGAGATGCAAATCAATAGAATAGATGGCTTTTTTGTGGATATCTTTGGTCACTCGCTATGTGGGTTAATCAATAGAATAGATGGCCCAAGATGAGTTGAGTTGGCTTGTAGTTACCTTTCACAGCAGCACCAGATTGATTTCCTCCTTGGCATTCCTCCTTCTTTTGGCGCCTCTTCTCACGGGCCTTTTTATTCCTCGCCTCCTTCTCGTCCACACTCAACAAAGCGTACCTCTCTCTAGCACGTTTCCTTCTTAATTCAGCAGCACTGAGATTAGTAATGTCTGAAAGAACTCCAAGGGGAGGATCACCGGCTGAACCAAGAATGGAAAAAATATATGAATGGAACAAATAAGAACATAGGGCAAAGGTTGAGCTATTGACCTATTATTATATTTTTTGAAAAACTCACCTGATCCTGTCAACGATGTCGGTCGAGAGGCCCCAAAGTTGCTATCCATTGGAACCCTGAAATGCACAAGTCAAAATTTATTAGAGTTCAATCCAGTACAAACCATCAGGCAGAATCCCAGTGGTGCTGATGGTAGTATTATAAAAACGTTGAAAATTGGCAACACACAGTAAAGGAAATTAAGCGAATTAATTGGATATACCTTCAATGCAGGGAAGGAGGTTATGTGGGTGGGAAGCAACTGTTCGAACTGATATGGTAATGAAGGATCGCATATATATATATTATATGTCAGTACATTCATTTATACGCCTACCGAAATCATCCGTCAAAAGTATATACCAATAATATATACACAAGAATGATTGCAACGCTGCCCTCCTCCAATCATCATGTCATTAGCAAAACAGTGAGGTGGGTTGGAGAAAAAAAGGAAGTTCTGCATTTGTAAACTAATGATTTTTCAACCTTCATCTTTCATCTAAAAATATTGTTGTATTCCTAAGCACTCAAGCATGCTACTCTTGACACCATAGTTTTTCAATATAATTAACCTGAACTGAGAGTCATCATGATAAATATAGAACAACCCGCGTAAAAAGCATGAATCGTTGTTTGTTCTATAGCTCATGTGTCAGCTGATTGAAAGGTTTGGAAGTGAGGCAGGCACATGGTAACCGAGGTATTATTTCATATTCAACCTATGTACATGAAGAATTATAAAAGAAACCATACATGTTGCAACTGATCTGTACAATATTCAAGTGCATGTTCATTTGGTGCTCATTTCCCCAAAGCAGATTGAGTCCATGGATGGAGCTTCTTACTGGACATTTCATCGAACATGCGGCGGCCATATTGTCGGGCGACATGGTGGGGCAGGAGGGGATAGGAGGGGATACATACCTTCAGATGACGGCGTCTGTGACCACCTTGAGCGGTCGAGGGCGTCGAGGGGCGAGGAGGCGGCGCAGGTCGAGGGCGGTGGGGAGGCGAGGGGCGGCGGCGCGCAGTGGGGACGGCGGCGGCACGGGTGGAGAGGCGAGGGTCGCCGTCGCGGTGTGGGGACGGCTTCTGGTGGAGGTGGAGGGGCGGCGCGGCCGGCGCCTCTCCGGCTAGGGGTGGAGGCGTGGTGGGAAGGCGATGGGCGGCGGCGCGCAGTGGGGACGGCGGCGACGCGGGTGGAGAGGAGAGGGGCGCTGGCGCAGTGTGGAGACGGCTGCTGGTGGAGGGGCGGCGCGGAGGAGAGGCGAGGGGAGGGTGCGGGGCGGCGATGGAGGCGCGCGGAGGAGGGGGCGCGGGTTGCGGGGCGACATGGCTTTTTACGCTTTTTTGTTCCGCATCGCGTGTACCTCTTTTAAATTTTCGTCGCTCCAAACTAGTCTACGTTACTACGTTGGATCGCATGTCTACTTTGGCTTCACCATCACTAATCCAGATTTTTTAAGTAGTAGAGATTCAGTGCCATGAAAAAAATACATTCCATCTAGCAAGCAATATTAAGGCCTTGTTTAGTTGGGAAACAAATTAGGTTTGGTTGTCACATCGGATATACAAGCACACATTTGAAGTATTAAATGTACTCTAATAAAAAAACAAATTACAGATTCCGCTTAGAAACTGTGAGATAAATTTATTAAGCCTAATTAATCCGTCATTAGAGTTTATTGTAGCACCACATTGTCAAATCATGGCGCAAGTAGGCTTAAAAGATTCGTCTCGCAATTTACACGTAAACTGTGTAATTGGTTTTTTTCCACATTTAATACTCCATGCATGTGTCCAAACATTCGATACGATAGGTGAAAAGGTTTTGTTTTGGGAACTAAACAAGGCCTAAGAGCATCTCCAACAGCCTCTCCAAATCGAACTCTCCAAACACCCATATAGCCAACTCTCTATCTGATTTAGCTAGTCAAACTATATACTTACTCCAACAGAATCTTTATTAATCCTCTCCAAAATAAAATCGGACCCACATGTGAGTCTCTCTCTCCTCTTCTTCCTCTCTCCCCCCTTCTTTCTCTTTCCTTCTTTTCCCCCTTCCTTCCCGTCGAGGCGGCCGACGCATGGCGCGGTGGTGCGGTGGCGCGGGGAGGCGGGAGGCGGTGACGGCGACAACGGTTTGGGGGGCGCGGCGGTGGAGCTCAGGGCGGGGATGGCGATGGTGGCAGCGGCTTGCGACGACGACCTCGACGACGACCCCGACGATGACCTCGACAACGACGACAACGCCCCCGACGACCTCGCGAGGAGTACAGTTGCTGCGGGCCACCGTTGGCGAGACGTTTTGACTGGCCAAATCTAGCTAGCCAGCCAACGATTTTGGTCTGCTGGATGGCTTGGCCATCCGGTTAGCCAATCTGTTGGACCTCCTTTTTTGGTTGAATAACCAAAATTTGGCTTGGAGAGGCTGATAGAGAGGTTGTTAGAGATGCTCTAACATCTGAGAGCTCGACATGCATTTATATCATGTCACCAGCCAAAGCAATCACAGATTCATACCTTGATATAAACTCCTAAGCTACTACGTACCATTAGTCCAACACGTACGTACCACTGAGCTCGAGAGCTAGTCGAAATGGAAGGCGGCGTCCACATCATGTCGCGGCGCATGGTCCGACCGGCGGCGGAGCACGCTGGCGAGCTGCCGGACCACGAGACGGTGCACCACCTCACGCCATTGGATCTCCAGATGATCACCGTCGACTACGTCCAGAAGGGCGTCGTCCTGCCCAAGCCTCCCGGCGGAGTTGAGCACGTCGTCGAACACCTTGTCTCGTCGTTCGCTCGCGCACTGGCCCGCTTCTACCCGCTGGCCGGCCGCCTCGCCATCGCCGAGACGGCGTCGCCTGGTGGTGTTCCGACCATCTCCATCTCGCTCCGCTGCAACGGCGAGGGGGCGGAGTTCGTCCACGCCGTGGCGCCCGGCGTCACCGTCGCCGACATCGCCGACTCGCTCTACGTCCCAAGGGTGGTGTGGTCCTTCTTCCCGCTCAACGGCATGCTTGGCACGGACGCCGCCGTGGAGTCCCGCCCTGTCCTGGCGGCGCAGGTCACCGAGCTCGCCGACGGCATGTTCGTCGCCATGTCGCTCAACCACGGCGTCGCCGACGGGTTCACCTTCTGGCACTTGTTCCGCACCTGGTCGGAGATCAGCCGCCGCAGCGATGACAGCGCCGACCTCGAGCTCTCCACGCCGCCGCCGGTGTTCGACAGATGGTTCGTGGACGGCATCCCAATGCCGATCCCTCTACCCTTCGCCAAGCTGGAGGACATGGTCCGGCGGCCTGTGTACACGCCGGTGGAGGAGTGCTTCCTCCATTTCTCGGCGGAGAGCGTGAGGACGCTGAAGGAGAAGGCGAACGCCGAGATGGCCGCCGCCGCCGCCACGGCCACCATATCCTCGCTCCAGTCGGTGCTCGCGCACACCTGGCGAGCTGTGTGCCGAGCCCGCCGCCTCGCGCCGGAGATGGAGACGAGCTATGGCCTTTCCGTGGGATTGCGAGCACGGGTCAAGGAGGTGCCACAAGAGTACATGGGCAACACGGTGGTGGGCGCCGTCGCGAAGGCCACCGCCGGCGAGCTCCTCGACAAAGGGCTGGGCTGGGCGGCGTGGCTGCTGAACCGCGCCGTGGCGGCGTCGGGCGACGAGGCGAGCGTGAGGCGCATGGTGGCGGCGTGGCCGGAGAAGCCGAGCTTCATGATGGTGGCGGACCTGCAGAACGCCGGCGTGATGGTGATCTCAGGCTCGCCGCGGTTCGACGTGTTGGGCAACGACTTCGGGTGGGGGAGGCCGGTGGGCGTCCGGAGCGGCGCCGGGAACAAGGTGGACGGGAAGATGACGGTGTACGAGGGGCGCGGCGGCGGGAGCATGGCGGTGGAGATTTGCCTGGCACCGGAGGCGCTCGCGAGGCTAGTCGCCGACGAGGAGTTCATGAGCGCGGTGACTGCGCCGCCGCCGACACATCACTGACGTCAGTGGCTGAACGGCGACACATGGTTAATTCTAGTACGAATCTAGACAAAGGCAAAACAAATCTAGTACGGGATGTCCACTGTCCTATCTAGATTCGTAGTTTTGTAATGTCGCATTTTATATTAGATTTGTTTTTATGAGAGGAAGAGAGAACTATGTATTTTATTTACTAGGAATAAGTCTACTCCATCCCTGAAGTATTAGGGTTGGTCTACTTCATCAGCTGAATTATTAGAGTTCATCAAACTTAGTATTGTGAGAGTACCAATCAATTTTAAAATTATTATTTACCATTTTAAAGCATGTTAAATATGCAACTGAAGGTTGCAACAAGTAAAAATCCCTCATTTTGATGTCTACCACCCATCCCATGAAAATTCCTCATTTCCTAACTGGATTGGTCTTTTTTGGGATGGAGTAGTATTTACGAGTACCATTAAAAATATCTTTTGTGGGTTCGGAGAAGAAAATTCCGAACCACTATGGGTACATTTTAATCAGGAAAAATTTACGAATATACTTTTTTTTTAATAATTTACGTTTATATGCTTGTATAGGAAGGATTTGCATAAATATACTCAGATCCCGCAGCTCCAAAACGCGAGACTAAGGGTCCGCGGGACGGTCGAGCAGCACAGCGACGGTCCCACGGCTCCAAAATGCAGCACCAAAGTAGCCATCGATTTATCACTGGGCGGCACTGTTTTTGGCACTGTTCAGGTCTATCACAAATATTGTCAAAATAATTAACAAAATATTGTCAATCACATATTTTTATCTAGATAGTGTGATTGACAACTCACACTAAAGGCATCGAATCATCTCCATCTTTCTTCTTCTTCACCCACTGCAACTACAGTCATTTTGCTAGTGTAAACAAAAATATAAAGGGAATAGCATATCTAGGTGAATTAAAAAAATACATACTTATTACATTAAAACTGTAGATTACGGTCTTACAAATTTAGACTGAGCTTTAAGTTTAGGTCTATCACAAATAGATAAAAATATGTGATTGACACATATAAAAACCGATGAAACAATCAAGTATTGTTGGCCTAATTTTGTACGTAGATGGGCACACCTCGCTCTTCTAAGTTGGAACGACAGTCTGCCTGTTCCATACATACCTCATCAAATTAACCTGCCATCCCTAACACCAACCCGCAAGCCTCTCTCATCAAATTATCTCTTTGAAAAAACAAACTTCTGACGGCGAATCTAAATAAGTGCATATTCAGATTTATTCCCCGAGATTATCTTTTTTAGAAAAAAGAGTTTGAAGCATCTCAGTGCTTTGATAGCGTCATTCTGAGACTGATTGGGCATTCGGGCCAAGAAGCTATTTAAAAGTCTAGTCAAGAGGCATCCGTATCACCAAGTCTCGGGCCTTGGGTCGCTGCAAACAAATAAGAACATACTACTATGTACCATGTGATAATCCACGCTTCGCTATGGAATTTAAAGATTAATATATGTGAATTATTGTATAATGCATATTGAAATGTTGTGAAATGATGTGGAGAAGATATGTGTCATACTTGTATAAGATTTATAATGTCCTAGAAATTGCTAGTGGATGATGAGATGATATGTTTACACGTTAAATTTTAACTTTTAATACTTGCTAGTGGCTACAAACTATGTAGTTAGATCAGCAGATACCGTCACCAAAGTGTTGACAGATCGTGTCAGCAACGACTATATATGTTTGTCTTTTGCTCCACTATACCAATCTTCTTAATTTTATTTATTGACTGCTGAGTGCAAGTCTTAAGTCTTGCTAACTCACACGCCGTTCGTGTCAATTTTGGGGTTCCATTAGGGGCATTAATTTTAATTTTTTAGGCTCATTAATTGTAGGTTTTCCTTTATCACGCCTTTGGCAACCACATCGGCTAAAATAAAGAGATGATCAAGACAAAACCAAAGAGATAACCAAGACAGGTCAGATGCGAAGTTGCTAGTCTCCCAATGGTGGCTCACATGTACTCCCTCCATCCCTAAATAAACACAGCTATAAGTTTCTGTGTCCAACTTTTATTATTCGTTTTATTTAAAAAAAATAAAAAACATAAGTCATGTATAAAATATTATTCATGTTTTATAATATAATAACAATAAAAATATCAATTATAATTTTTTTAAATAAGACGAACGATCAAAGTTAGATATGAAAACTCATGATTATGTTTATTTTGAGATGAAGATAGTATAATTAAGTCGTAAATGCAACGATCTAAAATACTAGTAAAAGACTGAGAGATGGGAAAGTCTCGTGTTCTGAGCTATATATTTTATACTAGTTCTATACATCTACAAGACGCATCCTGACAGCCAACATAGCGTTTGGTTTGCAATGTTCCAAGTGCGGCTATATCATTATGGTTTTATTCTTTAATCCATTATATTTTAATCCGTGTTTTAATAAAGCATATGTTTTTTTCATCTTGTTTTTAAAATGTAAGGCAAACATAACAATTTCTTGATTGTTTCCCTTGTGTCCCTATTTATTGTATATTCTCCTCCTAAAACACATCTGGCTAACTACTCTTCTCTATTTCCAATGTATTCAAATAGGGACAGTATATTAATTTTAACTCAAACTTTCCCTTGGTTTATATACTCTTCTTAATCCTTTGTGCCCACTCAAAATATGCCTTTTATATAATGAGCAACCACATTTAGTCCGGAAGGTTTAGAAGACCACGTTTGTCAGAGAACCAGATAAACATGTGCATTATTTAGGGTTTGTTTGGATCCCAGACAAACATTGCCACGCCACGGCGTGGTTCGCCACAGACCTGTGGCAGACCTTTTCCCCGCCTCAGAAAACACGGTGTTGTAGCGAAAATACTGTAGCTGTGGTATTCAATGGCTACCAACCAAACATCCCATTAATCATGGTGGTTCCGAATTCGGCACAATCATAAAATTGTATTTTAGAAAGCGAATTATAGTTGTATTTGAAATTTAATTTTGTTTTTAAAATCTAGCTCCACACAAGATATATATTGTGTTGGAAAATTTAGCTGTTGAGGCCTAGCTAGATTCATTTGGCGGCCGGCTTACTTTTACTGTAAGGCTCGGTTTTGATGGAAAAAATATTTGTTTTGGGGTGTCACATTGGATATACGGACATATATTTGAAGTATTAAACATTGTCTAATAACAAAACAAATTACAGATTCTGCCTGTAAACTGCGAGACGAATTTATTAAACCTAATTAATTCGTATTAGCAAATGTTTACTGTAGCACCATATTGTCAAATCATGGCGCAATTAGGTTTAAAAGATTCGTCTTGCAATTTTACACGCAAACTGTGTAATGGGTTTTATTTTATAGACCACATTTAATACTCCATGCATATGTCCAAACATTCGATGTGATGGGTGAAAAGTTTTTATTTTGGGAACTAAACAGGGCCTAAGTTAATCAAGTGCGTGTGTTGACTATGCTAACCATGATAGATTATATGGAACATATAGGGAGAAAAATGTGTTTTACGTCATTGAAAAACCTAGCTAGTTTACTGTATGAACTTGTACTTCATTTTTTACTTTTTATGATTCCCCTAAACTTACGTCGATTGTCATCATAGGTTATACTCTTTTTAATTAGCAAATGAAGATGTTGCTAAGGTGGATTTGTGCCAAACAACTACAAGTCGTTCTCTCTTATCTGGGAGAGGTATACACTTCGTCATAATTAAGATATACATAGCTATAGAAAATAGATATCAAAACTAAACTTACAAATTAGAATAGTATTGAAAGCTTGTTTTTGTAAATTTAGTTGCATTCTATACCTGATTAGCCAGAAGGTATATATCACTATCTATATCTTGTGGACCAGAAAAGTTTAGCTAGCTCATTGCCAATTATAAACTTATTTTCTAATAATCAGTTTAATCGGTTTAATATTTTTCACTCAAATAATGATAATGGGAGGTATACACCTCGGGTGAGAGAACCATGCACGGAACGAGGTTTCCTCCTATCATAAAATTGTTTATCAGTTCAACCTAGGTCTGGATAACGAGCCAGCTCGGCTCGTTAAGGCTCGGCTCTTTAATGTTAACGAGCTAAAAGGCTAGCTCGGCTTGGCTCGCGAGCTGGCTCGTTAAGCTCGTTAGGCTCGCCAACAAGCTATATCTTCTTAATGACTTAATATCATATTAATAATTTTAAATTTAACATTTTATTATGTATTAACATAATAATAAATACTAACTACTATAATACTCACTAAATATGAATAGTTTTGATGTAATTAAAAGACTAAGTACTAGTCAACAAACACTAAGTTCATGAAGATATGGTGATATTTTATACTAACGAGCTAAACGAGCAGCTCGCGAGCTAGCTCGTTAAGCTCATGAGCTAAAAGGCTAGCGCGACTCGACTCATTAAGACTATGAGTTCGAATCGATCCGAGCTGAGCTTGCTACGAGCCGATCCGAGCCACGAGTTTTGAGCTTTTTGTCCACCCCTAGTTCAACCGGTTTATTTTTTGCTCTTAAAAATAATATGTAGGGAGGTATATGCCTCTAAAGGATGGGATGAACCCTTTTTCTGTAGTTAAATTATTTTTCTATCATATACATAGAATTATTAAAAACGAGATTTAGAGGGAAAGACGTCCCTCCAAATTGTGAGTATATTGAAGATTGAATACGGGATCTCAGGGTTGAAACTACACGTCTATTACCACTGCACTCAAGTGCGTCTCCATATATACATACATAGAGTTATTATTTGACCGGCACTATGCTCCACTGCACAGGGACCGAAAGAGTCAAATATTGCAACAAAGTTTGAAATCCTCATGTCAACAATGCAGTTTGAGTCTAATGCTTTTCTTCTTGGATAGTAATGTTTTAAGTCTAATGTTTGAATTTAGTTGCATTCTATAAAATCATGACGTCAGGCCGTTGGCCTAAAAACATAATCTAGTTTGACGATGGCCAGGCGAAAATTATCCAGTTTGACAATAGCCTCCATATAATTAGGGTTGTTTAATCCGGGTTTCCTCAACCGTCGTTTAAAACCAAACACCAGCATATGCTAGCTTAATACACCCGCGAGTGCGTGTGCGTAAAATTTCAGTGGCACCTTTTCGTTTTGTCTTATTTTGATTACAGCGGAACAGTTGCGGATACAGAAATAAGAAATAACAGGTGGGGCTGAATAAACTAGATAAAACTTAAATATCCATTTCCTATAGATGTATAGCAAATAATTTTAGAGGGGGCTCTCATGTTCCTAATGACAGTAGTGGAGGCTTAAGACCCCTTAGCCCCTATGGTAGATCCGTCTATTATGGAACACATACACACACCCATGAATGTGTATCCCTCTAACACACTTTTAAATAGACCAAGACCAAATGTCCAAATGATAAATATAATATATATGTTAATCAAGTACATACCCTCTCAAAAAAAATCAAGTACATATCTAATTATAAATTTCAATATTATAAGGGCTCATCAGGAAATCAACAGCCGCAGATCACAAATAAGCAAAATGTCAACATAGAGTTGAGAGCTACTATAAATATCATCACATCTCAGCCAAGTGAGAATACGCATCATTTTTTTAACTGAGATCCGATTTGTGCGCCAGCCAATAGGTAATCTCTACTCATTAGTATTATTATGTCCAACGATTATGTCAGTTTGATGTGTATCCAACAACATGGCTGATTTCTTCAACCTTTCATATCGGCAAGGCCAACTATTGCTTATTGAGTTCTTGCTCATTGTTTATGTTCCGGCCTCATATGAGCCTCCTGCTATCATCTCTCTTCTTTTGTCTCTGGTGGAAATATCGTGTTATCGATCGCCCCATGTTACCTTCTAACAACTCATTGTCAACCCTATGCTAAGTTAGAATCGCCACCATATATTATCTTCTAATAACTTTTATTTTCTCTTAGTGTCAACCCTATGCAAAGTCAGAGGCAATTCGCTAATATGGAGCTGTTTATATCGGCTTTCTTTCCTAACTAACAGGAAAAGAGAGACATGCGAGTTCGACTCTCGTTCTATCCATGTTCAGCAGTCCTTTTCCATCTTGGTACTGTTGATGGCAGTACCGCTCAACTACGAGATGCTTGAAAGTCGATGTATCAATAATGTTCCCAAGAGTAGCATCGAGCCTCGAAACGACAGGTTTCTTACCCTCATCTATCTTCAATTGCATGGGAGAGAAGACGGTGATGATGTCTTGCAAGTAGGCAAAGTTGTAGGAACAAATATAGCATGGTGGTAAGGTGGTAGCACCAATATAAAACACAGGGTTTGGGAGAAGGAAGATAGTTAAAAGATGAAAGAGATCCTCTGGATTGAGATCCAACACTAAAATTCAATTATTAATTATATCTGATATTGGAGTATCCTAAAGATATAGTCAAATTAGGGTGGTTGATAGCATTTCAGATCTAGCTTTTAAAGCAGTACCAACCATCCACCTCAGCTAGTTTCTATAGCATTAAATATGTTGTCATGTAAGAAAAAAACTGATGCGATAAGAGAGTTAATAAAGAGAGCAAAACAAAGCTGAAAAAAATCATTTCTCATGAAAAAACTGTCGACATTTGGTGTTTGGATAGTATGGGGATCGTTAGTACCAGGGTATATGCGAGATTGAGGTAAAAGAGATGGAGACAAGGATTTTTATACAGGTTCGGGCCCCTTATCTTATAGGTAATAGCCCTACTCCTGTTGGCCAAAGCCGGTATTGCTCTTATTCATCTAAATCACACAAGTACAATGTTTGGGATAACCTATCTAACCGCCGTCGACTTGGTAGCATGGATAACCAACTCGTAATCAATGACAGGATAGTCTTCCTCCTCGAATATAAACTCGGCGAGATCAGAGATAGTGCTAGATCCCTCTTGTTGGCCTCCGTAGACACCATATTGGGTTTGTCTAGGCTTATCTTTGATGTCGATATCTGGCAGCATATTGGTTTGTTATGGCTTGTGTGTCTTGTTGCTTTGTGGCGTGTCCCCTTTCTTCCTAGGGGGTATTGTATTTATACCCATAGATGTCCCCTTGTCCAAGTAGAACTAGGGAGACCAATATAGATACAATCCAAGTAGTCATTGTTGTTTCCATATAGAACTCTATTCGTCCTTCTTTATCCGGAACTACTTCTATATACGTGGTATGATTCCATATAAGACTTGGTATATGGTGGGCCCCGCTGAACTTAGTCGATTACCATTAGTTATGCAGTATCCATAACCTGACAAAAACCAACTCTTTTTAGGAACCAACAATGGAAACAATGAAATAGTTGGATGAAAGGAGAGAGACGAGAGGTTATTAGATAGGCAAATTTTGCTACAGGACACCGTGACTTCGCAGTTTTAGCTGTAGGACATCGCACGAAGTGACTTTTGGAGGAAAACACTCCCAAAAGTTGGATTTTTGCTAGTGGACACCGCACGCATTAAAGTAATAATTTTTGGTTGAAGAGTAGAGAGAAATCATGTGAAATGTCAAAAATGCCCTTGGGCCCACATGTCAGCTCTCCTATCTCTCTTCTCTCTGTATCCCCCCCTTCACTTCTCTCTCCATCCCTTTCTTCACTTCTCTCTCTAATCTCTTCTCTCTCTATCCCCTCCACTTCTCTCTCCATCCCTTTCTTCACTTCTCTCTCTAATCTCTTCTCTCTCTATCCCACATGTTAGCGACGATGGTGGGCAGGCGAGGTCTGGCCGGCGGAGGCAACGGGAGGGCGAGGGCGGAGCGGCCGCGGCGACGGCTCCGGCTAGTGGCGCCGGCCGCTGACGGCGCCCCTCCATCCTCACGGCGCGCGCTGCCATCGTCGCCGTACAGCTGCGCCGCCGCTCCTCTGCGAAACGGTAGGTTTCTTACCCTCATCTATCTCCAATTGCATGGGAGAGAAGACGGTGATGATGTCTTGCAAGTAGGTAGACTTGTAGGAACAAATATAGCTTGGTGGTAAGGTGGTAGCACCAATATAATACACAAGGTTTGGGAGAAGGAAGATAGTCAAAAGATGGAAGAGATCCTCTAGATTGAGATCCAACACTAAAATTCAATTATTAATTATATCTGATATTGGAGTATCCTAAAGATATGTCGCGTCCCAAAACGACTCTAAAATACATCCTCGAAATTATGCCTAGAATAATTAAAATCCTTGTGAAAGCCTCCCACAATTAAAATGTGCAAAGTTAAAAGTCAAATAAGGCTTGGAGGATTTTTGTATATTTCCTAAAAGCCTAAAATGCGTAAATAAATTTTAGTGGAATTTTCAGAGCACAAATAATAATTATTAAGAAATAAACAAAGTTAAAATGATTTTATAAAAAGAAAAATCCTAAAAAGTCTTTTCCCCCCTCCCCCTCTTGGGCCGGCTCGGCCCATCTCCTTCCCTCTCTCTCCTCCTCCCCGCGGCCCATTCGGTCTCCCCCCCGCGCGCGCGCCGCTGACGGGCGGGCCCGCCCGCCACCCTCGCTGACGGGTGGGGCCCACCCGTCATCCCCTTCCTCCCGCCGCTCCCGCCGCCTCGCCCGTGCCCTAGCGCCGCCGCCGCTGCAAATCCCGCCGCTCCCGTCCGCCCCGCGTGCAATCAAGAGGGGGGAAATATTCCCCGTGATTCCCTCCCGCTTTCCCCCCATTTTTCCCTCCCTCTCTCCCTCGGATTCGTTCGGAAACTTTCCCCCTAAACCTCGCCGGCGCATCAATGGCGGCCGGATCTTCCGCGCCCGTTTCCCCCTCATCCGGCCACCCTCTCTCACTCCCAACCCTATATAAACACTCCCCGTGCCTCCCTCCACCGTTTCCGCCACTCGCCGCTCCCTCTCTCCGCCGGAATCGAGCTCGCGCCGTCGCTCTCTCTCTCCGCCGTCACCGCCGAGCTCCGGTCTGCCGCCGTCGTCGCCCCGGACCTTCTCCCGCTTCGGCGCCGCCTCCTTCGGTTTCGCCGCAACCTCGCCGACCTCGTCCACCCCTCCGTTTCGCCCGCCGACCGCCGGAACGCCGCCGTCCCCGTCTACCCGAGCCGCGCCGCCGCCTTCCTCCGCTCCGGTCGCCGTTCCCGTCGTCGCCGTCGACCCGGGGTGAGCTGTGGACCGCCGATTTGTTTCCCCCTTCCCTCCCCTCTCTCGGGCGCCGCTCCACCGCGCCGGTGGTCGCCGGCGGCGACCATCGGGGCGCGGGTGCGCCGCCTCCCGTCGGCTGTGCCGGCGTGGCCGCCTTCGGGCGCGCCCCGCGGCTGCCATGTGGGGCCCGGCCGTCAGCCGCCCGCGCCCTCGGGTGCGGCTGACGCGTGGGACCCACGGCGCCGGCCGGTGTGAGCCAGGTGCACCCGGTCCACCGTGGACCGTGAGGCTGCCGCGTGGGCCCCACTCCCGTGGACCCGGTCTGCGCGCCCCTCCCCTCGGCTGACGCAATAAATCCATTTTAAATTAAAATTTAAATGAAGAAATTCGCAAATATTCATTTAAAGAGCATATAACCTTCAAATGGCCATAACTTGGCCATTTGAACTCGGAATTGGACCGTTCAAGTCTCTAATTTTTCCTTAAGAAGTCAAGAACCCATTTTTGTGCTTTGTTTCTGCTTGTTATATGGAGTTTATTAGAGTAAAAGCCTTTTCTTTTCCGTTGGTCGTGTAGACGCTGCAACTTCGGAAGATCCGCTCTTCGTGGAGGTTGAAGCCGACGTTTGGGAAAGCGAGCAAGGCAAGTCACATCATCTTTGAACATATTGAATCCCAGTTTATAAAATTATGTTGATTTAAATTATTGCATTATCGCTTTATTTAAATTCCCGCGTTATCACTGTTTTATTTAGCCATGCCTATTTACCTTTGTTATGACCTTATTATTGTTATTGTTATTATTTCCTTGTTCACCCTAGATTAAACAAAACCCCAACTAGTGGACACTCTACTCATGGTACCACTAGTATGATGTTAGGTAGATGCTTCGCTATTTAATTAGGTAACATTAGGCGGTTTTACAACTCTAGACTTTGGGATATTCATATCACCTGGACACTTTGGAATTGTTGGAGTATTGTGGAATTGAATTCACATCGCCCCCTCTATTCAAAATCCCCAAAATGGTTTTAGGCTGGGCTCGGGGTGCATGGTTTTGATAGTAGCACCTCGGCCATATAAGGACCGGTCTTCGGGCCTCTGTTGCAAAGCACTACCGTACTTCCACATGTCTAGTGGGTAAGGCTTAGTTTGTGGCTCAGTCTGGTTATAAACAAAAGTACACGGATGGAGATGGACGAAGTCGGGGGTCGATGGACATCTCCAGGGCAAATGAAGGCTACACGAGCTGCGGCCCGGTAGTCGAGATGTCGTGGCACAGGGCCGGTGTCCTGCTGCTAGGGGCTCAGTCCTGCCTGCCTGTCCCGGGGGTTCCGGCCGTAGGTGGGATTGGGTCGGTACTCTTGTCTATGGCTAGGATGGGTTGGAAACTATGTCACGTCTTCCGTCTGTATACCGTGGTGGTATGTGGCACGTGGTTGCACGTGAGGAAGATGTGTCTTGTGGGTAAAGATGTACACCTCTGATCAGAGTATAATCTATTCGAATAGCCGCGCCCTCGGTTATGGGCAAGCCGAGCAATGTACCCAAGTTAGTGTTTTAATTCTTAAAACCTGCTTAACAACTAAAATGTGGAATGGTTGGCCTGGGTTGGCTTGGGACGAGCTAGGACCCAGGGTCGGGTTGCCGGTTCGGTTTGAATCATCGTAGGCCTTGGGTTAAGGCAGGTTCGTGTGGGTTCACGGCCTTGATAAATAATATTGCATAGTTCTAGAATCGTGTTTACAAAATAGCTTTGAGCAACTAAGCATCTTTAAATGCTGTTTACTGCAACCCTAACCCTTTATATTATAACTCCCTTGTACTCCCTTGCATTTATTATGCACTTGTGGGTGTGTCTTGTTGAGTACGGTGGTTGTACTCAGTCTTGCTTAATTTTTTCCAACCCAGAAGAGGAGCCCCTGGTTGATGAAGGCTTTGGTGTCTAGCTCGTGCCTGCCGTCAAGCGCCTGTGGTCGTCGCCCTTGTCTTCCGCTGTTTCTCGTTTGTCTTTGTGTGTGCTGGGCCTTCGTCGCCCATGTAATAAATTATCTATTTACGCTTCCGCTTGTTAAACTCTGAATTGTATCAACTCTTGGTGTACCTTGCCTCCTGGGACAAGGAATAATACACGCACGAAAGGAACGCCCGTTGGGTTAATTCCGGTCGTGACAAGATATAGTTAAATTAGGGTGGTTGATAGCATTTCATATCTGGCTTTTAAAGCAGTACCAACCATCCACCTCAGCTAGTTTCTATAGCATTAAATATGTTGTCATATAGGAAAAAAATACTGATGCGATAAGAGAGTTAATAAAGAGAGCAAAATAAAGCTGAAAAAAATCATTTATCTTGAAAAAACCAACTCTTTTTAGGAACCAACAATGGGAACAATGGAATAGTTGGATGAAAGGAGAGAGATGAGATGTTATTAGACAAGAATTTTTTTTCGAAAAAACAAACCACTAGGTATAATATAAATATATAAATATATATAAATATATATATATATATATATATATATATATATATATATATATATATATATATATATATATATATATATATATATATATATATATATATATATATATATATATATATATATATATATATATATATATGTATGTATGTATGACATGGTGAGTATGGAAATTACTTTAGTAGTTTCTGAATTAGAATTGTCCTTATATAACAATATGAGTAAAGTATATGAGCGGTCTCTAAACTTGTGCGGGTGTGCCACCTATATCCCTGAACTCTCAAAATGTATTTTTAGGCCTCTCAATTTGTCTCGAGTGTCATATAGGTTCAAATGGGCTCCAACTCACTTCGTGTGCTGATGTGGCATGCCATGGTGGCGCCTATGTGTCAGTAGAACCCATATGTCAGTCATATATAGAAAAATTAAGAACATTTTTTCTCCTCTCTTTTTTTCATTTATTTTTTTTCAAAATTAAAAACATCATTTTCTCCTCTCTCTCTCTCTCTCCCCTCTCTTTTTAAATTTTATTTTTTATGCGAATGACATGTGGATCCCACTGGCACGTAAGCGTCACCGTGGCATGCCACATCATCTCACGAAGCGGGTTAGAGTCCGTTTAGACCTACATGACACTCATGACAAGTTCGGGGACTCAAAAATACATTTTGAGAGTTTAGGGATCTAAATGATACATCCGTACAAGTTTAAGGACCACCCATGCACTTCACTCTAACAATATTCAATTTCATACAATTTTAATTCTGCACTTCTAAAATACTCCATATAGTAGGTTCTGTTTATTGGATCGTTAGCTCCTCGAATACTAGAATCTCAGAGTAAGAGCCCAACCATAAAATACACTATATACATCTTCAAGGTGTGGTTTGTCCAGTAGATCGAGGCGTACGGATTCCAAGAGAGCAGCGTGACATGGGAAGCAATGACCACCGGAACGTAGCACTCGCCGTTGACCGTGTCCGGGTCCTGTCCCGACGCCTCGTCCGGCCGTCGTCGTCGTCGTCGTCGTCCGGTCACGCGCCGCCGCGCGACATCCACCTCACGCCGTGGGACCTCCGCTTCCTCAGCATCGACTACATCCAGAAGGGCGTCCTCCTGCCCAAGCCACCGCTCTCCGGCGACCGCCTCGCTGACGCCCTCGCGTCCTCCTTCGCGCGCGCCCTCGCGCTGTTCTACCCGTTCGCCGGCCGTCTCGTCGCCGAGGAGCGCGCCGACGACGGGACCGTCACCGTCGCGCTGCGGTGCACCGGCGAGGGCGCCGAGTTCGTCCACGCGGCGGCGCCCGGCGTGGCCGTGTCCGACGTCGTCTCGTCGCTCTACACGCCGCCGGAGGTATGGTCGTTCTACTCGTACAACCTGGTGCTCGGCGCCGACGCCGCCACCGAGTCGCGGCCCGTGCTGTCGGTGCAGGTCACCGAGCTCGCCGACGGCGTGTTCGTCGGCATGTCGTTGAACCACTCCGTCGGCGATGGCACCACCTTCTGGAAGTTCATGAACGCATGGTCGGAGATCAACCGCCGCGCTGGCGGCGCCATGAGCGACGACCTGATGCATAGATCCATGGTAAAAAGGGAGTTTAAATTACAAAAAAATTATGTATATAGAGTACAAAGGCATATATCTAACCACCGTAGAAAAATCCCTTGAAAATTTAAAGTTTAAAACCTCCCCCCTATATTTTGGTGCCTTTAAGAGAGAGAAAATCGTCGGGTATGAACAGGAGCTCGGGGAGGAATAAGACTATATAGTCGGCCAGATTTTTACAGGCGGTAAAATATGTCGCCTGCGATAAATTTCCCAGGCGGCATAAAATGGGCGCCTACGAAGATTGAGCTTCCCAGGCGAACCACATAACAAGACCGCCTGGAATAATCGCAGGCGGCCCCTTATGTGGTCCGCCTGCGAAGCTTAGTCTTCGCAGGCGGCTAGCTTAGGTGGTCCGTCTGCAAAGAACTATCTTCGCAGGCGGAAAGCAACCATGGCCCCGGTAGCTGGCTTCCTAGGCGGTGTTGCGTGTTTTAGGTGTCTACCCGCCTGAAAAAATAAATGGCCAACGTCGCTAAAGACCATTTTTCTAGTAGTGTAAGGTGGATTTGTGCCAAACAACTGCAAGTCGTTCTCTCTTATCTGGGACACTTCGTATACATACCTATAAAAAGTAGATATCAAAACCAATCTTATAAATTAGAATAGTATTGAACTAATCTTATATTCCATTATCTAAATAAAATTAGAATAGTTTTGAAAGCCCGTCTTTGTATATAATTTTTTTTACGAGGTATAGATATTTGTATTAGCCAGAAGGTATATATCCTTATTTATACAGCTTGTGGACCAGAAAAGTCTAGCTAGCTCCTTGCAAATAACAAACTTATTTTCTAATAATCAGTTTAATCGGTTTAATATTTTTGTCTCAAATAATGGGAGGTGTATACCTCGGATGAGAGAACCTCGGAATGAGGTTTCCTCCTATCACAAAATTGTATATCAGTTCAACCGGTTTATTTGTTTTCTCTTAAATAATAGGGAGGTATATGTCTCTAAAGGATCTAAAGGATATATATGGGAGGAACCCTCTTTCCGTAACTTTTCTTGCTCATACTCCCTCCGTTTCAAAATATTTGACACCGTTGACTTTTTAGCACATGTTTGACCGTTCGTCTTATTCAAAATAATTTATGAAATATGTAAAACTATATGTGTACATGAAAGTTTATTTAACGATAAATCAAATGATATGAAAAGAATAAATAATTACTTAAATTTTTTGAATAAGATGAACGGTCAAACACGTGCTAAAAAGTCAACGGTGTCAAACATTTCAAAACAGAGGGAGTATTTGATATTTTTTTAAAAAAATTTCCGTCGTATACGTGGAATTATTATTTGACCGGCATTATGCTCCACTGCACAGGGACCGAAAGAGTCAAATATTGCAACGAAGTTTGAAATCCCCATGTCAACAATGCAATTTGAGTCTAAAGCTAAGCTTTTCTTCTTAGATAGTAATGTTTTGAGTCTAATGCTTGTTGGCAGTTTCTGGGAATTAAATAGAATGCCAATCTTGAATTTTACCAAAGGATAGCTCTCACAAGATGGCAGTTCAATCAGCCCGGTTTTCTAGAAATCTTCTTCGTGGTTGCTTGGCACATCTGGAAATAAAGAAATGGCCTCATCTTCAGGAATTTGTAGCCAACCTTCCAATCTTGAAAGTCTCTCTTTATAAATGAAATTCTTCTGCATCTCTGCAGAATGAAGGATCCCCTCAAGCAAGCTGTTATTAATTGGTTACAATCTTTATAGAGCTTTTTCATTTTCTCTTGTTTTTCCCTGTAATTATTCCATGTAAATATTCCTTCAATAAATGAAAATCACACTGCTAGGATACTTTCAGTCAAAAAAAATGTTTTGAGTCTAATGTTTAAATTTATTTGCATTCTATATATAAAATCACGACGCTAGGCCGTTGGCCTAAAAACACAATCTAGTTTGACGATGGCCCCGCGAAAATTATCCAGTTTGACAATAGCTTCCATATAATTAAGGTTGTTTAATCCGGGTTTCCTCAACCGTTTAAAACCAAACACCAGTATGCTTATAATACTATGTGATTCCCCACGCTTTGCTGTGGAAATTACTGAGTAACTTTTAATATTTTTTAATAATCAAGCTAAAAGTATAAATTATATTAGTTATTAACAACAAATAAATCTGGTTTATCAAACTATGTTAAGAGAGAAATAAATTTAGTAAACTCTGTATGAGATTATAGATGAAATATGATATCCCTCACTTTGGTTATATGGATGAATATATGTTAATTACTATAAAAATGATGGATATATATATATATATAATGAAAAATAATGTAAAGGAAGATGATTGGATGTTGATTTGTAGAATTCAATGAATTATAGATGATGTTGCATGCTTGCATAATTTTTGTATGTAATTATTGCTAGTGGATGATGAGGTAGCATGTTTGTATATATGTTGAGTTTTAAAATTAGTGGGTTATAACTTTATAGATATGGGAATGCGTGTAAATTTTCGATGACACCTTTTCGTTTTGTCTTATTTTGATTACAGTGAAACACATACACACATTACTCGATCTACAAGTACACATACCCATGAATTAATATATCCTCTAACACACTTTTAAATAGACCAAGACCAAATGTCCAAATGATGAATATGTTAATCAAGTACATACCTAATTATAAATTTCAATATGATAAGGGCTCATCAGGAAATCAACAGCCGCAGATCACAAATGAGCAAAATGTCAACATCTCGAGTTGAGAATACGCATCATTAGCTGAGATCCGATTTGTGCGCCAGCCAATAGGTAATCTCTAGTCATTAGTATTATCATGTCCAACGATTATGTCAGTTAATATGGCTGATTTCTTCAACCTTTCATATCGGCGGCCAACCATTGCTTCTTCAGTTCTTGCCCATTGTTTATGTTTCGCCTCCTAGATATATATGAGCCTGCTACCACCGTACCCCATGTTACCTTCTAACAAACTCATTCTTTTTCTCATTGTCAATCCTGCATTAAGTTAGAATTGCCACTATATATTATATTATATTATAATAACTTGTTTTTCTCCCTCATTGTCAACCCTATGCAAAGTTGGAGGTTTCTTACCCTCATCTCCGATCGCATGGGAGAGAAGACGGTGATGATGTCTTGCAAGTAGGTAGCGTTGTGGAAACAAATATAGTGTGGTGGCAAGGTGGTAGCACCAAAATATAATACACAGGGTTTTGGAGAAGGAATATAGTCAAAAGGATGGAAGAGATCCTCTGGATTGAGATCCAATATTAATTATATCTAATAATGGAGTATTCTAAAGATATACTACTCTATCAAAAAAAAATCAAACCCTGGGTTTGAATTAGGGTGTTTGATAGCATATCAGAACTAGCTTTTAGAGCAGTACCAACCATCCACCTCAACTAGTTTTCATAGCATTAAATTAAATATGTTGTCATGTAAGAAAAAAATTGATATGGTAAGAGAGTAAGAAAAAAAATTGATATGGCAAGAGAGTTAACGAGAAGAGAAAGAAAAAGATGAAGAAACAATTTCTCACAAAGAAACCAACTCCAAGTAGGAACCAAAATACAAATGATAGGGATAGGTCGATGAAAGGAGAGAGAGGAGAGGTGACTAGATGAGAATTAATTTGTTTTTAAGAAAACAACCCATTACGTGACATGGTAAGTATGGAAACTATTTTAATAGTTTTTGATTGGGATTGCCCTTATAAACCATATTCGACTTTTGACAATTTTGCTTCATCACTTTTAAAAATATATAGTAGGGTCTATTGTTTGGTTGGACACATTTATACTGTGCTCAACAGTGGCGGTTGGAAACTTATCCTTCATGCACGTAAAATGGAGCGACTTATTAGCATATGATTAATTAAGTATTAGCTATTTTTTAAAAAAATAATAGATTAATTTGGTTTTTTTAAAAAAAAAATTCCTATAGAAAACTTTTTTATAAAAAGTGTATCATTTAGTAGTTTAACCCACGAAAAAAGAATGTGAGTTGGGAAAAAAAAGATAAGAACACAGCCTTAACTCCTTGAATATCAGAATCTCAGAGTAAGAGCCCAACTATAAAATACACTTTTCCAACACAACAGTGGCTGTGAGTTATTTTGTTCAGTTTCTCAACTCATTTATCTTGTTTTCCGTACGTCATGCTTATCAAACTAATTGGTGTGTTTTAAAAAAATTAAATAATTAGGAGTATGTGTTAGTGTATACTTTATCTGTTAAAAAAAACTTAATCTACTAGAAGATGGGACCCTTTCTAGTATAACGAATCTGGAGATGGTTCGTAATACTAAGAAGGTCATATCCGGTTAAGGTTTTTTTTTTGATCGAGGGATTACATGGTTTTATGTGCCGAAGCATATGCTGAAGGTGTTGTGTGTCTAGTAGAGGCGTACGGAATCCAAGAGAGCAGCGTGACATGGTAAGCAATGACCACCGGAACGTAGCGCTCGCCGTTGACCGTGTCCGGGTCCTGTCCCGACGCCTCGTCCGGCCGTCGTCGTCCGGTCACGCGCTGCGGTCCTATGCTGTGTTCGCCAGTAGACTTTTCCAACCGAATAGTATTTACGGAAAACGGAGTGATCTATTAGCGCATGATTAATTAAATATTAGTTAATTTTAAAAAAAAGATTAATTTGATTTTTTTAAAATAACTTTTGTATAGAAATTTTTGTAAAAAATATATCGTTTAGCAGTTTGAAAAACTTGCGCGTGAAAAATAAGGGAGAGGGGTTAGAAAAAGGGAGTCACGAACACACATAGTAGATCACCAGATACCGTCACCAAAGTGTTGACATATCGTGCCAGACTATGTTTGTCTTTTGCTCCACTGTACCAATCTTCTTATAGCAAGTTTAATAGTATGCCTAACTACTAGCTCCAATTCATCTATAGCCAATCTAATAGCTCAATCATATAATAGTTACATACTACACTATTAATACATGGTCCCACCTGTCATACACACACTGCGTCTTTAAGTCCGTGCTACAGCTGGCTACAAATCTGTAGCCCGCTGCTCTTCTCTCTCCTCATTTATCTTCTTAAAATATGTTTGCAGTTAGTTTATACCCTGCTATTGTACCTGCTCTTAGGCTGCGTTCGTTGTGATGAGTTCTGGGGGATTGGGTGACAAAAGGACATCGTATTCTGCGCGCACGCTTCCCAAACTACTAAACGGTGTATTTTTTGCAAAAAATTTCTATAGGAAAGTTGTTTTAAAAAATCATATTAATCCATTTTTGAAATTTAAAATAGTTAATACTCAATTAATCATATACTAATGGCTCACCTCGTTTTACGTATCTTTTCAATCTTCTTAATCCCTCTCTCCTCAAACTCACCCTTAATTTTATTTATTGATATATTGACTACTGAGTGCAAGTCTTAAGTCTTGCTAACTCACACGCCGTTCGTGTCAATTTTTGGGTTTCATTAGGGGCATTAATTGTAATTTTTTAGGCTTATTAATTGTAGGTTTTCTTTTATCACGCCATTGGCAACCACATCGGCTAAACTAAAGAGATGATCAAGACAAAACCGAAGAGAAAACCAAGACAGGTCAGATAGAAAGTTGCTAGTCTCCCAATGGTGGCTCACGTGTATAATTAAGTCGTAAATGCAATGATTTAAAATACTAGTAAAAGACTGAGAGATGGCAGTCTCGTGTTCTGGGCTATATATTTTATACTAGTTATACACATCTCCAAAGACATGGAGCATCTTGACAGCCAAGTTTGGTTTGCAATGTTCCAAGTGCAGCCATATCATTATGGTTTTATTCTTTAATATATCCATTATATTTTAATCCGTGTTTTAATAAAGCATATGGTTTTTCTTATCTTGTTTTAAAATGTAAGGCATGCATAACAATTTCTTGCTTGTTTTCCTTGTGTCCCTACTTATTATATAGTTTCCTCCTAAAACACATCTCACTAAAGCCATTCCCAACCTATGACACTAGACATAGTTTTCATAAACTCCATATCATCAAGAAACTAGTACTAGACACTACTTTTCCAATGCAAACACCACTATTCCATACTTCAATTTAATGCTACTTATCTCACATGATGTCTTGGATGTTGTGTAGAAACCATGTCTCATGCAAGACATGGTTTCCTTCTCTTTCCTCATTTATTCACTTGCCATATCATTTTTCATCCCAAGTGACAACTTATTTAATACTATGGACACCATCTTAGTCATTAGGTTGTAAATGACCTAACTACTCTTCTCTATTTCCAATGTATCCAAATAGGATATGTTAATTTTAACTCAACTTTGCCTTGGTTTATATACTCTTCTTAATCCTTTGTGCCCACTCAAGATATGCCCTTTATATAATGAGCAACCACATTTAGTCCGGAAGGCTTAGAAGACCACGTTTGTCAGAGAACCAGATAAGCATGTGCATTATTTAATCATGGTGGTTCCAAATTTGGCACAATTATATAGAAAATATACTCCATCATTCCCTAAATGTTTGACACCGTTAACTTTTTTAAACATGTTTGACCGTTCGTTTTATTCAAAAACTTTTGTGATATGTGTAAAACTATATGTATACATAAAAGTATATTTAACAATAAATCAAATGATAGAAAAAGAATTAACAATTACTTAAATTTTTTGAATAAGACGAACGGTCAAACATTTTTAAAAAAGTCAACGGCGTCAAACATTTTGGGATGGAGGTAGTACATAGAGTTATTATTTGACCGACACTATGCTCCACTGCACAGGGACCGAAAGAGACAAATATTGCAACAAAGTTTGAAATCCTCATGTCAACAATGCAGTTTGAGTCTAATGCTTTTCTTCTTGAAAACCTCATGTCAACAATGCAGTTTCAAGGGATGGAAGAGATCCTCTGGATTGAGATCCAACACTAAAATTGAATTGTTAATTATATATGATATTGGAGTATCCTAAAGATATGGTCAAATTAGGGTGGTTGATAACATTTTAGATCTAGCTTTTAAAGCAGTACCAATCATTCACCTTAGCTAGTTTCTATAGCATTAAATATGTTGTCGTGTAAGAAAAAAAACTGATGCGATAAAAGAGTTAATAAAGAGAGCAAAACAAAGCTGAAAAAAATCATTTCTCATAAAAAAAACCCAACTCTTTTTAGGTACCAACAATGGAAACAATTGAATAGTTGGATGAAAAGAGAGAGACGAGAGGCTATTGGATAATAATTTGTTTCCAAAAAAACAACCCACTAGGTATATAATTTATATATATATATATATATGAGTATAGAAATTACTTTAATAGTTTCTAAATTAAAATGTCAACATCTAGAGTTAACGAGAAGAGATAAAAAAAAATGAAGAGAAAGAAATCCCATGTCACCTTTCTAAAATATGGTAGGGTCTACTGGTGGAGTAATACTTTAGTTGGACCTCTATATATTATTGCCCATAAAATACACTATTATGCACACGCACAAGACGTGGTGTGACTGGTGTCCCCAGTAGCACGGATTCAAAAAAAAAAAAAAGAAGGCGTACGGACTCCAAGAGAGCAGCGTGACATGGGAAGCAATGACCACCGAAACGTAGCACTCGCCGTTGACCGTGTCCGGGTCCTGTCCCGACGCCTCGTCCGGCCGTCGTCGTCGTTGTCGTCGTCCGGTCACGCGCCGCCGTGCGACATCCACCTCACGCCGTGGGACCTCCGCCTCCTCAGCATCGACTACATCCAGAAGGGCGTCCTCCTGCCCAAGCCGCCGCTCTCCGGCGACCGCCTCGCCGACGCCCTCGCGTCCTCCTTCGCGCGCGCCCTCGCTTTGTTCCACCCGTTCACCGGCCGTCTCGTCGCCGAGGAGCGCACCGACGACTTGACCGTCACCGTCACGCTGCGGTGCACCGGCGAGGGCGCCGAGTTCGTCCACGCGGCGGCGCCCGGCGTGGCCGTGTCCGACGTCGTCTCGTCGCTCTACACGCCGCCCGAGGTATGGTCGTTCTACTCGTACAACCTGGTGCTCGGCGCCGACGCCGCCGTCGAGTCGCGGCCAGTGCTGTCGGTGCAGGTCACCGAGCTCGCCGACGGCTTGTTCGTCGGCATGTCGTTGAACCACTCCGTCGGCGACGGCACCACCTTCTGGGAGTTCATGAACGCATGGTCGGAGATCAACCGCCGCGCTGGCGGCGCCGTGAGCGACGGCCTGATCAGGGAGATCTCCACGCCGGCGCCGGTGTTCCGGCGGTGGTTCGTCGAGACCAGCCCGGTGCCGATCCCCATGCCGGTCGGCAAACTGCAGCACATCGTCCGGCGGCTCGAGCGGCCGGAAGTGCAGGAATGCTTCTTCACCTTCTCGGCAACAAAAGCCCGGAAACTCAAGGCGAGGGCGAACGAGGAGATGGCCGGCACGGCCACGGGCACGGCCACCATCTCGTCGCTCCAGGCCGTGCTCGCGCACCTGTGGCGAGCTGTGTGCCGCGCCCGGCGACTCCCGCCGGAGCAGGTGACGTTCTACACGGTGATGGTCGAATGCCGGGGGCGCGTGAACGGCATCCCGGTGGGGTACGTCGGGAACGCGCTGTCGCTGAGCAAGGCGGAGGCGACGGCCGGCGAGATCGAGGAGAAGGGGCTCGGGTGGACGGCATGGCAGCTGAACCGCGCCGTGGCGTCGTTCGACGAGGCGGGCACGAGGGAGTCGCTGGAGCGGTGGGTGCGGGAGCCGGAGTTCACGTACATGTCGAAGCTGCAGTCCGGCGGCGGCGGCGGCGTGGCGCTGATCACGGGGAGCTCGCCGCGGTTCGACGTGTTGGGCAACGACTTCGGGTGGGGGAGGCCGGTGAGCGTGCGGAGCGGCGGCGCGAACAAGTTCGACGGGAAGGTGACGGTGTACGAGGGGCCGGACGGCGCCGGGAGCATGTCGCTGGAGGTTTGCCTGGCTCCGGCCGTGCTGGCGAAGCTCATCGCCGACGAGGAGTTCATGGAGGCCGTCAGCGGACAAGTCGAAACCAACAGAGAGCAGAGCGACATGGGAAGCCACACCTCTGAGAGCGATAGCACCGGTGACTGGCAAGAGGGAGCGAGGAGAAACATGCTGCGTTATGGGGTATCCTTTGTAGCAGATGGCGCCGGAGGACCGCGATACATCTTCACAGTCCGGACGGCTGGCAGTTAGCGATCGAGCTCAACGGAGGAGTTTATGGCGCCATGGCCTGTTTCGTGCTGAAATGGTTAATGGAAACATACGAGCAGCACATCCGCGAGTTTCTACTCAACTTACTCCAACCCGTTGTTGAACGTGCAATGCTAGCGCTCAACTACCTCTCGCCATCACTACGGGCCTTCCTGCATGGCGTAGCCAGGCAACCGTGGTTCAAACCGGCGCTTCTTATACTGCCCCTCTTCATTTTTAAAATTACCGGGCCAAATGTCAAGCTTCAGATCGATTAGGTTAGTAATATATATGACCAGCTTTGGATGAAAAATTACTGATAGGATTACTATCTGAATAATTTGTATATCTTCTTTTTGTTGGTGCAGTTAATATTTCTCTTCTTTTCCATCCTATTGGCTTTGCGCCAATAATTTTGTAATAAGTGATTGTAGTTTCTGTTGAAAGAAATATCAGATTTTATCTATTGTCTAGAATTAGATAATTTATTTATATGCTATGTCTTATATTTATATTACTTGCCCCCCAAAAATTACACATTATAATAAAAGAGAGGTTGCAGCTTATGAGACTAAAAGGATCTCGATGTCGTCAAGAGGGGGTGAATAGGCGCTCCTAAAAATTATCACAACTTCATATTATATTAGAATGATGAAAATGTTCGGTTCAAATCGGAATTTCCAGTATGTGATTGGAAGCTCCGGTTTTAACCGAAACGTTCTTTCCATCTCATTCCCAACTAGCTAGGTACCATCCTCTAAGAAAGTCTCCAAGAGTTTGGAGCATCTCGTTATCTTTTTTAGAAAAAAGAGCTTGAAGCATCTCAGTGCTTTGATAGCATTATTCTGGGACTGATTGGGCATTCGGGCCA